>NC_090939.1:83047340-83672340 GCF_040938575.1 Ambystoma mexicanum | reverse complement strand
GATAAGGTGGGACAAGTTAACTATGCCCATTCATAAGGGGGCTTTGCTATACATGACCTTGAGAAATACTACCTGGTAGCTCAAGATCAATACTTGCCCTTTTGGTATTCACCCAGACCAGATGGACCCTATGTTCAGGTTGAGAGAGCCATGCACTCGTTCGTTCTATCGGCTGGAAGGACCTTAGGGAAAGGGATGAACATAGTTGCAAGTACCGTACGAGCCTGGCATAGAATAGAAAAGAAAATGGGTATCAATCACAAATACTCTGCACTGTTTCCAGTCAAGTACATATCAGGTATTTGGATAACACACAAAAGAATATATATATAAATCTAATAACCAGATTAGGGATCCCCTCATTTGGTGACTTCTTTCCAGAAGACTCCTTTTTGTCCCTAAATACATTTGAAGAGAAATGTGGGACAGCATTCCTGGAAATTTTAATGTATTTTAGGATACAGAACACTTTTAAAACCATACTCTCTACCTTCCCAGAACAACCCCTTACATTCATTTTATTTATTCATTTATTTTTTGCATTTATACAGCGCACACAAGCCCTCGGGCATCAGGGCGCTACGATCCAGTTACATGTAGCCCATAAGCAGGGAAAAGTCCTTAGATTGAAATTGGGGATTGGTACATATGGATAGGTAGGGCACAGAAGAATGTGTACATGCAGGTACAAACATGACTATGTAATGTTCGTTCATGGGTTAAAGAGAAAAGTAGAATTTCAACGCCTAGACTACTGATTTGGCAGTGATGGCAGGGTGATAGTCGACTAGTTCAGGTGAATAGCGAGGTTTTTAGTGATTTTCGAAAGGCCAAGTATAAGTTTTCTGCTCTTAGAGGTTGCAGGAGGGCGTTCCAATGTTTTGCAGCGAAGACTGGCAAAATTGAGCCTCCCGCTTTGTTTTGCTTGAATTTAGGTTGGATCAGCTTGTGGGCGTAAGGTGTTCTGCTTGGCCTGTTCGATGGAGAACAATTCTTTGAGCTAGGTATGGTGGGGCCACTTTAGATATGCATCTGGGGTAATGGTGAGTGTCTTAGAGGATTCTTTGCTGTATCGGGAGCCAGTGTTACTGCTTTCCTGGCCTCAGATATGTGGTGATGTCTAGGTAAATTTAATGCCACTTGTAAGGTGTTTTGTTGAATTGTCTGGAGCTTGTGTAAGTTGTGTGAGGATGTGCCGGTGAAAAGGACGTTGCAGTAGTTCACTTTAGCGCCTATCACTGCTCTTGAAATAGGATTGAGTGTGGGTGACTAGGAGTAGTTCTGTCTTTCCATCGTTGAGGCAGATCCGTGGGTTGCCACCCATGCGTGTTTGGTGGTGTATGTGGCGTTTAGCAAGGAGTCTTGAGTGTAGTTGCCTGATTGATGCAGGAGAATTTGTGTATCATCAGCGTAATTAGTATAAATAATACCCTGAGCATCTAGGAGGTCAAAGAGAGGCTTAGTGAAGAATTATACAGCGTAGGAGACACACAAGAGCCTTGGGGTACTCCACAGGTGAGACGAGTGGGTGCTGCGCTAGCTTGGTCAGAGAAAACCTTCATAACTCGACCTTCTTCTAGGAAGCAGGTGATCCAAGCTGCTGCTTCATGAGAGAAGGCGGCTGCAGAGGTGAGATGGCGACATAGGATGCTGTGATTTACCATAATCCTGCTCCTGCATGAGATGATAATGGCACAAGGAGAGGGGCATCTGATTACGGAACTCTACAAAAAGCTCCTGCAGGGCACGACAGATAACAGGCAAGCCTTGAGATGCAGGTGAGAAAGAGACCTAGGTGGAAACATGTCGGACGAAGAATGGGCATACGCACTCTAACAAACAAAGGGGGTCTCACTGAACACAAGATATAAATTGATACATTTTAAATACCTGCATCAAACCTATCACACGCCCAATAGGATATATCAGTATTACCAAGTAGCTCCACATGATTGTGTACAATGTAAATGTATGATGTGAGGAGTCAGAAATAAGAAACGGATACAAAGTTGTAATGTTTTCAAGATCAGCCATTTCATTAAAATAAAAAGGGTTGGATCAATGCCTTTCTGTCCCTATCCTAAAGAGAGTTTTCCTTCCTATGAAAACAAAACTAAAGATCAGCCTGTGTCTCGTCATCAAGATTCGGCAAACTGTCCTTCTGTCTAAAACTTATCTGAACCTCACACTAAAATTTAACAATAAAAGGCGAATCTAAATGGGGTTCATTACGAGGTTGCCGGTCCGGAAACAATGGTACCGATAAGCTTGCCGGTACTGTTGAATCCGGACCGGCAAACTACAAGTTCTGCGAGCGGGTGCCTTTTCGTCCGCCAGGTCTGACCTGGCAGGTGGAAAGGCACCTGCTCACAGACCTTGACGGATGCACCGGCACCATTCAAGAATGGTGCCAATGCATCCAACCTCCCCATTTCCATTGAGTCCAATGGGACTCGAATGGGAATCTGGAGTAATATTTTCCGGCACCCGGCAATGAGGAATTACCGGGACCGCCAAGCTGTAATGCCCTGTAAATCCCTATTGCCGGGCGGCAGAAAATAAATTACTCCGGCGGCCGCCGCGCCTTTTTTACCGGCACCGCTACCGCTTGACTCATAATGAGGCCCAATGTCCCTGCTTTAAACTCAGCAAAATTGTCCACAAACTAAGTATGAAATTCCAACAAAACAGTATTTTTATCTAGGGGTTGATTCAGTTCCCCCGACCTGTTTCAGGTAGAATGTTGAGAAAGTTCTTTGCAAACAGTGGTTTTTTAAGAGTATTAGAAAAATTCTCTTTCACAAAACACTTTCTTAAAGATGATGAAAAGTGTCTTTTTCAAGCAATCATGTTTTCAAAGATGGCAAAAGTATCTCTTGGCAACTTAAGTAATAGTGTTTTGAAGGATGGCAAAAGTATCTCTTGACAACTTAAGTAATGATGGAAAAAAAAGCTTTTCCAAGCAATATTTTTTTTTAGGGATGGCAAAAATGTCTCTTTTACTCAACACTTTCTTAAGGATGACAAAGAGTGTCTTTTCCAAGCTGGTATTTTAAGGATGGCAACAGTGGACCTCATTACGAGTCCAGCGGTAGCCCGCTGGTGCTACTGGCTGTTTACCGCCGGACTTGTAACACAGTCTCCACTGCCTGAGATCCCGGTGCCACTGGGACATTACAAGTCCCGACGGTCCGGGATATCAGGCGGCAGAAAGTGTAAGTCCCCATTCCCATGGAATCCCATAGGACTCCATGGGAATGGGGACATGGAAAACCGGTACCGTTGCTAATGGTGCAGGTGCTTCTGTGCCAACTCTGCCTGCGTGGGCTGTTGCACGCGGCAGGTCAGACCTGCTGGGTGTAATGGCCCAGGGAGGCAGAGTTGTAGGGTGGCAGTCCGTAAAGGGTGCCGGTACAGTGCGACCAGTACCCTTATTTCCAGACCGCCACACTTGTAATGAGGCCTGTGTCTCTTCTACAGACAGACTTATTAAAGATGGTCTCCTGATACTCTCCTGCAGGGATCTTTCACAATGTATTTTCTTTCACATACTCTAGATGGATTACATGGTGTAACCCCCTGCCAGGAATCCGCCTCTGAGTTTGGTAGATCCCCTGGTATACTCCCCTGCCAGGTATCTTTTCCCCAAAGGCTCACTGCCTTATGCACCTCTTTCACTGGGTCGTTTTATAGTCTTTTCTTTTATCTTTCAGTTCTCTTTCTCTTTACGTATAACACAGTTGTAATCCTTCGCCGTTTATACTCTATTGGCTCCAGGTGCTACTTGTTCCAACTTTCCCCATATTGGTGTCTCATATATGAAGGACCTGTTCAGGTTTTCTTTGTTAACTTCATTGTAAGTATTCGTTGGCTTGTGGCAATGCTTGTTCCACTCTTCCCCATATTGATTTCACATAGATGAAGATTTACACAGATCTTGCTTTTCAATTGCTTCATTAAAGTTAATTTGCTTATAACAACATTTACTCCAGCTTTCCCCAAATCGACATCTCATATATGGAGCCTTATGTGAATTGGAGTCTTTCTATATTACTTGGTTGATATTTAAAATAGGCTTTCAATTGTCTGTGCACCTTGCCGGTATGCCCTGGGGCTCCCAATACTCCTGGGCAGACTCACCATTGTTTACTACCATCACCGACTTGTGGCGTCTAGCTGCGGCGAAGTCCGTGCTGCGGGAAAGCATTCCCAGCTCTGCAGACCCTCTTGCAGTTCTCCCGCCGACTTCTCCTTTGCTTGCCAGTGGAATTGCTGCTTTTCAGCATGGTTGCGTTGCCGACAGCCTTTCCGTTGCTGCCAGCTCCTCAGTGGTCCCCCTTCAGCACTCGCAATGCTGTTCCTGGTCTGTCTTCCCTCCGGTAGGAAGCGCCTGCCTCCTTCAACATAGCCTGCTCACATGTGTCTGCCTTCAGTTCTGCTTCTGCTCTGCATCTTTCTTCTCCTCCTTGTCTCACTTCAATTCGAAAATGCACACCATTTATAAATGTCCCGCACAGCTGATTGCCATTACAACAACTAGTCAGCACATGTAGTTTGGTGTGTTTTCTGATCCACATTAACTCCTTTCTCCTCTTCCTCGTTCTAGTACTGTAGGTTCTTTGGGAGTTGGAGTTGATAGGACTGTTAGAATTTATAAAGCTGTAATACTTTGCATCTTTGCTCAAATCAAGACTGTCAGAAATAGGAGATGTTAAGTGACCATTATGTGCATTTGAAGTGTGAATGGTATCCTGCCTAGGGTGTCTGGCAAGAAGAGGTCTTAGGGTTTTACCACTGGAAGGATTGCTAAAATGACAACATTCCAATAGGAATCTAGGAATTATAGGGTCTTCTTCACATGGAAGGGAAGAATACTGCATCTCTCCTGATGGGGTCACTACATCTCCCGACAGCCATCTCCTCCCATGTGATCCTCTCTCCTAATACCACACCCAGGATTAGGATCAGGTAACGACTGCCATCCCCTGGCCATATGATGCCATCCCCTGGCCATATGAGAGGAGATCTTAGGCTGGGGATCAGTGATAGCTCCACAGGATTCATCACAAAGCATGCAGACTTTCTGCATTTAGCATGGACTTGCTCAGCTTTACTGAGGTTCTGGGAGGAGGTGTTCTCGTCAATAGGTGCTATCATCAGGGAGGACCTAGTGGCATCACCAGAGATGGCAATGCTGGGATTCACCAAGAATATCCCAAGCTTTTCAAGAAAGTTGGTTGGACTCGTACTGGTTTTTACTAGCAGAAGAGTGGCAATGACCCGGTTGAGGGGTGTGGGGGGACACAGGCTCCTAGGATTGTTGACTGGTTCGCTGATGTAGCCTACTGCTACAACATGGAGACAGCATACATTTGGATACTGCCAGTGCGTGTGCCAACTAACATTTGGGCCCCTTACCAGAACTATCTGTTGTCTAACCCATATGACACAACTACAGAGGCAAATGCAGAGTGAATCGCAGTTGTTCAGGGATCGTATACCCTAGGCGTAGGAGACATTGTGACAGTAAAGTGAAACTGTGTATATGATATTATATATGGTATGTATTGTGGAGCACTTAATCCAAATGTTGCTGTGCTGCCAAGGTTGGTTCAAATGTTCTTAAGGTTGAAAATTATAATAAAAATAAATATTGAAAAAAACAGTAACAGACCCCAGTCCACACTACCCTCTTTGAAAGATTCCCAGCGGCTGCTTGGGGGTTCCAGAACCTTCCATATACATAGCCTGGTAAATGTGCCTGTCAAAATTGTTTACCCGAATTTCTTTAAAAGTTCGGGAAATTCAGCTGATCCGAATATGATAAAAGTTTGGGTGATATTGGTCGAATAATTCAGCCCATGGGTTAATTTAAATTTCTGAAAATTGCATAACATTTGAGGAAGGCTTAAGGATATTATTGCATGGTTTGTGGTGGTGCTGAAAAATGAAACTGCAATGTCCCTTTTCGGCCTGTTTATTTCCAAGTTTCACGATCAGAAACTTAATGACATGTGAGGAAAAATATTTGGTAGTTATTGTATGGTTTTCGAGGGTGCTGTAAGATTAAACTATGATATCCTTTTTGGCCAGTTTGTTTCCATGTTTCAATTATTAAAAAATTCCATAAAATATCATCTTCACTTTGGGATATTTCTGCATGATTGCAGGGGTTGCAGGGGTTCTAGAAAATGAAACTAAAATCCCTCTATTGTCAAGTTTATTTCAATGTTTGAATTATCAGAACATTCCTGAAAATTTCAGACACCTTTTGGAATATTTTTGCATTCCTTCTGGTGGTTGAATGTGAAACTGTTGATCGAACATTTCAGGTCAATAATGTGTTCAGGTTATGTTAAAGTTAACATTATTTGGTTAGATGATAATATTTTCATCAACGATTTTGGAAAAAATAGAATTCCTGATTTGTATGCTTGTAGAAGCCGCACACGAAAAGCTGTAAAAACACATATAAACATAACCTGAATACCAAATGGATAGAAACATTGTGCCCCCCAATGTTAATAATCTAAACCTATGGTATGTCAGGGAGTTTTTCTACGCTGTCTTCTCACCGAACTGACATTGTAGTGCTTTTTAAGGTTTTAAGTGATGATGCTGTCTGTAAGGGCCAGTTACTTGAGCCAGTAACTTGAGCTTGCATAGACTGGAAAGGACCAATACTATATTATTATTATTATTATTATTATTATTATTATTATTATTATTATTATTATTATTATTATTATTAATATCCACATGTTCCTTCTTTTCGTCTTTTGGTTTCTTGCTGTACTTAATGGAAGCTTTGATGGCATAGCATTGATTCCCATCTCTGAAGTCTGCCAAGATTGTTCAATGTCTGCTTTTTGACTTTTGTTGTTCGGGATTATTCTCAAGCATGGGAAGCTTCAACTCACTGTAAGAAAGTACCAGCTTGTTGATTGCAAAATACCGTGGAGGCTGTTGAGCAGTTCTACACTTCAACTTTCCTCATTGGTCCAGATTTATTGATCACACATTCGTAACTTTATCTTGGTCTTGGTTGGGAATAGATCTATATTTTGCTTTGCTTACTTATTCTTACTTCTAGTGATTGTAAGATTCTCGGTGAATGCCTGCCCTCATGAATGCCATTTTCTAAATTTAGAAAAACATGTGCATTACTTTAGTAGGTGTAATATTTCCTTATGTACAGGTGTAGGTGAGATAAATTCCCAGTGTTCTAATCTTGACCAACTCAAATATTTGTTTTGAACAGTAGGACAGCTGACACAATTGACTCTGCCTTCTGATAAATCTGTTTTATGGTAGTTCAATCTTCATTTCGCCATGTTCATAACCTGACATCATACTGACAAACCATGCACATTCAGTCAGGCAACTTGAAGTAACTGTGTTTCTTTGTGTGTATGAAAAGAGGGGAATTCCTCAGACAACATTTTTAAATTTTTAGCTGTTTGACTCATCTGTGCCTCATTAGGCCCTGCCACTAAGATGTCCCTGTAACGTTTACTTACAATGATTGCAGGATTGATGTCTTAACATTCCCACTTCACCTGAGAACTCTCAATTTATTTCTAAAGTGCTCTGGAAATGCCCTTTAACAATCAAGGTGTCACTTGTAGCGTTGACATTCAGACTGCCCTTCACTTTGGAACAAATCTCTTCTCCTCTCCAACGTCTGATTTTACGGAAACTCCCTTTCAAAATACAGACTCTCGTAGGGCTTTTGGAGTAGATCAACAAGTGCTTCTCTGCCTGGAAAAGGAGGTCCTTCAAATCACTGAAGATCAGCACCTCTTCAACTGGCTTCTCCTCAATGAGTACTTGAAAGGCTGAGTCTGAACCATATCAAACCTTCAATGGGTGAGGGACTACTGGGTGGTACCTCAGGTGTGTGGCAAGCAAAGTTAATTATCAATGTAAGATGTTCCCCTTTGGGCTGAGGTCTGTCCCTCAAGTTTTTACCAATGTATCAACATTAGTGAACTTCTTTCCCAGGTGTTTGGATCTGCACATCTATCCCTAAATGGACAGCTTGCTGGTTGCAGACCCTACTCATCACTCCTTGAACTTAGAGCAACCAAGAACTGACCTGCACAACATAGGCTTGTCAGTAAGTGTTGCATATTCATCCCCTATTTTGAACCAAAGATTGACTTTTACATGAGCTTTGTTGGACAAGGAGGTGGAAACGCCTGCACTGATTTATATCACTAAAAAAGGCCTTGTGGAGACCACAGGGAGCACGGACAGTAATGACTGCATGAAACTACTGCTCCAGGAAAACTCATTAAAAGAGGAGGACCAACCCGTCTGTGTGAAAACAAAAAATAAGGGAAACCCTTGTGGTGGACTGCAGCCATGCGCCCCATCCACCCCCATCAATGCTGACTGGATAGCGGTCCGTCAGGTCAGAATCCCTTGGAATGAGGGACAGGCATGGAAAGCATCCAGGCGTGGCAGATCAAGGCCTCTGGTGGAGCATAGGGCATAGGAGCCGGGACATGGACCGCGCTCACTGTCCCTTGATATCAGTGAGAAACAGGCCCAGGAGATAGATGCCGCAGGGAGCATCAACCCATGCAATAGGAAGATCACAGTGGAATGACAAACAAGAGAGGAGGAAGACCTCCTCAAGGTACAGGATGGTGTGGCAGTGAAAGAGTTGTGCGACGCGGTGAGTGGATGTCCTCGGGGCACTGCCACACACAGTGGTGAGCGGCAGTGCAGAGAGTCCCTGGAGTTGAAGAGAGGAAGGAGAGGAGACCTGGGTTTGAGGCCTGAGATAGCCACATTGGGGCGGCATACTCTGTAAACTGCAGGGCAAATGCGGAAGCCCCGGGGGAGCTCAAAGCCCACACATGCTCAGGAGCAGACTCATTGAAGTGGTGGGTATTTTCGGCCTCCCCCTCTGTACTTTTAATAGCACAGGACATGATGGGAAAGTTCCAGAGGCACAGTTTAACCTAAACAACCTCGAAGACAAGGAGAGCGAAAAAAAGCATAGGTGGTGTTTCATGTGGGCCACATAGAGGTTCGGAGGTGTCTCCGGGACCTGAAGCTGGGCCCAACAGGATGGCTGCCCCTGGAACACAGGATGTGTTCCCTGGACTATCGGTTAGTAGAGTGGGGAATAATTACCCTGATTGCAGGACTGGATCAGATGGCATGGCTACGCCGGTCGAAGACGAGGTGATCGCGTAGAGTAAGGAAAACGTGCAAAGCATACCGGTGGAGTTTAAGGCCTTCTGATCAGAAGTCCAGATGTCGATGGTGGAAATGGAAGGGCAAATAACAAAAATCAAAGACTGGGTAGTATCGCTGGAAAAAAAATCTGATTTTTGAAAGCAAAAATTGAGATGAAAATTAAGGAACTGGAAAGCAAAGAAAGAGCACCACGAGGGAAACTTGATAACTGTGAGAACAGAGAATGTTGGACTAATATATGAATGCTGGGTGTTGTGAGAAACCTGACGGTGTCTCCCTGGCTGTTCTCCGGGGATCTGTCATTCAGGTGGCCAGGACAGGGCCATCGCTTTTGGATCCAGTTCCTAGGGGTGGACCAGTGCAGGAGGATCACCTGGATGGGAGGTCCTTGGGGGGGTGGGAGTAAGAGACTGACGGGTGGGACGGGGTATCCCCCTTCTTTAAACACCTTTCCCCCATCCTACTACGTAGGATATTCCAAAACACTGCCCCCCCCTTTTCTGACTCAAACACTTTCGCACAACAAGAAAGACAACGGACTAACACCACAGCCGTTTACCAGGCATGTCCAAATACAAGGGTCAGGCCAAGTCAGGCAATTAATGAGAATCACACACACCTGATGGCCCTTTCCCTTCCCCACAAGGATAAAAGGTGGAGCACGACAGCACACTACGATCAAGGCAGACCTCACGACGTGAGAGCTAACTCTGCCTCGGAGTTCAAGAGAAGGAGAAAGACTGCACGAGTCGACAGGATTCCAAGTGGAGAAGTGACTTTGCGCTTATCGACAGAGACCCGTGAAGCCTCAAGAGAAGGAATTGTAAGATCGTGAACAATAGCCAGTGTGTGTTGCAGCAGATGTCAACGGTACCCGGGCGCCTCTTCCACTGACAGCCAAGCTGAGGAGAGAAGCATGGCCAAATGGTACTGGCCTCTACAGACAATAAAGCAAAGCAGTTCATCACAGCCAGTGAGTCGAGGAAAGAGCCGATAAATAAGCCAAACTGTGTTGAACGAAAGTAGCAAGCGGCTAATTGAACTTTGAATGAACAAAGAACTATTGATATGAGGAAAGGAAAAGCCAGCATAACGGAATCATACCACCACGTGGGTGCTCACTTGAGAAACGCTGGCCGATCACCCTGCTGTTGAACTACAGCAACCTCAAGGCCTTAGGAAAAGGCAGAAGGGGGTCAAAGTGGTCATAAGGGGGTCTTGTCAAATCCTCCGTATAGTCGAAATTCTTTGACCAGCACATGATTGGGAAACAAAACCGAACGAATCCTGCATGGTAAAAAGAGTGCACAAACGGTGCGTTGTGAAGTGAATGCGGTGGAGGGATGCTAACAGAAGGGGCGTAGTCTAAAAGATCCAGCATGAACTGTTTTGTAAAGGTTAGCCAGAGAGGACCTGGCAGAGGGCTGCTAATGGAAAGGGGCAAAGCCTGAAGTCCCTATGAACAGAATGTTGACAGGAGTGAACCCTATCGAGGGATGTCCACAGTGAACTGTTCTGCTAAAGGTGCTCAGAGTGAACCTGGCAGAGGGAGGCCGACAAACAGGGGTGAATCCTGAGGAACTGTCTAAAAAGACATTATGATTTTTGAAGCAAGTAGTAGTGCAAGATAAGGGGACGTGAGGTGTCCCCCTTGTCATTTAGGGTCCGTGCCCGGCCGAGTGAGATCCAGGGGTGGAAAGTCATCACCCAAAGTTCACTGAGCAAGGAACTGTTTGATTAAATTGTTGAATACGTCTTGGGAGGAGTCTGTGCCCAGAAGAGGGGGACCCAGGGGTGAAGCCATCACCCACAGCATTCATAGACTACAACTTTGTGTTTGTTTGTGGAAACTATCAGGCTCTCGAAGGCAAGAGACTTTTTATTGAAAAGAGACTTTAACTACAGAAGAACCTGATAGCTGGAGCGGAACTGTCGACTCGTGTTGGGAAAGCTTGAGTGTGTGCTCAGGAGATCCATCTTGTCCCGTGCTGAAAACGCGGGGAAGGTAGATCCCTGGCAATAACATCCTGACTTATTATTTGTGAACACATCTTTCTTTATTGAAAACCCTATCCCACACTCTTTCTGTAATTAGTTGTAAGGATTTGGCAATCGTTTTTGTTTTAGTAAATGCCTTTTTACCTTGACAGGACGCCACAACGCTTGCTCCCATCTTAGATTTAGGTTTAGGTTAGGCATTTTTCCACCCTGCATTTACAGTTTAATAAACACCCTTGAACTGTGATCACTTGTGTCTGTCTTTATTGTTGCCACCATGAGTTCCTTACGGTGTCCCCAGGCAGAGGGCGAAAGCCCAGAAAGAAAGATAAAGGTACTGATCAGATCCCGGTGATAAGGTTACCTTACTGGATCGTGTGTATAGGGGTGGTGGTACCCAGAACATCCCCAAATCAGTGATAGACAAATGCCACTATTTTAAGGACAAATTTGGGCCGCATTATGAGGTCGGCGGTAACCCGCCGGTACTACCGGCGGGTTGCCGCTGACCTCGTAACACCGTTTCTGCCACCTGATATCCCGGTGCCACCAGGACATTACAAGTCTTGGCAGCCGGGATGTCAGGCGGCAGAAACTGTAAGTCCCCATTCCTGTGGAGTCCCATAGGACTCCACTGGAATTGGGACACAGAACCACCGGCACTGTTGCTAACGGTGCAGGTGCTTCCATGAGAATCATGCCTGCATGGTCCGGTACTCCAGGCAGGCATTCTTGTAGGTCTGGCAGTCTGGAAAGGGAGCCGGTACGTTGCTACCGGCGCTCTTATTTCCAGACTGCTAGACTTAGAATGAGGCCATGTGAGTTTACATGTAGCAAGAAAAGAAGCAAAGTATTTGAATGGGAAGGAGTCAGCATTAAGCATTCACCCTAAATAAAGGGAAGGATGTGTGATGGATAACAGCTGCCTTTTGTTTTTAGTCTGTTAATCGGCGGTACAGGAGAGGCAAAGGGAGAAGTGAGGGGGAACTGGAGATAGGTAGGTTTCAAGACCTCGTGCCCCAGGAATTTCTTTGAGTCTCTTGATTTTGGCAAATGCTCCGAAAGCACGATCAATGGGAGAAGCATGGCACGGGGATGCAGAGCATTGTGCGGGGGGGGGAGAAAAAGGTGAAGAATGGGTGGAAATTGTTATTTTGTATGGTGAAAGAGGCAAATGTACGCTGTTGGATTTTACATAGTGTCAACAAGCACAAAATATCATAAGTGGCGTGTCAAACTTACTTAGAGAGAAGGTTAGAGTGGCGACTGTCAATGCAAGAGGCCTCAACTCTCCCTGCAAGAGATCTATGTTAATGAGAGAGTTTGTGAAACAACATATTTCAGCACTGTTTAGCCAAGGAAACAACTTTCAAATTGCATAGGTTATGTATTCTGGCTTCAACTAGAGAGAAGAAGAAAGGGTAAGTGGGTATTTTATGTGCCAATTCATACAAGCTCAAGGAGATACAAGTTAAGAAAGCAATAGTGGGGAGGTTACTGATGGTGAAAGGTCTTTTGGGTGAGATACGGGTCACGCTAATAGGGATATATGTTCCAAACGCGGGTCAGATCTTGTTTCTGGGCACAGCAATTCATCTTATAGATGCGTGGGTAGAAGGGTTCAGGATTATCATGGACCGGAAATCATGGTGTCCACAAAAAGTGAGGAGAACTGATAGGCAACAAGTGCAATTCAAAAAATGCCTAGTGACCCAACCCATGCCTTTTGGAATGTGTGACGAAGAACTCATCCCAGATCAGGGGGGTATACTTTTTGTCACCGACCCCCACAACTCCTATACTAGATATGACTTTGTCCTGATAGACAAGGAAACTGAAAGCCTATTGCGGGATGCAACAACACAGTGTCCCATGGACAGATCATGAGACGATTGTGATCTCTCTGGAAATGGGAAAGCTAGGTGAGACTGGAATGACCTAATGGAAGGATCATGTATTTAGGGAATTCCTGACACAGGAGATTAAGGATTTCTTTGATAGAAGTGGCACTGCGGAAACAGCTCTACATCAAGTTTAGGAAGCCACCAAGGCCCCTCTCAGGGACTTGCTGATATCTGAAGGAGCTAAAAAGAAAAATGAAATTGGGGTTTTAGAAGCTAAAATAAGGAGTGATATCAAGACCTTAGAGGCTGAATTGAGGAGAACCACAAGAAATGTGGAATCAGTATTGCAATTGCTACTACAGGACAGGAACTACACTCCCTCTTGGAGGGGAAACCATACCGGAAGATGAAGCTTATCTAGTAGAAGTATTACAAACAGGGGATGAAATAGAGACCATATTGGATAACAGACTACGAGCGATAATGGCTGGCAGAACAGTCCGGGTAAGGGATGAGAGGGCGACGATAAAGACATCTCCAGATGAAATCCCAAATCAGTTTATGCATTACTACCACTAATTTATGGTGCAGAGAAACTACTCCATGCATGGAAATAGATGCATGCTTGGCGGGACTGCCAATGAACTCTCTCTCTTCCGAAAAGACAGGACCTATAAGGGAACATCACAGTGAAGGAGGTCATGACAGCCATTGGGCAAATGAAGCAAAGAAAGGCCCAGGGGAAAGATGGTTTCACGTCAGTTTTTTTAAAAACAATATGCAGAAAGTTTATCCCCTTTCCTGGCAAAACATTTTTAACAATGTCACAGAAGAGGATGATATTTCTTTGTACTTCCTAGTGGTGATAAAAAAAGAAGAGTAATGATATTCCCTCAAGTGCACAATATGGGAGCGGCCATCCTGTCATTAGACGCAAAGAAGGCATTCGACTGGGTGAGTTGGAGGTTTACAGGCAAAGTGCTAGACAAGGTAGGAGTAGGTCAGAGATGGACAGGCTGGATAAATGCGTTATACTCCAGTCCGGTGAGTGGATGCCGGTCAGCCCTGTTTAGGTTGTATAGAGAAACTAGGCAGGGATGCCCGGTCATTCCAATGCTATATGTCTTAGCCATGGAGCCTTTGGCGATGGTTATAAGAGAAAACCCATCGAGTAAGGGCTCGGTCGGGCTCTTTCGGCTGGACTTGCTGCCGCATTGTTGACATTCTCTACGCGAATTCAAGAGGACTTATTGGGGTACGCAACCTTCATGATGGACCTAAACTACTTACATAGTAGTTGATTGAACACTTTTTTCCTTCAATCCAACTAATGCTGGCCATTTATATTCTTTTGTAGGGATTGCAAAGACATGCTCCTCCCCTTCACCCATAATCCCTATAACAACAAGGTGAGGTTCGCCTGTTTGGTCTGTGCGGTCCCGGTCCCTGCCCTTATTTCGTGTTTGATTCCATGTCAAATGTGCCTAATTAGAGGTATAAATATCTAGTATCTTTGCATTGAATGTGTATTGAATTTTCATTTGAATGTGCATCATACCTGTTTTGACTTGGTTCAATTGCAAACACATGTGTCACTAACGCCGCTCCAATGTGCATGTAATTTCTTCTTAGGGTGTGTGTCAGGTTTATTTATTCATTTATTTATTCATCGCTATTTGTTATAAGCAATAGTGTGCCAGGCCAGACACATTTAGAGCAAATGAGCCGTAATATAGAATTTAAGGCATAAAGGAACATGTATCCAAAACGCCAGTCTTACGCATGTCCACATATCTTTACTCTTTGAAAACATACATGCCTGAGCATCTGAACACGCCTCGCAGCATGGTCTCTAACGGGCGAAAACACCCTCGGCTCAAAACCTACCAAAAAGTAATAGCCTTAACACCAGTCTTAACACCAGTCTTAACACCAGTGGACAAGTGTACTGTTACTAACATTGCTCCTAATATGGATATTCAAAACTTTTACCCAGTGCGTCCGGAATGTGGAAATGAGCTTTCTACACAGCCTGACCCAGAACATAGGGAATTGGTGTGTGCTCGACAGGAGGAAAATGCAATAAATAATTTCACTCTTGTTGGAGATTTGAATGGTAACAGGACTCTGCCCATTCCTGTCAGAAATCTTAAACCTCTGCAAGTGATCTCTGATCAAACTATATTGGGAGTATCTCACTCCTCAAGGAATAGTGATGAAAATGAAATAGCTGTGGTGATTTCGAGTCCAAATCAGTTTGTCTCTGATATCTCAATCCATGCTAGTATCGGTGCGATCTCAAAGAGTATGAATAAAACCTCTTCACCTAACTATTATGACAGGTGCTCAATTGACTCCTCAGCACACTCCATTTCATATGCACAACCAACACCGCGCAAGCAAGCCCTGTCTCAAGTGAAGTCTCCAAATCATCATGCAAACAATAGTGCCATGAATACTACGATATCAAGTCTATTTAAATTATATGAATCATTGGATACCAAAATATCACAACAATCTGCTCAAATACAATCAATAGCAGATTGGATTGCACGAGAGGCGCTTGCTCGAACAAACAATACAACCTCCACTGCCATGCTCAAGTCACCAGAGCCACTTATGATATCTGATTCATACGCATTATTTTCCAAGCAGCAACATTATCTGCTGCCCTTCCCCAATTCCACTAAGTTATTAGACCTATAGGGGACGACCTGCATGACAGTTGAGTAGTGAAAATAAAGGACTCCTGGATTAGTGTGGAACCTAATAATTCTCCACAGAAGCTTGACAATAAGTCGAACCCCTTTGACATATTCACAGCAAAAGTATCGAAGGTTGGAAAACAGATCACACAGAAGATCAAATCACAATTGCCTGAACAGGATCAACAAAAAAATAACGAAAAATACAAAGCAAGCAAACATCACTAGCGCTAAGCCTTTCATACGAGCCATATGCAGAGCGTTGCAGAGCCCCAAGAACTTGCATATATCTGCACAGGAAACAGTAATTAAGAGGAAAACACCACCAACCATTTCTCCAAATCAAATCAAATCCGAGAACATTCTCTGACACATGAACCGCTGAATGAACTAATTGCAGTTATTGAAGAAGACACCCTAAAACATCCAGTGCAAGTAGTCCAACCAACAGTAACCAATCAAACCTTGCAAGGAGGCTAAGAGAACAGATGCATGGACATCAAAAAAGCAGTTGATACATACCAAGCTCCAATGGCAAATTGCTGTCAAAATGACTCCATCGAGAACAACACACAACTTGAAGCACTACAGAGCGAAGGACCCCAACAATGTCTACCTGTGATGCAGCGCCCAAATAACATCAGAAACACAAGCTTCAAACTGGGTACCCCTTTCCAGACCAATTGCAAATACATTCCAAATTAGCAAAAGCGAATATCTGATGGTCAACAAACATCAGGTGAATAACCACATGGACACCGCATGAAAACCTATTCCACAGATACGTTCACTGATAATGAAATGTCGAGACTTGCCGGATAATAAGTATGATTTGTCCAGAACCAGTGTACTGAACATATTTGCAGATGTGCCATCATTAGAAGACATTTCATCTGTACACATAGAGCAAGTAGAGTTCTTAAATGATGAAGACCTCTCGATTGTCAGACTCTGGATACCTTCTGGCATAGTTCTGAATGCTGTTTGGAGTGCAAAGATGAAGCTTTTTATGCTAGGATTTCTCATAGCACAAAACCCAGAATCGAGAGAATTATAACAAACATATTCGATTGGCGAGTTGGAACACTCGCGGTCATTCACATTTACAATCGATCAATGAAAATCAATTAAATAAATTTGATATTGTGGCTCTACAGGAGACATGGCTCACAACAATCCCAATATGGGACAACCTTGAAATAATCTTGCTACCTGCTAAGCTAGCTACCAAAGGCTGACCCACATCTGGCCTAATGGTAGCAGTGAAAACAAGCTCTGGCCTCACCATTTTGTCGTGGGCCTCTCCTAACAACTTTATGCAATTGATTCAAATAAATTGTTCTGAGCAGAAAATTGCATTCTTGAACATATATAGAAATCCCATAGGTATAGCAGATGACATCTTTTATAAAACAATTATATCATTGCTTGAGATTATTTCGATGACCGCGGGTGTCACAACCACAATCATTGTTGGAGACCTCAATCTAGATTGTATTAATATCAAATCTAAGGGTAAACGGCCAGAAATAACTAGATGGACCACATTCATGCAAGAGAGAAATTTCAGAATGGCGAATGGGTCATTGACAGGTGATGTTCCGGCCCAAAGCACGTGGAGGAGAGGAGCTTCTGATAGTATTATTGATTACATATATCTAGAGGAGTGCCTCTTTAGTGCAGAACACACATTTAAAATTGTCCAACAACCTCATAGTGACCACCACATGCTTTCTCTATCTTGGACATGGCAGCTAAAAACGAATGTACTGCCAGCTGAATTCTTTAGGCCCTTGTTGACTATTAATAATGCCAAAACTCGTTTCCGCTGGTCTAATGAGGAATTGCAATCATTAAACACTAAACTAATCCAGCGCAATATGAGCAGATCTTCAAAACAGTATACTCAAGTTCTAGATAATTTTAAGCTGCTTGTAAAAGCGGGAACAAAAGCTTTCCATCGTATACATTGTTTTGACCACGAGTTGCAGGCCATAAAGAGTGAGTGGAGAAAGGAAAAAAAGAAAATCATGAGATTTCGGCTTGAAGAGCGGTCTAAAGCTTTAAAATCATCGAAATGTCGATACCGTAATTGGACACGAGGTAGACAAGCTTGGTGGTTTCAGCTAAATAGCGAGGCCATGCTCGAATCCCTCCTTAATAAAAACTCTGCACAAATTTGGCATTTGTTAAATAACACCAAGAGTAACGTCCAAAAAGAAAGCCAAATTAATGGTGTAACTGAACATCACTAGCTAGACCATTATACCACCCTATATGCCAACCCTCTATTTGAATATTAACAAGGGGGGCCCTGGGAGTCCCTCTGTCATACATTAGTCCTTGTTACGAGAGACTTACCCAGAGTCGTTAGCTCAATATCTTTCACAGAGAAGACATTTCCCAAACATATCAGTCTTTGTCCTGCCCTGGGGCAGTCCAGCACCGAAATGCTATGCAATTCTCCTCTGAACAAGGAATACCAACATCAACCCCAGACACGTGTTTTGGTCTGGTTGGACCTCATCAGTAGGGTGGAGCTGTGCCTCTCTAAGAATAGTGAGCAAGGGGTCCACATATGGAATCCCCTAGTAACTTAGGGTGAGACCCAAAGTTAATTAAATATCCAAAAAACAAGGGGGTCATGGGAGTCACTCTGCCAGACATTAGTCCCGGTTAGGAGAGACTTACCCGGAGTCTTTAGCTCACTATCTTTCACAGTGAAGAAATATCCCAAACATATCAGTCTTTGTCCTGCCCTGGGGCAGTCCAGCACCGAAATGCTAGGCAATTCTCCTCTGAACAAGAGTACCAACAGCAACCCCAGACACGTGCTAAAGACTCTGGGTAAGACTGAGCCACGTACATCCTTCCCACACATGAGAAAAGTGATCCAAATATTCAGTGGTTTTTCAGGATTTAAGGTCAACTTGGAAAAGTCCAATAGAGTGAAAATAGAGCCTTGTGGAGACGGAAAAGCAGGAGGATATTGAGGTTAGGTGGGAGGCTCAAGAGACTGCAGTGGCCTAAAGTAACAGTGCACGTTCTGGGAGATAGTGACCAAGGGAGTCCTGGATACTATTTGCACCCCTGATTGTAATACCCTGTAGGAGCAGTGGTACACCCCTTTTCGAAGGCTATGTGGGGACATCGCGCACCCAGCAGTGGACACAGTGAAAGCATATGAATCATGCAAGGGACATAACAGGGCTATCAAATCTTACAACTGTCTTCAAAGCACCACATAGTACAGGCATTAGATCCATTGCTACATAATGCCAGTACAAAATATAAGGACTTATTGTTTCAGCTAGCGAGAATTATTCTGCTCTGGCCCCACAAAAAGGCACGGAGGGCTCCAGATCTGGCACAAAGAATTGGTAGTATTAGTCATAATTTCTTCAAAAACTATTTATTTATATGAATAGATCACTCTATTTCCTAGCAGAAGGAGAATGGTTGACATTGTCCGAATATATAAGAAGGAGGACAGAAAGGATCCTGTCAATTCAATTAATTGCCAACATACTTCTTTGATTGATTTCTTGGCTATAGTTTATGGGACAGTTTTATTAACTCGACTGATAACTTGGTCCCTTGAAAAAAGGCTCATAACCCATTTGCTAGTAGGAATATTGGGCAGGCATTTTGCCCATACGTGACATTTAAAAAAAAAAAAAAATTAAAGAAAGAAGCTCTTTACATTGTATATGTTGACTTAAAAGCCACATTTGATGCTGTGTCATGACCTCTGTCATGGTGTCTCCCCCCCCTAAGCACTATCAGTACCAACCAATTTGTTAACATGTAACCAAAGCTTGTATAATTAAAAGGTGGCTTTGTCCAGTATGGTCCAGGAGGAGGAACACATCATTCGTGTCAAAAAGGGTGCTACACAGTGATTTGTAATCAACCGCTCCTCTGTTTCCTATGCATGAAAAAGGGAGCAGGGGAAATACATCTCCTTCATGAAGTCTGATGCCCCTTGTTTCAATGGCAGCAGCTGACTCATTTTAGTTCTTTGCCAATCTTGCAGGTTTTATATTGAGAAGACCAGACGGCCGTCATTCCTAACTCGACACATTTATTGAGATATGTCAGAAGAAAGGCCTACTAATTAATTTAGAGAAGGCAAATATGTGGTCATTGATACGGTTGATCAATGCAGGCATTTGTTTTAGTTCTGATTGTTCTTGGTGAGCTCAAATAGAGAACAGCAATTTAATATTATCTAGATGCTTTGGGGAAACCTTGAAGGCATGCAATGACCCACACATTGGAGGTGTATAGGGTTTAGGCATATCAGTGGCCCTCTTTTTGGCGCAGCTCTGGGGACCTGGAAACATTGGCTGCCTCCTCACTAGACATAAACCTTACATTTTTTATTTTTTTATTTGTTTTTGGTTCAATTACAAAAATGTAGAACCTTAAAAAAAATGATTTAAAAGGTCAACGACATATTAACATTTACATTTTATATTTAAAATCTCATTAGCATTTACATTAACATTTTCATTCTACCCTTATTATATTTTGTCATTAAAACATTAGAGGAAAGAAAGAAACAAGGGGATAAATAATAATAAAAATAAAGAAGGGAAGAGAAACAGACACATAATCAAAATATCGAGAAAACGGGTAATTCAATTTCTCTCATAAGAGCCAAGTATGGCAACACATTCAAATCTTCTGTCCAACTTTGTTCGTATTGAGCTCACAGAAAGTAAGAGGGCCTAGGTCAATGCAATCCTTAACCTCTACAAACAACCTTTAACAACAACTTACAACATGAAAGATGTCACAACTGTGCAGTAAGTATTCATTGATTGTCAAATCTAAGGAGCTCTTTTTCTATATGTTTGCAAAGGCTAACTAATTCAAATATTAAAGGTTGGTGTGTGCCTTGCATCATTCCTGCCCATAGAAATTGGAGACAGTCCGCATAATCAATGTTTAAAAATGTCATCAATCGCTTGGATCTAAAAGACTTAAAATGCGGGCACTCGAGAATGAGATGTTTCATGGTTTCAATGGGCTCATCACATGAGGAGAAACGACACTTACTTTGGTTTGTTTTCACTTTGTCGTTCCAATTCATGTTTTTCTCTCTAGTATGGTATAAGTTAAGCCTGTACCGTACAGATTTTTTGAATTTGTGTGAGGGGATAAATCAGGGGAGTTAGTTACTAAGTCAATAACAGGAATATCCTGAGAAACAGAATTCAGAGAAGAAATGGAAATTGATGTATCGCTTATAGCTATACCAGATGCATTACAAGCCTCGAGCGAGGGTGCCACAACACCCGTTAATACATTTGTAAGTATAACACTATCAGTAAGCGAAACATTTTCTTTGGCAAAAGTAACAGATGGACCAGACACTGCCATTGATTTGCATGTCTCGTCAGTTCGACCTTCCCCCACATGATCCACAGACATTTCTTTGTCGGTTAGTTTTTTTCCACAAGTGTTGGTACTCACAGGGGAGCCGTGCGATAAGATTTTTGAGTCCATATGCTCTATAACAGGCTGTTGCAAAAGAAATTCTACAGGCTTTCCCAATGGTAGTATTGTATGTCCAATACGACTTGTGTCCTTGCAAAAAGGGCGAATGTCCATTCCAAGAAGAAGCTCAGCACCACTCTGTATCGCGCCTCTGGCGCTTGTCCGCGGAGTGGAGCTGAGACGAGGCCTTTTTGTGTAGGAAAGAGAAGGAGATTTGGAACAACTGGGGCCATTAGTACTATGGAGTGCAGTTACCATTGGCATACCAGTCTTTAAGGAGTTTAAGTTTCGTTTCATGGTTGGAAAAATTGAGAATTAGGAGTAATTAAAAACAATATTCACCGCTTTCCGCGGTGAACGCGGCGAAGCGGCAAAGCGGGACTTAGACCGGGACTTCGCCGGTGCGCGCGCGCGGTGCGCGCGCGATTCTCGTTATATAGGTCCGCCCACCAAGGTAAGAGAAGCAGTGCCTACAAGAAAAAGGCGTATTAAATAATAGTCCAGCAAACTCCAGCAATGGGTCCAGCAATGAGTATACCACTGTTTATGGTCACCTTCTGGTTGTTGTAGTTGCTGAATCCAAATGTAGCTCCGAGCACAGAAGCAATAGCAGCAATTGCAGCAGTAGCAGCAGTAGCAGCGTCCACCAGCGGCAAAGCGGGACTTAGACCGGGACTTCGCCGGTGCGCGCGCGCGGTGCGCGCGCGATTCTCGTTATATAGGTCCGCCCACCAAGGTAAGAGAAGCAGTGCCTTCTGGTTGTTGTAGTTGCTGAATCCAAATGTAGCTCCGAGCACAGAAGCAATAGCAGCAATTGCAGCAGTAGCAGCAGTAGCAGCGTCCACCCAATTGTATTCTACCTCATAGCTGTGACATCAGCTATGAGGTCACTCACAAGACCATAAGTCACCACTGTGACCTTTGGGGACTGTTGTCGATACGGTCAGTGAGCCTGTTCTCTTTTTTTAATGACTAGACACATGAATTGAGTTTCCTGAATCAGTATAGTGATTCACTATTTTCTTATTTCTTTGCTAGATAGAGAAGTTAGAACCTGCTCCTCTTGAAGAGGGGTTTCTTGGCACCCGAAACGTGTCCAGATTATAATTGTGTGGGACATCTTACATGGGTGGAAATTTAATACTACATTGTTGAGATTTAATTTACAGACTGTTGGTAGTTTGATTAATTTACTCTTTCGTTATGGATGGAATGACGTGTTATATTAATACCGGATTGCACTTTGTAACTTTTATCTATTTGATATCATGATAGATCTATTTTCGATAATGCTACAATGTTTGGTGAAACATTTAATTTTATTAAACAGCTTTTTACAGGTGCAGGCATTAGGAGAAGGAGAAGAGCCCACTGAGTAGATGTGCAGACCGTGTATGTAGCTGATGTCTGGACGGAAGGAGAGAAGATGGCAGGACCAGTGGACGAAGTGTACGAAAAGAAGTAGTGGAGCTATGTTCCCTACTGGTCTGCACCCACTGCTCACAAACCCCATCACCACGCCCCTCCCATGCACAGAAAGTGCAAGTTTCATCTGCTTCCTACACTTTTATTTTAAAACAAAACTGTCCCGGAATGGTTTCTTTTTAAAATAAAAGTATAGGAACGCTAAAACTTCATTAAAAGAAGTAGAGGAGCACCGCTCCCGACCACTCCCGCCCACTTCGACCACTGGGCAGGACCGCTGTGAAACCAGAGACAGTGGCTGGTCTGGAAAGGGTCTATGGCTCCAGTTGTCCCAATTGCAAAGGTTGTGCGCCATGAAGCGTGCGGAAGGAGCGCTTGCCCTTTGAAGGCCTGTGGTGCAGAGGCTGCGCAGCAGGAAGCGAAAGCAGCAAGGGAACCTTTCCCTCACGAGAGATCTCTGACTCTCAGGAGCAGAGGAGAGGTCCTCGTGGCTGGTATGCACCAGAGACTCCCAAGAGCAAAGGAAGCTCCGACGACGAGTGGCAGAAGCGAAGGCGGACCAGGAGAAGCTGTTCGCTGGGTCGCGATATTCCACTTCAGCAGAAATCCTGCGAACGCTGAGCAGATCAGAAGCATGCATTTACTCAGTGAGTTCACGAGTTGCAAGTGACTATGAATCGCTCCGAGGCTCCTCACGTGTTCCAGGCAGGCAGTTTCACTCACGTATGAGTGAAAGAAGTGTTAGTAGTGCTTTTGAATACCGAACTACCAAAAAGCAGCGAAAGTTGTATTCTGTGAAACCAAGTGACTGTAACTTTGAAGATGTGAGTTTATAGAAAAGCCAACAACCCGGTGCAGCAATATTGTAAAAGCTAAGGCATACAACCATTACCCAAGCCAAGAGAAACTAAAACCTAAGCAATAAAAGCCCAACAGATATTGCCAAAGGTGAAAAGGGAGTAATGGAAGACCCAAGGGTTGGGAAATAAGTTATGCATGTTTTTTTAAGCATTTAACAACCGCTGATATAAACATACATTGCCAAAGCCAAGAAAGGAACAGGAAAAGACTCTTTGCTTATCAGTATTTGGTTACTTGTGTATTGGGGGAACAGAAGTGGCAAAGTGGCTGCCCTTCTGGAATAGGTTATTCAGAGGGGGAGGAGCAACATTTGCATAGTAGTATTAAAGAGCACCAAAGTGAATCTGGTTTCCCTGAGAAGTTGCAAAAAGTCTAATTCTGCAAGATAATGAACATTGTGAAGTTGTTTCAAAGCTGTTATAAATTGAAGGTTACCACTAAAGCACATTCTGTTTTGTGAAATGCTGGTCGGGTAGGTGAGTATAACCGGATGGCAAACCTTTGAAGAAGTAGGCCTGTCATGGGAGCAAACCAGGTAGCAGTTGATGAAGTGCTGTCAAGTGGCCTTAACAAAGACATTCTATATTGTGTGTGGTGCTGAAGGAAGAAGTGTATAAACCTGCTGTGGAGGAGTTGCATATCTCCGAAAGCATTCAGTTGTGGCAAATCATCCTGACAAGACAATTCTTATTGCCTAGTGAATAAGATAATTCTGAGGCTCATTCTTGCGCAAATAAGAGAAAGAACATTCTATTTTCTTTGGTATATCTTTGAAGTGTCGGAACTTTCTATTATCCAGTTGAAGTTACAAAGAACTGTGTTGGAACTTTGTTATAAACCAGTATTTCCTTATTTCCTTTTGAACTGTGGCACAGGAATCCTGCTTGAATCTGGGGAAGGGGTATTCACCCTGATTATAAACCAGAACTGTGATCATATTATGAACTCATTTGTTATATTCATTTTGTTGTTTTGAACTTCTATGCATTTCCTTATTGATTTGTTGAATGTATATTTGTGAGGGACAGGTCCTTTATTAGAGTGGTTTCTTTAGTTTGCTTTTAGGCAGTGAAATCCTCCTCAGGGTAGGGATAGTGATGCGATAGTGAGGCCATTATCCAACCTTTTATTTTATTAAAATGACGAATTTTGAAAACCCCTTACAAATTTGTCGGCCTCACATTTCTGACCCGTCACATTGTACAGTTGAAACACATAAAGCAGCTCTTAGTGCAATGGGTCATCGTGACTTTGGAGGCACCCATATGGGGGAACGTAGACCTGCCGGAAGTGTACAAACTGGGAGTGCATAGAAGATGGCAGATCCAGAGCATTAAGAAAGTGAAAGACATTATTGTACAAAGCCAATTAGCCTCATTTCAACAGTTGCAGGGGGAACATGGCCTACAGGATTGGGATAGATCTGCATACACTAGGCTTTGACATGCTATAGGTAAAGAACAACGAGGCACCTGGGGCATACCTGAGAGATCCCAATAGAGGTCAACCTTACGGATGGGTAAATAATGGGGAAGGCAATCGCACAGTTCTACCAGATGCTAAATAGCTTCATGTCAAAACCACTGCGGAAACCGAAAGGTAAATGGGAAGTGAATCTGGGACCTTTGGAGGAGGAAGACTCGATTGAGGCATTGGGTTCACCAAGGGAAGGTAACATAACTGTGAGGATGCGTCTCATTCGGTATGAAATATTACACAGAGTATACTGTAGCAGGCGGGAGTGGGTTCTTTCTTGCACAGGTTATGGGAGTGCCCCAAAGTACAGTCCTTTTGGAACTAGTTAGAGATCAACTATCACACCCTTGTTTGAAATACATAGGCCCTCATTACAAGTTTGACGGTCCGGAATTAACGGTGCTGGTAGAACCGCACCAGCACCGTTTTCCGGACCAGCAAACTACGAGTTCTGCGGGTGGGTGCCGCCCTGCCCGCCAGGTCTGACCAGGCGGACGGGACGGCACCCACCTGCAGAGATGCACGGAAACACTGACACCATAACGACATGATGCCGGTGTTTCTGCGGTCCCATTCCCGTGGAGTCCTATGAGACTTCAGGGGAATGAGGATTTACAGAATTGCCTTCGCCGGATTTACCAGACCACCTGGGGTGTAATGGCAAGTCCGGCGCCAGTAATTCACTGCGGGTCCGACGGCAGCCTGCCGGTTTTACTGGCACGGCTACCGCCAGACTCGTAATGACGCCCATAGTCTCTGATCCAGGTGCTAAGAAGGATGTCTGTACACTTTACAGACTCTAGGAGTAAGTGGAAAACAGATTTACAAGTAGAATTTAGTGACCAGCAATGACAGAGTATATGCAGTCTGACCAAGGGAGTTTCACTTAATACGAAATTGTGTTTAAATAGACTTTACTACTCCCTTTGGCTCCCTGCTTGATAAGGAATGCCCCAGATGTCATGAGGTGAATTGCACATTGTTATGATATGATGTTATATGATCAGGCATTTATAAAGTGCCTGTACACAAGTGTTTCTGTTGCACATGCTTTGGTGGTGTCCTAAACTGGGCGATATTCGGCTTCAGTCTGCCAGACTCTATCAGAGATAGTGGGTCGACAACTCAACCATGAGGCACAGGATTGTTTGTTGGGGTACACGAGTAAGATGGCAACAGGTAAGCAGCGATTTTTGAATTTGGGGCGGCTACTTGCTAAGAGAACCATATTGCTGCGATGGTCCCGGAGTGGCCCGCCTACTCATGAGGATAGGCTACATGACGTAATGTGGGCGAATGACACAAAGGAAATATATTTGACTTTGTTGCCACCAAGGTGCTGACCTAAGAATGTATGGCTGGACTTTTGTAATTTCCTTATGAGAAATGCTACATCCTCAAACTGATGTCAGGGAGTCCTGGGGGGGATGTGTTGTATGTAGCAATATGTTTATCTGGGTGTGACCTGCTGACGCGATGTTCTTTTGCTGTGACAATATGCTTTTTCTTTCTGTTGGTTTGGATTGTAACTGTAAAAAAGAGATCAACTATCAGTGCACCATTACTGGACTGCCCTAAATTGATACTATTATACTTGTGGGGACGACTCAGGATTCAAGGCCAAAGAAAAATGTCTGATCAGGACAGTACTGATGATGGGTAAGAAAGTGCTGGCTACCGAGTGAGGCAGTCCTACACCACCAAATATACACAGGTGGCAAGAAGGTATGGATTATTATTGTGAAATGGAAAAGAGGGTCTATAGAGACGGGATACCCACAAACATTCGAAAAAGTATGGGCACGATGGATAGAAATGGACTGAGTAAAGGAATGGGGGAAGCCAACTGGGAGGGTACAGGGGAACGTTTGCCCACTGAGGAGCAGCAGCCATTGGACAATGCAGTGGGGCACCGCAGAGCTTCAGATGGGGGAGGACTGAAGATAGATGAAGCAATGGGTTTGGCAAGGGGAATTTCTCATTGAATCGTGCTGATTAACATTTAGCTTATGTTGTTTGTGTTGACTGTTGATTTGAGAAAAATGAAAAATAATAAAACTTTTTTTTTTTTTTTTTTAAACAATCGAGGGGCTGTGCTCCCCTCAACGGGACATGGAATAACACAAATAATAATAATCATGATCTGTTGATTAATATAACATTTCATACCAAATTCCTCCTTTTTCTAATCTCTATAACAATCAATACCACTATTATAACCCACTCTTGGTACTGAATTTACTGACTTGTGGGGTAAGGTGGGGGTGAAAGGCTGAGTGGCATATTCATGTTACAAAAGTAAACACATTGCTTTTGAGGTATCCTCTGTGCTGTGGAAGGAGACCATTATCTGGGTAGACCTGTAGAGATGACACTTCAATAATCCACAGGCATTAAATCTATTTCACAAGGTTGTGGTGTTCCTCTTGGGGATGTGAAAGCCCAAAATGCAGGAGCCACACTACTCCTTAGAACAAAAAGGTTCCAACACATTACCATGGAAATGTGCTCTCTCCATTGACTCCCAGTCAAGAAAAGAATACACTTCAACAACCTGTGCATCACCCACAGTGCTTAATATAGAAATCCCAATTTCCAGCATAATGAATTTCCAGCACTGCACGCCATTGAGGTTTCTAAGATCCATTATAGTCATGTTAGTTCTAGTGCCTAGCTTTTGCAGGAAAAGGCAGGAAGGATGCTCAATCTCGCTATTGGCCACAAAATTCTGGAACTAACTTACATACAATTTTGCAACTGTACTTTCAGGAAACAGCTCAATACGTGGCTCTTCCATTAATTACTATAGCTGCCTATCCAAGGAATTGGTATACTATACATCCCATTGACCGACTACAACTTTGGTTCCGTTATCTGAAGACTTATCCCCATCAACAATCTTCACATCAGACTACAACTGCTTCAACCAAGAAAGGACACCGCCTTGGATCTGAGAGTGTTTTTCCTGGGACCTCACTACCTTTCCTCCTGTTCTTGTATGTTTTCTGGCCTCACTAACATCCTTACTACTAAGATCTTGCCAGTTTTGTGCCACACTCACTCCCTATGAGATGGTCCACAAGGCCTAGCATACAGACCACAGTCCTACCCTCTCCTCCTACTACCAACACACATACCACATCCATTGCAGCTCTCCCAACCCTGAAGCATCCAGTATGGATAAACCCACCCAGCGTCCTTTCTCCCCCCGAACACAGAGAATCCCTACCACCACAAAGGTATGGAGCACTTCTGACCTGCACTTATCAACAGAACAGATTTCTGCATCTGCCTCTCCCGCTATCCCGTTAATAGTCCCCTTCCTGTCTTTTTTACAGAGCCATGCAAAGCAAGGCCATCATTATTGACCAGAAATACGATACAACACCAATTATCTTACCTAATTTAAATGTGAAAGGCCATCAGTTCTCATTATAGCTTCCTAATAGGACACATTGCTGATTGCCTCAAAGTTTCCGTCCCTATGCACATGCCTTCCGCTCCCACTAGTACCTACAGTTAAGACAATCCAAAAGCTACACAACACCAGAAGATGCTGCATGAACCTTATTGCCCTCAATGAGCCACATTGGTTGTGGTTTTGTGGCCCCCTTTTCCTTCTGCCGCCAAACAGGGGAAATGGGGGAAGGAGCAGGATTTTCAGCCCATGGTAATAGTTAATACTCAATCATGCACCTTCAGGGAACTTGGTCACCTATTTCCTGAGGAATTAGCTTCCTGTTATCGAACAAATTCTTGAAGACAGTTAAGATCCCACAGGTGGGTAGAAAATCATCTTATCTGGGACAATTCAAGTGTAAATACCCCTGTTTCTGATACTGTAAACTGCAGAAAAGAGTGTTATTCTGCTCCTTGAATCAAATTCGACTTACTTCCTGCCATATTGTGAATCAGGTAAAGTATATCTAGCACTATTTGGTTGTGCTTGGAATTGCGTGGGAGAATGTTATACCTTATGAATTTTATTGTTAAGCTCCTTTTTTTACGGTCTTTAAAACTCTCCTTGACAAAGGCAGGTTTTACACGATCCTTGGGATCCTACCTGATCTGGGAGTAGGAGCTGATGACTGCACAGCTGTTTGCTTTCTCCAGGTTTCCTGAGCTTGAAAATCCTTTGCAATCCTGGGAGTGCTGGTGAAGATGAGGCGGCTGCCTCCTCGTGCAATAGTGAACCTCAAGTTAAACAACAACTGGGCTTAGAGTGACTGAAAGATGTGGAAACCATACTGTTTCTCCAACAGGCGGAACGACCAAGTGGATACACCAGGAAGAGCAAAATTGAAAGGTGTTCACTGAAAGTACAATATAACTATAGACATTTGTCTGGGTAACGCCTTGACTATTGTTTGCCAGCCCGCTGTGCCATTACAGAAAGCGAAAGACCCCATGCAAATCAGGGTTGATCATACCCCAAAGCGGCCATCCAGCCTGAACCGCTGGGTCACATCCCCTCTGCACCATGACACAAGTAATCCTGGATATGTTTCAGGTTAATTGAACATCGTCCGTGAGGGGTTTCTAGTCCGGTATGCCCAGACATGGGTATACCTGTCCCTCTCTGGGTAGTGGTGTAACAAAAAGATGTGCCCCTCCCCCCTTGAAGCCATGCTAAGACCCCCCGCCCCCTACCACAACCACTTCTGAAGCTCCTCAACAAAGCACGGGATCCGCCACACGATGGCCTGGATAACCACGCTTGCACAATGCCCATGATGATCATGCCACTCCAAGGGCACCCGCGCACTGCTCTAGGTTAAAGATGTAAGTACGATGTAAGTAAGTGTACACACTGAAATTGGTTAAACTGGTACATTATACAGGACGCTTTCTGTGAAAAATGTAATAAAAAGCCAGACAGTTTGTAATCGTTTTTGTAGGGTAACTCATGCTCCAATAGATTCAAGCACCAACAGTGCACATGAGAATTTCCATATGCATTTTCATGAGAGTTTCCAATGTCTTTCCCCACAATATATTCCAGCATAAAAACACTTTCACACTGGCTGTGCCCATATATTTCTATGGTGGTTGCACCAATATATGACTGTATTGCCATATAAGAACATACTCATGTTTGATTTGCGTATAATGCTAGTAATGATACTATAAGAAAAAATGTCCATTCCTGCTCTGGCAATATTTGCCAATACCCCGCTTAAGAACATGCTGCTGTTGTCTTTGTCATTAAAAATGCCATGCCACAATAAGAAAACATGTCCAAACCGACTCCAATTTAGGCCATCCTAGACATGTAAGAACACTTATCATTCTTACCTTATATGGATGCGTAGTAAAAAATGTCATGCTACAGTAAGAAATGGCTAGCCTGGCTATACCAAAATGTTAGTTTCCCAATGTCTTTCCCCACAATATATTCCAGCATAAAAACACTTTCACAGTGGCTGTGCCTATATATTTCTATGGTGGTTGCACCAATATATGACTGTATTGCCATGTAAGAACATACTCATGTTTGATTTGCGTATAATGCTAGTAATGATACTATAAGACAAAATGTCCATACTGGCTCTGGCAATATTATGCCAATACCCCGCTTAAGAACATGCTGCTGTTGTCTTTGTCATTAAAAATGCCATGCCACAATAAGAAAACATGTCCAAATTGACTCCAATTTAGGCCATCCTAGACATGTAAGAACACTTATCATTCTTGCCTTATATGGATGCGTAGTAAAAAATGTCATGCTACAGTAAGAAATGGCTAGACTGGCTATACCAAAATGTTAGTCTAGTCATGCAATAACACTTATCATGTTTGCTTGTTTTATCATAGATGCCTAGTACAAGGTATCATGACACTGTAAGAAATGGCTCCACGAGCTGAACCAAAATTGCAATCTACCTACATAATAACACTTATGATGCTTGCTTTATCATAGATGTCCATTTAAAAAAATGTAATGCCATAGTAAGAAATGGCTAGATGGTTACAGCAAAGTGCCAGTATAGCCACTATAACACACATTTCCCAAAAATGCCACTGAAATATGCCATGTCACTTGTTAACAATGCTCCAGCGCTCCCAGGGCCCCCAGTGCCTCGCACCCACACATAATCACATCCATACCTATTCAACCACCAGTCACTCACCAATACACCTTCTCTCACATTCACTCACAAAGCATTCTCAACACATCCACCCAGAATATTCACACACGCTGCATTCAAAAGGATTGTATCCTCCCACATATTGCTCATCTTTTGATATTATCTTTTCCAACTTCAGCTGCTTTGGAATAAACTAAATCACCAGAAGGCACTGCGTCGATTCAGTCGACTCGATGTCCCTCGAGGGCCTCCATCTCGACATTACAACATGGCCAGTATATATAGCACGTGCAGTGCCCACTGGGTTTGTTCTGTTTTTCCGATGCAGCTTTCGCTTCGAGAGAATTAGAGGGTGCTTTGGTTTTTGAATAAAAACTACGACACTTAAGAAAAATGTCTTCATCAGCTCCATCTACACCAAAGACAAGTTTCAAGAAAAGCTACGATTGCGGTGCCAAAATGTCAATAAATGACCCTCATCGAGTGTGTCTGCGGTGTCTGGGCACAGAGCACCGAACGGCTGACTATGACTCCTGTCAGGCAAAGACCGATAAGGCTCTAAAAGAGCGTAAACGGAAACTAGCAGTGGGTAGGACCCCCTCAGAATCCCCTTCATCCCAGTCTAAAACCCAATCTTCGGACGAGTGGAGATGAGACATTTCCCTCTAAGAAAATCATTTAAAAAATGATCTTGCTCCCGGAGTGGGTTTCACCATTCTTTGTCTAAAACTAAGAAGTTGAAAAAGAGGCGTCACTGGTCTCCACCGTCCTCTAGTGATTCCTCGCCTGTGAGAATTACATGTCCGACCAAATACTCTACTCCTGCCCAATGGGAAGCGTTTCGGATAGAAATGCAGAACGTTTTTCAGCAGGAGGACCTGGCCCCCTTGAAGGACAAGGAGAGAAGCCATGCTATGGTCGCTTTGCATAAAGGCGACAAGATGAGGGCAAAGGCTAAAACCTGCGTGCCCTCGAGCTCGGGATGTAAGCCATCGATCCATCGAGGGCCGTCAAGGCCTCGAACCGATGACATTTTGTCGAAGACTACTTCGAGTCGAGGGCCTTGCCCTTCGAGGGCTTTGTCTGCAAAAAAGGCTTAATCAACACCATCGGTGTAGAGGCCATTAACGTTGTTGGCATCGACATCGCCGATGTTTCCAGTGCTGAAGACTTCAATGCCATTGATATTGAAGAAACGGTCGATTACAGGCACGAAGCCGCCAAAGCCTTTAGCTAAGCAGATGGAGAAACCTGTACCGAGAATAGATTTCTTCAAGTCTTTATCTTCAATTTATGAAGAGCATGAGCCTACTGATGTGGACACTCCAGCCTTTGGCCTGAAGTTTGTTACCCCTAACATGTTAGAGGTCCTGGTGTCATAAGAGTCCAGATTAGTGGACTTATTTGAGACCCTCCAGACAGCCAGTGGTGTGGATACATCACCTGAATTGGGATTTGCAAAATCAGACCCTTCAGGTAATGCACAAGCCTCCTATAGGCAACTCATGACAAGGGTGGTTGACACTCTAAGTTGGAGCAGGCCTGCTCCCCATTTGAGCAGGACAATTAAACAGATATCCTGGACCAGGGTGCACAAAAGGATCCAATCCTTCCCTTCCGCATTGCCCTTCAGAAAAGGGATAAGACAAATTGGGAGGCACTTGGGGGAAAATTGCTACAGTGAAAAAGAACCTCATCAAAAAGTATAGGCCGTCTAGCATTGACCCTGAATATTTGGCAAAGTACCCAACGCCAGAAAGCCTGGTGGTTCAGGTGCCAACCTCCTCATCCAAAGAGGCTGCATATCCCACTATCCCTCCTGACAGAGGCGATAAGAGAGTGGATGTTTGGGCAAGAAAGATTTTTTCTGCAGGAAGTAGGGCATTGAAATCTGCCAACGCCACTTGCGCCTTAGCAAAATTCGCATTCACCTTGTGGGATTGTATAGCAATGGCGGCTGACCATATTCCCGAGGGGGAAGACAAAGGTGGCTTCCTGTCCATCATAAGTGGCAGAAAAGAGGCTATGTGCGAGTCTGTACAGTCAAGACTGGATACTGCTGACAGCATTAGTAGATCCATGGCGACAAGTACCATACTATGCATATTTGCGTGGTTGAGAAGGTCGGGATTTGCACCAGATGTGCAGTCCCGAATACTCAATATGCCTTTTGGTGGCTCTCGCCTGTTTTGTAGCAAGGCTGATGAAAGCCTTGAAAAGCTGCAGATGTGTACAAGGAGGGGGGTTTGTCCTGACTGGAGAAGTCTAAGCTAACTGCAGTTTATTTATTGCAGTTTAAGTTTAGAGACAGTATACTATCTTTGGGTGTCACAATTTATATAGTTGCCAAAGATAGCAGTACATGAAAAACAACAGTAATCATCCACATGTGCTAGATCATTAGTTTATACAAGACCAGCTTTTATTAAGTGGCTGTCCTTATTTCTTTAAACATTTTATGAAGGAATTGTAAGTATCATACAAAAGGGTGCACATATTTCACCCAAATCAAACAACAAAGTACAAAACAGTATAGGTGCAAAGCATGAAACAGAAAATGAAGTCAGTTCAAACAAGCATGTGCTGTGTATTAACATTGATCCAAAACAAGACAGTAGTATAAAGGCATCATGTTGCCACTAATACATTCTGTTTTTATATTTTTCTGATTGTAAGACGGTTTTACCCAATGGGTTAATTCCAGGTTTACCCAATGCAACATGTAACTGGTGTAACCTTAATAATCCTCAAAAAGGTATAAAGCCCTTGAAAGGGTCTATCATAGCAAGGCTAAAGGGTGACCAAAAAGGGTGATTGATCGACGTCTCTGAAATAGATCTCAACTAAGATTTAAGGGGGATCCCGTCCCACCGCTATGGTGGAGGAGTCCCAGGACATTTCGGCTTTGGTGGGTCACAGCCTTCTTCATGGAGCCAAGGAGTGGAGTTCCCTGTAAGAGATTTAAGGGGAACTCGAGTTACTAAAGTGGATTATAAAATGCACCGTAGTTAAAGGGCATGTACATACATATGTCACTGTCACAAGGATACAAGACCCTTTAATAAAAACTAAAGAGAAAATGTCTAGTTGACTTGAGAAGGTGAACAGGGAGTGGCCTTACACTGGCCTGGGTTCTGGGTAGATGCCAGAGGTTAGTGGAAGTGGAATAAAATACAATACAATCGTCCTCTATGAGTGACATGGGTTTGTGCCACAATATACTAGATAGAGGAGAATCAAAGCACTTAGTTGCTCTGATATAACATAAAATAAAAAAATACTATTAATCCAAAATATCCCCCTCCATTTGCCCAATGATATAAACATGGAGTGAGTAAGTAATGGAAGTGTGAGATACCTTAAGGTGTTGCTGCAAACCAACCCCATTGTGGTTTGATACTGCTATGCGCCGTATGGATAACAAATGGCGTGCTGGGGAAAGCCCAGAATGCTGGATCGGAAAAAGGAGCTGCAAGCGTCTGCCTGAACAGTGGGACAGAAAAACAGAAAAATCGAAAAAACGGCATAAATAGTGCCTGGTTTTAGCTAGATGGAACCTAGGGAACCAGATTATAACTGGATCATTGAATATCTCAGGAGCCAGATCATGTCTGGCTCCCCGGGTGTTCATTTACCTTTTCGTTCGAATGTTTGGAGGAATCCGGTACTCCGTCTGACCTCTGCAGTCAGAAAATGGAGCTGTGCGTCATTGTACTGCACTGAGCATGTGTCTAAATACAGATGCTGCTTTTGCACGCATGCTCAGTAGAAGAACACGGGGCCGGCGTAATCGTTGTACGACGGCCCCGTGTGTGGGGAGGAGAGCTGCCAAGGGAGCCTGAGCGAGGCGAACGGCTGCCCTTGAATGGTGCGCATGCTCGGAAGAGCATCGTGCAGCCGGCGCGTGCGCTCAGAGGGGCCAGCGTCGTTGTTGCTCAGCAGCGGCCTTGTTGTACTGAAAGGGAGCTGTCACGGGACCGGGGAGCTGAGTATGGAATGTGAATTGACGTGCCAGTGACAAGTGCATGTAAAAGGTCAGCGCACTATTCAAAACAAAAAAACCTAATTTGGTGAACTGGAAAGGGAGGACTGGTGCTGGGGGCATCAAAGTGATGTGTGTATGTCCCGACAGGAGGGGACACACGGCTGCCTGCCCAATTAAATAAAAGGGTGGTGGAGCCGTAATAGCCCCTAGGTGAGTGGGAAGATGGATGTCTAAAGCGATATAGGTGGATAAGACATGGAGTAGGAGGTCATTGGAAATAGCTCTGTGGTTGTGCTTCATTGAGGCCTTTTGTGATGGCCTGAAGTTTATACATCCACCAGGATTCTTTAAAGTTCAAGGAGTTGCTGAGGTTACTGGTGTTATGTACTTTATCTGCAACCCACCATACGAAACTGTCCGGATTATGCTGAAATTCGAGAAAATGTGGTACCAGTGGTGCCGTGATGGTTTTGCACCGAATGCGGGACCGGTGTTCCCCAATTCTCTTATGTACCGGTCTCGATGTTTGACCCACATATCTCAGTCCACAGGGGCATTCAATTATGTAGATCACATTGCTGGATTTACAATTGGAAAAATGTCTTAATTTCCATTCCTTGGTGCCTATGTTGAAGGAGGTTATTTTTTTGGTCTGTTTACATGCAGAACAGTTCCCACACGGATGGTGGCCATTGATTTCCCTCAGGTTCCATAAGGAGGATCTAGTGCTGTTTTTGCTCATCCTCGCATGAGTAAGCATATCTTTAAGGTTCTTTGATCTCTTTAGAGCCATTCTGGGTATCGGTTCTTCCAGCAAGCTAAGTTGAATCAGTGGCCAAAATTTTTTTATAAGGCCTTTGAGTTTGGTAGTGTTGGGACCAAATGTGGTGACGCAGGCCATAATGTTATCCTACTGGTTGCTGTGAATTTTGGGTGCAAGTAAAACTTCTTGGGCATGAACCTGGCTCTCTTCATGGTGTCTCTGAGCAGTTTTCTAGGGTATCCCCTGGCTTTCAACTTCGTTTCTAAGGCAGAAGCATTAGTTTTGAATTCTGCAATGTCTGTGCAGTTTCTACGCACCCGTAGAAACTGTCCATATGGGAGGTTGTTTCTTAAATTCCGTGGGTGATTGCTTTTATAATGAAGTACTGTATTTCGATCAGTTTCCTTTTTAAACATAGTACATTCCAATTGATTGTTTTTTGGTCTGATGGTTAAATCAAGAAAATTGATGCTGGAGTTACTGCTGTTGATGGTAAATTTTATTTCTTCTGTACAGTTATTGATCCAGGTGAAAAAATTGGTCAAAGTGTCTTCCTCTACTTTTCAGATAAAAATAATGTCATCAATGTACCTGTGCCAGAGCACTAGGTTGTCAAGAAATGGATTCCGTATATTTAGTACATTGTTGTATTCATATTCCGCCATAAAGATGATAGCCATGCTCGGGGCAAATGCTGCTCCCATGGCTGTACCTCGGATTTGCAGATAGAAAGTATCCTCAAATTGAAAAAAGTTGTTAGTGAGTTCCAATAGCTCAGCTAGGAAGTTGGTAGGGACTCTTGTCTGCGACATGTGGTGCGTAAGATGATGCCTAATGCATTCAATTGCTGCATCTTGTGGAATGCTGGTGTAGAGGCTGTTAATGTCCATGGTGACTAATATGTCTTCAGAGGGGTTAAAAGGTTGGTGCTCAAATTTATTAATGGTTGACATGGTATCTTGTAAATAGGTAGGTGTTTTTTGACTGAGGGGCTTCAGGAAGAAGTCAATGAATTTACCAATAGGCTCCAATATTGAGCCACAGCCTGACACTATGGGTCGGCCGGGTGGCGTCGTCTGGTTTTTATGAAGTTTGGGAAGGGCGTAAAATGCGGGGGTCCGCCCTTCCGAGTTGTTCAAGAAAATTTCCTCTTTCTCAGATATCCAGTTATTGGACAAGGCAAATTCTGTAGTCTCTTTGATTTTGATTTTTATTTCTGTAGTAGGGTCTTTGCCTAGTTTTTGTAGTTATCCTCTTCATTTAAGAGCAGTAGCACCATTTGCGTGTACTGCTTGTATTGATCTCTACTTTGCACTACTACTCCACCTCCCTTGTCTGCTGCCTTGATGACAATAGAGTTATTGTCTGTCAGTTGTTTTAATGCTTTCTGTTCTCCTTGATTAAGGTTATGCCTTTTATAAGAAGAGGCATGCTGTACTTTTAGCATTTCTTGTTTTATGCATTTTTCAAAGGTAAGAACACATGCTGGCATCTCATTGTCATTGGGGACAAAATCAGATTTCTTCCTCAGGCCTGAGTCTTCAGGTCCCATAGTGTCGTCTTTGTCCTGAAAGAAGACCTTTCTTCTGATGGTACGATAGAAATTAGTCAGTTCTTGGTCGAGTTGGAACCAATCGGTATGATTCGTTGGGACAAAGGATAGTCCTTTAGAAAGCCCCAGTAGCCTCCCCTGGAACCTCCTTGGCCTAAAAAAGGCATCATTTGGGGTAGTTGTTGGTTCCCCTGGTTAGTTGGTCTTCCGCCAAAGCGAGATTGGTCGTCATCAGAAGACCCTGAGCCTGAAGAATTCCAAAAGGATACATTTTTTCGTCTATTTCTTAGAGGTCCTGTCTGATTCATCACCCTTTCTTTCTCCTTTTTATCCTTGTAGTCAGCTGAAAGATATGGATAAATTGATTAGAGATGAACGTTTTTAATACCTTTAGCTAGTTTCTTATGCTTTTTGTCAAGTGTACTGCTCATGAAGGTGTCCATTGTTTTGTTTATTTCTCATCATTAAGAAATGTATTCTCTTGTTCCTTAAGTTCTTTGGAGATGTCTTGATGGATTCTCTGGGCGGTGGTGATAGTGAGGACCATGAGGTCCCTACTACACTTAGTGGCGATTTTACTAAAACCAAGCATATAGTCTTTGTCTTCCAAAAATAGAGCCGGTTCATTACGAACTAGCAAGCCAACTGGTACCAGATTCACCCTAAGGTATTCCCTTAAAAAGTGTCCGTGTACTTCTGTTCTAAAGCAACGTTTTTTGAGATTAAGTAAGTCGTCCCCTGATGCTGTGGATGCTAGACTTTGTTGTGCACCCTCTAGGTTAAATAGTGTGGGGCCTTGAAAGATTTCTAGAATCTGTTCTTCTGTGAAGCTGAGTGTTTGATCCATGGTTGAAAAGTGATAAAATCGATGTGGGCCAGGCTACTGGGCACCTAAAGCAATAAAACTATTTATTTAGACGCATGCTCAGTGCAGTACAATGACGCACAGCTCCATTTTCTGACTGCAGAGGTCAGACGGAGTGCCGGATTCCTCCAAACATTGGAACGAAAAGGTAAATTAACACCCGGGGAGCCAGACATGATCTGGCTCCTGAGATATTCAATGATCCAGTTATAATCTGGTTCCCTAGGTTCCATCTAGCTAAAACCAGGCACTATTTATGCCGTTTTTTCGATTTTTCTGTTTTTCTGTCCCACTGTTCAGGCAGACGCTTGCAGCTCCTTTTTCCAATCCAGCATTCTGGGCTTTCCCCAGCACGCCATTTTTTATCCATACGGCGCATAGCAGTATCAAACCACAATGGGGTTGGTTTGCAGCAACACCTAAAGGTATCTCACACTTCCATTACTTACTCACTCCATGTTTATATCATTGGGCAAATGGAGGGGGATATTTTGGATTAATAGTATTTTTTTATTTTATGTTATATCAGAGCAACTAAGTGCTTTGCTTCTCCTCTATCTAGTATATTGTGGCACAAACCCATGTCACTCATAGAGGACGATTGTATTGTATTTTATTCCACTTCCACTAACCTCTGGCATCTACCCAGAACCCAGGCCGGTGTAAGGCCACTCCCTGTTCACCTTCTCAAGTCAACTAGACATTTTCGCTTTAGTTTTTATTAAAGGGTCTTGTATCCTTGTGACAGTGACATATGTATGTACATGCCCTTTAACTACGGTGCATCTTATAATCCACTTTAGTAACTCGAGTTCCCCTTAAATCTCTTACAGGGAACTCCACTCCTTGGCTCCATGAAGAAGGCTGTGACCCACCAAAGCCGAAACGTCCTGGGACTCCTCCACCATAGCGGTGGGACGGGATCCCCTTAAATCTTAGTTGAGATCTATTTCAGAGACGTCGATCAATCACCCTTTTTGGTCACCCTTTAGCCTGGCTATGATAGACCCTTTCAAGGGCTTTATACCTTTTTGAGGATTATTAAGGTTACACCAGTTACATGTTGCATTGGGTAAATCTGGTATTAACCCATCGGGTAAAACCGTCTTACAATCAGAAAAATATAAAAACAGAATGTATTAGTGGCAACATGATGCCTTTATACTACTGTCTTGTTTTGGATCAATGTTAATACACAGCACATGCTTGTATGAACTGACTTCATTTTCTGTTTCATGCTTTGCACCTATACTGTTTTGTACTTTGTTGTTTGATTTGGGTGAAATATGTGCACCCTTTTGTATGATACTTACAATTCCTTCATAAAATGTTTAAAGAAATAAGGACAGCCACTTAATAAAAGCTGGTCTTGTATAAACTAATGATCTAGCACATGTGGATGATTACTGTTGTTTTTCATGTACTGCTATCTTTGGCAACTATATAAATTGTGACACCCAAAGATAGTATACTGTCTCTAAACTTAAACTGCAATAAATAAACTGCAGTTAGCTTAGACTTCTCCAGTCAGGACAAACCCCCCTCCTTGTACACATTTGTTACCAGCCCTTAGTCCTGAGTCTGGTTTGGGCTCTCCCTCCAGTATATACTTGAAAAGCTGCAGACCTCTTAAGGTGGCAGTAAAATTATTTAGCATCGCAATCAGACAGCCACACAAATCTTACCCCAGTGGATCTTCTTGGAGGGGTAAGTCCTTTCACTTCTATTCCTTAGTTGGTAGAGCAAGAGGACAGGCTAGTCATAGAGGCCAAAGGAGATTCCCTGTGGTGGACGACGGAGAGGTACTAAATCCGCCCAAACAGCAGTTGCTTTACCGTCAGACTATGTTCAGCCGCCTCAAAACCTCTCTGAGGTCTTAATCCACAAGACCCCAGTAGGAAGCAGACTGTCTCTGCATCTGCAAGAATGGCAAGGCATGCTTCAGATGCTTGGACATTAGAAACTGTAGCCCAGGGTTACTGTCTCCCATTCATTAAAAGACCTCAGAATCATCCACCCGGGAACCATTCACTCAAAACTCCAGATCCGTTCCTTGTGCAGGAAATGATGTGTCTGCTATAGAAAGGTACTGTAAAACCAATACCTGTAGCTGAATGGAACACAGGGTAGAATTCCCCATACTTTCTAATCCCCAAGAAGGACGGGGGATTGAGACCATTCTTGGACTTAAGAAACTTGAACAAGTTCCTCAGAAAGGACAAGTTCAAGATGGTTACCCTTTCTCAGATCCTTCAGGCCCTTCAACTTCAGGACTGGTTAGTGTCATTGGACCTCCAGGATGCTTATTTTCATGTGCCGATTCATCTCAAACACAGAAAATACCTGAGGTTCGTAGTTGGCGACTCACATTATCAGTTTCGAGTCCTGCCATTCGGGTTGACCTCCGCCCCAAGGGTCTTCACCAAGTTAATGGTGGTGGTGGCAGCGCACCTCAGGAGAGGGGGGATTCATGTCTACCCCTACCTGGACGATTGGTTGATCAGAGCGCGTTCTGCCGAGCAAGCACAGGATCATCTGAAAGTCACCTGCCACTTCCTCCACAAACTGGGCTTCTCCCTCAATTTCAAGAAGTCACAGATGACACCTTCCCAACAGCTTTAGTACATAGGAGCTGTATTAGACACGTCCTTGGGAAAGAGCTCGCCTCCCAAGTCGAGGGCTTAAGACATTCTTCAGATGGTTTCCAAAATTCAAAATGCCCCAAATCTCCAGGCTTACGACTTTTTAAGGTTGCTCGGCCTCATGGCATCCTGTATCTTTCTGGCTTTCTGGTGCAAGAGGCACGCTTGAGGATGAGATCCCTTCAATGGGCCCTAAAGACTCAGTGGTCCCAGTTCTCGGGTCAAATGACGGATCTTCTTCAGATTCCGAACAAGGTCAGACAAGACCTTCTATGGTGGACCTGTACAGAGTACATCCTAAAAGGAGAACCTTTTTGGCAACCATGGCCGGAGATCACAGTAGTGACGGACGCCTCACTCCTGGGGTGGAGAGCTCATGCCAACGATTTGACAATCAGCGGTCGTTGGTCTCCATCGGAGTCCAAACTACATATCAACCTTTTAGAGCTGAGCTGAGGGCAATCAGACTAGCGCTGAAGGCCTTCCTGCCATCTGTCCGGGGAAAGAATGTCCTGATAATGACGGACAACACAGTGGCCATGCACTACTAAACAAAAGAGGAGGTGTGGGGTCACTACCCCTGTGCAGAGAGGCAATGCAGCTCTGGTATTGGGCGATTCAGGAGGGAATCTCTTTAACGGCAATTCATCTAGCCGGGGAAGAGAATATGACGGCAGATGCTCTGAGCAGGCAGAGCACGGTATCCCATGAATGGGAACTGCCTCAGGAAGTCATTCAAGAGATCTTTGCCTTTGGGGAACCCCTCAAGTAGACCTGTTTGCAACCGGAATCAACCGAAAATGCAAAAGTTATTGCTCAAGGGAATTTCCCCCGAGAAGGAGCCCTGGGGGACGCGTTCGTGGTGGAGTGGAATGTCCCACTATTGTACGCGTTCCCTCCGATTCCTGTCATTCCTCAGGTCATCAGGAGGCTGAGAAGGTTTCGGAGCCACATGATCCTAATTGCCCCAGATTGGGCCAGGAGAACGTGGTACCCGGACCTTCTAGACATGTCCATCTGTCCTCCCGTACGTCTTCCTCACAGAGAGAACCTTCTCTCTCAAATGGAGGGTCAGGTTCTCCATCCAGAGGTCAAAACGCTCAACCTTCATGCTTGGTATCTGAAAGGCTGAGATACAGGGATTGGAACCTTCCAGATGGCGTTATGGGGGTGTTGCTTTCGGCAAGAAGGCCAGCAACAAAGTCTCTATACCGTTGCCGTTGGAAAAAGTTTTGCAACTGGTGCAGAGAAAAGAATGTCGATCCTTTTCTATGTTCTATTCCGGAAGTATTATCTTTCCTTCTGACCCTAGCACATAGAGGTCTGAATATCGGAACAATAAAAGGTTACCTTGCGGCGCTTTCCATTTTCAAGCGCTCATCGGAAGAATGCTCCTACTTCAAAATTCCTTTGATAATACAATTATTAAAAGGACTCACTAATGTGTTTCCTCCTCACCCATTTCAAGTACCGATCTGGGATCTAAATTTAGTCCTAAAATTCTTAATGTGTGCTCCTTTTGAGCCTATGCACATGTGTCCATTAAGATTACTAACGTGGAAAACAGCCTTCTTGGTTGCTCTAACATCAGCAAGAAGAGTGAGCAAATTGCAGGCACTGTCTTCTGGGCCACCCTATACTGTGTTCCATAAGGACAGAGTTGTGTTGAGGGTAAAACCATCATTTTTACCGAAAGTAATATATGATTTTCATTTAAGTCAGAAAATTGTCTTACCCGCATTCTATCCTCCACCCCATCCTTCGAAGGAGGAGGAAAGATTACACAGGTTGGATCCGAAAGGAGCTTTAAGCTTTTACATCTCTAGACTTTCCAGAGTGGACAACCAGCTGTTTATAGGTTACACAGGAAGGAAACTGGGTCAATCGGTGACAAAACAGACAATTTCACGCTGGATTGTGCTTTGCATTTCAGAATGCTACAGGCTAGCTCAAAAAAGACCCTCCGGAAGGGTTAAGGGCTCATTCCACCAGAGGCATCGCCTCCTCCACGGCCCTTCAAAGAGGTGTTCCAATAAGATCCATTTGCGAAGCAGAAACTTGGTCTTCGCTACACACCTTCCCAAAATTCTATTACCTGGATGCTTCCCAATCTAGGGAGCTAACTTTTGGAAAAGCAATACTATACTCAACCATCTAAGAGTATCGAAAAATCTACCCCAACCTCCAGAGGAATTGTCCATACTGCTTTGGGAGTCTATCTAAGATGAGGAATACGTTGGAGGACACAATCCACTTGAAGAACAAGTTACTCACCAACTAGTAACGTTCTTTCAATTGGATGTTCCTCCAACGTATTCCTCATCGCCCTCCCAGCCTACCCCTCTGTAGATTTTTCCGGGTTATTGCCATCTCAAATCTCGCAAGGCTCATACCTGTCTGCCGGCACAATCTACACAGTACAAGATCAAAGATAACAAGGGGAAAAACAGAACTGAGGCCAACGGGCACCACGCGTGCTACTTATACACCCAATGACGTCCCCCTCGACGGAGGCCTTCGAGGGACCATCGACTCAACGACATTGACGCACAGCGCCCTCTGCCGAAAAAATTTCCGAAGAGCAGCAAAGCTGGATGGAATACATCTAAGATGAGGAATACATTGGAGGAACATCCAATTGAAAGAACGTTACCAGTTGGTAAGTAACTTGTTCTTCTTACCATGTCTAGGCTTGGAAATCGCTTCACATAACAGTGTTAACTTACATTGGACAAATGATCCATGTTAAACAAATTAAAGAATTTAATTTTTACATCTAAAGTAATGATAAGAATTACGTATCCTTAATTTCAAGGAAGGGTTGGACAAAAATGTATTACACTTAAAGGAATTATTATTGGAACAACAAATAGCTCATCTTCAGCGAATGAGAGAGCACCGGACTTAGCTGGGTGAGCCCATCCAGCTTCTTGTGGGTTTATGTATTTTGTGGATCCTGATGTCAAAGGATCATTATATAGCCTGGTAGCTCCTCTTACTGACATTCAAGTTTGTGATAGAAATTTTGAACATTAAGTAAATCAGGTGGTGCCCACCTCTATCTCCTCTTTTCAGTATTTTGCTCACTTTTATAGTGGCAGCATTATGAGAAGGAGTCTCTTTGAGGGGTTTGGGCCATCTCTTCTCATTATGGTGGTCAGTGGTGTGAGCAGGAGGGGGGGTGGTGGTCATCCACTTTGGACTACCCTTTTGGTGGTATTGCATGTTCTTACCTGTGGTCAATGGCGTATTGAGGCTTTCTGCTGCCCTATGCCCAAATAAGTGCATGGTTCCCCGACTTATCTCCACCTCTGCCAGACTCTGCACCTTCACCCGCATTTTGGCTCCATAACATTACAAAGATGTTTTTAAGGTTGCAGGGATTAGAAAGTTATTGCTTCCTCTCTATTAATTCAAGCCTGTCATCCTCTATGATATTTTAGTTGAAAGAGTGTTTTCAGGTCTCTGCTGCCCAAGATTTGGAGATGGCAGTGTGTTCTACAGTTGAGTGCACTAGAGGTAATTGTTACGTCAAATTGTTTACTTTCAGTTAAGTACGAAAACCATCTTTTAGAGGAAGTGATAAGAACATATGGCGTCTGCCAGCTGGACACAAGTGAGAGAAGCTTGGAATGAGGAATTATGTTTTCAATGCTAATATATGGTTTCTGTCACAAATTGACTGCTGTCACTCTTGAGAAGCGCCTAGACTGGTCTTAAATATTAATTCAACATAACTACATTTTTGCATCTGGTCTTGTCACAGGGTAAAGTTTATATATGAAATATATGCGAGTGGTACAGGCACATCTTATAAAAATGTTAAATAAAAAGAACTCAACCCCCTTCTCATGGTTACCGCTCTGGTGTTAGCAGGGGGTAAAATGGAAATAAGACAAGTTACCTGCTGCAGCCGATGTACCGCAAATCCCTTGGACTGGAACGCCATTACAATATCGCAAAATCACAAGTAAACTCTGCCTGGGCATAAGCACCTCAGAAGAGTAAAGACAGTTGGAGAAGGTTCTTGGAATCGTTGACTGTGTATTCTCACTTTGGATTCATGGATAAGGGTGACGCAACAGCATTCCTCGTAAATGCACAATGCAGGCACCTTTTATAACTAATGAAGTGGTACATACTGTTTATATCATTACTGTTAGTGCAATTGTTCAAAATGCCCAACACTCCAAGAGTTCAAAAGAGCAAAGGATCGGGCGTTCTAGCACAATATTAGCTATGTGGGTGTGGTTTAAGCCATCAGTGTTGCCAGGCTGCATTTAAGGTAATTTAAAATGGTTAACTCCATAGAGTTGGTTGGACTGTACAATACATAGGAACATTTTGAGATGTGTGGGTATAGATATAGATGGCCTGCTTTCCTTTGAAATACTGTTTCACAGTAAATGTCCTGCCTTGTATTTAAAATATAATTAATGTAAAGATTACTTATAAGCATCACAGTTATGCATTGTGTCATATACATTGCAGTTGGTTGTCCTGGTAGTACTGAGCATGAAGCAGAATATCATCAAAGACACATGATAAACCCAGCAGGGATGCCATTTGCCTGCTTAGCAGTGAGCAGCTTCTGTGAAAATGGCTGAATGGATATCTTTATGGGGCATCTTTACAGCTGTGAAACATTGTGTACCCTTGGCACACAGTTTTCGTTATCACCCTTCTATGGTTTTGGGTACCCTATCACAGGTTTCTTAATGCACTTGGCGCATTCAGATTTACTCTTTGCCATTTTAACTTGTCTATGATCTATTTCATGCTTGCACATTTTGGGCAGCCACAACCTCTGAAATGTGGGGCCGGGGACAGAAATTGTGTGCTTCTGTGCATCATTTTAGTGCCACCTGTGCAAACTCTGTACTTGACTTACGTATAGGCATGCGTGTCATATTGTAAAATGATGCATCATTTTTAACCTTTAATTTTCTGAAGGGAAAACCCTAAATTTTGCAACTGTTTAAAAAATGCATGTTATGTATTTGAATATAAAAGTGATTGCTTAACACAGTGTATGTGTGTATTGTTTAGAAGAACTCCAAAGATAATGTGAATTGCCACCAACAAAACCAAGAAGGTTTTGGATGTTTTGCATATTAAAGAGCATTTTGGGAAGATAAGAATAACCAAAGAACTTTGCATTTGTCATATATGTTTTTGAGAGTTGTATGACTGAATACCTAAAGCATGCTGTGTTTGGTACACATTTCCTTTTTTGTTTTTCAAACAAAGGTCCCCTGAACAATAAAGCTTTTGCAGATATCAAGCATATATACAAGTTTGGCCATCAATGACTTCAGCTGTCAGGCTGTCAGATGGAATGACTTCAAACAGCTAAAAATGGCTTGCACTGCTGTGTATCAGCCAATCAAAATTGGTTTTATATTTAAAAAATGGCAACCAGTAAATTGAAAATAAACCAATAAAATTCCGCCCCTCTGGCAATCTGGAGTGTTAGAGAATTGGTGGAGGAGCTTATACAATTGATATGATATGTCATTTATAATTTATTTTGAGGTATTTCAGAGAGAGTGGTATCAGTGGTGTATAGCGCAGAGTGTGTATTGTAGGACTTGGGGAGGGGAAAGTTTAAGAGGTGAAAATGAAGGCGAATGTTAGAAGATAGTGTGGGAGATAGGAGTAGAGTAGGAGTGAGTGTTAGGAGAGAATGAGGTTAGCGCGAGGGGTAGAAGTGGGGCCCAAGGAGCTGGGCATAGTAGCAAAGCCATCAACCGCGAGCCAACGCTCTGGCTCGGTTAAGAGGAAGTTGGAGAACCCGGGTAAGCTTCGGGAGAAGCTCCGGTCGATCCCGACAGAGACAGCTGTGGGGGAGCGAGGCAGTGACCCTCCCCCCAAGGTGAAGGCCTTAGGCATGCCCAAGGTTGTGAAGGCACTGATTCACCCGGCTAAGGCCTCGATTGAAGGAGTCGTGGCGGCCCTGGCGAAACCTACGGAGGCTTCCCCAGTGGAGAAGGCTCGAGGGGCTAGAGTTTCCCTGCCATCCCAGAGGGAATATTTTTTTCTGCCTATCGAGAAGACCCCCGTGAAACCCCAGCAGGAGAAAGGGGGGGGCATGGTAGCCATAACGGACACAGATACCACCTCTGAGGATGAGCTGGCTAGCGTCCAAAGGATCCTGGACAAGGAGTCAGATGAATCCAGTGCCCACGGGAAGTATCCCGATGAGGCAGACGAAGAGAGCAATGGGGGAGCTGACGAGGAAGATAGGGCCACGGAGGGACCCAAGCCCCAGCTGTCGGTCCCGTTGCAGCCGGTACCAGGGACAATTCAGGAGCTATCTTGATGGCTATACAGGCCCTGTGTACGGAGATAAGGACAAGGATGCCCTCACACACCACTGATTACCCACAGAGCCTGGACCGTCGGGGATCCCACCTAACAAGCGGAGACGAGTCCATCCCCCTCTCCCCTTCCAGCCTTCACCCCATCCCCTCCTCCGAGGGATGAGACGGGAACAGAGACGGCGATGACGGTGGTGATGACGGGATGGACCTCCCATCACCACCTCCCCGGGTGTCCCCACCCCGACGAAATTGGCTCCTTCCATGCCATGATCGCCAGGGCATCTGTGCTCTTCCAGCTCTGCACCGACGATGGGAGGCCAAGAGGAAGACAGTCCTCTCAGTCCAGTTACTGGACGACATCTGGGACAAGGAGCTGGCACTCCTGAATAACCCAGCCACGGCTCCCGCTAAGAGAGACCGGTACGAGAAGAAGGATCGGATCCCGGACTCTGCCCCTATGTGCCTCAGAGCACAGCCATCCCCGGATTCAGTGGTCTCTGCTGCAGCCAAGAAGAAATCGGCGGGAGCGACAGCTCAACTTCTACATCCCCCCGGATGGCAAGGGGAAGAAGCTGGATGCCCTGGGACGATGGGTCGGCGATGACGATTAAAGCGGCCAACGCCCTCGCGATCGTGGCGTGCTATGACAGGGAGCTGTGGTTCAAGATCGCTCCGCTCCTGGTCTTCCTCCCGGACGACAAGAGGGCTGAGGCCCTGGAAATCCTACAGGAAGGCGAGGTGGCTTTGGACGACGCCTTAACGGTGGCCATGGACATCGCTGACACCGGGGTCCCAGACAGATGGGCAACAGCGTTTGCCTTCGCCGGCGCGGTTGGCTCAAGGCCACCGATTTCCGCCAGGACGTGCAGACCAGGGTTCTGGACATGCCCTTTGACGGGAACAACCTGTTTGGCTAGACAGTGGACGAGTCACTGCAGGCCATCAAGGCGGACACCGAGACGGCTCGGTCCTTGGGCGTTCTTCAACAACGACTGCCATCCTTTCGGAACTCCGGAGGCAAGCAAGGTGCCTCCAAAGGATTCGGCGGCGGTTCCACGTCGTACCGCCAAGCAGCCGTCTCCTCGTCGCAGGAAACCTACAGAGGACGTGGCAAGACCCTAGGCTCCCGTCGTCGTCGCCAAGGCGGCAAGGCCGCGACGAAACAGGATTGAACCGGCCGTGGTGTTGGGCCCCCACTCAAGCACCCCGGTGGGAGGCCGGCTGACGAAATTCGTCAGCATGTGGAAGTCCATCTCCACCGACAGTTGGGTGCTGGATGCCCTGGCCCGCTGGCACACTCTGGAATTTCAAAAAAGTTGTCCCCGTATTCCACCCGTGGCCAGGAAGTAAAACCACGTCCCTCAACTGCTTCTGGAGGTACGAGTGATGCTAAGAAAGGGAGCCATCAAACTCGTCCAAAAGAGGCTACGGGGCTCCGGAGTGTACTTGCGGTACTTCCTCGTCCGGATGAAGACCGGCGGTTGGTGACCCATCCTGGACCTTCGTCTAAACAAGTACATCAAGTCCCAGAAACTCTGGATGGTCACCCTCCAGCACGTGCTGGGACAGCTGGAGGAAGGTGACTTCCTATCGTCTCTGGACTTGGAGGATGCCTACTTCCACATCCCCATTCTAAAAGGACATTGAAAATTCCTACAATTTGTTGTCCAAGGGCGACACTATCAGTTCAAGGCCCTTCCCTTCGGATTGAAGTCGGCGCCCAGGGTGTTCATCAAGTGCCTAGCACCAGTGCCGGCGCGGCTGTGCCTGCAGGGGATCCACAACGGCTGTTGACCATGGACGTGGCCAGGGTGAGATCCATCAAGTCCCTACTCGGAATGATGTTCTCGTGCATCTACCTCGTGCACCTATGCAGGCTACAGATGCGACCACTGCAGGAGTTCCTCGACGCCTGTTGGATGCAAGCAGCGGGCAGCTTCGAAGACAGGATCTCACTCAAGGAGACTTTCCGCCAAGCGATCCCGTGGTGGGGCACCCGCGCGCATCTAGTGGTGGGCATGGACTTCCAGACCCTGGCACATCAGGAGACGGTGACGATGGACGCCTCCCTGGAGGGATGGCTGGTGCACACCGGAGATCTCTACGCAAGAGGCCTTTGGCTCCCGGAGGAGAGGTCACTACACATCAATGTCCTGGAGCTCTGAGCAGTGTTCTGGGCCCTCAGGTCGTTCCTTCTTTCCCTCAAGAGCAAAGTGCTAAGGGACTTCACCGACAATACCACCATGATGTTCTACATCCGGAAGCAGGAGGGCACCAGATCCCCAGCACTATCCAAGGAAACACAGGATCTGTGGCACTGGGCCGTCACCCAAGGGATGTTCCTGGTACCCTTCCATCTGGCAGGAATAAAGAACACCATCGCCGACTCACTCAGCAGGGAGCTGCACTCGTGCCACGAGTGGGAACTGCGGCAGGATCAAGTGGATCTCCTATTCCGACGATGGGGCAATCCCCAGATCGATCTATTCGCGACGGCGACAAAGGCCAAGTGCCGGAGGTTCGCCAGAAGGTTTCCCCAGCTGGAGAGCATGGGCGATGCCTTCTCATTCCCCTGGAACGGCCTATTCCTGTATGCGTTCCCCCCGTTGCCATTGCTGCTGTGACTCATCAGTCAACTCAGACAGTCCCGGTGCAGGATGATCCTCGTTGCACCAGCATGGCCGAGGCAGATCTGGTTTCCGGACCTTCTGGACTTGTCAGCGCACCCCCCCAGTCAAACTACTGACGGACGCAGATTTTCTCACCAGGGAAGGAGGCGCCATCCTCCATCACGACCCAGGATCGCTGAACCTGCAGGCCTGGCAGTTCGGAGGGTACGATATCCCGGCGACTGCAAGGAGGTGCTTGCAAAGGCCAGGGCGTCCCCGACTCTCAAGTGCTATGGACACAAATGGAAGAGGTTCTCTGTCTGGTGCCGTGCACAGAAAATTAACCCTCTGCGGATTACGGCCTCTCAAGGCGGGGCTGGCGCATGCCTCCATCAAGATCCATCTGGTGGCTATCAACCGCTACTCTATGGTCTCATCGCCTGGTGAAGAAGTTCATGAAAGGACTGTTCTGATAGTTCCCGCCGGTGAAGGCTCTGGCCCCGGGGTGGGAGCTCAACGTGGTGCTGACCAGGCTCATGGGGCCGCCATTCGAGCCTCTGCATTCGGCACTGTTGAAGTTCCTGTCGAGGAAGACAGCGTTTCTTGTGGCCATCACCTCCGCACGACGAGTGGGAGAGATCCAGGCCCTCTCCTGTAAACCTCCATACCTGACATTCCACGAGTCGAGGGTGGTGCTGAGGCCGCACCCCTCCTTCATGCCCAAGGTGCCGTCGGACTTCCATCTCAACGAGCCCTTGGTGTTACCTGTTTTCTTCCCGACGCCGGCTGAGAGGACTTTGCACTCGCTGGATGTGGCTAGAGCGCTCAAGTTCTACGTGGACCGCACAAAGAGTTTTCCGAAGACACCACAGCTGTTTGTGAACTTTGGACCTGTGAACCAAGGGAAGGCCCTCTCGAAGGCTTCCATTTCCAGATGGCTCTCCAGCTGCATCATGCACTGTCACCGGTTGGCAAACCGACCGTTGCCCGGCCATCCGAGAGCCTATTCAACCAGAGCGATCGCTGCTACCACAGCGTTCCTGTCTGGTGTTCCCCTGCTGGACATCTGCAGGGCTGCTATGTGGAGGTCGATGCACCCCTTCACGAGATTCGACTGCATTGACTGGGATTCCAGGGAGGAATCCAGAGTCGGCCAGGCAGTGCTGCGCAACCTGTTCGCCTGAAGGTGAGCCTGGTGATGAGGTAAGAGATGCTTAATGTTGAGTTGTTGAAATACTTAATGTTGAGTCTTGCCACCTCCCGTGGTTGTGCATGTGTGCACTGCTATGTATTCTTGTATTCATGAGCATGTGAATTCATGCTAGAGAAGGAACAAGTTACTTACCTGTAACTGTTTTTCTCCAGCATGTGTCTGGCATGGATTCACATGCGAACCCTCCCGCCTACCCCTCTGCGGCTCTTCTCTTGGTCCTACTTCCACTTTAGGTGCTACCATATCTGAAGATGGCTGCCAGAGGAGGGGCTCAGGCAGAGGGCAGTCATTGGCTGGGGGCAGTATGACCCAGAGACCAGTGATTGGTTAATAGTAGAAAGACAGTTCAAAACGAAACTGAAACTAATTTTTTCTTTACCGAGGATTCCCAGCCTGACGACGGGGAATATTCATGAGCATGTGAATCCGTGCCAGGCCCATGCTGGAGAACAACAGTTACAGGTAAGTAACTTGTTCCACCCTCCTCTAGTAATAGTGTCACTAGCAGGGGTGTTGCTAGGTCTGGAAAAGATATGGGGCTACTCTAATGTTGGAATCGTCAGGACTCGCGGCTACCTAGCCTTTTGGTTGTCGACCCAGAGATTCTATCCTGGGCTACAACCAAAAGATCTGGGGTTATAACCTCCTGAACTCCCCCCTAGCAACGCCTCCGGTCACTAGTGTAGATACAGGCTGTATGTCCCTGAGAGAGATGGACAGCCAGTGTCTCAGTTAACCTGCTTAGACCAAACCAGAGAATAGACAGTAGAGGTTACTGTGCTCTAGAGACTAACAAATGGTTACGGACATCTGGGCTAGGGTGGATATCCTAAGGGACTTGTGTGAGATAGAGGGACGGCCCTAGTGCCCCTTCCCAGACCCCTTTTCCAGATATTGCCTGTTTGTCCTTAAATCCTATATTTTTTCCAAGAACCAAACCATACTTTCATTGTGTTCTTCAATAAAACCCTTGAACATAGAGCAAGACTCAGTGAGTCATATGACTTTCTGTGGTAATGCTGTGTGGAAATCAAGCAGTTTAAACATGCTGGCAGGCTGCAGATCTGAAGCTCCAGCTTCTCCACATTCCACTGAGTGTCTTGGTTCTTTGCTGGTAAACTGCTCAGTGCCCAAGTATTCACCAGATTTTTGTGGCTGTCATAGAATTTCTGTTTGGCCATGTTCCAGACTCCATGCCTGATTTTGTGGACCCGGCATACCTTGTCTCTTCAGTCCCAACCCATGCATGGCCCACAGGCCAGGGATCACAGGCAGCAGGAAATCGCTTGCTATTGTTGGAGATTTAAAGCACTTTTGAGTCTGAATCACGTGGAGGGTTCTCTCTGGTAAGTTGGTTTTAGGCCCTGCGACTATGGGAACAGCCTTATTCTTCCATTTGCTGAAACATATACCTCTAACATGTGAGGTGCACTACTGAACACACTGGGCAAGGGCTTGGAGAAGCTCTGGGGGATTCTCTGTGTACCGCCTCCATAGGTTGCACGATGGAGCAGGTAGTTTCCTCTCACCCCAACAATTCTCCAGCCCTCCTTTAGGGACACAATCTGGTGACCTCATCACATGGATATTTCTTTGACCAGGAGGATGAACTGGGGAAATCAGTATTTGCATGCAGATTGGTACCCATGTTTGGAAAGATGTGTGAAGACCTTTTAGAACAGGTATAGAGCACACTTTTATTTATTCATTTGTGCATTTGTAAAGCGCAAGAAGCCCAAAGGCATCTAGGCGCTGAGACTTAAATAGATGGTTACAATTATAGGAAGCTTCGAGTAAAACATTATTCTCCAGCATGGGGTCTGGCATGGATTCACATGCTCATGAATATTCCCCGTCGTCAGGCTGGGAATCCTCGGTAAAGAAAAAACCAGTATCAGTTTCGTTTCTGATCTGTCTTTCGTAGTAGTAACCAATCACTGGTCTCTGCGTCATACTGACCACAGCCAATGACTGCCCTCTACCTAAGCCCCGCCTCTGGCAGCCATCTTCAGATTTTTACCGCATGTTCATGTGTTGGGATCCTCGTGCTATTGCTCTCGAGCGTTAGTGCTATTTTTTCACGTTTTTTCTCAAAAACTTCGTTTTTTTCGGTCAAAAGAGCCTCAAGCTCCACCGACTCTCCATCCGATCAACGGGGACCCGTGTCGGATTCGTCTACGCCCCTCAAGGGTGAAGATTTCGTCGAGCTACGCTTTTGGAGGACTCCAGAAGTTTCTCAGGCCCATCTCGGTCAGGGCCCAGGAGAAGGGAAGCTCGACGCCCGGAAAGCTGTTCAGGGTCTGCCCTGGATGCCAGCTGCAGAATGTCTTTAAGGAAGACGAACACTCCTTTTGTCTTTACTGCCTACATGAGGACAAGACGCACGTGGAGAAGGACTGTGCGTTTTGCGGCAACATGTCGGAGCGGACCATGAAGGACCGCCATCAACGTCTCGCCAACTGGCTGGAAGGGAAGAGCCCGTCCGGCGAGAAGAAGAGGAAGAAATCCAAGCGGTCTTCTAAGACCTTTGAGGACGCCCCGGCGACGGGGGTCCAACACAAGGCCAAGCACCGCGAGTCAGCTGGCACCGGGAGCGCCGAACGGTCGGGCTCTAAGGGTGCCAGGCAGGGCGCACCCTCCCCGGCACCATCAACCACGAGCCAACGCTCTGGGTCGGGTAAGAGGAAGGCCGAGCACCCGGCGAAGCTCCTGGAGAGGCCCCGGTCGAGCTCGAAGGCGGAGGGGGAGCGAGGCAGTGTCCCCCCCTCAAGGAGAAGGCGGTGAGCGCACCTAAGGTGGTGAAAGCCTTAATCCATCCGGCCAAGGCCTCTATCGAGACAGTCGCGGCGGCCCTGGCCCAGCCTGTGGAGGCTACACCAGTGGTGGCGACCTCGGGGCCCAAAGTCTCCCTGCCACCGCGGAGGGAGTCCTCTTTTATGCCCATCGACAGGACCCCCGTGAAACCTCCGACGGAGAAGAAAAAGGGGGGGCAGGAGGTCGTCGTGGATTCGGCCTCAACCTCTGAGGAAGAACTGATCGAGGTCTTAAGCCACAGCGTTGGCGTGGAAGAAGACCAGCCCGTCGGGAGGGATCCCGACGCAGGAGACGACGACATCGTCGAGGGTACCGACGGGGCCCCTGACCGCCCGTCGGACTCCCCTCTGCCAGCGCCGCAAGACAACTCAGCGGCCATTTTGTTGGCTATACAGTCCTTATGCTCAGAGATAAGGACGAGACTGGCGTTACCAGTGGAGGAGCCACTCCCGTCGGGGGACCCGGAACCAGGCCCTTCGGGTAGCCCCCCTCCTAAGAAAAGAAGGATTCACCCTCCACCTCCTTTTCAGCCGTCGCGCCCCGTTCAGCCCTCCTCCCCGTCCACGACTCGAGGGGATGACACGGGGACTGACACGGCCGCGACGGGTACGGACGACGAGGTGTACGACGAGGATCTGCCGTCGTCACCTCCCACCCGGGCTTCCCCGCCCGACGAGATTGGATCTTTTCACTCCATGATCGCCAGGGTTATCCGAGCTCTTCCAGCTCTGCCCTGAGGAGAAGAAGAAGGAAGGTTTCCTTTATCAGCGGCGCGAGGCCAAGAGGAAGACGGTCCTCGCGGTACCTCTGCTGGACGATATTTGGGATGAGGGCCTTGCCCTCCTCAAGAACCCATCCACGAAGCCGGCTAGAAGAGACCGGTACGAGAAGAAGTACCGGGTCCCGGACGCGGCCCCCTTGTGCCTCCGGGCACAGCCTACCCCGGACTCCGTCGTCTCCGCGGCGGCCAGGAAGAAAGCGGGGGCGGGTGCGGCCTCCACGTCGACTTCCCCGCCGGACGGCGAGGGAAAGAAATTGGACACGATGGGGCGCAGGGTCATCTCGTCTGCAGCGACGACGATTAAGGCGGCCAACGCCTTAGCTATCGTAGCCCGCTATGACAGGGAGCTGTGGTACAAACTGGCTCCCCTGCTGGACTTCCTACCGGACGACAAGAGGGCGGATGCCCTGGAGATCTTGCAGGAAGGTGAGGTGGCGTCGGACCACGCCATCACGATTGCGACGGACATCGCCGACACTGGATTTCGCCAGTTGGGCAACAGCGTGTGCCTTAGGCGGCGTGGATGGCTCAAGGCTACTGACTTCCGTTAAGACGTACAGACCAGAGTCCTGGACATGCCGTTCGATGGGAACAACCTGTTTGGGAAAAAAGTGGACGATTCCCTTCAAGCCATTAAAGCGGACACGGAGACGGCCCGGGCTCTCGGGGTTCTCCAGCAACGGCGGCCGCCCTTTCGGAGCGGCGGAGGCAAGGGCGCCTCCAAAGGTTCCGGCGGCGGATTTTCCACCTACCGTCAAGCGGCCCGTTCGTCGTCTCAGGAAGCTTACAGGGGACGAGGCAAGTCAGGCGGACCCCGCCGTCGTCGCCAAGGAGGTCAAGGCGGCAAAGCCTCGTCTAAGCAGGATTGAACCGGCCGTGGGGTCGGGCCCCCACCGAAGCACCCCGGTGGGAGGCCGGCTGGCGAGCTTCGTCAGCGTGTGGGAGTCCATCTCCACCGACCGTTGGGTGCTGGACGCCCTAGCCCAGGGTCACTCGCTCGAGTTTCAAAGAAGGTGCCCGCGCGTCCCCCCTGTGGCCAGTAAAGAGCTTCACGTCCCTCAGCTTCTCCTGGAGGTAAAGGCGATGCTCAGGAAGGGCGCCATCGAACTCGTCCCAAAGAGGCTTCGGGGCTCCGGAGTTTACTCAAGATACTTCCTCGTGAAGAAGAAGACGGGAGGATGGCGCCCCATCCTAGACCTACGACGGCTGAACAAGTTCATCATGGCGCAGAAGTTCCGGATGGTCACCCTCCAGCACGTCCTGGGTCAGCTGGAGGAGGGAGACTTCCTGTCGTCGTTGGATTTGGAGGATGCCTACTTCCATATTCCCATCCTAAAGGGGCACCGAAAATTTCTCAGGTTCGTGGTCCAAGCACCCAGGGTATTCACCAAGTGCCTTGCACCAGTGGCGGCGCAGCTGCGCCGAGAGGGGATCCACGTCTACCCCTACCTGGACGACTGGCTCATCCGAGCCAAGACGAGGGAGCTCGCCGTGGAGCACACGGCAAGGACCGTCCAACTTCTCACGGACCTGGGATTCTCCGTGAACTACGCCAAGTCCCACCTGGTACCCGCGCAAGACGCACTGTTTCTGGGAGCGAAGCTCGACACAGTGTCCCTTCTGGCCTCCCCGTCGGAGGAAAGGTCCAGGGCCATCCTGGGCAAGGTACAGCGGATGTTGGTTGCCGACGCGGCCAAGGTGAGGTCCATCAAGTCCCTCCTCGGAATGATGTCTTCTTGCATCTACCTCATTCCCATGTGCAGGCTCCGGATGCGCCCGTTGCAGGAGTTCCTGGACGCGCGCTGGATCCAAACGACGGGCAACTTCGAGGAGAGGATCACACTCGACGAGAGTTTCCGACGAGCGATCCAGTGGTGGGGCACCCGCGCGCATCTGAGGGCGGGCATGGACTTCCAGACCCCAGGCCACCAGGAGACAGTGACCACGGATGCCTCCCTGGAAGGGTGGGGAGCGCACACCAGAAATCTGCACTCGAGAGGCCTTTGGCTCCCGACGGAGAAGTCCCTCCATATCAACGTCCTGGAGCTACGTGCAGTGTTTTGGGCCCTCAGGTCCTTCCTTCCGTCCCTCAAGGGCAAGGTGGTGAGGATCTTCACCGACAACACCACCACCATGTTTTACATCAGGTAACAGGGCGGAACCAGGTCCCCAGCACTGTCCAAGGAGGCGCAGGACCTGTGGCATTGGGCCGTCGCCCAAAGGATGTTTCTGGTGCCGTTTCATCTGGCAGGGATAAAAAACACCATCGCCGACTCACTCAGCAGGGAGCTGCGCTCGTGCCACGAGTGGGAACTACGGCAGGATCTAGTGGATCGCCTCTTCCGACGGTGGGGCACACCCCAGATCGACCTGTTCGCGACGGCGACGAACTCCAAGTGCCGGAGGTTCGCCAGCAGGTTTCCCCAGCCGAGGAGCATGGGCGATGCTTTCTCGTTCCCCTGGGAAGGCCTGTTCCTATACGTGTTCCCTCCACTGCCACTGCTGATCCGGCTCATCAACCAGCTCAAGAGGTCACGGTGCAGGATGATCCTCGTTGCACCTGCGTGGCCGAGGCAGATATGGTTCCCGGACCTTCTGGACTTGTCAGCGTCCCTGTCAATCAAGCTGCCAGTGGACGCGGATCTGCTCTCCAGGGAAGGAGGCGCCATCCTCCACCACGACCCGAAGTCGCTGAACTTGCAGGCCTGGCTCCTGCAGCGCTAGAGTTTGGAGGATACGACATACCGGCCGACTGCAGAGAGGTTCTTGCGAAGGCCAGGGCGTCCTCGACTCTTAAATGCTACGGACACAAATGGAAGAGGTTCTCTGTCTGGTGCCACGCACAGAAGATTAACCCTCTAAGGATTACGGCTCCCCAAGTGCTGCCGTACCTGTTGACGCTGGCCAAGGCTGGACTGGCACACGCGTCCATCATGATTCATCTTGCTGCGATCTCCCGATACACCAGAACCACGGGGCGGACGTCCTTGTGGTCTCATCGTCTGGTGAAAGAGTTCATGAAGGGACTGTTCAGATCGTTCCCGCCGGTGAAGGCTCCGGCCCCGGCGTGGGAGCTCAACGTGGTGCTGACCAAGCTCATGGGACCTCCGTTCGAGCCTCTGCACTCGGCCCCGTTGAAGTTCCTGTTGTGGAAAACAGCGTTTCTTGTGGCCATCACCTCCGCACGACGAGTGGGAGAGATCCAGGCCCTATCTTGCAAACCACCATACTTGACTTTTCACGACACGAGGGTGGTGCTCAGGACGCACCCCTCCTTCATGCCCAAGGTGCCGTCGGACTTCCACCTCAACGAACCCTTGGTGTTGCCTGTGTTTTTCCCGTCGCCTTCGTCGCCGGCTGAGAGGACTTTGCACTCGCTTGATGTGGCTAGAGCGCTGAAGTTCTACGTGGACCGCACAAAGTGTTTTCGGAAGACGTCACAACTCTTTGTGAACTTTGGACCTGTCAATCAGGGGAAGGCTCTCTCGAAGGCTTCCATTTCCAGATGGCTCTCCGGCTGTATCATGTACTGTCATCGGTTGGCAAACCGACCGCTGCCTGGCCGTCCGAGAGCCCATTCCACCAGAGCGATCGCAGCTACCACAGCGTTCCTTTCTGGTGTGCCCCTGCTGGACATATGCAGGGCTGCTACGTGGAGGTCGACGCACACCTTCACGAAATTCTACTGCGTCGATCGGGATTCCAGGGAGGAGTCCAGGGTCGGCCAAGCAGTGCTGCGCAACCTGTTCGCCTGAGGTGAGCCTGGTGAGGAGGTAAGATTGCTTGATGTTGAGTTTGATGTAATGCTTAATGTTGAGCCTTTGCCACCTCCCGTGGTTGTGCATGTGTGTACTGCTATGTATTCTTTATTCATGAGCATGTGAATCCATGCCAGACCCCATGCTGGAGAAGGAACAAGTTACTTACCTGTAACTGTTGTTCTCCAGCATGGGTCTGGCATGGATTCACATGCGAACCCTCCCGCCTACCCCTCTGCGGCTCTTCACTTGGTCATACTGCCACTTCACGTGCTTCCAAATCTGAAGATGGCTGCCAGAGGCGGGGCTTAGGTAGAGGGCAGTCATTGGTTGTGGTCAGTATGATGCAGAGACCAGTGATTGGTTACTACTACGAAAGACAGATTAGAAACGAAACTGATACTGGTTTTTTCTTTACCGAGGATTCCCAGCCTGACGACGGGGAATATTCATGAGTATGTGAATCCATGCCAGACCCATGCTGGAGAACAACAGTTACAGGTAAGTAACTTGTTCCACATAGTAAGAAGATGGTTAAACATTTTCAAGAGCTTAAGTAAATACATTTACACAGTCGGAACAGAGATACATACTTAAGTGCATACATGAGTTTTTCATACAAACAATAAATGAATCCACTAACACTGTCTGTAGTCGGAAGCACACCCTATTCCTGTAGGATATGCTGTCCCTAGGTCAATGGTGGTGCACCACCTATCTAATAGAATAGCGGGAGAGAAGCTGTCCCTATCTAAACAGTGTGCCAATCACACATTATCTAAAAACAATTCAGACAATTCCCAACCTTTTAACATTGTGGACATCTCAAAGGGGAATTTTGTCCTTTGGCACACAGCCGAGCTTTATTCACCCACAATGAAGTATGTGCACGGAGTGCAAGGTACCCGGACCAAAGGTCAAGGTGGGATAACAAATATAAGTGAAACGAAATGAAACCAATTTAAGATGAAACAAATTAATTAATAAAATAGCTGTTCACTATTCCAGCTCAAATATCAACACAGTATCCTCAATGCCACATTGGCAAGAGAGCCGGTAAAGGTAGTGGATTCAAACACATTGTATCCCACATATTTTTAAGCGTATCATCACAGGAAAAAGGTTGACCGGTTTCAATGACACAATTATTGGGCTCATCATCTTCAGGACCAGTAATTTAAGTAGTGCGATCAGTCACTGTTGTCCATCAGGTAGAGTAGAGCCTCCAGCCCAGACCTAGAAGAAAGTTGGTCAGGTGTTCACCTAGGTATCGTGTAGTGGATAATACTTAATGTGGCAAAACATGCTGCGAGCTAATTCCAAAAACATATGTCATAATTGACCACATAGACCTGTTCCCGAAGAGGGGTGTGTGCCCCCCTAAAACACTGACTCCCAGTGATTACCTCCTGTGTGACCCATAACAGTCAATTCTGTATGTCAATCATTTATCAGAAATCCCCCCAATGGTTAAGTGGTGAAATAGTTCCTATAGTCTTGTGGTCTGGTTGTATAGGCCACATAAAAAATTACCTTAAAACCCAGTTCCAGGCTTAGGGCGCAGGTGAAGAAGTATGTTCAGGATATGAGGGGTCCTTTTCTTAATGGTCTGTCTTGCTGGTTTCCAGGGAAGGCACACATAAAATTGGCACAAACAAAATGAGGTATTTTTAGAGCTGGATTTTAATCTAATCAATTTGCTTCCCCACATTCCACATGTATTTAATATTTATCATGCTGTCAGTTACTCGAAATGGTTACACGTCAAACAGCGTGCCTGCTCTTTCATAAACAGTACAGCTCGAGGTGAACGGAGACCCGATTGGTCCGCCATTCCCCGTGACTGTGGCTATGTAGCCTCAGGGTTGAGCTTATTCCTCCCCGTTGCCCGGTGTCACCATGATGTGAATCCACGCAACGGGGAGATATGCTTCTGACTAGGGGCAGTGTTAGTGGATTCATTTATTGTTTATATGAAATACTCATGTATGCACTTAAATGTGTTCTATACCTGTTCTTGTCTGATAGAAAATATTGCGGATCTAATGGTAGAGCGTGTACCCGGTGAGGGTTTATAAAATTGTTCTTGTCCCTGATTGTTATTGTGAAGACTTTTAGAATGCCAGCTTTAGCATTATCCTCACAATTGTGACTGTGAAAAGAAATGCAAGGCATCAGGCGATGCTTCCTTGTGTCCACTGGTCTTAATCACACTAGATTCTGTTGTTATAGGGACGACATGCAGAAGATCTAGTTAGCCTGTGGCAGTTTCTTCAGTACCCCCCAGATGAAGAGGTGAAACAACTAGAAAGTATGCACTGAAAAAGCTCAGAACATACTCCATACATCCTACATCACAATTTGTGGTGTTGGATGTATGGAGTATGTTCTGAGCTTTTTCAGTGCATACTTTGTAGATTCTTAGCCACTGAGCTCTGTTGTAACTTGAGAATATATTTGTGCTTGCAGTCCTGGCTTAGGGACATGGATTTCAGACTTTGTGCAAGGTAAAGGTTTAGGTAACACCTGGTAATGGTAAACAACTATTTGGCAAGGAAGACTTATCACAAGACGCCTTACCGTGTATAACTTTGGTATGTGGAAGATGATTACATCTAGCACATATGTCCTGCAAATAATTCCTCTAAATCATTTGCTGGAATTCGACGATAATCCGATGCTGCAGCTACCACCCAGAAATCAACACTTGCAGACCCATTTGTCCAGGCTCAATTTCCCAATAAGGGATATAATATGAAAGGATGTGGCTGCAATACACCCTATGAAATAACTGGGGCTGGGAATGTATTCCTATTACTTTATGATGAAAATACGTCAGTTCGGCCCATTCCAGACCTCAGGTACCTCAAAAAGTCCATCAAGAATCCAATGTTCTAGTTGTGTACATTAACAAAACATCTGTGGATTTCCAAGACACTTCCTTCCATGCTCCTATTCTTTCCTGGTTTCTCAGGTTTCTAGCCGGGGCGGAACACTATCATTTTAAGTTTCTATTTTTCAGATTGAGGTGTGCACCAAGAGCCTTGCCCATATGGACACACAGGGGATCTATCTATCTATCTATCTATCTATCTATCTATCTATCTATCTATCTATCTATCTGTGTTTTTGTATTGCACCACTAACTCGCAGGCCACAGGGCGCTCACAAGAGCAAAGAAAAACCACAGACACAATTAGATGAACCAGAAGAAGAAAAAGAGTGGAGGAGAACCGGAACCACCCTTGATTAAGCCAGGGATATCAGTAGGTGTTATTAACCAGCCGGCATATGCAGAGGGGGATACCAAAGACGTCAGTATAGGTTAACTGTGTTCCACATCAAACAAGAACGTTTTTAAGCACTTCTTGAAAAGAGCTGTTGAGCCGCTTTCAGCAAGATGTCTAGGCATTGAACTCCACAGAGAGGGGGGGCCTAAAGATTAAAGCTGGCACCGCCTATTTTCTTCAATGAAGAAAGAGGTTGTACCAGACAGATGTTATCATTAAAGCACAGGGAGCGTCCAGCTGATCTCTTTTTTTAACCTGGAGATAAGATAGGATGATGGGGCTTCACTGCGAAGGCTTACAACACAGTGGCTAAGCCCTTGTGCTGTAGCCTTTGTTGAATGGGGAGCCAGTTTAGACTCCGTCTGGCTTCAGAAACATGTGTATTACGTTTAAGTCCACTCACTGCACGGCCAGCACCCGCAGAGTTTTTATATTTGCCTGAGAAGTGCCTATTAAAAGACTACAGTTTACAATAGCTGCTGTAATCACGGCAATATTTTCTTTGGACAGAAATGGGCAGATCTGCCAGAGTAGCTGTATAAAATAGCAGCAAGATGATTTGAAATAGCTGATCTGCTGATTGAACGACAGTTGGGGGTCAAAAAAGACTCCCAAGGTCTTGACAGTCTTAGAGACTGAGATGTTATTTTGGCCGATCATGCATTTTTCATAACTTGCATCAAGCTTCTTAAGTCGTTGCTGAGCGCTGAGAATAAGCAGCTCTGTTTTGTTATTGTTAAAGGCCAGTGAGTTCAGAGCCATCCGATTCTGGATTTGGGTAAAGATATGATTGATGAGCTCCAAGTCATCAATGTAAACACCAGACAGCCTAATGACAATTTGGGTATCGTCGGCATAATTTGCTAAATATATGCCCACAGCAGAGAGGAGGTCACAAAGGAGTCTCGAATAAACATTAAAAGGCAGTGGTGAGACACGACCTTGGGGCAAACCGCATGTAAGAATTGAACTATTAGAAGAGGCATCCTCCTTGGTAACATTCATGCTTCTAGGGCCCAAGCATGATCTGAACCAGGCTGTTGCCTCTGTAGAACATCTGCCAACTGTAGTCAATCTGTCTGCCAAAAGTTGATGATCGACAAGATCGAATGTGGCAGAAGGATCTAATAACAGCAGTAGTGCTCTATTGCCCTCATCTATAACACCTGCAAAGCGAGATTTTATATTTATAATTTGGGCGAAATCCAGATTGCCGAGTGGCTAATATATCATGGTTCTCCACAAATGCCAGATATTGTAAATAGGCAATTTTATCCAATATTTTTAAAATGAAAGGGACATTAGTTATTGGTCGATAGTTACCTGCATCTGCTAGTCTAGGTTGTCCCTTTTCAACAGAGATGTTACCCACGCCTCCTTAATACACGCCCATCATCAATTTGACTGCATGGCTCTTCAAAGCAAAACCAAACATTTGGCACAGTCAGCAGTCTCAGAGTGCCTGGACTTATTTCAGCATCTTTGCTTGTTGGTGAACCACGCAATGTCATCTGTGAGTCCAAGCCCACACATCCTTTTCCTAAGGCCTGAACTGAGCACACCATCAGAAACTGCCTAGCTGATAGCCCAGAGATGCCCATGCTGCTCCCAACCTAGACGGTGAGCTTAGAAAATGCATGAGGCTGTGAAGCCTGATGGCCTCCTGCTTTCTCGTTATTCCATTATGCGACTGAAAATTAGGCCCTTACAATAGTAACTCCATTTGCAAAGGGCTCAGATCAGCGGTCAATGGGACAGTGTCATTTTCCTCACTGGCAACATGAAGCAAGCCATTGAATGGTGGACAAAATCAGAGTTTGAGAAAAGGTGTGACATTACAGCGGCCACAATCTGAGGTAGTTGTGGTCACAGGCACATCATTGAATGGTTGGGGAGCTCGTACCGCCCACTGTCAATCAGAGGTTAGTAAACAAAATACTGGTATCTTCGTTAGTCGGAGGGTGTCTTCAGATGGGCTCCGAATAAAGCTGCATGCATTTGGGCTTCCGATTTTTAAAACATAAATGCCAATGCTCTGCCAAAGGAATACGTGTCACTATGATAATTAGCTTGCACTTAGTCTAGTCTGAAAACAATCATTTAATAGCTGTGCCAGTAAGTGGATCAACAGATAGGAATGGGAATATGGTTACTGAAGTCTACTACTGTGATTTACAAATAACACGTATAGGAGCAATGGCAGATAGGTAAATGCATAGATGGGTGTGGTATTTTCTAAGCAATGTAAGTAGGTAATAAATGGGCTCAGCAAAACCATGGTGAAATTCTGTGTCTTGGCGACGCAAGGGGAGATAACCTACAGACTATAAACCAAATTCGTAGTGGCAATGACTCTTTCGAGTGTATACCATATGATTTACAATATTTCTCGATCAAGTGAGTTTTATATTTATCAGCACGTGTTCCAATAGTGTGATCTTCTTGGAACCTTTTTAGCTCTGTTATTGCAGATGGACCTCACGGTATATCTATTCAATTATTTCCCTCTTTAAAACTGTTTTTTAATGGGGACAATGAGGGTAACTTGTTTAAGAACACTTTTTGTACAACTGCCTTTTTGCGAACACATCAGAGCTACAGGTTATGTGAAGCCATCTTCTGAATATGCCATTGTTTATTTTGTAATCCTGCAGCGAACCCTTCATCATCTTCTCGGGTGGGCTAGCATATGACAAAGCGTGTAGAAGACCCAGCCTAACCATCATGCATGGGAAAGCCATCACAGTGCTCGAGATGGACCACCCCATTGTAGACTTCATCACCCTCTGTGAAACGCCGTACCCCAATGGTGAGTGCTAAAAACATCCTAACAAATACTACAGGAACCTTCATGGGTTTATTCTTTGCATGTTGTATATTGCTACTAATATTTCTGAAAATGTCAAATACAATCAAATTATCTGTGATTCCTGGAGGTACACAATTGAAGAGTGGACCCCAACATCAGCAAGGGCTGCTTCGCAAATGTTTCCAAAAGAACAAGAAATACACATATTTCTTGAGTGTTTGCTACCCTTTATTCTGAAAGATACTTAGGGAATATGACCCCCGCAGTGGGGGCATTACCGGTTGGGTATTGGCCCCTTGGGCCATAGTTAAAATCCCGAGAGAAGCAAGGGCTTTAACGGAGCCCAAGGGGCATTACCCGACATGTAATGCCCCCTCTCGAAGGGTCATATTCTCATTAGTACCCCGGCACGTGGTACCGGGGTACAAATTGCAATTTTTCACGAGTCGAGAAAAGGCACTGCAACCGTTTCTCGACTTGAGAAAAAAAAAAGGGCCATCAGGGAGAAGGGGCTACATGTAGTCCTTTCTCCCTTTCCATGGCTGCCATTAAAAACAATATGATAAAAAGTAAAAAAAAAAAAATGGCAGACATGGAAAGGACTACACGTAGTCCCTTCGCCCTTTCCCTAACAGCCAGTCGTGGAAAGCACTCCGGACGTCTCAGAGACTCTGAACCTTCTGAGGCAGGTAAGGCTTGGGCGAGGGCCAATGAGCTTGTGTTTTTCAAGCTCATTGACCCTCGCTGAGTGCTACTACCTAATAGTGTTCACCTATTTGTTCCTCCCAAATGCTCTTATATGCCTGAACAAGAGCTCCTAATTGCATTAGCTTAGTGGATGGTGGAGACATTTACTCCTGATTTTCTGCTTGATTGTAGGGTGGAATTGACTGTTTTTCCATTGCGCTATGAACTCTTTTTCATGGTAAAGAGTGTGCTAATTCCATTTCCTTTTGATAATGCATATGTTTTTTGTCTCTGATAATGGCATAACAAAGAAGAGCCCAAACCACAATTTATTAATTTTGAAAGGAATGTTCTCAATGGCTTGAAAATATAAATCCCTAATGTAATGCTCACAGATATGAGCCAATGATACCCAATTGATTTTGTTTATAGCATGTGCAAAAACATTCATATACAGAATTGGACATAACATACTTTTTACATGAGCAAGAAAAATGCAAATATATAAAAATGGGAAAATAAACAGCATTCATATATATTACTTATTAGTAATCCAAATAAAACTGAGAGGTAAATCACCTGTACCTAAAAGTCCATCCACCAGTCTTTCAACGCCAAATGTTCATCCCCATATACACCTCATCATACCACATTACAGATAACATCACATCAAAGAACAAACTGCTTATGCATTATAAAATGTAAACAAACAGGGTGCCGGTCAATAACTCCCAGCTGACACCACTTTATTTAGCCACTGTGTGCTACTACTATGTACCACGTGGCGTTTCAGTAACTTACCATCTACATACAACATGAAGTGCAATTTAACCATTAGCTTCTCATTTCCAATGATATCCAAGTTATTCTTAATATTCTTAATACCTGGCAGGTGCTTAGCAGAAACAACCTCCCTGTACTCACCTCGCAGTGGAGGCAGCACATAAGAGCAATATAAACTGCTCACAAAAGCTAAATGGTTCAAAATAACGTCAGTCTCGCCAGGCTCCCTGTAAGCCGCCTCGATTTTTTAGATAGACAGGCACCAGAACTAGCCCTCCACAATCACATTGTTCGCCCCAGCATTGGAAAAAAGCCTATTACAATAGTCACAAGCAGGTGTTCTAGCATCCATTACTGATAATGACATAAGCATGATCAGGTTGACAACGGCAAACTCTGCATGAAGCTCGGCTAACTGTATTTCACAAGGATGAAAGAACAGAACACTCGAGCATGATATTGTACTTGGTCAACTTGTCTTATTTTCTCAATCTCTCTGGAAAAAGGAAGCAGGGATCGTCAACATCATCATCAGAATAAATAGCGCATGCAGCGCCTGCTGGCTTCAGGCGGATGCAAGTCTGGAGAAGCTGCAGACCTCCAAGGCAGCGGCTAAATCCCTAGCGCCTCTTTTCGACAACCTCAACAACCCTATTCAGGCTCATCTTCCTGGGGGCCATTCTTTTCATTTCTATTCCTCAATTGGAAAAGGAAGAGGACAGGCCTGACCAAGGGGACAAAGAAGATTCCCTCGTGGTGGACAAGGAAGGGGTGCTAAATCAGCCGCAGCAGTGGCAACTTTACCCTCAACCACTGCTGCAGTGACCTCTAAGCCACTCTGACGCCTTGACCCACAGGACCCCGGTCGGAGGCAGAAATTCTCAGCACCTGAACAAATGCGGGGCATTACATCAGATGCTTGGGCACTGGAAACGGTAGCCCAAGGTTACTGCCTTCCCTTTCAAAAAATGCCTCAAGATCATCCGCCGGGATACAACTATCAAAATTCCGGATCCACTCCTTCTACAGGCAATTTTAATCCTGCTTTTTAATCCTGCTAGAGAAAGGTGCAATAGAACATGTACCTGTAGCGGAGAGGAACAAGGGTTTGTATTCCCCTACTTTCTGATTCCCAAGAAGGACAGAGGATTGAGACCGATCATGGACTTAAGAAACTTGAACAAGTTCCTCAGGAAGGACAAGGTCAAGATGGTTAGCATTTCTCAAATCCTTCAGGCTCTCCAACTCCAAGACTGTTTGGTATAATTGGACCTTCAGGATGCTTACTTTCATGTGCCGATTCATTTCAGGCACAGAAAGTACCTGAGGTTCGCAGTTGGCGGTTCTCACTATCAGTTTCGTGTTCTGCCATTCGGGCTGACCTCCGCCCGAGGGTTTTCACCAAACTGATGGCAGTTGTGGCAGCGAGTCTCGGGAGAGGGGGGGGATTCACGTGTACCCCTACCTGGACAATTGGCTGATCAGGGTTCATTCACCCGAGCAAGCCCAGGAACATCTCAGTATCACCTGCCACTCCCTTCACAAACTGGGCTTCTCCCTCAATTTCAAGAAGTCCCATATGATACCATTCCAAAGACTCCAATTCACTGGAGCAGTCCTGGATACCTCCTCAGTGAAAGCCTCGCCTCCCGAGGTGAGAGCTCAACACATACTGCAGATGGTAACAAAATCCCAGAATGCCCAGCATCTTCCGGCCTTCGATTTTCTGAGGTTGCTCGGTCTCATGGCATCATGCATTTTACTGGTGCCAGGGGCACGGTTGAGAATGAGATCCCTTCAATGGGCTCTCAGAACTCAGTGGTCCCAGTTCTCGGGGAGTATGTCGGATCTTCTGCAAGTCCCGAGCGCAGTTGCTCAGAATCTACTATGGTGGGCTTGCGACAACATCCTCAAGGGAGAATCTTTTTGGCAACCATGGCCGGAGATGACAGTAGTAACGGACCCCTCACTGACTGGGTGGGGAGCCCATACCAACGATCTGACAATCAGCGGTCGTTGGTCTCCATCAGAGTCCAAACTGCACATCAACGTGTTGGAGCTGAGGGCAATCAGACTAGCTCTGAAGGCCTTCCTACCCTCTGTACAGGGAAAGAATGTCCTGATAATGACGGACAACACAGTGGCCATTTACTACCTCAACAAAAGAGGAGGCGTAGGGTCACTACCACTGTGCAGAGAGGCAATGCAGCTCTGGTTCTGGGAAATACAAGAATGAATCTATCAGCAGTTCACCTAGCCGGAGAGCATAACATGGCGTCAGACGCTCTGAGCAGGCAGAGCACAGTCTCCCACGAGTGGGAGCTAGCTCAGGAAGTCCTTCTGGAGATCTTCGCCCTTTGGGGAACCCCTCAAGTGGATCTGTTCGCGACCACAGTAAACCGGAAGTGCGAACAGTACTGCTCAAGGGAATTTCCTCCGAGAGAAGCTCTAGGAGATGCGTTCTTGGTGGACTGAAAGTTTCCACTTCTGTACGCATTTCCTCCAGTCCCCATGATTCCTCAAGTAATCAGGAGGCTGAGAAAGTTCAGGAAAACCATGATCCTAATTGCCCCGGATTGGGCCAGGAGGACGTGGTATCCAGACCCTCTGGACATGTCCATTTTCCCTCCAATACGTCTTCCGCAAAGAGAGGATCTTCTCTCGCAAGAGGAAGGTCGGGTTCTCCATCCAGAAGTCAAAACACTCAACCTTCACGCATGGTTTCTGAGAGGTTGAGATACAAGGATTGGGATCTTCCGGATGACGTAATAGAGATTTTACTTTCGGCCAGAAGGCCAGCAACGAAATCTTTGTACCGATGTCATTGGAACAAGTTCAGTAACTGGTGCAAAGATAAGGATGTGGACCCTTTTCAATGTGCCACCCCAATGGTGCTCTCTTTCCTATTGCATCTAGCCAATCTGGGGCTCCAGATCGGAACAATTAAAGGATATCTAGCTGCGCTGTCCATTTTCAAGCGCTCCTCGGAAGAGGTATCTTACTTCAAAATTCCATTGATAATTCAATTCCTGAAAGGGCTTACTAACGTATACCCTCCAGTACCTTTTCATGTCCCAACTTGGGATTTAAATCTAGTACTTAAGTTTCTAACTTGTATACCTTTTGAGCCTCTGCATTCTTGTCCCTTGAGGCTTTTAACATTGAATACTGCCTTCTTGTAGCCTTAACATCAGCCCGCAGGGTTAGTGAACTACAGGCTCTCTCATGTAAACCCCATATACTACGTTTTACAAGGACGAGGTAGTTCTTGAAGTTAAAACATCTTTCTTACCAAAGGTAGTTTCTGACTTCCATTTGTCACAAAAAACCATACTACCAACATTCCATCCTTCTCCTCATTTGGGCAAAGAGGAGAGGTTTCATAGACTGGACCCTAAAAAGGCTCTCAGTTTTTACATTTCAAGAATGTCAAGATTTCGTCAAGATGACCAACTTTTTGTAGGTTATACAAGTCCTAAATTGGGTATAGCAGTGACAAAACAAACCATATCCTGCTGGATCATTCTGGCTATAATTGAGTGCTACAGATTGGCGGGGAAGGATCCCCCAGATGGACTTCGGGCCCATTCCACTAGGGGGATGGCTACGTCTGCGGCTTTGAAGAGGGGTGTCCCTGCAGCAGATATTTGTTGAGCTGCAACATGGGCATCAATGCATACCTTCATCAAGCATTATTGCTTAGATGCCTCTTCCTCCAATGAGGGTTTATTTGCCAAGGCGGTACTTCATTCCGTCCATGAGAACAATAACTAGTACTCCCACCTCCAAAATTACCACTGCTATGTGAGTCTATCATAAGATGAGGAATACGTGGGACGACACAATCCATTCGAAGAACAAGTTACTTACCAACTGTAACGTTCTTTCGACTGGATGTTCCTCCCACGTATTCCTCATCGCCCCTCCCATCCTACCTCACAGTACAGTTACGTTTCTTACACTTTCCTCTCACGAAGAGTCTATTCGTCATGAGGCACATATGGGTGTTCCTCGAATATTTCCTCGAAAAAACAGAACTGAAGCCAACGGGCGCGGCAAAAGCTATTTTTACTGATGGTGACGTCGACACGGTCCGGGGCCCGTCGAGGGACATCAACGCCACGACCTCAAGCACAGCGCCCTCTGCCGAATTTTTTTTCCCGAAGTAGCGAAGCATGCAGGATACGAATATCATGAGATGAGGAATACGTGGGAGGAACATCCATTTGAAAGAATGTTACAGTTGGTAAGTAACTTGTTCTCCTGCTCTAGATAGGTATCCCTCCTCGCCATCTGGCACTTCCAGGTAGTATTTATGAGCCCCACTACCTGGGCCTGGGTTTTAGCACTGCAACCACCTTTAGTTGTGATGGTGGTCTTGCAGATTCCACCACGTTCTGGGCAACGCTCACACAGTACTGGACGGTAGGCCGCAGGAGCTTAGGGCCTCTTTACTTGCTTGGGGGAAGGATACATACTTTTAAATGAGAATGATGATCAGGCCAGCCGTAGCCAGCCAGGTTGGTTCACTCATCAGCCTTTGCTGGCTACTGCATTTCTGCCCATGTCTCGCGCCTGCCCATTTGTGAACCCCCAGCCACACAAACCGCATGTGCACTAGCGTCTGGGAGGTGGGAGGGACTGTGCTTGCATGAAGCCCAGGCCAGCCCAGTGCTCTGGTGACGACTTCAGTCTGCCAAAACCTGGAGGCAGGCACATGGCAAGTGTAATTCCCACATGTTAATATTATTGCAGAGTAGGAGACTTGTTAAAGGAGAGTTCCGGGACTTTTTTTTTATTGTCCCTACGGTTCGGCCATGTGTTTTTAAGCATAACTCGGTAGATCGTGGAAAACTTTCCTATGGACCTTACCCTACTTTTCGTCCATTAACGCACTCGAAATCAGCCGCCATTTTATGATAATCCTATCACTTGCCGCATCGCCCTGGCTCACCTGCTTTTGCGGCACTAAATCAAATCCCCCGCCCCCGAGGCTGACATCAGCAGACGCGTACCGCCCATTTCCCAACGCCAAAGCACGTTTCATGTCAACAATCGCTGCGCCTCAGCTAATGAAGTGTCGCCATGGAAACGGCAGGACGCCTCTTTCCTCAATAAGTATAAACACACCGTTTCACAACACACAGCAGCAGATTTTCGATTCCATTACTCTCGCTGTGTTACTTTGAGTATTCTGTGACTCGTTTCTGTGCTCTGGTCAGCTACCTTCGTTGATTGTAGCCCGTGTGAACAGATACCAGTACCACCGCTATAAATTATTTTACTTTCTTTACCACACAATGGCTACAATAATGCCGTATATGTACGAGCCCGAGTACACCGAGGAAGAACTACTGGAAAGGCAAGCACGCGAAAACGATGGGGATTCGGACGGCAGTTGGGAGGACCAGTCAACGGATGAAGAGCCTGGACCATGTCGCATGGACGGCGTCTCCACCTGGTGCACGTGCAATCGGTGCGAGCTAATGCCAACTGAGGAGGAGAACTGCTGCTGCCGTGAAAATTCCGGGTGCTTGGCCTACATTTCGGAAGGCGAGCCAAGTCCGCAATGCATCACCGAGCTGCCAGAGTTCAGGGAAGCCTGCCTCTCACGGACAGTGTTGAGGATGATGATGGTGCTTATGCACGAACTTTGCGGCACTGTTCGTCCGCGTAATCCGAGTAACGAGTAAGTATACTCTGGTTGTGATGTCAGTGATGCCACTACTATTTCATGGTCGTCTCCCACATATAAAACTACATCTACATATCATTCGAATGCATGTAAATTGGTTCCATGTTGTGCATTTTCTAGATAGAATTTTTTTCAAATCAGAATGACATTTTTGTACCTGAATCGACAGTGATAAGAAAGTTGTCATTTTAATACAGTTTGCATCTTTCATTTTCACAGGTGGTACAGGCTGGTGGCCTATCGTTGCTTCACTTGGTGGCTTCACGGGAGGCTCGGACACCGCGTTCGGAGAGTAATACCTGCCTGTGCGGTACTTGCCATTAGACAACATTTCCCCAGCGACAGTGGACAATACCGCGGCTTTTCCCGGGATGTGCTGCAACCGCAACTTTACAATGTGTAATGTTTATTATTTATGTTCAATTGAAATTAAGATCTAAAATAAAACCCAACATATATTTTAACAATGGTTGTTTTGATTTTTTAAATGAATCTAGTGTGTCTCCATTGAATAGTCTTCCTGTGCCTTGTCTTGTCACACCACATGTCTCCGGCCAGCATCCTCCCTCACGCTGGCCGCCCACCTTCAATCCACATAACCGTTGAACCCATATGCAGCAGACATACATATGTTATTTTGCGGGTTGGCATCAAGCCTCCCGGCCTTGCCTCCTCCCCCAAAAATACTTACCACACCACTTTGTTCAGGGTCTCCAGGGTGAACTGCACCCATATATTCTCCTGGGAGGCTGAGGTATTTATAAACTCACCCCCCTGCCTTCCATGTACTAGATCCTGCAGCCTGCCTCTTACATGCAGTTAGATGGCCTCTCCTTGGTTAGGCCCTACGGCAAACGAGTCTTGTCTGCACGACCACCGCCCCAATCCACCCCCCGCCCTATCAAAGGCAGTTCGCACCGGGGTACTTGTGCTGGCAAGTGGAGCTGTCAGGGAGCGATAAAGGCCAAGAGGTGCCAAAGACCATGTACACTTCAAAGTGGTCTATAGAGCATGGGTTGTTGTTCCCATGTCTACCGCCAGACCCCGTGTCTCCTGCCAAGCATCTCCCCTCACGCTGGACGTCCCCCTGCAATCCACATAAGTGTGTCTCCATTCACGAGTCTTCCTGTGTCTTGTCTGCACGACCACCGCCCCAATCCACCCCCCGCCCTATCAAAGGCAGTTCGCACCGGGGTACTTGTGCTGGCAAGTGGAGCTGTCAGGGAGCGATAAAGGCCAAGAGGTGCCAAAGACCATGTACACTTCAAAGTGGTCTATAGAGCATGGGTTGTTGTTCCCATGTCTACCGCCAGACCCCGTGTCTCCTGCCAAGCATCTCCCCTCACGCGGGACGCCCCCCTGCAAACCGCATAATGCCACGACATATACACGTCATTCATTCACAAACACACCCCTGTTTCGAATTCTTTATAACCCACTTCATATTTCTAATGAGAACTTCTTTGCGCTTTGCTAGTCAACCCGTGAAGGTGCTGGTTGTCTGCTCTTCGTCTCTGTGAACTTCCGTGACCACTTTGAGCAAACTCATCAGTTTGCAACCTGTGAACTGCTCCCTGTTCTACGACAAGAAACTACTCTGATCCCTGCATCTAACTGTTTGCTCGTCAAGGTAAGGCCATGTACCATACTCATTTTGCGTCCAATTTCTTTTCGTTCAAGACAGTACATGCAAGGAACTAGTCACATGTTCTGAGTTTAGTCAAATTATTTTTGTATTTTTTTAAAGTTATTCAAATTCTTATCCGCATGTGAATAACGTGTATAGTTCCAAGAACCAAAACATACCTTGCATTGAACCTTTTATGTATTTAATTTTTTAACACATTGGTATTCATAGAGAATTGTTGATCTTTACTTTTCAGAACTTTCCACAATGCCTGCCTGTTCCATTGGCGGTTGTCCTTCGAAGACCCATAATAAATCTGAAGGTACTATAATGCATGTTTTCCCTAAGACAATAGATCAGATAAGAGAATGGGTCCGATATTGCGGATATCCACCCTCTGAGCTTGAAAGTAGAGTCCTAGAAGTCTTTGCGGACAAGAGGGGTGATCGATACCGCATCTGCAGCAGGCACTTTACCTCTGACATGTACTCCACATCATTGCTAATAAAGAAGAACACACCGCGAGCGAGGCGAAAATTGCTCTCAACCGCTATTCCCACTCTATTCGTCCACATCCCTCCACTGGTGAGTCAAGTTTACGTATTTATCTCTCGGCCTTGCGGTAGTGTGTAGCATTAGCTAACAATAATTTCCCCATTTATGTATCCACTCAATATGAAGGCGGAAGATTCTCCATCCGTGTCGTTATTGCAGTCATCAGCCACTTCAAGCGCCTATCGGGTAATCTTACTTGGCTATTCTGCCACTGACTTGTTTTAGGCATGTAAATCAATAGTTTTAATTTATCGTGTAATTATTTTACCTAATGGTACACCCTTGTACTCGTCCTCTAGTCTTTGTTTTCAGTTATAATTATTGTTATCCATAATAATTCAAGTACTGTCTTTCAGGGAGATGCTGAGGAGTCCAACGTATTGACGACTACCGTTGATGTCACTCAGATGCTCAAGGTACGTTTCAGGACAGTTCCATCGATGGAGATCATCAGATCTTGCATTCTTGTAGCGTGATTGTTACACACAATGTTTCTTTCGTTTTTAGCCATTGATATGTCCTTCTGTCGTCGCCCTCCTATGTGTCTTCTTTTTTCAATATTCTGTTCATTACTAATGAAAGTCCTATGTTTCAGGGAGTCGATGGAGCATTAGTCCAAGAAGAAGGGGGAGCGTGCAGTTACGGGTCGGCGCAACAGCTTGCAGAAGTGTGCACCGCAGTTACATCGTCCCTTGATGTTCTTATGCATTTCGAGGTATGGATACTGACAGTTCGATGAAGCGAAATCATATGACGTGATTACATCCGCTATACTTCCTTCTTTATTAACGCAAGTACTATGTTTCAGGGAGATGACGGAGCTTCTTCTACAAGAACATCACCCCTAGTAGTTGATGCAGATTTCTGGGTGGTGACACTTCCAACGATCGAGCAAATCGAATCATATTTAGATATCCATTATTTATTTTAGACAACTGATCATTTGTGCAGGTCTATTTAGATGAGCCGTTCACGCCTGCACAAACTTTCTGTTCTTTTTATCAAAATAGAAAACCATACTAATGCAATTACTGTGTTTCAGGGAGTCACTGAAGCATCATCTTCAATAATATCATCAATGGAAGTCTATGAGGAGCCCGAGGTATGGATCTTGACAGTTCCATCTAACTAGATCAACAATGCGTGAATAATTGTCGTTTGAATGTTCTACACAAAGCGTTCATTCGTGTTTTGCTATTGAGAAGTACGTGGGTATTGGTCCCCAAGTACATTTTGTGTTTTCGATATTATTATACATACTAATGAAAGTTCTTTGTTTCAGGGAGTCCATGGAGCGTCAGTGCGTGATGGATGTGCTTATCAGGAAAACATAGTCGTTGCAGCGCAAGAGGAAGTGGAGACATGCACACACGAGTCGGAGCAACAGCGTCCTGATGTTGAAGTTCGAGGCAAGAAAGTTTCAAAGAAAAGAAAGCAAAAGAAGGTTAGTGTCCTGGTCACTATATTATGTTGTTTTTCACTGTTAATAGTTCAATACTGTAAGTTGTGTTTAAACTGAACAACCCTTTTCCAATCTGTCCTCTAGTTGCGAGTGGGTGTACGAATTAGATCTACACAGACAGTGAAGCGAACGAGAGATGTTGCTTGTCAAACCTTTTGGCAGGGACTTGAGACTGGAGAAGCATCGTGCCAATGGGAAGAATATGAAGTGATTGACAACGGAGCTATACCACCACCAGCCATTGATAGTGAATGTCCTCCTGGTAGTTCGGATGCAGTCGGAGATCAATTCACAGAATCCACACCCGCAAAAACTAAGACGGCGAGAAAGTTGAAGAAATTGTTTTATTCACCCATCGCCGGAGAAGGAACAGATGTTGCAATGGAAGAGAATGAAGTAGACGACAATGAAACACCATCAATATCACTGAACATAGCGGAAGACGATATCAGAGATTCTACCTTTCATGTGAGTGACATGTCCTCAACGTTACAGGCCGAACCAGCTTGGATGCAGAGTGACAGTATAAGGAAAGAGGCCAAATTCATTGTATTCGATAGTTGTTTGATTGATATTATTATTCGGATTAAATGTGGGCATTTGGTAGGTGGGGAAGTATGTGGGGAGCCATTGATTAATGTGACTCGTGCAATTCGAGGCACTAACCTTAAAATACATGCCACCTGTACAAAATATCATCCTTTCACATGGTCTGCACAACCTATGCTGGGACAACTGCCAGCAGGCAATCTACTTTGTGCAGCGGCTGCACTTTTTAGTGGTTCAAGTTTTAAAAAATTAGAGTCTTTCTTTCAGTTTGTGGGAATCCGTTTCATTGCGAAAACTCAGTTCTACAAATACCAAACCGATTATCTATTTCCAGCCATTAGCGAAGCTTGGAGAATGGAAAAAATGTCTATTGATAGTACATTCGCGGGCAAACGGTTCAGGCTAGCCGGTGATGGACAGTGCGACAGCCCAGGATTTTCAGCCAAGTACTGCACCTACCACTTTCAGGACATGGAAAGTAAGAAAATTGTGAGTTCGGTGGTCGTGCAGGTGTCACAAAGTACATCCTCAGTGGCCATGGAGAAAGTTGGCTTTGTAGCATCATTGCAAGAACTACAATCGCGGGGAATGGTGATCGACCTGATAGCCACGGACAGACACGTTTCAATTGCCAAGACAATGAGAGAACAGTACAAAAATATAAATCACCAATTTGACGTTTGGCATCTTGCAAAATCAATCAATAAAAAATTGTCGGCTGCAGGTAAAAAAAAAGAATTGCAAGGTATTTCACAGTGGTCCAAGTCAATCAGCAACCATCTTTGGTGGAGCTCAAAAACATGTGGAGGGTCGTTGGAAATTCTACTGGAAAAATGGCGGTCAGTAATGCCACACTGTACGAACGTTCACCGATGGAACACGAACCAACATTTCCACAATTGTGAACATGGCCATTTGTCCACAGAGGAGGCACGGAAGAAGAAGTGGTTGATTCCTTCATCACCCACTCACAAAGCCATTGAAAAGATTGTATTTGATAAAACTATAACAAAAGCTTTGAGGGGACTCACGGAATTCTGCCACACAGGAGATTTGGAGGTGTTCCACAATATGTGCCTAAAGTACAGGCCAAAACGATTGCATTTTGGCATGGAGGGCATGATAAATCGGACTCTTTTAGCGGTCTTGGCACATAACCATAATGTTGGCCGTCAACAAAGTAGGACGACCGGAACTTTAGGGACGCTTCGCTACAATAAGGCCTTCACTAAAAGAAGTAAACAATGGGTGATCTAACCAGTGTTTGAGGATATACAATATGAGTTTATTGAGAAACTTATTGTTGACGTCCTAGATAGGCACATAAATGGAGTTGTGAACGAACCTGTGCAGGGGACAACTGCATTGCCACCCAACATTGCATCTGTTCCATGTCCACCTAAAGAAGAACTCATTGAGAAATACACATCACGGTTTAAATGATTGTAATTTGATTGTCTGTTCTCTCAAGTCTCCTCATGTCGCAGGCCCATTGAATATGTGTATCTAGCCAACCTTGTTCATTTGCGCATTAAATTAAACCAAACAGTAATATAAATCATTTTTCAATAAATATAGAATCTCTCCGTATTTATGGTTCTGTGTGGCTGCAAAGCACGCAGACAAAATGCAAAGATGGAGTGTAAATTTCAAGTCCTGTGAGAATGCCTTACACTGAATGTAGCTAACTTGGAATGTGTGCTCGTTCGAAGTGAAGGTCAGCTTCTTTGATTTTTTCTCGGGTGCCAGAATGGCCCACGACTCAGAATAAGGTTCTATTGTATTTTGACCTTGACAGGCCTGGACCACGTAAGAAACGATAATGAATATAATTTCAGAAACGAAAGCCATTTCATGTTCGTTCATTAGAAGAAATAACGTCGGCATAGAAGGAGTGGTATTTCGGGGCTGCCCTACGCACAGACGCAATGGAAAATGCAAATATAATGTAAGTAACTCTTTAGATGAGTTTATACCGCAATTTAATTACTATACAGTTGCTTTAAAGACGGGTTAAGTTGTACTTGTTTGTTCTATGTGGCATGTTGTTTTGTACCGCGCACTATCTTGGGGAGAACCGTCTACTTGGCCCCCTTCCCGCCCCTACCTGCAAGGCTAAAAACCTCGGGGTCATCTTCGACTCCACACTCTCCTTCTCTCCTCATATATCTGACGTCTCTAAGAAGTCACACTACCAGCTGCACCTCCTCAGAGGTATTCTTCCCTTCCTCTCCTTCCCCCAGAAGCTCACTGTCTCCCGAGCCCTGGTTCTCTCTAGGCTGGACTACTGTAACAGCCTCTATCTTAATCTGCCTGCCTCCACTCTCCGCCCTCTGCAACTTATCCAGAACAGAACTGCGAGACTTGTCCTTGGCCTCAAGCGGGCCCTTTTTATTTATTATTTATTATTTATTATTTTATTACGCTACTTACCTTGTACTGCACTTCCCCCCCACCTCCTCTCCTTGCACTTTCTCCTTTTCCCCTTACCTCTGCACTTGCGCGATCTGAATGACACCTGGCCTAGTAGGATCGTTTGTCTGTCTTCCCCTTGTTCCCCTCCCTCCCTGCCTCGTCGCGCCTTGAAACACTTGTGTATAGGCGCGTTACAAATACCATATCATATCATATCATATCATACTTTTACGGAAGCACCTCAAAACCTTTGCTTCTGCTTTCTCTCTCCCTCTCCCCTGCTACAACTGGTCCACTGTCTGCGATCTCGGTCCTGGGCCCTTCCACTCTCCACCTGCACTCCCTGTCAACCCCTGCACTGGGGGACTGTCTCAGTATCCTACAGCCCCCCTTGACGTTTAAAACCCAGTTGCACTGTCCTAGCTATGAAATAATTTCCAGACCTAATATATAAAATGAATAATTTTAATAAAGATCTGATGGTGAGACTAATTTCCTTTTTTTATGTTTTTCAAATAGATACATCGTCCATTATTGTCTGTGTCACGAGTACCAGACACCGGCGGATGGCTTCTATAATCGCCAGTTGCTTCTCCGCGTGAACAACGTTAGCACCCTGACCATTTTGTGGGACGATCGCCAAGTACAAGTATGCCCTTACGCGGTACTAACGGCTAGATGCAACATACAGACCGTTGTGGTGCCCTAGTGCCTCGTTGTTGGAATAGCCATGCGATTATCAGTGCGACCGAAGAGCTTATTTTATCGTAAACCAACACCATGTCTACTGCACACGAACATCGCTTGCCTCAAGACGAAATATTTTGGATCGAGAGCAAATAAAAATTCATTTATCTAAGACCCTGTGTACAGCAAAGGAACATCGTGTGCCTTGAAACAAACTTTTCGGAACGTGAACAAATAAAAATGCAAATCGCTGAATATTCTCAAAACATTTGATGTCAAATAAATGTACTTTGCCAAATGTACAATCTTGCCGTTTGCTTTTAAACCACTGTTTCATATTCCGAATTGTGGCGCTGTATTGTGAGATGATCTAAGACCCTGTGTACAGCAAAGGAACATCGTGTGCCTCGAAACGAACTTTTTGGAACATGTGCAAATAAAAATGCTAATCGCTGAATATTCTCAAAACATTTGATGTCAAATAAATGTACTTTACCAAATTTACAATCTTGCGGTTTAATTTAAAAGTACAGTTTCATATTCCCAATTGTGGCGCGCTGTGTTGTTTGAGCTCATCTGTGTTGATTTCCTGGTTCTGTGTGGAGTCGCGTAGAAGACGCCTGGGCGCGTTTGCCTACGCAGCTCAGTCACGTCACGGATAGAGGCGGGGAATATGAATGTTTTGATCAAGTCTGTTTCAGGGGCGGGGGATTTGATTTAGTGCCGCAAAAGCAGGTGAGCCAGGGCGATGCGGCAAGTGATAGGGTTATCATAAAATGGCGGCTGATTTCGAGTGCGTTAATGGACGAAAAGTCGGGTAAGGTCCATAGGAAAGTTTTCCACGATCTACCGAGTTATGCTTAAAAACACATGGCCGAACCGTAGGGACAATAAAAAAAAAGTCCCGGAACTCTCCTTTAATTGTGAACTGCGCTTCTACTCACTCTCGAGCCGTCACGCGAGGGGCAATTCTGCTGCCCTGGATCAAAACATTTGCAGAGCTCACCCGCAGAACAGTGCATTAGATGGTATCAGCGCATGGGCAGAAGAGCTGGCTGGCGGAGCACACTGTGCAAGCGAGGCCTAGCTAAGTCAGACTCGCACACCAAGCTCTTTCTTCTCCGCTGTCCTGGTGCATAATTCACTGTTTAGATCATTTTCCTGAGAGTGCCCATGATTAGGGACAGGGGTAGCGCTGCTGTCAGAACAGGGTGCCTTGGGCGTAATCTTTGCAAATCAGCGGAACTTTTAGCACGGGCAGTGGTGATGGGATTCCTTACAAGTCTTGAAACTGCGATTCCTATTCCGTACTGCAGGCTCACGAAGCGCAGATTGCTGAGAGCAGCGCTGCACGGGCACTAACGGGTTATATAGACAGAGGTGAATGCGGAAGTGCGCAGGATTGTCCAATTCCTATTCCTTCCAGGATGGTTTCCTGGGCGAGAGCGGTAACAGGAAAATTATTTTATGACACCAATCAGATCTCCGAGGCAAAAGTAAGGGCATTGTTTACTAGCACTATCGTGCCTGTTAAAGAGAGACACTATTTACAGGAATTGAATCAGTTGCTCCCCAGTTTCCCACACCCTCCATGGAACATGCTGTGTAGTAAAACCAGCCATGCGCAATTCCCTGTTACAAACTACAGCCACGTTTCCAACATATATTGAAACGTGAATTTTAACTTATACAGAAGGAAGCCCATGCCCACAATCTGCACTCACTGCAGTTTTGCACCTCAGTCTGCACTCACTAGCTTCTTGCACCTCAGTCTACACTCGCTGGAATATTACACCCCAGGCGGCACTCACTGGAATGTTGCACCCGGAATGTTGCACCCCAGGCGGCACTTAATGGAATGTTGCACCCCAGGCGGCACTCGCTGGAATGTTGCACCCCAGGCGGCACTTGCTGGAATGTTGCACCCCAGGCGGCACTCGCTGGAATATTGCACCCCAGGCGGCACTCGCTGGAATGTTGCACCCCAGGCGGCACTCACTGGAATGTTGCACCCCAGGCTGCACTTACTGGAATGTTGCACCCCAGGCGGCACTCACTGGAATGTTGCACCCCAGGCTGCACTTACTGGAATGTTGCACCCCAGGCGGCACTCACTGGAATGTTGCACCCCAGGCGGCACTCACTGGGGTGTTGTGCATTTGCCTGAATGTTCTTCCTCATTGTACCACCACTGTTTTTACTCACCCTGTATTATAAAACAACGTGCACTCACTGAGTTATTATATAGCTCTGTCTGCACCAGCTGCCTCGATCTATTGACACTCACAGCCTTGGTATATACCCCAGTTTGGTCCCGACGGCCCGAATCAGCAGTCACTGCCATAGCGTACCTCATTTTGCCGTAATGCCTTGCAGCTGTCAACGTGAATAGATGGTTCATTGGTGGAAACTGCACTTTATACTATCTTATATAAGTCACAAACATTTAATGTGTATGTCTTGTTTTGAGCACATGTCCAAGTCCTAGGAAAACTTTCGAGAGCTGGACACAAGCGATAGTTAAGGCATCATCGGGGGACAGTCCTAGGATTTATGGGGCCCTGGCCGACAAAAGATGTACAGACCCCCCTTATTTGCATACATCATCACATCAGCAACATCACGGAAAATGACGTCACAGAATGAAACTTTAATACTCATGGTGATAATGCAAAGTTATGTTAAAAGATGTCACCAAAAGTAAAGCTACAGGCCAATACAATACACTTTGTGATGTCCAGGATATGGTTGGCCGCTGATGTGATTAAATGTGGAAATATCATGAGCAATGCGTCTTTGGAGTACTGAAAAGTGTGAGCAGAATCAGTTCTAGGGACTTACAATTTTGGCAGTTAAACTCCTGGACCTGACACAAAAGTGTTTTTCAATTTCACAATACCACTGGAAAAGCTTTGTGGACTGGCCTATAGGTAACTCAGGAGATTTCCTTGTAGGCCTCTGCATTTGCGCCTGGGGAGGATAGCTCAGGGGCAATGTGCTCGGGAGGAAGCAAGATGACACAGAGCAACACAGGTTCGATCCCCGGGTCCACACTTTGAAACCTCTGGGTATTAAGCGCGTTATAAATAACCTACCAGATCCTATCAGGAAACACTTGTGTACAGGTGGGTTATAAATAACATATCACCCTTTGCCTCTTTCCAAATGTTCTCATAGGAAAAGGGTTGGGCTTGCTGAAGTTTGCAATGAGGGGCCACTTGGAAAATTATTTTCAGGGCCGCTTTTGGTTCCCAGTCCAGCTCTGCGCTCACAACTGGCAGGTCTCGCAGAACTCAATTAGCGACCGGCTGTTGACAGAGCCTTTGCACAGGTCCGTAGAAGGCTTCTCAAGGTGGCTTCTCCACTCAACCTGTCCTGACGCACTTTGTGATTCAGTTGTCTGGCTAAGTTAACTTGGTTTCACCTCTGCAACTAGTAGGCCCATTCTCCTGGGCCAATGCAGGTTCACCTTGTCTCCTTCCCGCTCTCTAAATTTCACGCCTCTTTCTGGAACACTGTTCTAACTCCATCAATGTACAAAAGTTTGTGCCTTTTTTATATGGTTTGTGATTGCTACATTAGTGTAATGAGCTCCCACATGTGTGACTCAATTTCCTCGCTGTGGATCCACGTTGGGTACTTGAAATTAGGACCACCTCTCCCTCATGTCTATTTGGCTCTCAGCTGTATGGGTAAGGGGTGAGAAGGATTGTCTTGTAATTGAGGGTGGCACATGCCGTAAGCCCCGCAGCCGTCCTTATAAAAAAAAGAAATATCACTAAACACTCTAGGGGCCAGCACGCTAATTTATTGGAATACAAGTTAAGTACAGAAAATGAGCTTATTCTTGAGAATGTCCTATTACATCAGAAAATCTGGAATCTTCCTCCCTAAGCATTTGTGGCATCCTAAATTACCAACACTAAAAAGTACAAATGGAGGGGCGAATTATCACAGTGTGGCTATATAATCAGGGCACTCTAAAAGCAAACGCAATAGGTACTCTTCCTTCTTAATCAAGAATGGACACCTTTTAGCACATTGAATCATAAAATTAATACATGTACCGAACTAAATACAGGACCTTCGTTGATAAGTGGAACCAAACAATCCATCCAATGCAATTATTTCACAGCAGGGGACATGTGTATTATAAGTATTAGGCCCAAGCAACCTGTCTTCTGTATTCCTAAACCTTTCAGAGTTGATTAACCACCGTTTCTCTGAGATGGAGTATATGGCGTTCGTAGTAATGAAACCAAGCTGTCCTGTGACGTTGTCGATTCCACAAAAGGAAGAAAGGAGACTGTTATAGACTGAAAGTGTTACTTTTGAAAAGAATGCCTTTTCAGCAGCAATCACTAATGGATGCAGGCCTAGTGCCGGATCCTTCCAGGTTTTTAAAAATGTTAATGTAAGCAAACAGCAACTAGAGCAGTACACCAGCTCGCTGTGCCGGATAAAAGTACTTTTAGGAAAGGGCCCGAATTATAGCATAAACACACATCTCTGTTTTCAGAACATTTCAGTCTAAGATCATTTTTGATAATGGAATTATTCATCTCTAACAATGGGCCTCATTACACGGATGGCGGTAAGGGTTTACTGGTACCGGTATTTTACTGGTACGGGTAAATCCTTACCACGAGGTCCCTTTGCGGCTTGGGGAATTTAACGCCTGCTTTTTGCAGGCGGTAAAAACCAACCCGCAAAGGGACCAGGGAGCTAATTACGGTACCGCAATTTGCGGTACCGTAATTAGCACCTTCCCCATTCCCATAGAGCCCTATGGGGCAAAAATGGGAATGGGGAAGGGCAATGGTGGAAGGAGGAATTACCGCCCCGCCAACCTTGAAATAGGGCGGTAATTCCCCTTTCCACCAAGGCGGTGCCGGTATTTTACCGGCATGAACCATGGCGCTAATAGCGCCATGGTTCACCGCCATCCGTGTAATGAGGCCCAATCACTTTTATTATTTTGTTTTCAATGTTTGATTGTTAACCTATCTGTAAGAAGCAATGGAGCGCTTTATAATTGTAGGGGTTACAGACATACATAAATGGTTACCGAGTGAACAGTCCTTGCAGTATTGAATTAATTATTAGCACATCAATGATGGTAGCAGGGAACAATTAATATTTACATTTAGAGGGGAATACGTAGCCGTCTTAAAATATTGTTGTAGGCTGAACAGGGGAATGAGCTGTGGATCGTGGTTATAGGGCAAGAGACTGGACCAGATGGGCTCATGGGTTCAGGGCAGGGTCGGACTGGGACAGGAAATGGGCCTGGATACCTCAAAGAAAGTGGCCCTCACCTAAAAAGAAGTGGCCCTCAAACCCTCATCCGTGAATCATGTCAATTCATAACTTTATAGAAAATGCTACTTCTGTAGGGTTAATGGTGTTTGTTGCATGTAATGTTTTATGTAAAAACTTGAGAAAACGAGTGATAACATTCCTTTTCCACGGCCCCAGCATTTGATAATGAGTTTTTATTTAAATAACGCGTTTGCCAAAGCACTGTACATAGCACATATTTACATACAATCATTCCCAATTGAAGTAGTTGGTACTCACTTATCAGCCTTTGATTGATGAAAGACTGAGTTGGCCTTGCCAGGATTTGAACTTGCTATCTGCAGATCATGCATAGACTGCAGCAGCGCCAGCGAGTGCTCAACCTGCTGGTCTATGTTACTTGAGTAAGCTAGGAGGAGCAAGCAGTTCCTTTCTTCTTCCCTCCCATCATCCAGCACTCCCTTATCCCTTCCTCTTGATTTTCTTCTTTCTTTTTTCTTTTTTCTTTTGTTCTTTCCTTTTTTCTTGCTTCCCCTTCCGTTCTCTCCCCTTTCCTCATAGGCATCTTTGCTCTCCTCCTTTCCTTCCTCTCACATTGTTTCCTGTCTGTCTCCCTATCATCTTTCCTCTTAACATTCCCCCATCCTTCTACCCTCCTTGTTTTTGTCTCTTCTACCATTCCTCCTTATTTATTTCCTTCCTCACTCTCTATAATTCCTACCCCATTTTTATATTGGAACTTAGTAGTTAAAGATACATTATTGTGCATGGGTCAACAGGCTAGGGTGCACTCGAGTCGAGTGCAATGATGGGCTCTGCAGCATTCTTTAATTGCAGCTGATACCAAAGGGCATCTGCATCACCAAGCCCTTCGTCGAGACCGCATGACAGTGTGATAAATCCATGTTCAGAAAGAAGCATTTAATCTAAGCATGCATGAACCCCACATCTGGGTCTGTCTATGTATAGATCTCTCACGGGATTAGGGGCCTGGATTTACAAGGCTTGAATGTGTTGTCTAGTCCTGCAGGTAAGGTGCCAGGAAAGGGTGATGTCCGCAAGCATGCAGTTTCAGCTACGACTTAACAATGCCACAATTCACCACAACCATGGTGCCGCCACACACCTCATGCCGCTCAGACAATCCGCAATCTAAAGCAATGCCACACTACGGTTACCACCTCCCCAATTCTACCCAATTCTACAGTGTGAGAACCATCCCTCGTTAAATCAGGGTAATGCACCTAAACTACTGAGGTGCGATTGCTGGCTGGAAAATTAGGAAAACCTGTCCTCAGCGCACCATGTGATGCTCATAGCAGTATGACACAGCATGTTGCAGAACTGGCACTAGTGATAGCCTGGCTTTAGATCACTGTATTTAGACTTTAGTGAAGTGAGAAGCTCTCACTTTCCGCAACTTCCTGTTTTCTGTTCAAAACCCTGAGAAAACATGCCCTATACCAGAAAACATGTATTCAAAGGAAACCTGGTGCAATAAACTTTGTCCCCCGGGCATCCTCCCAGGCAGACAAATGGCCCAAGAAAACAGACCTTGATGCAGCTTCAGAAAGGATCCTCAATGCAGGGGCGTGGTCTGGCGCTAAGAAAGATGGCCGTCTGACCTGTCGGCTCCGTCTTTTTCATTAATTTATAGGCATTATTTATACATTTTTAAAGGCTTTCTCTTACTACTTTGAGCTTATCGGCTCCGCGCTGACCTCCGGCATCGATTCTGAAGCGCAGGCTTCATTTCTGTGGGTCTCCACTCAGGACGAAGTGTGAGGCTGGTTCACCGCCTGCCAACTTTCTGTTCACCCGAAGCGCATGAGGAGAACGTTGGTGTCTCTCTCTACCATGACACGCGGACTGTTGGGCCTACACACAGCTCCTCCTATCAAAGCACAACACCCCCACATGGATACGTAGCGCAAATTAATTTAATTTGCTGGTTTACATACACAGCCAAGGTGTATTACCTAATACATTGTGGATAACAACAGAATTAAAGGATAAAGAAGAAAATTAACGTAACACAAACATTTGTGCATTGAATTAAAAAAAAAACACAGCTCAGGGCAGTCAGGTGAACTCTTTTACCCACGCTATTTTCACCATCTACAGCTGGTCATGCTTCCACATGAACGGGCACTCTATTTCTACACATTTTAAGATGCATGGTTTTTGTTACTTGACTTATTGGGGTTAGCAGGCTTGTCTCCAGTGCCATAAATACTGTTCTTCTCCTGGCTCAGCTGAACCATTTTAATTTGCCTCACCTAACTTCACCCTAAAACAGTTTTATTCCTCATACTTGGAGATCTCTGCTCTTGTTTATCTGCCTCACGTCTTACTGGCATTAATATCTGCTTCAGTTAAAAATGATACTGTTCATAAGGTCACACATTATTGGTGGTTGCTTCCATTCTAAATCTTCTAGGTACCACTGTTTTCAATAAGATATGAGGTTTCTTCATTGTTCATCATCTGCACCTTGCTGTAATTAACAGGCCGATTCATGGAATAATTAGCGCGGCGCAAGTGGCCAAAAATGTGCGATTCGCAGTGCAAGTGCGAAAATCGCACGAAAAGCAGCGCACATCGATTCATGAAAGGCTGTGCGCGAGAAAAGCATCGGATGTGCGCTAAAAAAGTGCACGGCGCACGTTGGCGCACAGGCCATCTAACGGCGTGCGCCAGGTCACAGCGAAAATCGCACAGGCCACAGCGAAAATCGGACATAGCGCGGCGCACACAACAAAAGTAGGCGGAACACGGGGCGTAACGAATGGGGAACAACTTGCCAAAATGTGGGCGTCACGGGGGAAGTACAGGGTGCAAGTGCGCGGAACGCCCACACGCTCGCCTACAACACGTATTCATGGAATCGAATAGGGCAAAAAAGCGCACGGTCAAACCAGCGCACAGGCACAAACACGACCGCCACAAGAAAGCAGGCGGTAGCGTCTCTGCGCCTGTAATAAATGTGCGCCAACAAATAGCACCTATATACAGCTATGATGAATGTCCTATACTGTGGCCCTCCAGGACAAATGACGTGCAAAGGGGTACCCACAAACACGGACACCCGCTGACTGAAAAATAACGTGTGCGTGTATTCCGTGGTGCGCAGGAACTTTCACACGCGATTTGGCAGGGTACGTGGATTTCAGGGGTGCGCGGGAAGTTCCACACGCGATTTGGCCGGGTACGTGGATCTCAGGGGTGCGCGGGAAGTCTCACACGCGATTTGGCAGGGTACATGGATTTCAGGGGTGCGCGGGAAGTTCCACACGCGATTTGGCCGGGTACGTGCGCGGGAATTTCCACACGCGATTTGGCTGGGTACGTGGATCTCAGGGGTGCGCGGGAAGTCTCACACGCGATTTGGCAGGGTACGTGGATTTCAGGGGTGGGCGGGAAGTTCCACACGCGATTTGGCCGGGTACGTGCGCGGGAATTTCCACACGTGACTTGGCTGGGTACGTGGATCTCAGGGGTGCGCGGGAAGTCTCACACGCGATTAAGCAGGGTATGTGGATTTCAGGGGTGCGCGGGAAGTTCCACACGCGATTTGGCCGGGTACGTGCGTGGGAATTTCCACACGTGATTTGGCTGGGTACGTGGATCTCAGGGGTGCGCGGGAAGTCTCACGCGCGATTTGGCAGGGTACGTGGATTTCAGGGGTGCACGGGAAGTTCCACACGCGATTTGGCCGGGTACGTGCGCGGGAATTTCCACACGCGACTTGGCTGGGTACGTGGATCTCAGGGGTGCGCGGGAAGTTTCACACGCGATTTGGCATGGTAAGTGGATTTCAGGGGTGCGCGGGAAATTCTACACGCGATTTGGCTGTGTGCTCCCAGGTATTCCCTGTACACCCTCCACGGCCCCTGCAGGCAGCCGACACCACAGGGGACTACCCTGCACACCTGCTCATGTCACCCAGCACCCCCACCCCCCAGCACTGTGGGGCACCCTCCACCAGGCCCCCACTCATGTCCCCTATCACCCCCACCCCCCAGCAACCAGGGGCACCCTCCACCAGGCCCCCACTCATGGCCCCCTGCACCCCCACCCACCAGCATCCAGGGGCACCCTCCACCAGGCCCCCTGCACCCCCACCCCCCAACATCCACGGGCACCCTCCACCAGGCCCCCACTCATGTCTCCCATCACCCCCACCCCCCAGCATTGCAGGGCACCCTCCACCAGGCCCCCACTCATGTCTCCCATCACCCCACCCCCCAGCAGTGCAGGGCACCCTCCACCAGGCCCCCACTCATGTCCAACTCATGTCCCCCTGCACCCCCACCCCCCAGCATCCAGGGGCACCCTCCACCAGGCCCCCACTCATGTCTCCCACCACCCCCACCCCTAGCAGTGCAGGGGCAGCACCACCAGGCCCCCACTCATGTCTCCCACCACCCCCACCCCCCAGCATTGCAGGGCAACCTCCACCAGGCCCCCACTCATGTCTCCCACCACCCCCACCCCCCAGCATCCAGGGGCACCCTCCACCAGGCCCCCACTCATGTCCAACTCATGTCTCCCACCACCCCCCAGCAGTGCAGGGTCACCCTCCACCAGGCCCCCACTCATGTCCAACTCATGTCTCCCACCACCCCCACCCCCCAGCAGTGCAGGGGCACCCTCCACCAGGCCCCCACTCATGTCCCCCTGCACCCCCACCCCCCAGCATCCAGGGGCACCCTCCACCAGGCCCCCACTCATGTCTCCCACCACCCCCACCCCCACCCCCACCCCCCAGCAGTGCAGGGCACCCTCCACCAGGCCCCCACTCATGTCTCCCACCACCGCCACCCCCCAGCAGTGCAGGGCACCCTCCACCAGGCCCCCACTCATGGCCCCCTGCACCCCCACCCCCCAGCATCCAGGGGCACCCTCCACCAGGCCCCCACTCATGGCCCCCTGCACCCCCAGCCCCCAGCATCCAGGGGCACCCTCCACCAGGCCCCCACTCATGTCTCCCATCACCCCCACCCCCCAGCATTGCAGGGCACCCTCCACCAGGCCCCCACTCATGTCTCCCATCACCCCCACCCCCCAGCATTGCATAGCACCCTCCACCAGGCCCCCACTCATGTCCAACTCATGTCCCCCTGCACCCCCACCCCCCAGCATCCTGGGGCACCCTCCACCAGGCCCCCACTCATGTCTCCCACCACCCCCACCCCCTAGCAGTGCAGGGGCAGCACCACCAGGCCCCCACTCATGTCTCCCACCACCCCCACCATTGCAGGGCACCCTCCACCAGGCCCCCACTCATGTCTCCCACCACCCCCACCCCCCAGCAGTGCAGGGGCACCCTCCACCAGGCCCCCACTCATGTCCAACTCATGTCTCCCACCAGCCCCACCCCCCAGCAGTGCAGGGGCACCCTCCACCAGGCCCCCACTCATGTCCCCCTGCACCCCCACCCCCCAGCATCCAGGGGCACCCTCCACCAGGCCCCCACTCATGTCCAACTCATGTCTCCCACCACCCCCACCCCCCAGCAGTGCAGGGGCACCCTCCACCAGGCCCCCACTCATGGCCCCCTGCACCCCCACCCCCCAGCATCCAGGGGCACCTCCACCAGGCCCCCACTCATGTCTCCCACCACCCCCACCCCCCAGCAGTGCAGGGCACCCTCCACCAGGCCCCCACTCATGTCTCCCACCACCCCCACCCCCAGCAGTGCAGGGCACCCTCCACCAGGCCCCCACTCATGTCTCCCATCACCCCCACCCCCCAGCATTGCAGGGCACCCTCCACCAGGCCCCCACTCATGTCTCCCATCACCCCCACCCCCCAGCATTGCAGGGCACCCTCCAGCAGGCCCCCACTCATGTCCAACTCATGTCTCCCACCACCCCCACCCCCCAGCATCCAGGGGCACCCTCCACCAGGCCCCCACTCATGTCTCCCACCACCCCCACCCCCAGCAGTGCAGGGGCACCCTCCACCAGGCCCCCACTCATGTCTCCCATCACCCCCACCCCCCAGCATTGCAGGGCACCCTCCACCAGGCCCCCACTCTTGTCTCCCATCACCCCCACCCCTCAGCAGTGCAGGGGCACCCTCCACCAGGCCCCCACTCATGACTCCCACCACCCCCACCCCCCAGCAGTGCAGGGCACCCTCCACCAGGCCCCCACTCATGTCTCCCATCATCCCACCCCCCAGCATTGCAGGGCACCCTCCACCAGGCCCCAACTCATGTCCAACTCATGTCTCCCACCACCCCCACCCCCCAGCAGTGCAGGGGCACCCTCCACCAGGCCCCCACTCATGTCCCCCTGCACCCCCACCCCCCAGCATCCAGGGGAACCCTCCACCAGGCCTCCACTCATGTCTCCCACCACCCCCAACCCCCAGCAGTGCAGGGTACCCTCCACCAGGCCCCCACTCATGTCTCCCATCACCCCCAGCATTGCAGGGCACCCTCCACCAGGCCCCCACTCATGTCTCCCATCACCCCCACCCCCCAGCATTGCAGGGCACCCTCCACCAGGCCCCCACTCATGTCCAACTCATGTCTCCCACCACCCCCACCCCCCAGCAGTGCAGGGGCACCCTCCACCAGCCCCCCACTCATGTCCCCCTGCACCCCCACCCCCCAGCATCCAGGGGCACCCTCCACCAGGCCCCCACTCATGTCTCCCACCACCCCCACCCCCCAGCAGTGCAGGGCACCCTCCACCAGGCCCCCACTCATGTCTCCCATCACCCCCACCCCCCAGCATTGCAGGGCACCCTCCACCAGGCCCCCACTCATGTCTCCCATCACCCCCACCCCCCCAGCAGTGCAGGGGCACCCTCCACCAGGCCCCCACTCATGGCCCCCTGCACCCCCAGCATCCAGGGGCACCCTCCACCAGGCCCCCACTCATGGCCCCCTGCACCCCCACCCCCCAGCATCCAGGGGCACCCTCCACCAGGCCCCCACTCATGTCTCCCATCACCCCCACCCCGCAGCATTGCAGGGCACCCTCCACCAGGCCCCCACTCATGTCTCCCATCACCCCCACCATTGCAGGGCACCCTCCACCAGGCCCCAACTCATGTCCAACTCATGTCCCCCTGCACCGCCACCCCCCAGCATCCAGGGGCACCCTCCACCAGGCCCCCACTCATGTCTCCCACCACCCCCACCCCCTAGCAGTGCAGGGGCAGCACCACCAGGTCCCCACTCATGTCTCCCACCACCCCCACCCCCCAGCATTGCAGGGCACCCTCCACCAGGCCCCCACTCATGTCTCCCACCACCCCCACCCCCCAGCAGTGCAGGGGCACCCTCCACCAGGCCCCCACTCATGTCCAACTCATGTCTCCCACCAACCCCACCCCCCAGCAGTGCAGGGGCACCCTCCACCAGGCCCCCACTCATGTCCCCCTGCACCCCACCCCCCAGCATCCAGGGGCACCCTCCACCAGGCCCCCACTCATGTCTCCCATCACCCCCACCCCCCAGCATTGCAGGGCACCCTCCACCAGGCCCCCACTCATGTCCAACTCATGTCTCCCACCACCCCCACCCCCAGCAGTGCAGGGGCACCCTCCACCAGCCCCCACTTATGTCCCCCTGCACCCCCACCCCCCAGCATCCAGGGATACCCTCCACCAGGCCCCCACTCATGTCTCCCACCCCCCAGCAGTGCAGGGCACCCTCCACCAGGCCCCCACTCATGTCCCCCTGCATCCCCACCCCCCAGCATCCAGGGGCACCCTCCACCAAGCCCCCACTCATGTCTCCCACCACCCCCACCCCCAGCAGTGCAGGGCACCCTCCACCAGGCCCCCACTCATGTCTCCCATCACCCCCACCCCCCAGCATTGCAGGGCACCCTCCACCAGGCCCCCACTCATGTCTCCTATCACCCCCACCCCCCAGCATTGCAGGGCACCCTCCACCAGGCCCCCACTCATGTCCAACCCATGTCTCCCACCACCCCCACCCCCCAGCAGTGCAGGGGCACCCTCCACCAGGCCCCCACTCATGTCCCCCTGCACCCCCACCCCCCAGCATCCAGGGGCACCCTCCACCAGGCCCTCGCTCATGTCTCCCACCGCCCCCACCCCCCAGCAGTGCAGGGCACCCTCCACCAGGCCCCCACTCATGTCTCCCATCACCCCCACCCCCAGCATTGCAGGGCACCCTCCACCAGGCCCCCACTCATGTCTCCCATCACCCCCACCCCCCAGCATTGCAGGGCACCCTCCACCAGGCCCCCATTCATGTCCAACTCATGTCTCCCACCACCCTCACCCCCCAGCATTGCAGGGCACCCTCCACCAGGCCCCTCATGTCTCCCACCACCCCACCCCCCAGCAGTGCAGGGCACCCTCCACCAGGCCCCCACTCATGTCTCCCATCACCCCCACCCCCCAGCATTGCAGGGCACCCTCCACCAGGCCCCCACTCATGTCTCCCATCACCCCCACCCCCCAGCAGTGCAGGGGCACCCTCCACCAGGCCCCCACTCATGGCCCCCTGCACCCCCACCCCCCAGCATCCAGGGGCACCCTCCACCAGGCCCCCACTCATGGCCCCCTGCACCCCACCCCCCAGCATCCAGGGGCACCCTCCACCAGGCCCCCACTCATGTCCAACTCATGTCTCCCACCACCCCCATCCCCCAGCAGTCCAGGGGCACCCTCCACCAGCCCCCACTCATGTCCCCCTGCACCCCCACCCCCCAGCATCCAGGGGCACCCTCCACCAGGCCCCCACTCATGTCTCCCACCGCCCCCACCCCCCAGCAGTGCAGGGCACCCTCCACCAGGCCCCCACTCATGTCCCCCTGCATCCCCACCCCCCAGCATCCAGGGGCACCCTCCACCAGGCCCCCACTCATGTCTCCCACCACCCCCACCCCCCAGCAGTGCAGGGCACCCTCCACCAGGCCCCCACTCATGTCTCCCATCACCCCCACCCCCCAGCATTGCAGGGCACCCTCCACCAGGCCCCCACACATGTCTCCCATCACCCCCACCCCCCAGCATTGCATGGCACCCTCCACCAGGCCCCCACTCATGTCCAACTCATGTCTCCCACCACCCCCACCCCCCAGCAGTGCAGGGGCACCCTCCACCAGGCCCCCACTCATGTCCCCCTGCACCCCCACCCCCCAGCAGTGCAGGGCACCCTCCACCAGGCCCCCACTCATGTCTCCCATCACCCCCACCCCCCAGCATTGCAGGGCACCCTCCACCAGGCCCCCACTCATGTCTCCCATCACCCCCACCCCCCAGCATTGCAGGGCACCCTCCACCAGGCCTCCACTCATGTCCAACTCATGTCTCCCACCACCCCACCCCCCAGCAGTGCAGGGGCACCCTACACCAGGCCCCCACTCATGTCCCCCTGCACCCCCACCCCCCAGCATCCAGGAGCACCCTCCACCAGGCCCCCACTCATGTCTCCCACCACCCCCACCCCCCAGCATTGCAGGGCACCCTCCACCAGGCCCCCACTCATGTCTCCCACCACCCCCACCCCCCAGCAGTGCAGGGCACCCTCCACCAGGCCCCCACTCATGTCTCCCATCACCCCCACCCCCCAGCATTGCAGGACACCCTCCACCAGGCCCCCACTCATGTCTCCCATCACCCCCACCCCCCAGCAGTGCAGGGGCACCCTCCACCAGGCCCCCACTCATGGCCCCCTGCACCCCCACCCCCCAGCATCCAGGGGCACCCTCCACCAGGCCCCCACTCATCGCCCCCTGCACACCCACCCCCCAGCATCCAGGGGCACCCTCCACCAGGCCCCCACTCATGTCCAACTCATGTCTCCCACCACCCCCACCCCCCAGCAGTGCAGGGGCACCCTCCACCAGGCCCCCACTCATGTCCTCCTGCACCCAGGTCCTCACAATCCCCAATCATGTGCGTTATGGTCAGCCTCCACAGCCAAAAGGCCCTACCAAGTAACCCATTCACCCACATGGAAATGGAAATTACATGTTACACCCTCAATGTTCATAAAGCAAATGAACCCATGTCCGTCACACACAATGGTTGCAATTGAATGGGAAAACACCCAACATGATGTGCATGAAACCAATGAGATGATATCACACAGTGAAGTATGAAAACAGAATTGTATTAAAAAAAATTGAATGCAAATGAAATGAAACAAACTACAATGGCAATGAAAAAAAGATAAGCTGCATGTCCGTCAAAAAAAATTAAAACTACAAATCCAAATTCAAAAAAATGTTGTCCAAAGTCACATTAAAAATAAAATCAATCCGAGAGAGAAAAAGAAATGCAAAGACCATTGCTCCATGGTGAATAAATAAAAAAAAAAAAAAATCAAACAATCCAATGAAGAACTATGTACAAAACATCCAAGGGTCCATGAGCCCAACTGAAAAAAAAGGAAACCTACAAAAAACCCTAACTAAAATGCAACTATATACAAAAAGTGGAGCAGTGTCCGTCGACTCCAAATCATAAGAAGAAACAAAGGAAACCTAAAACGAAAGAACTATATACAAAGGCAGCGGGCAAGTCCAGCGGCTCACTCTGTGGTGTTCCGGGCCAGGGCATCATCAAACTCCTCTTCGATGTCCCGGAGGCGGTCCTGTTCCATGGCCCCGAGGGTCCGCAGGGACGACGCCATCTGCTCCTCCAACCCCTTGCGGATTGCCTCGAGGCACTCGGCCCGCCTCAGGCCCTCCGCATGGAGTTCTCCGCCCTGACCATCGTGAGCCACGCCTCTTCCGCCCGCCGCCGCTCCGCACCTATCTGCTGGCCCAACCGCAGCCACACGGAAGACACTTCCCGTCCTGGGTCCTCCTGCCCTCCGGCCGATGCCTGCCCCTCCGATGTTGATGGCCCTGAGCCATGATGCCTCCCACGTTGACTCTGCTGCTGCCTCCGACGCAACTGCCTCTGCCAGCACGACGGCATCCAGGCTGATGGAATCCACCGATGCCGTCGTGCACGTGCCCTGCCTGATGATGCAGCACATCCTCCATCTGCTGGGGTACAGTTGCTGTGGTGTCCACCCGTGCTGGAGCTCCGACTCCCGACTGTGGCAGGGATGGGATCCCCTCCGAGCTGGCTGCATTGGTCAGGGCAGGTCCACAGGGGGCCCTGGTGGCATCTGGGGCGGAAGACGGCAAGGAGAACGACCGGCGTATAGCCTCCACAGAGGAGGAGAGGGCCGCCAGATTGGCCGACACATGCAGGAAACCCCCGAACATGGAAGATCCCAATTGGGCCACGTCGGCACGGTGCTCTTCGTGATGACGTGCGTGCTCCTCCCGGGAAGCACGCACATCATCACGAATTGCACCCGCGCGCATCGCGACCCCAATCAGGACCTTCTCCATACGGCCACGGGTCCCCTCGTCCACAGGTGGAGGGGAGTCAGGTGACATGGACATCCCCTCTACCTGCGGACGGGCCTGGGACGGGGCATCCCTGCTGGGCATGGTGGTGCACTTACAGGGTCAGGGACAGCGACATGCACAGGCCCCTCCACGGTGACCTGTGCTGCCTCCTGCCCCTGTCCCTGGACTGCACCACTTGCACCAGCAGGGATGCCCCCACCAGGCCCCATGTGTGCCTCAGTGGCGGCCTCCTCCTCCTCTGTGGAAACCACCAACCTGGATGGCTCCTCACCGTCTTCCGCCGTAGCAGGCCCCTGTGGGGGCTCACCCACCCCTTCCGCTGCAGCCGTGGGGGCATCCCCGCCGCCTTGCTCCACAGCGCCGTCTCCGCCCTCTTCTTCACTAGCCGCTGCGTAGAGGGAGACATAGAACACAAGCATCAGGGTACTGTACAATGGTCCCCTAGACAGGAAGCAATAGCAGATGAGTACCACTGTCAAAATACACTTCCATCATGTCCCTCCACAACGCATGGGTCAGTCCAGGCAAAACACACACAGTAACAGGCATGGTGCATGCCATGGACATTTCCATACATGTCCAATGGACTCTTGAAACATACAATGATAGGCATGACCCATGATGCATGTGAGTTCCATATCACATGCACACACTTCACCTCAGTCACATCCATCTGGCCTCATACACCCCAAACACAGCGGATACAAGGATAACTAGGCTGCATCAGTGAATCTGTGCATTGTCACAGACATGTGTCATGCATCCATGGCATTCACAAGTCACAGACGCGCAGGTCAGGCACACAGACATGGCTACCATATATGTACCTGGCATCAGCACCCATCCCTCACCCCCACCCATGCCCAGGAACAGAGACTGGCATGCTCTCATGTGTAAAATCTGCATAGGGCTCCCCATGTCACATTTAAACACATGCAACGACCATGTGGTTCACACATCACTGGTCGCACATGCATTACCATGATGTCCCTGCACACATACATGCGTACATGGCCTATGTCACACATACAGGCAAGTATCAGACAACCAGCACACCGCAACATGCCCTGTCTCACACAGCAATGCTTGGCCACTTACCGCTCAACTCCAGACGGGTCTCCCTCTCAAGGATCTGGCCGTGGAGCGCTGGGCGTACGCGTTCCAGGACCCTCATCTGGATGGAACTCATGCGGCCCCGGCCCCCCTCCACGAGGCGCCGGGCCTTCACGAGGGTCCTGGACCTCAAGTCCTCCCAGCGCTTCTTGATCTTCTGGACGTCGCGAGTTGCCACCCCCTCCGCGTTGATGGCAACCACACAGTCGGCCCAGATCCTCTCCCGTCCTTCCTTGCTGGCGCGGGACGATCCAAAGAGGGCATCATACTGCCCCAGGACATGCTCCACCAGGACACCAACTTCGGTGGCAGTGAAGCTGGTGCCCCTCTGCCCCTCTGGCCTGGGGTTGCCACTGGTGCCAGATGTCGAAGTGCCTGACATGGCAACCCCAGAGGCAGGAGTGGGTGGGCAACTGGGTCCTGGGGCTGGGCTCTGGAGCGATATTATCCCAGTTGGGAGTCTTCTGTTCCAGCAGGGGTGGACACAGCAACAGGTCCCCTGCAGATGGCTGATGTGCAGGCACCAAATGGCAGGGCACGGTGGCAGCAGGCAGGCAGGCAGCAGCAGATGGCACGTGGGAGGCTGCTCGGGGTACTGGGGGGCAGTAATTCGGCCTTCTGGCCAGGTGCGTGGTCTTCCGTGTGTTTTCGCGTGGCCAGCTTGATACGGAGTGATTTGGCACGTGAAAATCCTGCACGTCAGCGTGAAATTCGAGGAAAGGCCCTTAGCGCGTAAGCGCGCATACGCGATTCTATTGGACCAAAGGCCCTCAGCGCGTAAGCGCGTCTGTGACGTGACCCGCACGGGTGTTTCCCTCATAGCACGTGATGACGGAGCACACGTGGAAAGACTGCACGTCAGAGTGTCATTGCGTGTAATTGGACAAAAGTGCGCGTACATGCGATTGGCCTATGTACGTGTATTTCAGGGGTGCGCGGGCACTTACACACGCGAGTACATCAGCGCACGTGTATTCCGGGGTGCGCGGGAATTTCCACACGCTATTGGCCTGGGTACTGGATTTCAGGGGTGTGCGGGAAGTTTCACACGGTCGCCTACAACACGCGCAAAGAAACACGTACGCATACGTCGACCAGCGACACATAAATTTGCGCGCAAAAAACTAACAAGCTCAGACGCCAGGATGAATATACCGTTCCTAGCAGCAGTGGCCGTGGGCTACCAAAGGAGGAGGAGGAGGATAGTCAGGGCCAGAATTTTCACACCCAGAACCAGCCTTTTCGGGATGCCTGATGACCAGGTGTATGGGAGGTACAGGTTTCCACCACACATAATACTGGACCTGGTGAGTGAGTGGGAGGATGACCTCATATCACCCACCCTGTGCTCCCAAGCACTCAGCCCCCTGGAGAAGGTCCTCAATGTACTGCACTTCTTAGCCACTGGATCATTTCAGCGGACAAGTGCCATAGTGGGTGGGGTGTCACAGGCCACGCAGTCACGCTGCCTACACCAGGTCTTGAACATCATCACTGCACGCCCATCAGTCCGCAGGCACATATACCTGCCTAGAACACCTGCAGAAAGGCATGCTGCCGCCGTGGATTTTTACGGTGTGGCACGATTCCCCAAAGTGCTAGGTGCCATCGACTGCACCCATGTGGCTCTACATCCCCCCAGGGCATCTGAGCACATCTATCGGAACCGCAAGCACTGGCATTCCATCAACGTGCAGGTAGTATGTAATGCCAACGGAATCATCACCTCAGTATATGCCAACTATCCCGGGTCCACCCACGACAGCTTAATTTACCGAATGTCCACCCTAAGCCGGGACCTAGAAGCTGGGCGGCATGGCGATACATGGCTGCTTGGTGAGTATGAATGCCACTGCACATGCATGCATGTCAGATACTGAGCAAGGACACAACCCCACCAATGATACCCATCACCACCTCCACATGGGACAGTGCCTACCCTCTCAGCCCCCTCATGATGACGCCAATTCGGAACCCCACCACGCCACCCGAGGTAAGATATAACACAGCCCACATTGCAACACGGGGCATAGTGGAGCGCACATTCGGAGTGCTTAAGTCACGCTTTCGCTCCCTTGACCGTTCTGGCGGGCAGCTGTTATACGCTCCCCCAGTAGTGTGCAGGATCATAGTGGCAGCATGTGTCCTGCACAACGTTGCAACACTCCGGGGCCTGGCCGTGGACATGGTGATGCCCCCACATCCCCAACCACATGCACGCCCGCTGCGCATGGGAGGGGAAAGGGCACGGGGGGAGGCAGCCCGTACACAGCTAGTGGCTAATTACTTCACATAGAAATCACACCCCTGTGGAGTGCACACTGCCCTGGCACATACCATCTGACAATCAATGATGACTCAACCTGACACTGATCCTGAATGTCTGGAGAATCAACCGTCAAAACCATATCAGCCTGAGATTGTTCACCTGGAAGTGTTACAATGTGTGCATCCCTACCTACACAGACACCACCAATGCAGTTTCGTGAAAAAACACATTCATGCAGCTAAAATGAATACCCACTTGCAAAATGCAACATGAGGACAGTGCCATGTCACCCAACCCATCCCCAGCACCGCCACACGACACACCATGCCATGTCATGCTATGTGCAGGTAAACAAAGTAATCCCCACAACATGACACAAGTGTCACAAAGTACAGTGTCCCTAATTGAAACTCGCGACACCTGAAATGCTCACAGTAATGCAGGACCAACAACACACTTGAGCAGGTATTTAGCAATAACACTTATCAGCTACTGACCCTCAAAACTACCATTAACATGACATTACGAATGTAAGGAATTAGTAGTCTCACCACCTGGAAATGCCTGTATTGCATGAAGCACATGGGTGACCCAAACGACTCAGGCGCACACACCCTCACCTGGCACACAAACAGAAGCCCTCACATACACACCATGCACATGGATGACACACACATGCATGTGCACTCACCGGACAATGCCTCATAATTAGGCAGATCTCCCACGCCTTGGATCTGTTCCTCCGTGACATAGGTCCCAGCGACTGACTCATGTGGAGTGAGTTCCATGTCTTCTACTGGAGACCCACCTCCAGTCACTAGAGTTGTGGCATGACTTGAGGCCAGCTTATTCTTTGCCCTGCGCTTTAGGTCATTCCAGCGCTTATAGCAATCATTGGCTGTGCGCCTCACGATTCCAAGGGCACTTACGATGTCCGCAACGGTCTGCCAGTGTTCCTGGCGTTGTGCAGGTGTGGTCTTGGATCCTGCAACAATGACCATTTCGTTATCATGTGCGGACACATACTCGACAAGTGCATTCATTTCGGCATCCGTGAAGCTGGGCTTCCTCGACGGGCCGGACCTTGTAGCCGTGTCTGGGGCATCAGCCTGTGCCGGACGAGCACTCTTCCTCTTCCGCTTGGAAGGTGGTGGTGATCCTGAGTGTCCTACGCCGCTCTGGACACTAGGTGCAGGAGCCCTGGTGGACTCTGTATCAGGAGTGTGGGATTGCACACTCAGCATGGGAGTTGGTGCAGGCATTGGCTCAAGTGTAATGGTGTCAGGGGGAATGTCAGCAGGATGGACTAGGACCGACACTGTCCTGGCTGGGTGAGTGAGAGCTGGGGTGGATGGAGCCGCAGCTGCCCCTGCAGCCTCTCCACCCTGCCTACTTGGGGCAGCAGATGACCTTGCTGCCCCTGATCCACGTGGCCTGATGACATCAACGTGCACCAGCGCACGTGTCATAGGCCTGCTGACCTGGAAGTCAGCCATGGAGTCAGCCAGGTCTGGTGCCACAATGGGCTGGTCCAACAAGGGCTGAGCATGGATGGTGTCAGCCACATCGGCCTCAACCAGGGGGAGTGGGGGGCGGATTATGGGTGCCCTTGACTGGTCCTCCACACATGGGGGGACAGGGTCACCCTGCAAGTAACGACCACGTCCCCTACCGGATCCACCACGGCCACCACTTGTGGCTCGTCCACCTTTGCCACCCTTACGGATTCCTCGCCTCCCAACCATGGCACTGATGTTAATGTGCGTATGGGAGTGGCTGTAAACTATTGTCCTGGGCAATTGGGGGTCAAAGGGGTTGGGTACCAGATGGTAATTGTACCCTAGTGCTCTAGCAAGGCTGAATGTGACCCCTGGGGAAAGATGACGGGTCACGCAACGCACAGGAAGCCCAAAAAAGGGAGATGACGTGCACGCGACCCCTCCTAGACCACGTGTGCGGAAAAAAACCCTGCACTACGCTGTGGCACCCAGTAACACAAGAATGAACGTATGCGTGTCACACGCAGCCTAGAATGACCTCTGAAGGGGTAGGCTACACACGGGGCAAGCACAGATGTTAGATACGTGCGTGACTCACCGTCTGCCAGGAAAAAGAGCATGAAAAAGAAGCGCGTGTGCGCGTTGGCAACACCCCCGCCAAAAGAAGAATTGTACGCTGTCTGAGGAGACAGGACAACAGTAGAAGGGAACGCTGTTTGAGGGAACAGGCCCAGGAAAACCAGAAAAAGAGAAAAAGCTGTCAGAGGTAACAGGGAGTACGAACTTGAAACGCCGTGAAGTAAATCGCGTGTGAAACGACAAGAAGTACAGATTTCACCCACTCGCTCTCCACGAAAAGCACGTACAAGGAAATGGTGTTCTACACGTACCTTTTATGCAGGCCCACACGTCCAGCGTCACTTCCGCGTGTAGCGCTGGGGCCATTTCCACCAATTACACGCTTTGTCACTTCCGCGTGTAGGGCCATTTCCACCAATTACACGCTTTGTCACTTCCGCGTGTACGTGCTAAGGCCATTTCCACCAATTACCCGCTTTGACACTCGGACGTGTCTTTCATTTTTTTAACACGCAACATTTCAAACGTGTGCCATATTCAACGTGCACGTGACTTCATAGACGTGCATACGCTGGTGGCCTTTGGGCCAATGAATGTACAGACGTGTGCTGACGCGCTTACGCGCTAAGGGCCTTTCCTCGAATTACACGCAGACGTGCTGAATTTTCACGTGCAAAATCACTCCGCGTGTGAAACGACAAGAAGTACAGATTTCACCCACTCGCTCTCCACGAAAAGCACGTACAAGGAAATGGTGTTCTACACGTACCTTTTATGCAGGCCCACACGTCCAGCGTCACTTCCGCGTGTAGCGCTGGGGCCATTTCCACCAATTACACGCTTTGTCACTTCCGCGTGTAGGGCCATTTCCACCAATTACACGCTTTGTCACTTCCGCGTGTACGTGCTAAGGCCATTTCCACCAATTACCCGCTTTGACACTCGGACGTGTCTTTCATTTTTTTAACACGCAACATTTCAAACGTGTGCCATATTCAACGTGCACGTGACTTCATAGACGTGCATACGCTGGTGGCCTTTGGGCCAATGAATGTACAGACGTGTGCTGACGCGCTTACGCGCTAAGGGCCTTTCCTCGAATTACACGCAGACGTGCTGAATTTTCACGTGCAAAATCACTCCGTATCAAGCTGGCCACACGTTCACACACGGAAGACCACGCTCCTGCCCAGAAGGCCGAATTACTGCCCCCCAGAGCCCTGAGCACGCTCCCACCTGCCATCTGCTGCTGCCTGACTGCCTGCTGCCCACGTGCCCTGCCATTTGCTGCCTGCACATCAGCCAGGGGTGCTGTTGCTGTGACCACCCCTGCTGGAACCAAAGACTCCCGACTGCTTTTCCATCGCCCCACAGCCCAGCCCCAGGACCCAGTTGCCCACCCACTCCTGCCTCTGGGGTTGCCATGTCGGGCACTGCAACATCTGGCACCAGTGGCAACCCCCGGCCAAGGAGGCAGAGGGGCACCAGCTTCACTGCCACCGAAGTTGGTGTCCTGGTGGAGCATGTACTGGGGCAGTATGATGCCCTCTTCGGAAGGTTGCGCGCCGACAAGGAAGGACGGACTCAGATCTGGATGGACATCGTGACTGCCATCAACGCGGAGGAGGTGGCAGTCCGCGACTACGAACGTGTCAGGAAGCGCTGGGAGGACTTCAGGTCCAGGACCCTCAACAAGGCCCGGCGCCTCCTGAAGGCAGCGGATGCTAAGGGGCGCCGGGGCCACTTGTCGGAAGATCAGATGAGGGTCCTGGAACGCATATCCCCAGCGCTCCACATCCAGGTCCTTGAGAGGCAGACCCGTCTGGAGTCGAGCGGTAAGTGTACATGCATACTGATTGTAAGCTGTGCGTGTGGTGGTGTGCCAGGAGTGTGCAGGTTGAACATGTATTTTTATGTGGGCAAGTAGGGGGGGGTGTACAGGGCTGTGAGGGTGACACATGCGAGGGGTCTCATGTGTGACATATGGATGGAGCTTGTGTGTGTGGGCTTGCATGGCACAGGATGTGGAGGAATGATTGTCAGGTGTGACATGGATGTCGATCGGAACACTGCGACAGTTGGCGGAGGTGTACACATGCATGCAAGTTTGGTGGTGTGTGTGCATGTGTAGTGTACTCCCTATGTTGCATGTGATGTGTGGATGACCTTTGGCTGCTCATGCTGTTGTATGTGAATGGATGGTGCTGGCTGTTGCAATATGGCTGTGGTATGGCTCATGTGTGCAAGTTGAAATGACATGTGTGTTGGGGATTGTGATGCCATGTCTGAGGTTTACCAATGCCACTCATGTATAACTGTCATGTGTGTATGAGTCCATTTTACAGTGCCCTGATGCCTGTGTTTTCTTTCTCCCTGTATGCAGCGTCAACTGATGAAGAGGGCGGAGAAGGTGCTGTGGAGCACAGCGGCAGGGGTCGCACCACCAGCCGGAGACGCAAGGCCTGGATCCCCTCCCAGGTTCTGATCTCGTCGGGGAGTGAGGAGTCCGGTGCCGTGTCCCAGGCCGCAGCTGCCGAGAGGAGGTCCAAGAGGCGGAGGTTGGAGTTGGACTCCTCGGCAGCAGAAGGGGCAGCTGGGACCCCAGAGGGCCCAACGGAGGAAGATGGCACGGAGTCATCCAGGTTGGTGGGGGGTTTGGTGGAGGAGGAGGCCGTGCAAGCGACAGAGGCGGGGTCTGGAGGTGGGGATTCCACTGGTGCTAGTGGTGCAGTGCAGGATCAGGGACAGGAGGCAGCACAGGCCGCCGCAGAGGTGCCTGTGTGCAATCCTGTCCCTGCTCCTGTCACTGCATCATCTTGCACCAGCGGGGATGCCTACCTCCATACCCGTTCTCAGGGAGGGGATTGGCTTACAACACCTGGCCTTCCTCTCCCTGCGGATGTGGCTATCCTGCACCAGGTTGAGCCTGTCCAGGGTGGGGTGGCGTTGCGTCAACGGGCCATGCGAGCTGACCTGCAGTCTTTTCATGATGAGCCTGCACGTCTTCTCACATGGCTCGTTGACCGCGTTGACCCACTGGGACAGCTCACCAGGGCTGGATTCCTCCGTTTCCTGGACCTTGTTCCGACCCCCTTCTCCACAGAACCCCCTATGCCCCAGTCATCCTCCATGCCATCTTCCCACCCATGTATCACCTGGGTGCCCTGTGGAGCTGCCTCCGACCGTGCGGCCAGGCTGGTGGACAACAGATCCCTGCCACAGTCGGGAGTCGGACGTCCAGCAGGGGTGGCCACATCAATGACTGCACCCCAGCTGGAGGAGGATGTGCAGGCACCATCGGACAGGGTACATGGACAGCAGCAGCTGCAGCAGCAGGAGGCTGTAGGTGGGAGCCACGATAGCTCGGGGCCTTCAACATCGGAGGGGCAGGCATCGGCCGGAGGGCAGGAGGACCCTGGACGGGCAGTGTCTTCGGTGTGGCAGCGGTTGGGCCACGCCATAGATGCGGAGCGGCGGCGGGCGGAAGAGGCGCGGCTCACGATGGTCAGGGCGGAGAACTCCATGCGGAGGGCCCTGAGGCGGGCTGAGTGCCTCGAGGCAATCCGCAGGGAGTTGGAGGTCAACATGTCGGCGTCCCTGCGGACCCTCGGGGCCATGGAACAGGACCGCCTCCGGAACATAGACGAGGAATTCGATGATGCCCTGGCCCTGAACACCACTGAGTGAGCCGCTGGACTGGCCCGCCGCCATTGTATATAGTTATTTAGTGATAGGTTTCCTTTATTGTTTATTTTTATTTGGAGTCGACGGACACTGCTCCACCTTTTGTGTATACTTACATTTTAGATTTTTTTTGTAGGTTTCATTTCTTCTGTTGGGATGATGGACCCTGAATACTTTGTACGTAGCTGGACTTTGCATTTGGATATTTTTTTTACTATGAATATTTTTTTCCATGGAGCAATGGTTTTCTATTTCTTTTTTCCCTTCATTTCCTTTTTATGGACTTGAACTTTGGAAGACATTTTTTTGGATTATCATTTATTGATTTTATTTTGAAAAGGGACAGCCAGCTTAATTTTCTTTATTTTATACTTGTGTATATTGTTTAATTTTGATTGCCATTACTGTTTTTTTTAATACATTATTTTGATTTTTTCATTCTTCAATGTGTGGTTTCATCTCATTGTTTTCATGCATGTCATGATATGGGTTTTCAGGTTCACTTGCAACCATTGTGTGTGTGTGAGACACATATGTTCATTTACATTGTTTCCATTGGAGTAGTATCATGGGTGCATGTAATACTTGGTTGTGTCTTTGGGCTGTGGTGGCTGGCCATGAGGCCCATGCTTGAGGATTGTCAGGGCCTGTGGGCAGGGGGACATGTGTGGGGGCCTGGTGGAGGCTGCCCCTGGTGGCTGGGGGGTGGGGGTGGTGGGAGACATGAGCGGGGGCCTGGTGGAGGCTGCCCCTGCACTGCTAGGGGGTGGGGGTGGTGGGAGACATGAGTGGGGGCCTGGTGGAGGCTGCCCCACAGTCCTCGGGGTGGGGTGGGTGGGAGACATGAGTGGGGGCCTGGTGGAGGCTGCCCCTGGTGGCTGGGGGGTGGGGGTGGTGGGAGACATGAGTGGGGGCCTGGTGGAGGCTGCCCCTGGTGGCGGGGGGGTGGTGGGAGACATGAGTGGGGGCCTGGTGGAGGCTGCCCCTGCACTGCCAGGGGGTGGGGGTGATAGGGGACATGAGTGGGGGCCTGGTGGAGGCTGCCCCTGCACTGCTAGGGGGTGGGGGTGATGGGAGACATGAGTGGGGGCCTGGTGGAGGCTGCCCCTGGGGGGTGGGGGTGCAGGGGGACGTGAGTGGGGGCCTGGTGGAGGGTGCCCCTGCACTGCTGGGGGTGGGGGTGGTGGGAGACATGAGTTGGACATGAGTGGGGGCCTGGTGGAGGGTGCCCTGCAATGCTGGGGGTGATGGGAGACATGAGTGGGGGCCTGGTGGAGGCTGCCCCTGCACTGCTGGGGGGTGGGGGTGGTAGGAGACATGAGTGGGGGCCTGGTGGAGGGTGCCCCTGGTGGCTGGGGGGGGTGGTGGAGGCTGCCCCTGCACTGCTGGGGGGTCGGAGACATGAGTGGGGGCCTGGTGGAGGGTGCCCCTGGTGGCTGGGGGGGTGGTGGGAGACATGAGTGGGGGCCTGGTGGAGGCTGCTCCTGCACTGCTGGGGGGTGGGGGTGATAGGGGACATGAGTGGGGGCCTGGTGGTGCTGCCCCTGCACTGCTAGGGGGTGGGGGTGGTGGGAGACATGAGTGGGGGCCCGGTGGAGGCTGCCCCTGCACTGCTGGGGGGTGGGGGTGGTGGGAGACATGACTGGGGGCCTGGTGGAGGGTGCCCCTGGTGGCTGGAGGGGGTGGTGGGAGACATGAGTGAGGGCCTGGTGGAGGCTGCCCCTGCACTGCTGGGGGGTGGGGGTGATAGGGGACATGAGTGGGGGCCTGGTGGTGCTGCCCCTGCACTGCTAGGGGGTGGGGGTGATAGGGGACATGAGTGGGGGCCTGGTGGAGGCTGCCCCTGCACTGCTGGGGGCTGGGGGTGGTGGGAGACATGAGTGGGGGCCTGGTGGTGCTGCCCCTGCACTGCTAGGGGGGTGGGGTGGTGGGAGACAGGAGTGGGGGCCTGGTGGAGGCTGCCCCTGCACTGCTGGGGGTGGTGGGAGACATGAGTGGGGGCCTGGTGGAGGGTGCCCCTGGTGGCTGGGGGGGTGGTGGGAGACATGAGTGGGGGCCCGGTGGAGGCTGCCCCTGCACTGCAGGGGGGTGGGGGTGATAGGGGACATGAGTGGGGGGCCTGGTGGTGCTGCCCCTGCACTGCTAGGGGGTGGGGGTGATAGGGGACATGAGTGGGGGCCTGGTGGAGGCTGCCCCTGCACTGCTGGGGGGTGGGGGTGGTGGGAGACATGAGTGGGGGCCTGGTGGTGCTGCCCCTGCTCTGCTAGGGGGTGGGGGTGGTGGGAGACATGAGTGGGGGCCTGGTGGAGGCTGCCCCTGCACTGCTGGGGGGTGGTGGTGGTGACAGACACGAGTGGGGGCCTGGTGGAGGGTGCCCCTGGTGGCTGGGGGTGGGGTGGTGGGAGACATGAGTGGGGGCCTGGTGGAGGCTGCCCCAGCACTGCTGGGGGGTGGGGGTGATAGGAGACATGAGTGGGGGCCTGGTGGTGCTGCCCCTGCACTGCTAGGGGGTGGGGGTGATAGGAGACATGAGTGGGGGCCTGGTGGTGCTGCCCCTGCACTGCTAGGGGGTGGGGGTGATAGGGGACATGAGTGGGGGCCTGGTGGAGGCTGCCCCAGCACTGCTGGGGGGTGGGGGTGATAGGAGACATGAGTGGGGGCCTGGTGGTGCTGCCCCTGCACTGCTAGGGGGTGGGGGTGATAGGAGACATGAGTGGGGGCCTGGTGGTGCTGCCCCTGCACTGCTAGGGGGTGGGGGTGATAGGGGACATGGGTGGGGGCCTGGTGGAGGCTGCCCCTGCACTGCTGAGGGGTGGGGTGATAGGGGACATGAGTGGGGGCCTGGTGGAGGCTGCCCCTGCACTGCTGGGGGGTGGGGGTGGTGGGAGACATGGGTGGGGGCCTGGTGGAGGGTGCCCCACAGTGCTGGGGGGGTGGGGGGTGGGAGACATGTGGGGGCCTGGTGGAGGCTGCCCCTGCACTGCTAGGGGGTGGGGGTGGTGGGAGACATGAGTGGGGGGCCTGGTGGTGCTGCCCCTGCACTGCTATGGGGTGGGGTGATAGGGGACATGAGTGGGGGCCTGGTGGAGGCTGCCCCTGCACTGCTGGGGGGTGGGGGTGGTGGGAGACATGAGTGGGGGCCTGGTGGTGCTGCCCCTGCTCTGCTAGGGGGTGGGGGTGGTGGGAGACATGAGTGGGGGCCTGGTGGAGGCTGCCCCTGCACTGCTGGGGGGTGGTGGTGGTGACAGACACGAGTGGGGGCCTGGTGGAGGGTGCCCCTGGTGGCTGGGGGTGGGGTGGTGGGAGACATGAGTGGGGGCCTGGTGGAGGCTGCCCCTGCACTGCTGGGGGGTGGGGGTGATAGGAGACATGAGTGGGGGCCTGGTGGTGCTGCCCCTGCACTGCTAGGGGGTGGGGGTGATAGGGGACATGGGTGGGGGCCTGGTGGAGGCTGCCCCTGCACTGCTGAGCGGTGGGGTGATAGGGGACATGAGTGGGGGCCTGGTGGAGGCTGCCCCTGCACTGCTGGGGGGTGGGGGTGGTGGGAGACATGGGCGGGGGCCTGGTGGAGGGTGCCCCACAGTGCTGGGGGGGTGGGGGGGGGAGACATGTGGGGGCCTGGTGGAGGCTGCCCCTGCACTGCTAGGGGGTGGGGGTGGTGGGAGACATGAGTGGGGGCCTGGTGGAGGCTGCCCCTGCACTGCTGGGGGGTGGGGGTGATAGGGGACATGAGTGGGGGCCTGGTGGTGCTGCCCCTGCACTGCTAGGGGGTGGGGGTGATAGGGGACATGAGTGGGGGCCTGGTGGAGGCTGCCCCTGCACTGCTGGGGGGTGGGGGTGGTGGGAGACATGAGTGGGGGCCTGGTGGTGCTGCCCCTGCACTGCTAGGGGGGTGGGGTGGTGGGAGACATGAGTGGGGGCCTGGTGGAGGCTGCCCCTGCACTGCTGGGGGTGGTGGGAGACATGAGTGGGGGCCTGGTGGAGGGTGCCCCTGGTGGCTGGGGGGGTGGTGGGAGACATGAGTGGGGGCCCGGTGGAGGCTGCCCCTGCACTGCTGGGGGGTGGGGGTGATAGGGGACATGAGTGGGGGGCCTGGTGGAGGGTGCCCCTGGTGGCTGGGGGGGGTGGTGGGAGACATGAGTGGGGGCCCGGTGGAGGCTGCCCCTGCACTGCTGGGGGGTGGGGGTGATAGGGGACATGAGTGGGGGGCCTGGTGGTGCTGCCCCTGCACTGCTAGGGGGTGGGGGTGATAGGGGACATGAGTGGGGGCCTGGTGGAGGCTGCCCCTGCACTGCTGGGGGGTGGGGGTGGTGGGAGACATGAGTGGGGGCCTGGTGGTGCTGCCCCTGCTCTGCTAGGGGGTGGGGGTGGTGGGAGACATGAGTGGGGGCCTGGTGGAGGCTGCCCCTGCACTGCTGGGGTGTGGTGGTGGTGACAGACACGAGTGGGGGCCTGGTGGAGGGTGCCCCTGGTGGCTGGGGGTGGGGTGGTGGGAGACATGAGTGGGGGCCTGGTGGAGGCTGCCCCTGCACTGCTGGGGGGTGGGGGTGATAGGAGACATGAGTGGGGGCCTGGTGGTGCTGCCCCTGCACTGCTAGGGGGTGGGGGTGATAGGGGACATGGGTGGGGGCCTGGTGGAGGCTGCCCCTGCACTGCTGAGGGGTGGGGTGATAGGGGACATGAGTGGGGGCCTGGTGGAGGCTGCCCCTGCACTGCTGCGGGGTGGGGGTGGTGGGAGACATGGGTGGGGGCCTGGTGGAGGGTGCCCCACAGTGCTGGGGGAGGTGGGGGGTGGGAGACATGTGGGGGCCTGGTGGAGGCTGCCCCTGCACTGCTAGGGGGTGGGGGTGGTGGGAGACATGAGTGGGGGCCTGGTGAAGGCTGCCCCTGCACTGCTAGGGGGTGGCGATGGTGGGAGACATGAGTGGGGGCCTGGTGGAGGCTGCCCCACAGTCCTGGGGGGTGGGGTGGGTGGGAGACATGAGTGGGGGCCTGGTGGAGGCTGCCCCTGCACTGCTGGGGGGTGGGGGTGGTGGGAGACATGAGTGGGGGCCTGGTGGAGGGTGCCCCACAGTGCTGGGGGGGTGGGGGGTGGGAAACATGAGTGGGGGCCTGGTGGAGGCTGCCCCTGCACTGCTAGGGGGTGGGGGTGGTGGGAGACATGAGTGGGGCCTGGTGGAGGCTGCCCCTGCACTGTTAGGGGGTGGGGATGTTGGGAGACATGAGTGGGGGCCTGGTGGAGGCTGGCCCACAGTCCTGGGGGGTGGGGTGGGTGGGAGACATGAGTGGGGGCCTGGTGGAGGCTGCCCCTGCACTGCTAGGGGGTGGGGGTGGTGGGATACATGAGTGGGAGCCTGGTGGAGGCTGCCCCTGCACTGCTGGGGGGTGGGGTGGTGGGAGACATGAGTGGGGGCCTGGTGGAGGCTGCCCCTGGTGGCTGGGGGGTGGGGTGGTGGGAGACATGAGTGGGGGCCTGGTGGAGGCTGCCCCTGCACTGCTGGGGGTGGGGGTGATAGGGGACATGAGTGGGGGCCTGGTGGAGGGTGCCCCACACTGCTGGGGGGGGTGGGGGATGGGAGACATGAGCAGGTGTGCAGGGTAGTCCCCTGTTTTGTGGGCTGCCTGCAGGGGCCGTGGAGGGTGTACAGGGAACACCTGTGAGGATCCACCCAGCCTAGTTACAAGTGTAACTTCCCGCGCACCCCTGTAATACACGTACCCAGCCAAATCGCGTGTGTAACTTCCCGCGCACCCCTGTAATACACGTACCTAGCCAAATTGCGTGTGATAATTCCCGCGTACCCCTGTAATACACGTACCCTGGCTAATCGCGTGTAAAACTTCACGCGTACCCCTGTAATACACGTAACCTGGTTAATCGCGTGTAAAACTTCCCACGTACCCCTGTAATACACTTACCCTGGCTAATCGCATGTAAAACTTCCCGCGTACCCCTGATATGAACGTTACCCGCTTTGCGTTTCTTGTTTGGCAGCCCTGTAAACTGGTCCAGGGTTAGCGCAGCCCTTTGCGATGATTTAGCGATTTTGATGGCTTTTCCTTGCGCGAGGGCGTTTTTGGGGGCGTTACTGGCGCTGCTGCAGGGTCGCTGCGATACTCTGCGCCACGGCTGGTTTGGGAGCCTAAAATCCATGAATACGCTGTGCGCGGAAATCGGTTTTGGCGCACGCGCCTGGCGCTGACAATCGCACGCGGACACTCTGCGCCAGCCGCTTGCGACACTTTTCTGCGAAATTCTATGAATTACCCTGTAAATCTACAAGTAGCAACTTTGGCAACCTCTTCGCTCATCATTATCATAAGTGCTCAGTATATTGGTGAAATGGCTTCCAACAAAACCAACCATAAAACCATACCTACCACAAAAGAATCCACACCTGACTGGCCGCCACCGCTCAATACATCTGGAAACAATTCTATCAGAAATTAGAGCTTTGTAAGACCATATATGGAATAAAGGCACAATAACCATGTACTAATGACAAGCCAATCGTGAGGTTCGTTTTCCCAAACAAGTCTGGTTTATTTCAAAGTATCTCAGCACCTCACAAAGCGTGTTCACAGACACTGTGATAGTAGAGAGAGCAAGCATCAATAATGCAGCAATATATATACATAAGACATCATCATTGTACAGCATTCTTTGGCCCGCCCCTATACATGACATATGCATGACATTCAAGCTAGGGTTCAGTAATTGACAGGTCATGTATGTACTTCATTCAGTCTAAACATTCGGTATTTCTAGCCGAGACCGCTTACTGTTTTGGGGAACATGGGGCACTGGCACGGGAAAGGATATCATGTTCCAGCGAGGAGACATTCCTTGCTTTCCAACTAACGTTATCTATTCGCTACGTTCATGGGCTAAGGGACAGACAGTTCTAAAGCAGAGAAAATACCGTCTTTCATGGAGGAGCACATTTAGCGCATATCATTTTTATTTAACTCTCAAAAAAAGGTAGCAGGCGCTCCTCTCCAGAAAGAACATTGCATGATAACCTGCTCTGAGATGAGAGTTTGCAGCACACACTTTTTGTTCACTGTACCTTTCACAGATGGGAAATATCCATTTGCATATAAGTCTTTGTCCCGCCCACATGGGCAGTCCAGCACCGAAATGCTATGGCAATTCCTCTCTGAGCAAGAGTACCAATAGCAACTCCATACACGCGTTTCAGCCTTGTTGGGCCTCATTAGGGCTAAGGAACAGACAGTTCTAAAGCAGAGAAAATACCGTCTTTCATGGAGGAACACATTTAGCGCATATAATTCTTATTTAACTGCCTTCTACAACAGCGTTCGCAAGACAGGCTGGCACCTGGTTTGCTGATTAGTCGATGCTTATGCACAGCTTCAAGGCTTTACAGAATAAGAAAATCAATGTTTTCTGCAGGGTTTCACATTCCTGCTTATGTTCGCATTCAAAGTTCAAGCTGCGGCCTTGCGCCGCGTGTAGACATGAAGCACAGAGTATATTAGTAAAGAGTTGTGCAAAGAACATGGCGGATAATTACAAAATGGATTCCCAATGGTTACATTCAGGTTTCATGGTTGGCAATGCAATATTTATCACATGATGCTAATTGTGCTTTTGGCCAACATACTATTCAGACTGCACGATTGGATTACGGTTTTACAAACCCTCCTTTTTGCCTTAATCCAATAACATCATCCAAATATTGCATCCTCATCGGACCAAATGTCACTATCCGAACTACCCAAGTCACTATCATAATCATTATTATCATAAATATCAATAGCCATAAACTCTTTGATTGTTTCATTTTCATGTTCGAGGCTACAATCAACCATATTCTGTTTGGGCTTTAATATACTCGTACTTATTATTTGTATACATTCATTCGTAATTATGGAGCAGATGGCTGGCAGACATTGTAAACAACAGCAGAGTATGAGGATACTGAATATCATAATTAATATTGAGATTAATTTCCATCCCCAGGTTTGTAACAGTTCCCAGAACCACGATTCAAATTTAAATTCCAACCATCTGTGGGAACATGTATTTCAGAACTTAGAACATGTAAACTTTTGATCGCTTCAAATATTGTAGGGGAGGAGTCGGCTATGAAAACATAGCATGCTGATCCCACTAATTTGCATACTCCTCTACGGTCAGCCAAAATAATGTCAAACACCATTCTATTCTGAAGTGCAACTAGTCTGATTGCTTTTTGTTCTAGTGTCATGTAATATAGTATATCAGTGGTTTCATTAATCGTTTTTTCTAACACCCTGAACAACCTTCTAGTATTCCAGGAATGTATTGCCTGTCCCCAGAAGGGTATAAAAGATTTGGCTATGTCGCCAAAGATTTGTCAAGTTGCATCATCTTGTCGAGGGCAAGATTTGGATATTCTGGCTATTTCAGAGGTAGTGGCAAGAAATACACCAGGTAAAAGTATCCACAGATAACAGGAACCTTCCCAATTCCTCGGCAGCCATGGATATGCTTGATCCCCACATATGAAATAGACAGGACCCCCTATATATAGTGCTCTTGCTTCATGCTCAAGTAGGGCAATATTCATACATCTAGTAAATGTACCCATGGGATGAGAACCTTTTTTTCCGCAAACAAAATGGGACAGAATGTGGGCTATGGTTAATAGTGTAAAAAGGAGGCATGGCATCCTTATTACCGACAGGAGCCATTTTAAAAGTGATTATCAATTGGTAAGGTCTGGAAAGTCCATCAATGGGACTGGTTAAGGTAGTGTTCTTTTTGTTTCTATTTGAAAACACGGAACAACCCAAGGGTGTCAATGGCAATCTCTCAAATGCGTTTGTTATTCCATAAAAGTTGCCAGTGGTACTGTCATTCCATCTTCCACAAAATAGCGCTCTTAGTGATGCATAACAGGCGGTACTCAAGGGCAAAGGATGTATATACCAACCCATTGCTCTTTCTCCAGGTAAATGTGAGCACACCCAGCAATTGGTTCGGTTCAAGATTGCATGTGTCATATTCATAATCAATAAGAGTATTGTTATAATAACCTTTTCTGTGTTTAACATCTCGTGGAGGAAGAGTGTAAGAAAGCACATGAGCCAGGGTCACAGTGGGAACATTGACAGTGGGCAATAGAGTATTCATTGGATGCATAACTTCTAGATACCAGGACACTGGAATTATTGTAAATAAAATGCAGATGGGTATGATGGTCAGTATTAGTTTAATCTTAATAGACCAAATCTTTCTCGGAGTAGGCTCAATGTTAATAGTCTCATTAATGTTTTCATCAGCGCAAGAGGCAGCAGGAGCGAATACAGACATGGCCTTATAAAAGGTTTCTCTGCGTCTGTTGATAGAAGCCTCACTGTTAAGCTTTTATCCAGTAGTTTAGAACTCGTCAGCAGCACACGCTTACTCAGTAAAAAGTTCAAGAATGTAAGCAAGTTCAATTCAGTTCAACTACAGAGGGCAGCAAGCTAGTATTTATCTCAGCGGCTCCACAATGTAGGAGCAAGTATCAGCATCAGTTTTTCATTGTGTCGGTACCATTGCCCCTATCTTGTTCACACTAGGTTGCAAGGTCCTTCACATTCAGGAATAGCACTGGGAAATCGTGTGTCAGAGCTTCATCCGATACAGCTCTTACGCTCCCTTTTCCCTAAGCCCCCACAATCCATTGGGCCAGAAATAAATGCTGTTGCAGTTTTACTTTCTAATTCGTGGACGCATATTGTACCTCAAAGCTCCAGGTACGGCGTGGTCGATAAACAATGCACTGCTGTTATTTGCAGAGGATGCAGAAACAGTGCCAATTGGTGATGCAGAAAACGGTGATGATGAAGCAGAAGGCAAACAATATTGATGTAACAATGTTTCAGACTTTCTTGCAGTCTCCCCAGGCCCCTCCTTGGGCTCATGAAGTATATTCGGCTGAATTTGTCTTTGTGATCAATTAAAGTTGGTTCATTCTGGGAATCGGAATCATCGGTCTCTTTTTCATGTGGCAAAGGAAACGGGATTCTCTTTGTGTGCGTTGCATGTATCCAGTGTTTTCTGTCACTCACCCGGACAGCAGTCTGCGTGGCCAGGAGCACCCGGTAAGGTCCCTTCCAATGGGGCGCAAGCAAATACTTTCTTTCATAGCTCTTTACTAGAACCCCGTCCCCAGGCTGCAGATGATGACCTGGGCTTGTGTAGCCGACAGGAAGAGCCTCTTGCGTCTGCTGATGAATCAAACGCAAGTTTTGAGTCAACTGTTTACAATATTCAGTAAGCAAAGGGTATTCTGTGTCTTTCAACTTTCTTGGCCTGGGAACGTTCCATACATTGGCTGGTCTCCCCATAATTATTTCATAAGGGGAGAGACCAGTTTTCGGCTGTACAGACGTACACATTGACAACAAGGCTAGCGGTAAAGCATCAGGCCATTTCAAATTACTTTGGGCGCATACTTTCGCCAGTTTATTTTTGTAAATTCCGTTTTGCCGTTCCACAAGACCGGCACACATTGGATGTCTGACTGAATGAAATCGTTTATCAATTTGGAGGCCTGAACAAATTTGTAGTATCACAGCAGCTATAAAGTGTGGGCCGATATCTGACCATATAACACGTGGCAGCCCAAACCTCGGGAAGTACTCTTTCAACATGGATTTTGCTGTTAATATTGCTGAACAGTATTTAAGGGCATAGGCCTCAACCCATTTACTGAATGCACAGACCACTACAAGAACGTATTTAAAATTCTGACATCTCTCCATTTCTATGAAGTCGAAATGGATCACTTCAAAGGGCATTGAGGAAGGACCACAACTTCCTATTTGTGTTGCTGTTCCCTTCCCAATGTTATGTTGTAAACAAGTCATGCAATTTTGAACCAACCTTTCAGCAGTTTTTGTAATGTTGTCATTGTACCATACAGAATCAAGGTGCTGACAAATTTTCTTTGCACAAATATGTTTTGGTCCAAGGGCCATTGTAACCATTGCCGTCACATAAGCATTTGGCAACATCCATCTACAGACTTCTTTGTCTACCCAACAACCCTCCGGATCTAGTTCTGCTGGACCCTCGGACCACTGTTTGATCTCTTCAGGAGTAGCCTCTGTTTGTATCTCTTTCACATTGCTAATTCCATCCTCTATCTTGCAAGACAGCCTTTCTACTGATTCGACATACATTCTGGTGTATAAATCAGTGGCAGTTTGTTTTGCGATTCTGTCTGCAAACACGTTTCCTTTTCCTACATTACATGTTATTTTCTTATGGGCGTTACATTTCATTATCGCTAATCATTTAGGAAGCGCAAGTGCTGACAACAGTTTCACTATCAAAGTGCCATGTTGGATCTTGGTTCCATGGAATGTCAGAAAACCCCTTTCAGCCCATAATCGGCCAAAGTGGTGAACCACCCCGAAGGCATACTGTCTGTCAGTATATATGTTTACACCAAGGTTTTCAGAAATTTCACATGCTCTTGCTAAGGCTATTAATTCCGCCGCTTGTGCTGAGTTATGTGGGATTTGTTTGCTTTCTACAATCGTTTTCAATGTGTTAATGGCGTAGGCAGCAGTGGATGTGCCATTCGGTAATTTAAAACAAGAGCCATCACAGACCAATTCTCCATCTGGCTCTTTCAAGGGTGCATCAGTTAAGTCAATTCTTCCTTTCGTCTCTTTCTCAGTTATAATTAAACAATCATGTGATAATTTCTCCTCACTATTCTTTGCTCCACTTGGGGGAGGCAATAATTCAGCCGGATTCAAAGAGCAATATCTCTTAATTTGGATATGTGGTGCAAAGAGGAAATTCGTACCTTGTTAGTCGGGTGTTGGTGAGATGTTGCGTCTGTGTTCTATTTAAAAGAACGTTTACTGAATGGGGTACCATCACGGTTAAAGAGTGACCTAAAACCATCCCCTCGGTTTGTTTCACTGACGCGGCAACAGCAGCAACAGCTCGCAAGCAACATAGCACATGCAACAGGATCCAACGTGGAATCCAACGTGGAAGAAAAATATCTGCATGGTCTATTTTTGCCCCCGTGTTTCCACGTCAAAACAGCCAAAGCACATCCATCGCTCTCATGTACAAACAACATAAAACAATTTTCATAATTTGGCATTCCCAAAACCGGAGCTGAACATGGCGCAGCTCTGAGCAGGTCAAAAGCAGTTTGACATTCCATTTTCCATGGCAAAGGCAAGGTAACATCCTTCTTTGTCAGTGCCACTATGGGTTTTACAATAACAGAAAAATTCAGAATCCACTGTCTACAATATGAAGCCATGCCAATTAAAGCCCTGGCTTCCTTTTGCGTATTTGGAGTAGGCATATCAGAGATGCTTTGTATACATTCTGGTGTCAACCATCTTCCCTTCTTTGATAGGAGGTAGCCCAAATAGGCCACCTCCTGTTGACAATATTGGAATTGCTTTAAAGATGCTTTGTGTCCATGTACCACTAAATGTGTTAACAATAAGACAGTACCCTCCTTGCAAATTTCCTCGGAATCTGCAGCTATAAGTAGATCGTCAATGTATTGCAGTAAAATGCAACTTGTTGGTAATTCAAGCATGTCAAGTTGTTCTTTCAATGCTCTAATGTAAATACTTGGGCTTTCGGTTGTAACCTTGCGGAATATGTGTGAATGTGAATGAGCGTCCCCCTACCATGAACGAGAACAGATATCTACTGTCTGGATGAACTGGAATACTGAAGAAGGCGTTTTTCAAATCGACTACACTAAAGTGTGTCACTGAAGCTGGAATCCTAGTCAAAATTGTGGTGACATCGGGGACTAGCAGGATTTGTGGAGCGACAATTTTGTTGATTGCACGTAAATCAATTATAAAGCGGTAAGGAATTTGATTACCTCCTTTCTTGTAAACTGCAAGAATCGGACTATTACATTCACTTCCAGAAACGTCCTCAATTACATTTCTGGATATCAAATCTGATAGAATGCATTTCAGGGCTTGCTCACCTTCAGTTGAAAATTTGTATTGCGGAATGTGGAGTAGTGTAACTCCTTCTTTCAAAACAATTTTAACTGGTACCACTTTTAAAATACCTACATCATTATCACTCACTGCCCATATACCAGCCGGTACTTTACTTAATTCAGTGGTAATGGCAAAGACATAAATTGCGATACGGGAATTTGTTGTGGCAAAATCTTCAAATACACTCCATCAGGTGAGCAATAAATTACTGCATTCAATTTCTCCAACAGATTCAATCCCAACAAATTCTCGCCACAATTTGTCATCAAAAGAAATGGACAAGATTCAGTAAATGGACCTAATGTGATTGGCACTGGCCGTGAGACTGGACTAATTACTGGTGTACCTGAGAACCCTACTGAAACATTGCAATGGCCTGACAGTGGTATATCTGGAACCCGCTGATGGTCGATCGAACATTTCTGTGCACCTGTGTCCACTAGAAAAGTATGCTTCCTATTCCCAACCTTAAATTCTACGTAGGGTCCTTTCTGATTGACGGGACTAGGCACCGGTTCCAAACCCTGCTTTGGGCTGTCCTAGAGGAACAGTACGTCATCTGATGTAAAGTCCCCAGAATAATATGCATTGGAGGGATTATCGAAAACATTTGCACTATTCATGGTGCTCTGTTGCTGATTCTGATTGACTAGATTATCCTGAAATTGTGATTGAAACTGACTTCTGTTCTGGCCCCCTATTCCCGGACGAGCTCTAAACGGTCTTCTCAAAATAGTACCATTCAATCTCTGTAAATGCGGGCACTGTGCTCGCCAATGGCCTTATTGTCTGCAATAGGCACACTGATTTATACCTATCGTTCCCCCATGCATGTTGGACGATAGTGCAAATTGGACTCTAGACGGTGTATTCCCACCCCCTCTATTTCCGTTATCTACCTGCTGTAGTAAGACTCTAGTTTCCAGGTCTCTCTTCGTCCTTTTTACCTTATCCTTTTCTGAATTCACTCAATTTTCATAATATTGTGCCATGTGTAATACTTCATATTGTGACTTTGCTTGCCATGCACTTTCAGATGATATTATCAATGTCTGAATCTCAGGTAACAATCCTCGCACAAATTTGTCAAACAATCTCTTCCCAGGTTCTGTACTTAGATCTTGACCACTAAAATCTGCTACTACTTCTTCAAATCGGTTAAAAAACTCCGTCGCCCGATTTAGCTTGTAAACAAGCAGTCAATTTGTCCCAAACTATTCTTTTTTCGGGCACTAAAGTGTTCAATTTCGTTACTTTCAGGCACTAACGTTTTCAATTTCATTACTATCCGCGAGGGCAAAATTAGAATTACTTGTGGACGTTTTTCTCCAGCCTTTCTTTCACTATCAATTCTAATCAGTTTCCCATGTATCGCCTCTAATCGACGCATCATCCATGGTTCTAATTTGTTTCCAAATGTCAGCAGGGAGAATTACAGGGAACAATAAATCAATATCGCTCAGTGTAAAAACAGATGAATTCAAAACAGATTCAATTTCCTTGTAAAAACCAGCAGGATTTTTCCCAATGTCAGGGACCGACTGTTTTATAGTGTTCACTTCTTGCCTAGAAAAGGGAACATGTGCAAATGGTGCAATGTAATGGGCTTCTATCGTATGTGCTGGGGTTTGCCCTACGGCAGGAATTTCTACTTTTGGGACAAACGTTGGAGGCACCTCTCTCATGGGTAATCGCAAAGTAGGGGACTCTGGATCCGGGCGCCTATTAAGCAACAAAGCCAAATCAAGGGAAAAAGCAGCAGTTCCTGTGTCAGACGAATGTGCTCTTTTATAAATCATCATCAAATCAGCAGGACAACAAACCTTTTTTCTCATGCACTCATCCTGTAAATATTCCACCATAACCTGTAACACCTTTCTCTGCATTTCCGGTTCATATTGACTAAACGTATCATGCACCTTAATCGGGGACATAATGACATCTGTAATCCATCTAAGCGCATCTCTCGTACAAATCCGCATCTCTTCACTAACAGGCTTTGTTGGCGGGAGAAATTGTTTCTGAACATACGACATATGTGGTTCACGCTTGCTCATTATATCTTTATGCAATCGGTCAAGTTCTCGTTCAAACACAAATATTTGCACTATATGTTCTCATATTTTCATCGCGAAAGCACAATCAAATCACGCAATTCTTGCGGTATCACTGTATCAGTTATATCACTCCATACATTATCAAGATAGCCTCCCATACATGTTGATCGCCAAACCCTCTATTATCAGATATAGCACTTTGCACAGCCACTTCATCGCCATCATCAATATACGTCTCAGCCCACCGTTTCAGTTCTTCTTTCCGTTCCTTACCAATTGTACTACGAGTCTGTCTAATGCTTCCTCTATCAGGCCCCGCTGATGCAGAACTGCTCGCTAAAGCATAAAACTCATGCTCTCTAGGAGGTGGAGGAAATGATATCGGCGCAGATGGGACGGTTACTGCAGGTGTAGATGCAAGCGTAGGAGTAGCAGGAGGAGGAGATACATAGGGAGGCGGTGCAACTGGGTCAGTACTTGGATGATCAGTTCTTCACTCGTTCAGTATCTTTATCAATTCGTCTGATTTATGCAAATCTTGTGAAGGGTATATTTTCGTTATGTCTAACTGGAAGGCCTTATCCATGTTTCTAATGGCTTCTGTCTGCTTCTGTTGATCATGCACTAACGCTTTCTCTGAGTTTTTGACCTGTGTCTACGTGCGTGGTTCTCTCTTCTCTTTCGACGTTGATTTGCTTCCTTCCTCCAATCCCTAATAGCGTAGAATGCTGCAGGCCTGGCCTTCTTGCCTAGCAGTACTGATTCTAAATGCTCTATGCGTGTTAGCTCAAAGCTCCCATAATTCGGCCATTGAAGTTCTGATATATGTCTGGTCTGCCTATGCCAAATTGCATTAAACACAATTGCCGAAATACCATACTTAATGTACATTTCATACTCCGGCGACCCCTCGGGTGGCGCGGCCTGGCCAGTTTCCAAAGACTGTCTACAGCAGTGGAAAAATCTCACTACGCGGGAAGACAATTTCCCAGGCATGGCAAACTCTTACCTCCTTTACCTGGGCATTTGTACTTGCAAGTGTAACACTCAACCAATATCAGGACGTTTAAGAATGGGGGCATGACTCACCTGATCAATCAATTCGTCACTCAGGACGCAATTCGCCCGTATACAGGTGCAACCAAGAATCGTCACGACCAACGTGCCTGGCACAATCTGCCTCGATTCCAGTACCCTCGCCTTGATGCTCTCAGGGTGCTGCTCATCGATCAGGGATCGGCTGTGTACACATCTGCAGAGGAGTCTCTAATTACTTCTGCAGCGGCGCCCCGAGCCCCTTCCGATCCCGGTCCGACAGCTTCATCCTTGACTCGTTCTTCCTTCCTTCATTGCGATGGGGCGTCACACGGAGGGTCCCTGTTCGGGCGCCATTTTGTAAGACCATATATGGAATAAAGGCACAATAACCATATACCAATGACATGCCAGTCGTGAGGTTCATTTTCCCAAACAAGTCTGGTTTATTTCAAAGTATCTCAGTTGGCCGACCCGGTCTCAACCCCTCACGACATGTATTCACAGACGCCGTGAGAGGAGAGAGAACGAGCATCAATAATGCAGCAATTTATATACATAACACATCATTATTGTACAGCATTATTTGGCCCGCCCCTATAATTGACATATGCATGACATTCAAGCTAGGGTTCAGTAATTGACAGGTCATGTATGTACTTCATATAGGCTACACATTTGGTATTTCTAGCCAAGACTGCAGAGACAGCTTACTGTTTTGGGGAACATGGGGTACTGGCACAGGGAAGGATATCATGTTCCAGCAAGGAGACATTCCTTGCTTTCCAACTAACGTTATCTATTCGCTACGTTCATGGGCTAAGGGTCAAACAGTTCTAAAGCAGAGAAAATACCATCTTTCATGGAGGAGCACATTCAGCTGCATGTAATTCTTATTTAACTGCCTTCTACAACAGCGTTTGCAGGACAGGCTGGCACCTGGTTTGCTGATTAGTCGCTGCTTATGTACAGCTTCAAGGCTTTACAGGATAAGGAAAACAATGTATTTTTGCAGGGTTTCACATTCCTGCCTATGCTAGCATTCAAAGTTCAAGCTGCGGCCTCCCACCGCGTGTAGACATGAAGCACAGAATATATTAGTAAAGAGTTGTGCAAAGAAAATGGCGGAGGTTTCATGGTTGGCAACGCAATATTTATCACATGATGCTCATTGTGCTTTTGGCCAACATACTATTCAGACTGCACGATTGCATTACGGTTTTACAGCTTTGCGACCCTTCATTGAGACCACAAACCTAAAACTGCAACAGCTAGATGACCGGTGGAAAGGCTTTGAAGAACGAATGGAAGAGGTGCAGAAAAGGGTAGGGATGGTATAAGATAGATCTCCCAGAGTAGCCATGTTGGAAAAATCTGTCAAAGATCTTCAAAGGCACGATGGAGGAGTAGGCGCAATAACCTATGCATTGCTGGCCTGCCGGAGGGCTGTGAGGGAGCTGATCCAATCTCATTTCTACAAAAGCTACTACCTACTATTCTGCACTTTCCTCGGTATACCCAGTTCAATATTCAACTTGCTCATCACGTAGGTCAACGCAAAGCATCAGAATCTTCTCATTTTCTTCCTCGAACTCTTATCGTTTACCTTCTTGAATTTACACAACTTCAACGTATTATAACTTCTGTCAAAGAAAAAAAAGATCTGTTCTGGCATGGAAACAAATTATTCATCACTCAGGATGTAGCCAAAGCTTCAGCTCTACGTAGGAAAGAATTCCTATCCTTTCAGCCAGCATTGAAGCAATTGAACATCCGGCATGGTTTATATCACCGTTGCTCATTTAAGGTTACTCACAATGGTCGCTCAGCAATGTTTGACGATCCAGCTGACCTTAGAGCATTTATACATTCCATCAAGGCTGAAAATATGGACACATATTCTCCAGACAACCCTTAAAGGTCTGGTGGTTCATGAGCTCTTTTAATGTCTATTTACTCTCATCTTGCCTTTTTGCCATTTATATTACTCACAAGTGAATGCCGTTCATAAATAATTTCATTTAACTTGAATAAGACGGTTGCTGATATGGTGCCCCTCTTTGCCCATGCGCTGTTCTTTTTCTTTTTTAGGACAGCCCGGTAGGTGCCACCAGCTTCCCTGACCGATTTACTTTGTAACTTAAGGCTGAGGCCCATCAGGTCTTTGATCTATATGTTCTGTCCCTACTGCTTATCTCAGTTTGGATCACCTCATGCCCGGCCTCTTTTCCCTTTCCCTTTTTCCTTCCGTGTCTCCCTTATGCGTCCCTCCCTTAACTGTTTGACATGTCACTTAGTGAATTGCCTAGATGGTAAGTTGTGGTTCTATGTAATGCCTTCTGAATTAATAATGATCTGTTCACATGACTTTTAAATGTGTTTCCTGGAACATCAATGGATGTAATAACCCCATTAAGAGATGTAAAGTTTTAGTCCTAAATAAATCCAAACCATCACTACTATGCCTGCAAGAAACTATCCTCTATAGAAGCAATGAAATTTAAGACATTATGGGTTAAAGAGGTTATTATTGCAAGCCCTGCTGTAGCGAAGAAGAACGGTATTGCAATTCTGCTTAGCAAAAAATTATCATTTAAACTCTTAGATAGTGATGTAGACAAGGATGGTCGTTGGGCATGGGTCAAGCTCAGGGTCAACTTGGTTCAAGTCTCAATATTGAATGTATATGGTCCTACTCAACCAGACCCAATGTGTTGGACATCAATTAAAAAGATTATTCTTACAAACAATTTTGTTAACTTGATTATGTGTGGAGGCGTGAATCAAGTCATGGACCCATTCCTAGACATAAAATCCAGCTGCATTTTTAAAACAACCAAATATCAGAAATCTTTTCAGGGGTGTATATCTGAATCAGGCCTAATCGACTCATGGAGACTTTGCCATCCTACAGGACTTGAGTTTACCTTCCACTCTCTTCCACACAATATTTTATTGCGCCTGGATTACATTTTTACTTCCAAAACTCTGACAGGCACTATCATTGACTCTACTATTCTAAACATTCTTATATCCGATCATGCCAGGTTAGTACATCCTTTGTGTTTGATGACCTTAGTTGACCATCCCCACGTTGGAAACTCAATAATTACTTATTACAGGACAAACAATGTATCTCATCAGTCCATTCCTTCTTACAACAATACTATGAATACAATACTGATGACGAGACTAATGTAGCTAATAATTGGGATGCATTCAAAGCTGCGCTGAGATGTCATATAATGGCATATTCCGGGAAGAAAAAAAAAGGAGGAAAAAACACTTAGAGACCTCTATTCTTGTCACGCCTCGGGTTTCTTTGTGGTGGTGCCTGGACATACCTCACAGCGCCTGGAGGCTGCCCTGGCATCTCTCTCAGTGCCACACGATCCGCGGTCATGATCGGACCAGCAACCTTCGCCCATAGTGGTCATGTGACGCGCACGTAACATGCTTTTGTGTCCTCACACGGCTTTACCATTTAATGTCATTCAAGCCGTGGCTCAGGTGCTCCTTAACTGAGTTGTTCCTGCTTAGTTTCTGAGTGCGCTTCATCTTGTTTCTTTGTTGTGATTCGGGCTTCCGGATCCTGCTCGTTCATACAGATTTCTGCATTTTGGGATTACCCTTGGATCTCCTACACTTGGTTCCTTACGCTGGTTTCCCTGGTTACCGGACGCTTGGCTATCGCATCTACGGCTTTCCTCCTGCTCAGCCCCATTATAGATAAGTTATTTGGCTTCTTGGTTCCGTTCCGCGTGTCAATGCTTCTCTTACAAGCGCTCGACACCCATCTGACTAGCATTGCATTCCCGTGTATAAAACTTCCTTTTTTTTTTGTTTCTTTCTGTTTTATTTGCTTTTGCACCCTTCACGGACGTATTGCTGCTCCCAAAAGGAACACTACCCTGGACAGCAGGTGATCTCCTGGACGCTCTCCTGATTTCACCATTGGTCACTTTTTGTGGATTTGTCACGCCCCTTCGGAGACGCTGGGCTTTGTGGCATCGATGGACCATAGGACGGCGGGTGTCAGCCATTTCTACTACCAAGATGGCCGCCGTAACTGGAGTTGCGAGTCTAGCCTCAGCACACCTTGATTTCCCGGAAGTACTGCCTCCCTACCCGAGGGTGGGTATATCAGTCCCGGAGATCAACACGGCGTTGCGTTGCTACTCCTCATTAACAACGCTATGTAAGTTCGTTCCTAGGTCTTAGAATTTGACTTGCGAAATACTGTCTTCAGCTTCTAAACTTCCTGTTTTCAAATTCTAGTGTCTCTCCAACTACCTCTTTGTTTTCCGAGTTCGCGGTCTCCTCCTCTTCATCAACCAAGTTTGCCATCCGGTCCCATTCCGGACCGTGGTAAGCCTCATCCCAATCCCGTATAACCAATTACCTCCAATCCCGCTTTTTCTAACATTCACAACTTACTATTATCCTCTTCTTCGCTTAGTAACAGGCACATCACGCATCGGCATTTCGAACACACTGGCAAGACTCTGCACCATCAAAACAGATCTTAGCTCCGCCTCGATTGCTTCTCAGAGGTTTTCGGAAGATTCTGACTACCACCATCTTCCCCCTATTGTTCCGGTTTAAGGGTAATCCACATTCCTCTTACCTTACATTCTATCCCTCAGTTTCACTCTGATACTTACCAGTCTCTTTCTTCTTCTCAAAGACGAACGCCCTCCTGACTTCGCCGAATTCCCCGACTGCAACGGAGGACAACACACCGCTACCTTCGGAACAGGGTTTTCTTCCCCAGAGGGTTTCCCTGGGACTTCTTCTTCTACCTGGTTTTTCCGGGAGGGGGAAGAGGTACTTGGGAGGCTTTCATTATCTTCTCTCCATTTGGAACAAGAAGAGCTTTCCACTACCGAAAGGGGGTCTGTCGGAGGAAGAGGTAACGGTGAGTCCTTGGGATAACCTGCCAATTGATTGATTGGATATGCATATAACTTGTCTCATTTATTAATTTATGACAGTTAGCAACGCCTGAAAATATAAAGTATATCTGAGCAGGTTGTCTCAGGGATTCAGGGTTACTAAGAAACATGGACGCCTCACAACAACAGCAATTAGTCGCTGCAGTACAGGCTCTGACAGATGAAGTGCATTCTTTAAAACAAGAGAATGCTTACCTCCGACAACAGGCAGGCAGAGTCCCTAGCTGGTCCGAAGTGCCTCCTGGCCCTATCCCAGGAGGTTTATACGATGGTAATCCTCATAAACTCAAGACTTTTATCGAAGCTTGTACCGTTCAGTTCTCTTTCAAGACAGCCTTTTTTCAAAGCGACCGTGATAAGGTAGGACACATGATTGCAAACTTGACAGGGTCCGTGTTAGCATGGGCCACGCCCCTTGTTACTACCAATAATGTCTTATTAGATTCTTATCCTGCCTTTTTGAATAGTCTTCGAGCTATGTTCAGCCGTCAGGAAATCACGATTTCAGCCCAAGAGCAGTTATTAGATTACAAACAAGGATCTCAAGATCTATTGTCTTATATCACCAATTTCAAGCAGTTAGCAGCTGGTACGTCATGGGCGGACGATGCTCTAATCACAATATTCCGCAGAGGATTAAACGAAGAGCTAAAGGATGAGATCTCCCGAGTACCCAGACCTCCGAATTTGGCAGAGATGATCACCATGGTTATGCAGATGGATTACCGACTGCAAGAAAGAGTGAAGGAACGTCGTCGTGGCCGCTCCATGAGACCACCTATGACATACCCTCCTAGTTTAGGGATATCACAAACAGATGAACCTATGCAGATAGGGACTACCAGAGGTCGCCTTACTCCAGAGGAGCGTCATAGACGTCGAGTCAAGGGCCTGTGTATGTATTGTGGTTCCAAAGAACACGCAATTCGAAATTGTCCTCTCATCCCAGCCAAAAGTCAGGGAAACGCCATCTCCCAACCGCCAGGGGAACCGCGGCTAGGGAGTCAGTAAACGGTTCCTCATCTTATCTGATACCTTCCCAAGTTACGGAGATCCCCGATCTTACTATGTTGGCGTTACATGTCCAGATCAAATGGGGAGATACAGACCCCATTCCGGTCACGGCCTTAATAGATTGTGGGGCCGCAGGGAACTTTGTTGATACCCTCTGGAAGACCGCTCATAATATACCATGTTCAGTCAAGACCTTGGCAATCCCAGTTGAGTCCGTGGATGGTAGTCCGTTAACATCAGGTCCCATAAAGGAACAAACTATACCTTTGCGGATGAATATCTCCTCCCATCAAGAATCCATTATCTTTGATGTAATCCGTACAGCCCACTATCCAGTTATTCTAGGACTACCCTGGCTTCGTGCTCATAATCCATACATCAATTGGAAGGCGGGCACGGTTTTTCTGGGATCTGAACATTGTTTGACGCACTGTCTTTCGGACGGTGCGGTTGGGTTTCGTCCCACTATCTCCATGTTGGAAAATCCGGGTTCCATCTCTGTATTGAACCATATCCAGGAATTACCCATTAAATACAGACAGTATCAGACAGTGTTCTCCGAATCTCAATATGCTGAACTACCCCCACATCGGAGAGATGACTGCGCCCTGGAACTAGTTCCAGATGCACCGATTCCTTTCGGTCGCATGTATGTCCTATCTGGACGGGAACGTGAGGTTCTTAAAGAATATCTTCAAAAGAATCTTTGCAATGGACTTATTCAAGAATCCACCTCACCAGCTGGGGCTTCTTTGTTCTTCATCCCAAAGAAAGACTCTACGGAACTCAGACCGTGTATAGATTACCGAGGCTTAAATAAGATCACCATCCCGGATCGCTATCCTATGCCTCTCATCCCAGATATACTAGAAGCCGTTAAAGGAGCTACCATCTTTACAAAACTGGACCTCCGCGGGGCTTATCATCTCATTCGTATACGAGCTGGCGATGAATGGAAGACAGCTTTCCGTACTCCTTTGGGACACTATGAATATAAAGTAATGCCTTTCGGCCTATCCAACGCCCCCGCAGTCTTCCAACGCTTTATGGACCACCTCTTTTCAGACATTCTTCTTCACACAGTTATTGTCTATTTAGATGATATTCTGGTCTTTTCTTCATCACCATCAGAACACTGTCAGCACGTGAAAGAAGTATTACGGAGACTATTCAACAACCACCTTTATTGCAAACTAGAGAAATGTGAGTTTCACAGAAACCAGGTTGCCTACCTAGGGTACATAATCTCTGCAAATGGGGTATCCATGGACCCTAAAAAAGTATCAGCTATTACAGATTGGCCTATACCATTCTGCATTAAGGATCTGCAGAGATTTCTGGGGTTTTCCAATTTCTACAGACGTTTCATCCCACACTATTCGCAAGAGATACTTCCGCTGACGACACTTCTTAAAAAGAATGTAAAATTCCTTTGGTCCGGGGAGGCACAAATTGCCTTTGAGAACCTGAAGAAACATTTTCTCACAGGACCCATACTGATTACTCCAGATCAAACCAAGAAGTTCATTGTGGAATCGGATGCGTCTCATCAGGCCCTTGGGGCCGTTCTGCTTCAAGAAAACGATCAAGGAATAGAATGTCCTATAGCCTATCTTTCTAAAACACTGTCTCCCTCTGAAATCAATTATTCAGTGCTAGAAAAAGAACTATTAGCTATAAAAAAGGCATTCGAAGAGTGGAGACATCTTCTCCTGGGGGCAAGACACCCAGTTGAGGTCAGGACTGATCACAGTAATTTACGCGTCCTACAGTATGCTCAGACCCGAAATAGCAGGCAGGCACGTTGGGCACACTTCTTTTCACCGTATGAGATTGTTTTCACCTTCATTCCCGGGAGAGTCAATCTCAAGGCTGATGCATTGTCCAGAAAGGATTATACCTCTTCTACGCCTTTTCGATCGGAACCTCTGTTTCCCAGAGCCACATTCGTGCAGGTAGTTACCACGTTTTTACAGAACGTGGCTAATTCCACTTTGCAATTTATTCAGTTGAATCCACAGTTTCTGGCGACCTGGAAACTCAACATGGTCCAAGGATGTGCTTATAAGGACAAGAAGCTCTTCCTCCCTTCGAGTGAACTACAAAAGACAGTTCTAAATCTCTGTCACGACTCATACCTAGCGGGTCACCGAGGTGTGGCTAATACTAAAGAGTTGATCCAACGTAACTTCTGGTGGCCGGAAATGACTCAAGACATCATAGACTACGTGTCCGCTTGTGCTATCTGTTTGCAGTCAAAATGCCCTCGAAACGCCCCTTCAGGACTCCTCTCAGTAATGCCGATCCCGGACCGTCCTTGGCAAATGATTTCCACTGATTTCATAGTTGATTTGCCACCATCAGACGGTTGTACAGTAATCATGGTCACAATCGATTACTTCACAAAATTGGCACATTTCGTTCCACTTCCGCGGATTCCCACCGCAGCTCAGATGGCAAGAGTTTTTCTTTCACGGATTTTTTCCCTTCACGGATTACCTGAGACCATTGTTTCTGATCGAGGTTCACAATATACATCTCGCTATTGGCAGCAAGTCTGCAAGAGTTTGCATATCTCCCGGGCATTGAGTTCAGGTTTCCATCCGCAGACAAATGGTCAGACGGAACGCCTAAATCAGACCCTTGAGGGATATTTGCGTTGTTACATCTCCTCCTCACAAGATAACTGGTGTTCCTTGTTGCCTTTGGCTGAATTCGCGTATAATAACTCTCGACATTCAGCCTTGGGATTCAGCCCTTTTTTTTGCTCCTACGGATACCATCCTCAGTGTTTTCCCAGCGGTCCGGTCTCCACTTCAAAATTTCCCGATGTGGATCTTCTCATTGATGCCATCCAGATGGGACATCGAACAGCCAAGACCTCTCTTCGGGAGGCCCAGATCCGGGTCAAACGCTCTGCTGACAGACATCGCACTCCAGCTCCGCGGTTGGTACCAGGAGACTTGGTTTGGTTGGCATCTCGATTTCTGCCTCGTCATCTGGTACCATCCAAATTGTCCCCGAAATATTTCGGCCCTTTTTGCGTTTTGAAGCGTATAGGGTCATCAGCTTTCAAGCTCAATCTCCCTTCATCCTGGTCCAGGATTCATCCTGTTTTTCATGTCTCGCAGTTGAAGAAAGACGTGGCGGATCGTTTCTCCCGTGCACGGAAAGGATTACCCTCTCCTGTCATCACCCCGACAGGTCCCGAGTATGAAGTGGCGGGAATTTGCGATTCACGCATTTTCCGGGGTCATCTACAGTTCTTGATTGACTGGAAGGGTTATTCTCCGGCAGATCGCTCTTGGGAACCGGCATCGGCGGTTCATGCTCCTACTTTGGTCCGCCGGTTCTTTTTGTCCCATCCGTCCAAACCGGGAGGCCCGGGGCATTTGAGGGGGCATACTGTCACGCCCCTTCGGAGACGCTGGGCTTTGTGGCATCGATGGACCATAGGACGGCGGGTGTCAGCCATTTCTACTACCAAGATGGCCGCCGTAACTGGAGTTGCGAGTCTAGCCTCAGCACACCTTGATTTCCCGGAAGTACTGCCTCCCTACCCGAGGGTGGGTATATCAGTCCCGGAGATCAACACGGCGTTGCGTTGCTACTCCTCATTAACAACGCTACGTAAGTTCGTTCCTAGGTCTTAGAATTTGACTTGCGAAATACTGTCTTCAGCTTCTAAACTTCCTGTTTTCAAATTCTAGTGTCTCTCCAACTACCTCTTTGTTTTCCGAGTTCGCGGTCTCCTCCTCTTCATCAACCAAGTTTGCCATCCGGTCCCATTCCGGACCGTGGTAAGCCTCATCCCAATCCCGTATAACCAATTACCTCCAATCCCGCTTTTTCTAACATTCACAACTTACTATTATCCTCTTCTTCGCTTAGTAACAGGCACATCACGCATCGGCATTTCGAACACACTGGCAAGACTCTGCACCATCAAAACAGATCTTAGCTCCGCCTCGATTGCTTCTCAGAGGTTTTCGGAAGATTCTGACTACCACCATCTTCCCCCTATTGTTCCGGTTTAAGGGTAATCCACATTCCTCTTACCTTACATTCTATCCCTCAGTTTCACTCTGATACTTACCAGTCTCTTTCTTCTTCTCAAAGACGAACGCCCTCCTGACTTCGCCGAATTCCCCGACTGCAACGGAGGACAACACACCGCTACCTTCGGAACAGGGTTTTCTTCCCCAGAGGGTTTCCCTGGGACTTCTTCTTCTACCTGGTTTATCCGGGAGGGGGAAGAGGTACTTGGGAGGCTTTCATTATCTTCTCTCCATTTGGAACAAGAAGAGCTTTCCACTACCGAAAGGGGGTCTGTCGGAGGAAGAGGTAACGGTGAGTCCTTGGGATAACCTGCCAATTGATTGATTGGATATGCATATAACTTGTCTCATTTATTAATTTATGACAGGATTTTATTTGCTTCCTTACTGATTACTTTTGGACGCTCTGCTGAATATTTGTGGTCGCTCTCCTGTTACCACAGAACTTGCTTTGGACTCTGCTTTTGTGTGCGCCCTCGTGCCGTTCGTGTTAGGTGGCTCTACACAGACTTTTCTTTGGACTTTGGAATTTCTTTGGACCTCATTCACTTTCCTTCTGGCACCAAGTAGGTTTCTGATCTTCTCCTTCACTCAGCAGGTAAGAGTGGGAAATTGAGGGTGGTTGTAATTAAGGTCCGGCATATTGGGCTGCTGTTCTGAACTGTTGTATTGTTCTTTATTCCCTTAGCTCTGTTGTTGCTGCTCCTGCCATTTCACTCAAGTCTCTGGCCTGTCAGGTGATTTTCTATCCTGCAGGCCGTGCTCTTGTGGGGAAAGTCTAATATACCTCAGTTCCAGGACTTTCGAGTGAAGTGTCCTTTTGAGGGTCTGTTATTCTATTGACCACTCAATATTGTGACAATTCTCAATTTACCTCTCTAGAACGTAAATACTATCAAAACCCAAATTTTGCCAATCTTCATCCTGTAACGTCACTTCGAAGTCAGATATAGAAGACACTAACTGGATTAGCAGCCGGGACCATCCTTAAAACAAAATTTACCAAACCTCTAACAAAGCAGGGAAATCACTAGCATTATACCCGAAAGCTAAGAGAAAAATCATGTATCTCTCTCAAATAAAAGATTCCTCCGGTAATATATAATCATCCCAAGGATATTCTAAATTGCTTTAAAAAAATGTATTAACATCTATATACTCCTGATTCCCAAATACCTATTGAAAGTATTAAATCCTTCCTCTATAAAATCAATAGATCATCCTATCCTCAGATTGATCACTCCCACTTAGACATTACACTTCCTGATATTACACAAGCAATTAAAGTTTTTTTTAATATAATTCTCTTTATTTAGTTTTACAACATAATGAACCAAACCCCAACTGTGCCCAAAACCCCCTAACCCCTCCATCCTCCCCCCACGCCACCCCCGTGGCAACTCAAGTGCAGTCCTCGGCCCATTCCTGTCATGGCCGGTCGTTGGAGTTCATTGGAGTTCCAAAAGCTTTAAGCGTCGGGGACACCATACTACCCGATACTCATCCCTGAGGAAAGCCAACGTTTCTCCCCAGTCCTTTGCAAAGTTTTGCACTTCGTTGTTTATCGCGTATCTAGCCCACTCTAGGGCAATTATTTACCATATTATCTGAAGCCAGTCCTGTATCATGTGCACCTCAGGGCTTTTCCACCTCTGCACTATTGTCGTCATGGCCGCAAGCGTTAATACAACCCTTGCCTTTTCGTGTGACAGGGTTTCCCCCCTGCCGTGCCCCCACCTATTCCCAGAAGGGTCTGTTCCGGTGGTATGGCACTCCCTGGTCCGTATGCCTGGTCCTGGGCCCTCCACACTTCCCTCTAGAATGGCTTGATTTTCAGGCACTTCCACCATATGTGTTCTGCTGTACCCGCCATCCCTCAGCCCCTCCAGCAGTCCCCTGACATTCCCGGATAAATCTTGTGAAGACGAGATGGTGTATAGTGCCAGCCGACCAGGATCTTATACCATGTTTCTTGCAGCTGAGAAGCTCTAGCCAGTTTAGGGATCTTCCTCCACAACCTCCAAGTGTGGAAATTAGTCCCTTACACCCATCGTTGGTTAGGAGGAATTTCTCAAATTGTGTTGTATCCCTAGTTGCTGCACACTTAACTCCTGGATTTAGTGCCCAGTGCCTTATTTGCACATACCTGAGCCTCTCCCCTTCCTGAACCGTGAATTCCCTTTTACAATCCTCGAAAGAGAGTATCCCCCCCCCCTTGGAACATGTCACACAATTTACTGCACCCTCCGTCCTGCCATTGTTTAAATGACCCTTTTTCTAGCCCAGGAGTGAATTCCCCGTTGTTGAATATAGGCGTGAAAGGGGACGGGAAGGTCATTATCTCCTTGGTCCCTGCCAATTTATCCCAGTTATCCGCCATCAATTTGGTGATTGTGCTTTCATATAAATGCTTTGGCCTATGTTGTTTTGGCAACCACAGGACCTCTGCCAGCCCACGATGCGCCACCACTCTGTCCATCTTCACCCATTGTTTATCTTGCATGCTCTCCCCTTCCCGCAGCCATTCCCTGATCCCTCTTAACTGCGCTGCTTCATAATACTGGTGGCAGTTTGATAGCGCCAGCCCTCCCTGCCGTCTAGGCGCCATCAGGAGTTGTCTACTAATCCTCACTCTTTTTCCTCCCCATAAAAAATTCGTTAGTTAGGCCCTTCAGTTCCTTGAACAAGCTTGTTGGCACCGCCTGGGGGATTGCCTGAAAGAGATACAATAATCGTGGGAGTGTAACCATTTTGACTGCGGCTAGCCGTCCCAGCCACGAAACACTTAGATTCCTCCAGCCATGAAAATCCCTCTTAATATCCCTCAGTAATGGGGGATAGTTCGCTTTGTACCAGCCCGCTAGAGTCCCCGTAATTCTTACACCCAGGTACCTGATTCCCCCCAGGCTCTACACAAAAGGAGTGGCTGCCTTCAAGATTTCATGGTCCTCTGCCTTTAAGGTTAAGTTTAGAATTTCAGATTTGCCAATGTTGATTTTCAGGCTTGAGACCACCCCGAATTCTGCTAATAAGGTTCGGCTTGTTTGGATCGAATCCACTGGCGTTGTTAGGGCCAACAGCATATCGTCGGCATACGCCGCCACTTTATGGTGTTCCCCCCACGAATGGAATGCCCTGTATCCCGCGCGCTTCTCTTCTAGCCTGTAAGAGCGCCTCCAGGTAGATTGCGTAGAGCATCGGGGACAGTGGGCAACCTTGTTTTGTGCCTCTGCTCAGCCTAAAGGGTCTTGACATTGCCCTGTTCAGAGACACTCTGGATAATGGAGTCTGATATTGGCTTGCACCATTGTCAAACTCCCCTCCCAAACCCATTTCCTGCATAACCCGGAACAGAAAGGACCACTCCACGCGGTCAAAAGCTTTCTCTGCGTCAAGCGTGAGGAGGACCACGGGAGTATTCATCCTCTGCACCTTTTCTACAAGATGGGCCACCCTCCTAATGTTGTCTGCCGTCTGCCTGCCTCTTATGAAACCCCACCTGATCCGGGTGGTTCAGGCTCGGGAGGACGGCCTCCAGCCTAATTGCCAGGATCTTTGCATAAATCTTACCACCAACGTTTATTAACGCAATTGACTGTGTAAAATGTCCTTTCCTCTGGGTCTTTATTTGGTTTGAGGAGAAGGTTCAGTCTGGCCTCCTCCATAGAGGGGATTATTTTGCCTGTGACCCTAAAAGTATTAAATAGAAATGTGAGATACGGTACTAGTGCTGTTGCAATTGTTTTGTAGAAGGCCGCCGTAAACCCATCTGGGCCCGGGGCCTTATTTAGCGGCAATTTACCAATTACCATCCTCACTTCGTCCTCTGGGATCTCCCAGCTCATGGTTTGCCTTGCTTCCCTCCCAATTTTTTTAATCTGCACCTTTTCCAGAAACTCCACGTGTAGGTCGGCCGGAGGGTTCTGAGACGCATACAGGGATTCATACAACTCTGCCAGCGTTTCCTGTATTTCCCTCAACCGTGTGACCCGCTCCCCAGTTCCCGTTTTCAGGGCCTGCTCAGTAATCGTGCTAAGAGAGCGTCCACCTTATTTGCCTTAGCATAGTATCTTTGGCAAACAGAGTAGCGCCCCTTTGGCTTTTTTTGTTCGGAAGACTTCTAGTTGTCCTAGAGCCTTTCTATACTCCCTCATGGCGACTCTGGATGGAGTCGCGCCTGCGTTTCTAGTTCCTTGAGTTGCTTTCCTCTCTGAGCCCTTGCTGCAATCAGCTCGCCCCTAAGCGTGGCCTTGAAGGCGTCCCATCTGATGTCCTCTCTCGTGTCCCCTCTCTTGTTATCCGCGAAGAAGCTCTTTATCTTCCCTTCCATTTCCTCTCTAATGACTGGGTCCCTGAGTAAGAACCTTGGGTATTTCCACCCCACACCCCTCTTTCCTTACACCCCAGGTCCATTTGGATAGATACAATCTTGTTGTCCGCAATCCCAATAGGATCCGTCGTCACTTCCCGGACCCTACCCATCAGACCTGTGGAGACCCATATATAGTCGATCCTCGATTGAGACCCATGGACCCCTGACAGGAAAGTGTAGCCCTGTTCCTCCCCCTTCAGCTCCTGCCACACATCCCGTAGACCTGCCCTCCCAATCCTGTCCCTTAGTTCCGTCGGCAACACCGCACCCCCACCCTCACCAGACCCCTTGTTCTATCCCGTTCGCAATCCCAAGCTATGTTAAGGTACCCCAGCAGGATTATTTGACCCATGCCTTTTCTTCCAGAATCCCCACTACCCGCCTCAAGAATTGCTCCTGGCCAGAGTTTGGTGCGTACACTACTGCCATGATATATGGGAGATCCTGGTGTGTACCCTTGACAATTATATATCTGTCTTCCTTGTCTCTTATGATGTCAACCACTCTGAATTCCACTGTGTTTTTGATGGCTAGGGCCACTCCCCCCTTCTTGCTCCTTACGGAGGCGTGCAAAACCTGATCGAACCCCCTCGGCTTTAACCGCCCCTGGTCCTTATGTAGGAGGTGTCTCCTGTAACACCAGTATATCCGGGCCCTCTTTTCTTGTGAATTGTTCTAATTTGTTACTCTTAAGGGTTTATTAAGCCCCCTGACATTATGCATTAACCACTTCAATATATGACTGTCACCGCCCCGCTTTAGGTCGTCCGTCCCCGCCTTCTTCGTGTAGGTGCCCCATGCCTCTCTTCCCTTATCTCTCCTTTTTAGTCTCCTCTTATGTCGCCTCTCCCCACCCTACCCCAGCTCGCCCCCCTCCTCTCCGACTGCCTTCTCCGCCCTCTCCACTCCCTCCCTCTCTCCCCAGCGGGCGTCATCGCCCTTTCTGAACCCAAGATGTTGAACCCCCCCCCCTGCTTTGCTGCCATCTTTAGAGGTCCACCACCTCTTGTATGCTTCTTTCTATTAGGACTCTTCCAAAGCCGCCAGCCCCGTGCTGAAAGTGGGACTTTTTCCACTCTCTGACGACAGTCCGTTTCCTCTCAGACCCTTTCTCCTTTTGTCCTCCACTGTTGACCATTCCCACGGTCTTGGCCTTGGCCTGCTGCTGGTGGTCTGCCCTCCGTTTCTCGAGGCCCCTTCCTCTAAGTCGATCCGTAGCACGTTGGCCCCTTCGTGTACTGACGTTATGCGTTTCTGGTGCCCTTCCCAGTGGAATGTCCATTTGTATCGTATTCCGCGTTCATTAAGTGCTTCTAGCACCGAGGCCATCTGTCTCCTCTTTATCAGGGTGCTGTTGGCCAAGTCTTGATACAAGGCTATCTGTTGGCCTTTGTACATAATTGGTTCCCTTCTCCTTGCCGCTTCAAGGACTGCCTCATTCTGTGTGTATCTGGTAAAAGCAGCCAGAAGATCCCTTGGCTTTGAGGTGGGCCCCCTGATCAGCCTACCGACTCTATGAATACGGTCTAGTTCAATTCTGTCCGGAGTTGACTCCCCCAGAATTTCAGCGAAGATGCTCTGGACCCTAGGAAGTTCTGTCTCGTAACGAGGGTCAGTTCCTGCGACTCTTCCGGTGCCCTTCTCTCCCCTGCCCCTTCGCAGCTGTCCTCTGAGCCTTCTCCCATATCCTGCACCGGCCACAAGGAGTGGATGGTGCCTTGTGTGTCCCTCGGGTGCTGCACTGTTTTTCCACTCTTCCCTTTATTTCGTGAGGCCATCGTTCCCTTGCTTGCGAGGGTAGGTTCTGTCAATTTCTTGATTTTTGCGTATTGAACGCTTACTGGTGCCAGTCCTTTCCTAGAGTGCCTCAAAGGGGGCATGCGTGCTCGTGCAGGGCCTCCGGTAGCCACAGCGCTGCCCGGCCGTCCCACCACCAGCCCCTGTTCCTAGTTGTTTTTATGGCCCCTTCAGGTATGTTAACTCCCGGTCAGGGGTTTCAGTGACACAGGAGTGCCTCTCTTGGGGCCCGGTTGCAGTAAAATCGCTTTACAAGGGCCGCCGCCTGTTGTTGTCTCCAGGCACCAGTGTTCACCCGGTGTTCCTCAATGGAAGACCCTATGCGCTCGATACCTGCGGCTGCAGTGATGAAGGGGAAGCCCTGGCTCCTCTCTCCCTCCTTCCTGGTGACCAGGTACCCGCCTGCTCCTCCGGAAGTCGCCCCGCGAGGTCCCCTACTCACCGTTTCAATCCTGAGCTTCCTCCGGCACTTCCATCCTTCGCCTGGCTCTTCCTCTAATCCTCTGGGCCGCGGTCCCGTCTCTGCAGGGGCCGCACCGCTCCTCCGTCCCCTCCGGCAGGTGAAGCCACCTGCGTGTCACCACCAGGGCCCCTCCGCTCTCTCCACCCCACTGCTGGCCGGGTTCCACTCCCCCGACCACACACGGAGCTCCGCACAGGACCTGCACCCGGGACTGCTGGTTTATGTGCTCTGTGCCTGGTGGGACCCTCTTCCTCTGCCCGGCACTCGATACCGGCATTCAGTGTCGGGCGGGCCCTCTGCTTCCTTCTCACGCAGGGCCGGCGCGGGGCTAGGCAGCACACTCAGCCGGGGAGCGATAATCTCCTTCCTTGCCCCTCGCAGCCTTCTCCGGGGCACACTAGAAGCCTCGCAGCCACGTTCGGGAGCCGGCAGGATGTTGGCGGGGTGGTGAAACGCTGTAATCCCGTCAGGAGATCGGGAGCAGACTGTCGACCCGTCCACTCCATGCCAGGTGCCATCTTGGAATCGCAATTAAAGGTTTTAGTAGAAATGAAGCTCCTGGCCCAGATGGCCTCTCAGCGGAATTCTTTAACTCTCTTGCTTATACTTTAGCTCCTAAACTCTTGTCCCTATTCTCTTACTTCGCTGAACATAAAACATCTTCTGGCTCTTTTACTGAAGCCTTGCTTATACTTTTCCCTAAACCAGATAAAGATCCCTCATGCCCTAGCAATTATCATCCCATATCCCTCATCAACGTTGAATGCATTTATCCTAAAATCCTTGCTAACAGAATAGAATCATCCTTTCCTGGCATGATTAATTCTGATCAAGTAGGATATGTTAAGGGTTGTAATAACGCCTTCAATGCTAGACTCTTTCTAGATGTCATCCATATTGTCTCCATGGATAAAACATATAGACAGGGGTATGCTGCCATAGCTCTTAATGCCCAAAAAGCATTTGACTGTGTCAGATGGGACTTTCTTTTAATCTCTCCTCTGGCATGGTTGTGGTGATAAATTAATTTCTTTAGTTAAATTGCTTTATTCTTGCCCCAAATCATCTATCTATATTAATGGTCAATCTTCCTCCTTCTTCCCCCTTCTGAGAGGAACGCGACAAGGCTGCCCGTCACCCCAATTCTGTATATATTAGCATTGGAACCCTTATTTGAACTCATCCAATCTCATAAAGACTTACAAGGGATAGCTATGGGATCTACACACTGTAAAATTGCAGCGTATGCTAATGATGTTCTTATTTTCGTTAAAAACCCCAAACTCCATCTTTCCCACTTGATGCACTACACCAATTTAGTCTAGTGCCTGGTTATGAATTGAACAAGGAAGAATCCGAAATTCTTCCCCTTAGCTAATATTGTCTCAAACATGAGCTAGACTCCTTTGGCTTAAAATTGTGTAAGGATTCTATAAAATACTTAGGCATACAATTTGCTCTGACAATAACAGGCACTATTAATCTTAATATACAAATACTACTTAACAAACTCAAAGATCTTACGTCTAAATGGTCCCCCCTCTACTTATCCTGGTGGGGCAGGTTGGACACAATAAAAATTATGCTAACTCCTATTATCCTATATTATCTTCAACTTCTTCCGGTCTCCCTCCCATTGTCTTTTTTTTAAACAGATTTACTCTGTCTTATCGGATTTCTTATGGGGCCCAGGCAAATCTAAAAAGATTGCTATAGCCAAGTTAAAAGCTTCTTACGACAAAGGAGGTGTGAGGTTTCTGGACTTTAAACTCTACCACTCGGCTTTCCTTGTGAACCAATCTCAATACTGGTTCAACGCTACCCTAAAGATCGATACCCCATCTTGGTACAGATTGGAAGAGAATATGGTCTACCCACACCACCCAGCTGACTTTATATACCGGTTCTACTACTCCTCCTTGGCTATATCTGAAACTATTAAAGCCACTGCCACTGCTCTTAAGGCATTTCTTTTTCCACATAATAAAACCCCAAATAAAGATCTTTCTCCCTGATCTGGCATAACAAAAATATTCCATCAATAATAGGACTTTGAACTGTAAATCTTGGCTTAAAAATGGTGTTAGATTCATTCAACAAATTATCAATGACCCCACTATCTCACCCTTCCTACAACTGCAACATTTGTTCTCTATCGCAAATACTGATTTTCACTTTTACAACAAGTTGGTTAACGCTTGTCTTGATACTTTTCAACGCTTCTCGAAAAATATTCTTTTACCAGGTGGCCTTAGAATGATGCATTTAACCACATTACCTAACCTTAGAGCCTCTAACATTTAATCAACACTTAGCACAGATCACATACCACAGTCTGTATGGCTGCAGTGGGAAAGGGCTTAGCTCTTGATGAACACACATGGTCCTTAATTTTCTCCAGAATTAAAAACCTCTCTTGTCTCTGCTAATATTACACAGCACCTTCTCTGTTTCATACATAGGGCTTTCCTTACTCCTGCCAAACTTGCCAAATCCAACAAGGGCCTAGGGGATTATTGTTGGACATGTGGTTATGTCCCGGCCTCATTTGAGCATATGTTCTTTAGTTGTCCTTTTGTCTTTTCATTTTGGCAAGACGTTCGGAAAAATCAACTCATCTTTAAAAGTGATGTTCCTCTTTCTTTTATGAACATTGTTTTAGGTAACTTAGCTATTGTTATGATACACTAACTTCAAATTGAAAAGTTGTTTTACAACTGTAACAACAAATAAAAAATAAAAAATAAAACTTTATGATCTCTTTATATGTATTGCGTTAAAGCTTATAACTACCAATTGGAAGAATTCTCGCTCCTTAAGTTACAGAGGATGTTGGAACAATATATGCCATACACAGAGAATGGAACATTGCATGGCAAGACTGTATTCTCAAGTACAATGCTAAATTATCATTTTCATTCATTATTTAAATAGTTTCAGTGCCTCTACACATGTGTCACACTCTGAGTCCTCAGACTCTTGGCTCACCTTTTTGTTTCCTGACGTTTTGTTTCTTGTATTCGCAGATTTCTCCTTCCTTATAGAAATTTGGGTTTTGTACAGGAAGGGGCGTGTCTCCTCCATCGCCAGTATGCAGGCAGGTAACGTGTAGATGTGATTTTGGGCTCCTGCCGAGGATGGATTTGATGGCACGGAGCCTTCAGTGTTCCAGGAAGGATTCCAGAAAAGGCTGGGTAGCAATCCAGGAGGGAAGACAACGAGTCCAGGAAGTTATAGAAGTAGCTTGCACGGCTCCACAAAGCGGAGATAGCGAGGAGCGGCACAGAACACCACACCGGGAAGCAAGGGAAAGGCTAACCGCAAGGAAGCCAAAGTATTAGGGAAAGTGGGACAAAGGAAGGAATCGGAGATACAACTTGCCGGAACGAACAGCACGGACAAGCTTAGCATTGAAACGCGCCGAGGCGCTGGGGCGTGTCTCTTTTCAAGGAAGCAACAGGCATTACTGGAAGACTAGACCGTGTGTGTGTCCCTGCGGCGTGGGCCATGTTGGATGTACAATGGATGCAATACTACAGTGTTTAAGGGACCATGTTGTCCAGAAGGGGCGGAATCAGTAATTCATGACAACATGGTTCATGAATTTATTGATACTGACTCTGTACATCATTCTTGTAATGTTCATATATGTAATCATATTTGTACTTATGACTACGTAAACTAGACTTTTACTGGTACAATACCACCTCCCCCCTTCCCATCCTCCTCGTTTGTTTCCTGTGTCTTTGTCCCTCTTATTATATTCTAGAAAAATGCATTGTTCTTATAGTAGATTTGAGCCAATTGTTTTTGAACTTTCTTACTAGTCTATTCTATTAATAATTCAATCTCTTAAGATTATTCATTATAGATCAAGTGTAATGTCTATTATTTATGCTGTTAATATTCTAATAAAAATTATTAAACAAAAAGAAAAGATGCTCAATGCATCAACTGAATCTGAACCATATACAGCCTCTGAGAGGTCCCTTACTGGGGGGCCTGTAACAAAACTCCCAATGCACAGTTAAGCACAGATAAAACATATTTTCATATCATTTTATATATTGGGGTTCAGCTTTGCAAATGCACAGGCACAATAAAAGGTAGGATCTGTGCATTCAACCATACACTCAATATATATTGAAGTAGGCTGTTTGGAATAAGGGCCAGGGTTTAGATGCCAGCGACCGCGACTAACGTTGGAATAAACAAAACAGAGCTTTTAAGAGAGAATAATGATCGTACGCCTCCGGTATCAGCAAATGCAACTGTCTGCCAGCACAAATGTACTTTTTATTTCATCCACCCTTGACCTGCAAAGGTAAGGAGGAAGCAATGTGCAAGGCATTCTGGGAAATTGTTTTTTAAAATTAAATTTGTTTTACTGATTGCCTTAATCCCCATATTCTGGATACATAGTGCATTCTGAAATACAATCCTAGGGCTTGCAGAACGCGACAGCCGTTTGCTGCAAATTTTGGAAGCAAGGTCAACACTAGGCTCCAAAGCCAACCGTTTGGACGGGGAGCTAAAGGACCATATTATGACAAATTATTGTCCACACTTGTGCTTGCCACACTTTATACCTAATGCAGAAGTATAATTGACTCTGTGTCCTAAAATTGTACACCGGAATTTAGGAAATCAGCTCTTACGAGAAGCACTGTGCATTGGACACTCCTAGTCAATGGGCATGCACAAAATACACATAAATGCAGCAATATTTACTACAGTTTAAGGGAAATTTCCATTTGTGTAAACTAAGCTTTGTCCTGGCCTGTAGCGGTCTGTCCATGTCGAATTTCAGAAATGTTTAGAAGATAAGAGCATTTGCTCAGGGGTTAAAAAGGGACACGTGGCGTGGATGCAGTTCGCTTTCAGAGAGGCTCGATCATGACCTGATAAGTGTAACATACATACATACGATCTCACTGCATGAAGGAGCCAGCAGGTACGATAACATAGTCCCAGGGCAGCCCAGGTCGAAACATAGAGCTTCCTGCACATATTTATTGTGACACTGGAGCCACCTAAATACTTTATCATCACTTCTCACTCCCAGGCCCACCCAATTTAAACCCTTACAATTAACCACCTTCACCGTGCTTTTTTAACACTGACACACTGAGTAGCATCAAATGCCATTACCACTGGGCAGCACTGAGTTTTTTCATCACAGAACGCCATCACATTCACATGCCTTTAACACAAAGCAACACTGACACGAGCGTAGCACCTTTGTCAGCAGCGTAGAAATCTCTTTTGCTGATTAGCATTGCAGAGCAGTATTAATGTTTTATACATTAGGCTGCACATTTGGTAACTCTGTCCTGAATTTGCTGCAGCAGATAACTTCAGAACCAGTCCCGCCTGATTTGCCTAAACTGTAGTCAGACCTCCTCCATTTGTGAAGCCTTCCCGCCAAGTAGCACCCCAAAGAAGTGAGGGCCCCATAAACGCCTTATGCACAGACGAGCCACATGGACAGCCAGCAGGGACGTCATTTAGGGGTCGCCAGAGGTCGCAACTGCAACCTCTGAGGTCTCCCTTGCGACCTCTGTGGTCTCCCTTGTGACCTCTAAAAAAATATTTATTTATTTATTTATTTATTGTAATGCAAGCTCCTGGCCTGTGGCTCTTTACTTCTGGTGTGGCTAGCTTTCTTGTTCAGTCCCCTTTAAAAAAATAAGAAAAATAAGAAAAGGAGTGCCACAAGTCTAACACTTTCAGCACTGACCCTAAATAAGAAAAAATAGGAATACCAAATAATGTATCCCAGCACACACATGTCCATTGGTACATGCACGGCACGGGCGTTTTACTTCTGCAGCCTTGCTCATTGCTTCATTGCTCATTGTGAATGCTGGATGAGGCACTACATGCCCATTTTTAATAGAGGGCTCTCCTGTGCATCAGGGACGTCATTTAGGGGTTGTCAGGGGTCGCCAGAGTTTGCAACTTCGACCTCTGAGGTCTCCATTGCGACCTCTAAAAAAAAAAAATATATATATATATATATATATTTATTCATTTTTTTATTGTAATGCAAGCTCCTGCCTGTGGCTCTTTACTTCTGGGGTGGCTTTCTTGTTCAGGCCCCTTTAAAAAAAGAAGAAAAATAAGAACAGGAGTGCCACAAGTCTAACACTTTCAGCACTGACCCTAAATAAGAAAGAATAGAAATACCAAATCATGTGTCTTTCTACAATAATTGCTAGGCTCATTAAATGATTAAATGTTTATTTCAGGCACACTTCAGGGGGTGAGTCACTGATTTAGTCTGTTCTTAAACGCCTCACTCAGCCTTTCATCCTTCTGAGGTCGATAAATGAGTACCAACACAGGTTGGGTGATATTGGGTGTATATTTTGTCTATATAAAGCGCTTAAGCGTGAGTGCTATATAACAACACATCATTATCATTTGATCATGGACGTCTGCTTGCATACACCGTCATTTGGTAACATGGGCCTACACACACGGATCTTAATGATACATATGGTGATCCATTCTTGTATGAAATGTACATCACATAGTGATATCTTAACTATATTTTTCGTAGTGTACAATGCTATGTGATGCCACTTCCTGTTTTGTCAATGGGTGAAATGTTGTGTTCCATCGCTACCCGTGATATCCCTTTGGGGCGGGGTCAAATGACATCACTTCCTGTGATGTCATCAGGGTCAAGGGTCACGTGATGTCACTTCAGCTACCCTAGCATTTTGGTGAAATGACGTCCCTGCTGTGCATCCCTGTGATATAGGGCACTAAGTGGTAGTAGAATCCTGGTCCCCCTGTACACACAGGAGCCAGAAATCAGGGAGAGGTGTTGGTTGACACATCTCCCTCCTTTCTGCCTGAAGACCACCTCCTGGTGAGCTGTCAGTGTGTGGTTTCCTAAAGTGGATGATGCAGGTATGTTTAGTGAAACCTGTGTGTATGTATACATGTGTGCACGCATGTGAGGGGTGATGTGTGCATTGTATTTGTATTGATTGATATTTGTATAGCGATTTTGCCAAAGGGCTGAACATATAATGCAACGGTACAAACAATTTAGAGTATTGACGGAGTAACAGAAAATGCAGGTACAAGGCTAGGAGTAAGACAGAGCGGACTGAAGATGGCGTTTAAGATGAGTCTGAAATATATGGTAGGTAGTAGAAAAGCAGATAACAAGTGGTAAAGAATTCCAGTGAAAGGGGGCCTAATAGAGAAAGAACGGAAGCGGGAGGAGGAACATGGAGGTTTGGGGAAAACAAGACAAAGTGGATTGTGAGTGGAGAGAGCAATAGGGGTGTTAAAATGACATTCGGAAAGAAAGATTAGAGGGAGCAAGGATGTGAATGCATTTAAAGACAATAGATAGAAAATGAAACAAAAGCTGATATTCAAAGGGTAGAATAGAAGCAGATGACAATGAGGAAGTAATTGAGGCCAGAACGGAAGAGAAGACGAATGGCAAAGTTGCAAATAAATCGAAGAGGAATGAAACAGGAACACAGGAAGACCAATTAAGAGAGCAGAACAATAGTCAATTCTAGAAAAGATTAGAGCATATATAAGAAGTTTAGAAACGTGGACAGAAAGAAAAGACCAAGCTTGACGAAGGTTCAAGAGAAGAAAGTGACAATTGCCTGCAGTAAGATATATATGCGAAGAAAAAAATAGAGAGAAGAGTCAAAGGGTACACTGAGGTTCCAAGCCGAGAGAGAAAAGGGAAGCTTTGAGAAAAGAAAGGACAGAAAGGAAGAGGGTTGGCAAAGAGGAGGATGGAGGAAAGAAGAGGACTTCTGCTTTAGAAGCGTTAAGATGGAGAAAGTGTGAGGACATCCAAGATTGGATGGCAGAAGGACAGGCAGAGACACGAGTATGAAAAGTGTGAGAAACCAGAAGGTGTCTTACCCACTAGTCCCCGGGATCTGTCATCCAGGTGGCCAGGACACGGCCATCGCTTTTGGATCCAGTTCCTGGGGTGGACCAGTGCGGGAGGATCACCTGGATGGGGTGGCTTTCTTGTTCAGGCCCCTTTAAAGAAAGAAGAAAAATAAGAACAGGAGTGCCACAAGTCTAACACTTTCAGCACTGACCCTAAATAAGAAAGAATAGAAATACCTAATCATATGTTTTTCTGGAATTCTATACAATAATTGCTAGGCTCATTAAATAGGCACACTTCAGTGGGTGAGTCACTGATTTAGTCTGTTCTTAAACGCCTCACTCAGCCTTTCATCCTTCTGAGGTCGATAAATGAGTACCAACACAGGTTGGGTGATATTGGGTTTATATTTTGTCTATATAAAGCGCTTAATCGTAAGTGCTATATAACAACACATCATTATCATTTGGTCATGGACGTCTGCTTGCATACACAGTCATTTGGTAACATGGGCCTACACACACTGATCTTAATGATACATATGGCTATCCATTCTTGTATGAAATGTACATCACATAGTGATATCGTAACTATATTTTTCGTAGTGTACAATGCTATGTGATGCCACTTCCTGTTTTGTCAACGGGTGAAATGTTGTGTTCCATCGCTACCCGCGATATCACTTTGGGGCGGGGTCAAATTACAGCCAGAAATCAGGGAGAGGGTCCCTAACACCCTATGGGCCCACATTCTGAGAAATCGGATTCAATTGAATACTTGGGGCCAAGCTTGATAGAATACAGACTGTGGAGACAGGAAGATAAAGGTAAAAGGGGAATGGGAATTTGAGCAGGTCGACGCTTCAATTAGTAGAATGAAAGATTGCACAATGATACTATTTCTGAAAACTTCACATCATCCAGGATACCCAGGATCTGCATGTGCCACCAGGACAGGACCTTTCACCTTTCCCTGCACCCGGTCTGTCCAGGGAAGCTCTTCCATGTGGGCCGAGTACACGCTACTTTAAGCATGTTGTTCTGGCATTCATTCAAATTGGCAATCATCCTTCATGCGCTCATTTATGTACACAACAAATGGGTTGTTTTAGGATTCAGTGGTCCCTTCTCCCATGGTGCACCTTTGTAAGGACTAGGACTGCTAGACAGTCCGGCCCTCCACCGCTGTCTAGCCCACACTGAGCCAAGTGTTTCAAGCAATGACCCACGCAGATCACGACACGGCTCTCTTCCGCAACAGCTCCGGATACAGAGCCAGGAATAGCATTGAATTTAAGTCATCTCATGCTCCCACCATCATATGCCATGGATGGGAGGGATGCTGCTGCCTGCAGGTGTTTGAGAAAACCTGGTCTTCATTCAAAAGACACTCATTTAGTCTGATTGGAAATGTGATTTTATTTTCGTATTTGTTTTAGTCTGTGCTCAAACATCCCCTTATGGTTTGACGTGCATATGTTGTTAGTCATGCTGACACGATGATTGCACGGCCGTCACACACACTGACTGAGGGGCAGTGCTCTGGCCCTTTCTTGACTAACAGAGATAGTAACAATGAATTACAAACACTTCACTTGACTGTTCTCGTTCAGAGTGACTGCCTCTTATCCGACTCACGAACCCCGCTGTCCCATTCAATTTTATGTTTTTATTACTTACTATGTGTAACCCATGTGCACAAATTCTGTCTCCAGAGACTCTCCATTGCAGGATACAGCAGGGTCAGGCAGCTCGAATAGGCCCCTTGTCGTAGGATGTGCTTTGCTTGAGGACTGTTCCTTCCTCTGCCATCAACACTTCCTTTCGAATATCTGCGCATTGCGATGGGTGTGGCACCCAGTAACACACCAATATGCATGACGGCCCACGCGTCTTGAGCATGATTGGCTGCCACTGCCTGCTACATATCAACAGGCCCCCTGACCCTGCCCTAAGAGGGCGAGGCTCAAGAGTCATCCCCGGGTCAGCCCCGCCCTGCCCCCACCCAAGGCAGGTCAAAGCAAACTTGATGTAGAACCCACCCCCCACGGAAGGAATTGTTGGTGTTCTCGAAGAGAATGTGAAGCTATCTGCCTGGAGCCAAGCTAGTGGATGGCTGGGGCTCTGACAGCCCCTTGACTCATGCTATTGGTGGTTCATCAAAGCAAATTTACACTATGTGTTAACTTTTCTTGATGATGTTCTCCGACAGACACTGTGTGAATTCTAATCATAAATACATACATTTGCCGCTGTGTGGCATGCTGGCGGCAGGCTGTGTGAGGCAACGTAACAAGTACAGCTTCCGTTTCAAAAATCCAGCCCAGCTCCATGGATATTAATGTGGCTCATAAAACCGGCTCCATAGTGGCTTATATAATTGGACCCAGGACCATCCAAAGTGCATTTTGATTCTGCCGGTGGTAGAATGGCAGCTAGACCAATCCGCCCCTGGTTCAGGGAGATGGGTAAGGAGTGATCTTTATGCATGTAAAGAAGGTGCACCTCGAGGACGAGGGTCTTAATTTTCTTTCTGAATTGCATGAGGGCATGAGGATGGGAGAGAGTCTGGTGTTGATGGTGCGTGGTCCTCAGTGGTCGTGTACCCTGAGAATGCTTGTTTCCTGGTTCGAATTCATTTCTCTTTATTTATTTATTCAATGTGTTACAGTTTAAATTAATAAACTTTACACATATCTAGAAACATGAAATCAAATTAGTTAATTTCCAAACTCAGCTATTATATCATTACATTGAATAAAAAAAAAATAAAAAAAAAAAAATAAATAAATAAATTAAAAAAAAAAAAAATCCATACATCACAATTAATATCCATTTGACATTCAATTACACAATTAGATAAAATAACAATACTAATAGTGATAATAATGAATCTGACCTAGATACAGTCATACATACTAAAACCTAAAACAACCTAAGTCAAGCCCTATATACATCAAATCGGAACTCAACAAGGTACAAATTACTGACCCATAACTAAGGAGAAACAATTAGGAATTATAATTCACAATTATATAGTAACGCATCGCACAGTAGGGTTCTCATATAAGTTTGTCTCATCACTAATCCCAAGTGTAAAAAAGACCACCTATTCAGATCTTAATGCCCAGTTTTCCCTCTATAACCAACCAAATGTTATATAAAGAGGTTAAAATATGGATATTTTCAGAATTTAGGCAATGATGCCAGAATAATACCTTAGAGATCGCTGCAGGATCGTGAGTATATTTTCCCATATGTTGCTGTATTATATTTGTCATGCTACTACATTGTGTCAGGACATGATGTGCTGTCTCCGAAACATTATTGGTTTTACACAATCTGCAATTCCTTAGTTCCAAAGGTATTTGGTCTCTCCGGCCCGTGACCCATAATGTCGGAAGTTGATCTAGTCTTAATAGGAGTATAAAACGTCGCAATCTTTTACAGGGGGATAAGTTAAGGTATTCTTGCGGTTTCATATAAGTGTACAGCCTGAATTTCACAAATTCATAACTTTTCAGTGTACTGAGGTGGGCAAAATTCTCCAACCAATCCCACATATCCATTCGCTTGTCAAGGGCCCTCTGAACTTGCTTAGTATAGTCCCCTTCGCGATACATCCATCCTATGTCAGCAAGGTGTCTTAACATTATAGCAGCAAGTGAGAGGGAATTTTGTTTTTTATATATTTCCTTACCCACAGCAGTCAGTAATGGATTTGTTGTACCACTACGCATTTTGATAAAAAGCCCCAATCTCTTTTTCAATACTATAGCTTTTAATGAAGGTAATCCCAGCTCTAAGCGTATAATGGCCATTGGTATTCCTGGCGCTAGGCCTAAAACCCGCCGCCAGAATTTCCCTTCTATTACTTGTAACCAGCTAAGATCTAAATCAAACAGGGCCTCTAATCCGTAGATTACCATAGGTATAAAAACCTGCACATAAAGTTGGCGTGTGCCCCATAGCGTAAAACCTCCTTGCTTATTAGTGAAGTTCGCAACCAGCGATGTGACCTGTGCTGCACGCATCTTCCGAGAATGTTTGCATAAACCATAGTCCCCGCTAGGCTCAAAATCAATACCCATATACCGGTATTGTGGGGCGTAAGGGATTATGGTCTTACCCACCATAAGATTTACGCGTGACACTCTTTTGTTGGTAAATCGTAATACCTTAGTCTTATCAAGATTGATAGTCAGGCCATTACGATTCGCATACTCCCACAAAGCTGTAGCCGATCTACGCAGGCCACTGACTGTATGATCAAAAATGACCAAGTCGTCTGCGTAAGCCAGGACAATACATACCACCTCCCCAATCTTTGGTGGGCAATTTGAGACGGCCGTTATGGCCACAGGTATGTCATGGACATACAAGTTATATACCAAAGGGGCCGTCACACATCCCTGTTTCACCCCCCGATTCTGCTGCACTTTATCAGTCAGGTGTCCCTCTTGATCTAATTTCAGTCTAACTGAAGTATTATAGTGCAGCAATCTTAGGTAATACAGGATGCCTGCTGGACAACCAAGATCGTTAAGTTTAGACCATAAACGTTCTCTCGGAATGGTATCAAAAGCTGCTTTAAAATCTATATATAATGCATATAGGGGCGGTGCACCTTTATTGCGAGCCTTAGATCTCAATAGGTTCATTACCATTAGGTTGTAACTCGTTGAATAACCCTTCCTAAATCCACACTGGAAGATGGACAGAATGTTGGCACTTTCTACCCAAGATTGTAGGTCCTCAAGCAGTAATGAGGCAAACAATTTACCCGTTGTATCCAGCATGGAGAGGAGCCGATAATTAGAGGGATCTAAACGATTACCCTTTTTAAAGACTGGTACCAGTACTGCAGTTTGCCATGAGCTCGGAATGATCCCCTGTACCATTATCTTTTTAAATAGTATAGCCAATACGCTCGCCCAGAACTCGGGCTGATTTCTCATGACTATATTGGCTAGACCGTTAGGTCCTGGAGCTCTGGACGGTTTAAGAGTCTTTATCTTGGTAATTATGGCCGTGTATGAAATATCAAAGGCCATATAGGGGGCCAAGGTCATCTGAGGGCACAATTCGTCTCTCTGTATAATTGTATTACGGGCTAGTAAAAACTTGACCCATTCCTCAGCTTTGATTGGATTAACCATTTGGCCCTTCGATGACTCCCTGGCTTCCCCCAGGAGTGACCAAATGCTACGAGTGTTTTTAGAACAAATCGTCTGAACTAATTTCTGGTAGGCCCTGGTATTTATGGCAGTTTTTATATTTTTAATAATAGATCTATATTTATTTTTGATTTTCCTCGCAGCTATTCGTAATTCATCAGAAGGTCCTAACTTTTTCTTACTCATACGCAGTTCACGTCTCAAGTCCCTTTTGGCATCTCTAATCTTATTATAAGAACTAGGCCCAGCCACCGGTCTAAACATGCTCGAGGTCGGAACCGTTGCATGTGTATGAGAAAATGCTTTTATCCAATTTTCTATTGATTCAATAGACATGGAGTGAAAATCAGGTAAGTTTGACCATTTATCTATCTCGAGTGCCAATGCTGCCTGGTTAATGTTCTTCGCCGACCACCTAATGTTAGAGCCGGATTTATTCACATGTACTGTGCCCATATTGCTCTTATCAAGAGCTCTCTGTTGGATGTTTAATACACATCGGAGAGCAGAATGATCGCTCCATTTATTTAATGATACAAACATGTCTTCCACTAACAGGAGCATTTTAGGGCACATAAAGATATAATCTAGAGTACTACTATACAGCCCATTGGACCAAGTATGTTTCCCCGGGTAGTCACTATAGGTATAGCCGTTCAGCATTTCCAGGTCCCATTCATCAAGCAGCCGACGCCAACGTGGCCCCTCGATATCAGTTTTAGTATGAGTTAGGAGATGTTTCACTCTTAGCTTAGAATTTTGAGGATATTTCCCTGTCTCAGCAGGAATGCGACAATTAAGATCGCCCACAACAATAACTGCTCGATTACCAGGTAGAACCGACCAAGAGGCCAATAATTCATGGAGGGCTTCTTGAATAGGTTCACTAATCCCCTCATACGGGGGGTTATATATATTTATCAACAGGAATTTCTCCTTATCAACCTTTGTTCCATATTCAACCTCTACTGCCAACATATTATCGCAAGCTTTACAAGGTATCTGACTCGAGGGCAGAGAGCTAATCACACCTATCAAAAGCCCTCCAAATGGTCTCCCTTTGTTGCCTCTCTTAGCAAAGGATTGATAATTCGTGTAGCCATCAAGTAATAGATTGTCCATTGCCCATGTCTCCTGTAGACATATCAGGCTATGTTTCACAATAAAATTAACTGAACCCTCCGACGTCAACAGATGAGCAAATCCTCTTGTATTCCACGATAACAATGTCAAATATCAATGTTTAGGCAATACCCTTGGGAGCGATTCCACAAGCCATTTTAGGACCAACTGAACGTCTGAAATTTCATCTTTCTTTCCTTTAGGTATCAAGGGGCATTCCACTGGCATAACCGGCCCACTTGTTTCCACAAGTTCAGCACTAATATCGACTTCATCCAATTCTGCATCAACCTCAACATCCACAGCCCTGAGCTCTTCACGATGTTTCCTAAGCATCTGTGCGGTAGATAGAAATTTACAATGTAATGCAGGCACACAGGGATTGAGGCCTTTTAATGGTTCTACAAACTGGAAGTCATCTGATTTTAAGACGCGTAGTTCAGGGACCGAATGCAGACGTATTAGAAACTCCGATCGTGGCAACCATCTGCGTTCGCTGGTTTTATATAGGTTTTTAATCAAGCAGATTCTATTCCCTATAGGAACGTCTCCATCCTTAGCTGGTCTGATAGGAGAATTGATGGTATTAGCCGGGGCTGACTTGGGTTGGAGTGATGAGTCAGAGCCCCTAATCCGTGATTCCTCCATCTCTTGGAGATCATACTCAAATCGTTCCCATTCGTCTGCCTGGTCCTCTATTTCATCCACGGTTGGCATTCTTCCCTCATCAGCACTCAGACCCACCAACACTGGCTGTTCATATTCGGGCAGCGAATCTTGGTTCGTATCTTGATCAGTGATGAGCCAACTGGAGAGGCTGCCTTCTCCAGAGCCAATCTTTTTCTTAGCTCTGGCTGCCCTTTTTTTGCTTTTTTTGAGCGCCCACCAATGTGCGCTGTCTTATCTTCTTTAGTACCATGCGTCTTGTTTTCCTTGCTTTTTAGCGCTTTCTTAGCCAGTTTACGTTGCTTACGGGAACAGAAAACTGTCTCACTCAAATCCTCATTTGCCGAGGGATCTTTCTCAGCCGTTTTATTTAACTCCTCAGCCATACATATGGCCTCCGATAAATTGATTTCCGCCTCTACCTCCTTATATTTTCCTTCTATTGGAATATTAGGCGATGGATTAGTATTCGTAAGGACCCGCCCCGTCATTTGGAGTAAAATTTTAAGGGCGAATTGCAAGGAGGCCACTGAGGATTGGATCTCTGCCAGTTCCTTTGCCCCAGGAGATAGGGTGGATAGATTACCTTCCTCTGAATCCAGCCCATCCTCCATTGACACCATTACCAAATTGGGAGAAGCTGATAGTCGGCTCAGAGGTGCCTCATGTCCCATGATGTTAGCTGGAGAAGTCATGGAATTATTATCCTGAGGCAGACATATATCTACAGGCGGCCTGAAGATCTGGGGAGTCATCCCCCGCTGAATGCTCAAACACAGGTCTAACAATGAATTGTTATCTATGTCATCAAAGTTAGCAGAGCTCATTGGGTCACCACCCCCATCGCCCGATGGAACGGGGTCCTCAATAATCGTTGAATTAGTTTCCGTTAAGGGGAGTGGGGCAAAGAAACCAGTTATAGCCCCCAGTCCCAAGGGAATGGATTTGCTGGATTTTTTCTTATTATTTGCTTTGGGTATTCTCATCTCCTCATTCATCGGGATTTCCACTTCCAATTGTTTCTTCGTTTTGCGCAGGTTGTACTTGTTTTGTATCATTTTCTTCCCTGGCGCCATTTTATCAAGTAGCAGTGTTTATAGCAGAAATCTAGGTGCCTTCTCTCTAGCCGATTGCCAGGTACTGCTAAGCCCCAGTCAGAACCAAATTTCAACACGTAGCCTACACTACCCTGCACAAAGCCAGCTAACGCCAAATACCCGCGCCCCCCAAACAGTCACAATGCCAATTCAGCACACAGACCCAAATGGACTCCTCTCCCTAGGGTAATTATATAATTATAAAATTATATCAGGCCATGGGAGGGTGGCTGGGTAGGAAGGAGGGGGGGGGACTAATGGCAGGGGTAAAGGGGTGAAAGAAGGAGGGGGCTCAGATTAAGAGAGCAGCGCTACTTGCTGGACGATGTAATCGCTGCGAGTCCGTATGACTCCCCCCTGTGCTGTTCAGCTTTCTTCCCCGTGTACTAATTGCCCACCAAAAATACCGGCAATGATTGCACTGGTCCTCAAACTGCTCCCATAATTCCACCTACGGCAGAAGTCGCTCTCCGCCTTCCACCCTCCGTGAGGACCCGTGTGCTCTGGTAGGTATCCTGCAGATGGAGCTGCACTGCCGCAGCCGAAGGTACACGGCAGGCAGGCAGGCACTGCGGGCACTGCGGGCGAAGTCGATCCCAGCCGCCGACACACGCCGACAAACGGGAGCAGAAACGAAAGCGAAAGCGGGAGCTCAGCCTCAGGCTACTCGCCTTCGAGGAAAGGACCCTGAGAAAACGTCTGACTCAAGCCGCACCTCGTCAGGAACGTGAACGCACGAATGAGGCCGCCTCCGAGTCAACCGAATCAACACCTTAATGCTTGACTGACCTCCATTTCCTTAACTTTGTTGTTGCATCGCTGGCACTTCCACTCCCACAGGTGTTATTTCCCGACAGGCCACCATTTGGGAAAGGCAGCCTGCCGGTAAATATATTTTGACTAAAGTGGGCATTGTCTCTTGAGTATCTGAGAATCGTGAGGATGATTTGAAAATCTAGTAGCACCAGTACAGAAAATATGCCTCACTAGAATTGGTCTGAAAACGTAAAGATACTAAGAGTACCATTATATCCCTTTCTGTAAGCGTGCATAAGGATGCAATTTAAAAAGATTTTTCAATTGTACTGTGTTTTTGCACACATGGCACTTTAACTAACCCCTTTGCAAATTGTTTGCACTTTAAGTGAATGTATGTACTGGAAGTCAACTTTTAGATAAGTCATATGTAAAAAATAAATTTAACTAAAATGTGAATATATCTTTCTATACATTCTCAAAAAATGGAGTTCGTGGTGGAGTGACTAGAAGTTGTGACTGTCACATTATTTGCAAGTTGCTCATTTGGTATTAGTGAAAAAAGGAGGAAGGGGTAGTTTGTGGTGCTTGTTGTATTGTGCCAAATTGTATACCAGCCAGGAAGCCTTAGCTGCTACATCGGAATCACTAAAAAACACCCTGACGCTACTTAGAGGCTGTAAAACACTTTTTTGTACTATGTGATTAAAATACAACTGACCCTGTTTACCAATTATGTGTTTTCAAACCTCTCATTTCAATCCACCTTTTAAAATAACATCAGTAATTTTAGGAAACTAGCAGAGCCCACCTTAAGACTGCTTGCACCTACCTTAAGTTACATGGGAAAATAATCTGTTTTTTCTACTTTATTCTGTTAAATGCAACTCTCACAGTGCGTACTGTTTTCAATCCCTTGTGTCTCCTACTTTCAGGAGTGTTTATGTCCTTTTAGATGAGAAAGCTATTCCAGGCCCACATTCCATTCATTCTGTTCCTCCAGCCAATGAAATGTTCAATTTTGTATGTATTTTTAGTTTTGAGAATTATCTGAGCTGTTGCTTTCCTTTACAATTAATTTCACTCTGCAACATCTGATGAAGAGTTCTGTGGCACTTCCTAACCTAATGTTTCTTTCCATCTCTGCATAGATGTTTTAGCTAGCCCAATAAAAGGTATTAAAATCTGTAACTTTTGTGATTTTAAAAATGTACTAATGCAGCGTCTAACTTTTCTTTGCACCGTTTTACTCACCTTTTTACAAAGAAAGATATGTATTGCTGAACAAAGCAAATGTATACGTTCTTTTTATAGATTTGACAAATCCATTTGGTGGGGATCACCGATCGGTGCTGTTGAAAACACAAATTACCTTAGAAATACTGCCCTTCCTGTTGAGGGCAGTCTTTGCCCTTTATAACAACAATGAGATCCTAACTGCTTATCACTCGAACCCCAACGGCTCTTCTTAAGGTGGTTGTCAGTTTGGACTGGTAGCCCCTTTTAACAAGTTGACCTTTAAAACCGATCAACCACTAAGTGATGAACAGACACCCAAATCTACAAGGCAAGGAGGGGGCTGCGGTGGGAAGTTGTTGGGGGGAGGGATGCATGTTGGGGACAAAGAATGTAAATTGGGGGGAGGGCTTAGGTGGGAGGTGATAGGGGGGCAATGTATGGTGGGGGTATGCATCTAAGGTGGGGAGGTGGTGAACGTGGGTGGGGTGGTGAAAAGTATGGAGGGTGTATGCGTGTAATGTGGGGAGGGGGTTTGGGTAGCTAACTGGGGAATGGAGCAGTTGGGGTAGGGGTCTGTGCATCACAGTAGTAGTGGGTGGCGGAGACCAGATGGAGCAAAATAGGGGTAGGAACGGGATGTTGAGGGTGGGAGCCTCCAAAGAAAGAAAACGGGGAAAGTATTGGGGACAGGTAATGGGGCAGAAGTGGGGGGAAGGAGGGAAGAAGGGATTAGATTTTGGGATGGGCACGAGTAGTTGCATGAGATAACCGCCTGTGGTTGAGCAATGTGCAACTGCTCATCGGCAACAATGGGGGGTTTGGGGTGGGCAACTGGAAGGGTGCATAGTTGGGATTGAGCTAACGATCTGTCAAGCAATTTGTAGTTTACCAATCCGTAACTAACAAACTTCAGGTTCTCCAGAACAATGCTCTACGCGCAGCACTCGACATCCCAAGGCGCGAGCACATCTCTACAACCAGGAAAGCGTGCAAATGGCTCTCCATACAGCAAAAAATTCACCTCAAAAGTATCTGCCTCACCTACAAGGCCTTAAACAATCTAGCCCCACCGTACCTCTCCAACAAATTCACTCTAAAATCCACATCCAGAACCACTAGATCATCCAACTTCTTATGCCTGCTAGTGCCCAGATATGCCTTAAAAAGAGCAGGAGGTGTGAGCTTCACTGTACTAGCCTCCCAACTCTGGAACACCATACCACTCAAAATTAAAACTACTGAGTCCTTCCCGATCTTTAGGAAACTTGTTATTGGCTGGTTACTGAACAAAGAGTAGCATCCACCAATATCCTGAATATCTAACAGCTGCAACTTACCTGCACTATATGTAAATTGTTGTACTATGTAAATCTTTTGTAAATTGATGTACTTGCAAATGTAAATGCATATCTTTTGCCTGTAACCGTGTCCTTAAGCGCCCTTCTACCCACGGGTCCGGAGCGCTCTACAAATAAACTAAACAAACAAACAAATATACAGACACACAACCATGAAGTGGAGCCTAGGCAGTGATGTCATTAACCCTTTGAAAGTGGAAAAAGGTGTACGGCAAGGGAGGGCACTTGCTCATCACTTTTTTGTTTATATATTAATGACTTAACGTAACACATCTTATCTCACCATCAAATACACCTTCTTTAGGCTCAGATATAAGTCCATTGATTATTTGTGTATGGTAGTGTTTTACTAAATATGGAAGGATTGAAGAAATAGTTCTCGTTTTCATGAGTATTGTCTAAGTAAAGGAATAGCCGTTGATCTAAGATGAAATCACAGTTTTTTACAATGCTCAGAATGGATTTGCCCAGGCTTCATCTTAGTATAAATGATGTTCCTATTGAACACGTTACGGGCATTAGGATGAGGAGCAAGCGTCCTTGGGATCAGCAGATTACTAAATGTAATCTTATATTAGTGCATTATAGTACAACTATTGCAAACTTCCAAAATAATCACTGGAATGGAGCAATAAGTCCAAACCTAAATGTTTACAAGATACAGGCAAGTGAAGCCTGCTTCTCTGGAGCAGAGTTATGGGGCTACTGCAAAGCAAAAACAAATACAACATGTCAAGTTAAACAGAATTTAGATTTACCAAGATATACACTTTCTTTAGCTCTACATCTGGAAACTTGTTTTGAGGAGTATTGAAAACAAAATAGCATTGAAACCATTGTTATTTTGTATGAAGACTTGGTACAGTCCATTGCTGTGAGGCATTTAAAGGCATTTATCACAAGAAAAGGGAGAGATGAGGCACTGTTGCGCGATGCGAGAGGAGGACGTGGTTGTCGGCAGCTCCATAGGAGCAGCAACTATCCTGGTTATTATCCTTGTTTTCTGCCTGTCAATTGTTGCATAACCTGCTGTTTGGCGAAGCGGCACCCAACGGGACACAGAACAGTGCATTCTCTGCTGAGATCGGGGACTGAGAGCCTCCTCCACAATACGACGGTTGTCCCGCACAGATCGACATTTTGTTACCGTTCCCGTGACTTGGAGGACACAACGCAACCTGTGTTTGGAAACCCGAGCCACTACCCAACGCAGCCCGGAACCCCGGAGAGTATACAAGCCGCGGTCGCCGTGGGGCCGCCGGTCTGACGAGGAAGAGCAGCTGCCGGGTTGCTGTCAAAAAAGAAGCTGTGTCGACTCAGTACGGCCGTCAGTTCCGCTAACTGGGGGGCTTGCCAGGACCAGAGTACTGCAGCCTGCTAGAGGGGAGGCTGGCCCTGCGAGTAGCACTGTATTGAGAACCCAATCCTCTGTATCTGGAAGCTAATAACGCACGGATTACACACTGGAGTGCTAAGGGACTGTGCAGTTCACGCACCAATGCATTCTGAAACCCGGAACGTTAGCGGGAATCAGCCCTGCGACTACCTCTGCTTTATCCGGACAGCAAAATGTGGCCCTTGCCCTGAAGCTGCAGTGTGACCGTGAGATACCTAGTAACACCCCTACCATACCCGGACCCTTGTGGGTGCAAAAATAGACACCGGACTGATGCTTGAATCCAAATATCGGTCTGCGGTTAGCCTGGTAAGGACTGCTGCTGCACTCCAGTTGTGGGCTCATTAGGACCAGCCTACTTCATCACGCTGGGAGGGGGTCGGGCCGGGGCGAAACTACATCAGGAACTTGCTGCAGTACGCACGGACAACCTTCTGAACCTGGCGCCCTATAATTGTTACATTTGCACACTGGGATACCAAGATAACTCGGGCTGCGAGGTGTCTCAGGACCTGTGTCCTTGGCCAAAAGCAATTATGCAGCTATACTTGTTTTTTTGCAGACAGCCGAGAGTGCCCCCTGTCCCGAGTTACTGAGCGAACACAAGGTCCCTAGCAAATAACTCTTGATCCGATCAAAGGAAAACGCAGAACACATTTCACCGCCAACCACCCTAACAAAGGCCATAAGAATTCACGATAAACACACCGGACGCATCATTAGTGTTTAACTGTTTCAATGACTGCTGAGACCTTCGCTCTGACTCCGTAAATCCAACACTGCACTGCTCTTCCTAAGCACTATACGCACCATGGTCATGGATGAACTCAAGAAGGCCTCCACCCAGAGTAAAATGTAACAATATGCAACGCCTGTCACTGATGCCTCAACTGACCAAACACCGCCAGGCGACAAGGGGCAATGGAAGAAAACTTCTCCCTAAAATACACGATGACCACCATAGCTGTCTCCCGCACTTCCATGGAAAGAAAAAAGGATGGCATTAGTGCGGATGTATCACTTCTGCGCCATGACCTCCAGAAGTTATCCTCCTGCACAGGAGAGGCAGAACCTTGCATATCTTGTATTGCATTGTATTGTATTGTATTTCCATTTATATAGCGTGCACAGTCCAGGGGCACCTAGGCGCTGAATTTAAGAATATGGTTACAGTAAGTGTTGAACAAGTTACAATAATTACAGTTCAGGCGTACATTAGGCCTTGATAGTACAGAGGGAATACATACCTAGGAAAGCTCACCTCTTGTTGTGGGGAACTATATCAAAGTACATAAGAAGGACATAAAAGGTGCATAAAATATATACTTGGGAAAGCTCACCTCTTGTTACGGGGAACACCTACCTTATACATATAGGTGTAATGTAGGTGCATAGGATACATACTAAGGAAAGCTCACCCTTGTTGCGGAGAGCTGCACCAGAGTACATATAGGTAAAAGCTAGGTGCATAGGATACATACTTAGGAAAGCTCACCTCTTGTTGCGGGGAGCCGCATCAAATTACATATAGGTACAAGGTAGGTGCATAAAATACATACATGTGAAAGCTCACCTCTTGTTACGGGGAACTACTCAGAGTACATAAGGACATAATAGGTGCAAACAGTGCATACTTGGGTGAACTCACCTCTTGTTACGGGAAACTACTCAGAGTACATAAGGACATAATAGGTGCATAAAATACATACTTGGGAGAGCTCACCTCTTGTTACCGGGAACTGCATAGAGTACATAAGAAAGACATAATAGGTGCATAATATACATACTTGGGAAAGCTCACCTTTTGTTGTAGGAAACTACATCAGAATGCATATGGGGGATATACGGGGTGTGTAAGATAGAAGCTTGGGAAAGGTCACCTTTCACATTAGTGGAGAGCGGCAGAGTACAAATGGTAGCCACGGTAGAAGCAAAGCATGTGCCTCATACTTAAACAAGCTCACATCTTAATACAGGTAGCTAAGTAAGAGAACATGAGAGGAACTTACAAGTAGGCAGGATATAACGTTAGAGGTGGTAGAGGCATGCGTCGGAAGGCGCAAACTATAAATGAAAGACCAATATGACGGTAGAGAATGGATGCAGACAGCAGCAGTGTACTAATATTGGAGTACAGTATAAGCACAGAGAATATATGACTTAAATTATTGTAAAGGCAAATAGGTAGTGCAAGTAATGGGGCAATCATACAAAACATGACATTGTGAAAGGGCTGGCATCATAGCATGATAGTTGCATTAATGGTAGAGATTAAAGCTCATGAGAGAGGAGGCAGACTTAAGTGAGGAGAAGGAGCAACAATTAAGTCAGAGTAGAGAAGGAACGTCCATTCCCTCCGGATCCGTCGTAGGTGGCAAAGGTTGCTGACAAACAGAAGCAAGGGATGAGATTGGCATTCCTAATGATGATCAGGCAAAGAGAGCAGTGCATAGTCAATGCGAAAGCAGTAAGTTGCAGGTCGGCGAAGCAGGCAAGTTAGAGTTAAGGATGGGTACCGATCTGCGTTTAGTTTCGGAAATGTTTCAGGTGAGTGCAGAGCAGGAGGCAGTAAGGTAAGTAGCCGCAGAGTCACGTACCACAGGGGGCAGTGTGCGATATAGGCTCAGAGGTGAGCGAAGGCATATGGTTGGAAAACTCTCACAGGAGAGTAACATGGACATCGAGACAGGCTACAGAGTGTAGTGGTCAAAATAGAATAACGGACAGTGTGAACGTGCCCCTTACCTATGAAAACAGCAAAGCGCCCCAGGGCAGATGCAGGTTAGGCAGCTTATAACACGGCAGTGGTGACAATTGGCAAGGCCTGGGTAAGGACAGGGGAAAGACAGGGCCTTGAAAATGCAAACCTTTAGTACCGGGCTCGGCTTTGCCTCACTGCTTGGCTCGGGTCACGGTATTTTCTGATGTGCTCACCTAATCAGGAAGGCCAATAAAGCGACGTGCCTCTCTTCTCTCCACATCATGGGAGGCTGGAATCAGGAGGAAAAGGTGCCAGCCATTGTTGAAGAGTTCGCATGCCAATAGATAGAATGGTGAAAGGCTGCAAGCTGGGCCCATGGTGGTCTAGGGCACAGCCTTCGGAACGTCAGATTGCTTTTAGTGTCTCGGAGCTGTCAGAAGCAGCCGTAAACTGGCATTTTAGCGCTAGGTCAGCCAACGCTCTGTCAGGCTCCATGACCCTCCGCAGGCTTTTATTCTTTTTCTTTGCTGAAGTTGGGGACGGGGTCCACACTGTGGAACAACAGATGTCAAGGGTGATGGCGCGTCTGAAGACAATGGAGGAACGTGTTGACGATGGAGAGGGCAGATCATGGCGCAATAACTTGCTTATCCTAGGATTGCTTGAGAAAGCAGAGGGGCCGAATATGGAGCTCTTTCTTGAACAATGGCAGGTGGATATGTTTGCACTCCAAACGTTTTCCAATTTCTTTTCCATTGAAAGTACATGCCATCGGGACAACCTATTCCATACGCACCACTGCGCACGGTTATCGCCAGATTGCTTAACTACAGGGATTGTGACTAATTAGTGCAAATGGCAAGTGTGAAGTGGTCAATTACCTATAATGGGTCCCGGATTGCTTTGTTCCGGACTACACCAGGGAGGTGCAACGCACTAGACAATCCTTCGACCAATTTAAGACGTTTATATGCCTTGAATGTCGAATATGGCCTGTTGTTCCCAGCGCAATGAAAGATATATCACAACAGCACTACAGTACAGGATCCCTGGGAGGCTTGGAAGTGGGCCGGACTACATCTGGAGGGTGACTGGGGGCCAGAAAGAAAAAAGGTGAATAACAAACCTCAGTGTGACCCTGAGCGACCCCCCAGGGGAACTGCCGGATGGGTGAGAACCAGACCTAGATACACCCGCAGATAACAACTGAAGGAAACAAACTTGGAGAAGACTGTGATAGTAATGACATTTTACGCCGACATGGACTTCGCTGATGGGCAGACAAACTCCTGTGGTCTGTAACGGGCGGGCTCTGGAGTTGCAGAGGTTCATTTAGTTGCAGTACAGTGCAGCTCACCCCTTCCCCCAAGTTTGATTGATTTGGTTACCACGGTTTCTCTGTTTTGCTACAGAATATGCCCAGATGATTCCCTGGGCGGAATATGTTCTTGTTTCAGTGCTGATGGCCGGTTGCTTTGGCTATCGCCATATGTTTGGGTGACAGATGCTTCGGGTTGGGGCATGGAGTTATGCTGTTTTTGTTCTTGTTCTTATATTAACCTTTCTGAATCAACCATACATTCACTTGCCCAAACCAATGTGTATACAAACACGATACTTGATTGATTGATAGTTTATTTGTATAGCGCCTTTGCACACATGTTTCAAAGCACTTCAAGGCAAGGGAGGGAGCAAGGGAAAATACATTGACATTCTTACAAGGCCTTCAGACTTTAAGTATGTGAAATCAACTATCTTACTAGGCCTAACGACATTTCAGATAGTTCAAGAGCTTTTGACAATGATAAGGAGGGGAGTGAGTGAGGGAGGGGGAGGTTGGTGATGAGACAAACAAGCGACTATCGAACTAGGCCTGACAGCATTTCTGGTAGTTCTGTAGATTGACAAAAGGTGAGGGGGCGGGGGAAGGAGAGGAACCAACAAGTGACTTTCATACTAGGCCTGATGACATTTCTGGTAGTGCTTGAAATTTGACAAAAGGTAAGGGAGATATATATCATCTGACATATCATCTGACGATCAGGTACACCCTCTGTTTCCGGGTTCTGGATGGCCTAGGATAACAGGAGATCTTTGAGGTTCCTTACATGGAACATTGATGGCCTGGGTTCAGGGATTAAGCAACGTCTGGTTACCCAATTTCTCAATAACATTCCCCTGACATTGCCCATCTCACCGAAACCCACCTGGCTGGTACAACATGCACCTTCTTTCGAAGAACAAACTCTCGCACTGCAGTTCATGCAGGTTTCTCTATGGGTTGTAGGGGGGTCTTGATTTTACTTCAGAAACGGCTTCCCTTCACTCTAACCCTGGACGAACAAGACCCAAGAGGTAGGTTTGGTCTGGTACAAGGTGCAATATCGGGAGAAACTATAGCAATACTCACACTATATGCCCCCCCGCCACTCACTAGAGAAGTACTTGATGACATAATACCTATACTTACAACCCATTGACCAGACCTTTCGGTCCTCGGCAGTGCCAATGATGTCATGGATGTGACACTAGAACATACACACATATGTGAGAGGAATCCCAAAACACGCACATAGTTGGCGGCCTTTGCCTCTGCACTTGGTCTAAGTGATGTGTGGCGGGAACTCCACCCACTAGATCGCCTCTCTTTCAAGGCTGGACTATTTTTTTCTCCCAACAGTAGATGCACATAGAGCCACCACTGCAAACTTGCTTCCTCTGGGAATTTCTGTTCACTCACCCCTAATGTTAGAACTGAAACAGACCCATTCCACCCCCCCCCCCACACCTCCCTCATGGTGATTAAATAACTACTACCTTGGCTTCCCAGAGTTTATTGACCATGTCAGAGATAAGAAGGCTGCTTATTTCGAAATCAATAGCGATACCATAGACAGTCAAGAAGTGATGTAGGAAGTGTATAAGGTGGTGCTCTGAGGAGAGATCTTCTCCTGTATATCCGCCAACAAAAAGGCGCACCTGCAAAAAGTGACGCATGCAGAAAAGGAAGTAATTAAATGGGAGGCAAAACAGAAACTTACACGGTCACCCCAAAACAGATCGGTCTCTTCTGACGGCCAGAGAACGCCTCTGAAATCTTGCCCTAGACAATGGCAAGCAGGTCCATTCGGAAATGCACACGCGTATTTATGAATCCGGGTACAAGGCTTTCAAAATACTGGCCTGGCTTGAACGACAAGATGAAGGACACCGCCATGTTAGGGAGAATATGACTGTACAGACCGGGCTGGTGCAAACAGACCGCAAGATCGCTGAAGCTTTCGCCGTTTACTAAGCCGCACTGTACAAGAGCCCGACCGCACCAATGAACAGTACTGTGCTTGATAGCATCACACTCCCCTGTTTATCCAAGGCTCAAAAACACAGTTAGATAAAGACATTACAGAATCTGAAATTCCGACGCCCATTTCCCAGTTACACTCTGGCAAGACACCGGGTCCCAATGGCTTCTGCATGGAAACATGGAAAAAACAGGGAGGGAATACAATGGCTGGTCCCCTACATAAAATGTTCCTCCATGGTAAGGAACAGGGAATCCTTTCCCCTGATCTATGTAAAGCTAACATTGTCGTTATCCCCAAACCGGGAAAACCCCCTGAACTCTGTAGCTCCTATAGACTGATTTCAATGATAAATAGCGAAACGTAAATTCTCGCAAAGGTACTTGCGGCTGACTGCAAACAGTGATCTCTTCTCTAATTCACCCACAGGTCAAGGTGTATGACTATTCGTACACTACATCTGATGCTGGAGAGAGCACTCATCTTACGAGAACCCCTTGCATTACTTGCTATCGACTTAGAGAAAGCTTTTGACTCTGATGTGGGAGAGTCTCTGGGAAATTATGCATAGGATGGGATTTAGGGGGACCTTTTTGGTTTGGGTCCAATTGTTATACGAGTCTCCACTGGTGGAATTCAGGGTCAATGGGAGACCCTCCAAAACGTTCTTGCTGGGGATAGGGACGCATCAAGGGTGCCCCATGTCCCTGTTGCGATTTGCAATGGCTATTGAACCCCTTGCAGCACTGCTTCGTCAAACAGAGTCGTGGACGGGATTTCAGTGGCCAGAGGGCAAAGAAGACAAGGTATCGCTATACGCTGACAACCTCTTGAAATATTTAAGTGATCCGGTATGCTCCTGTCCAGTCGTCACACAAATACTATAACAAAATGGTGCATTTAGTGGGCTACGAATGAACTGGAGCAAATCGATCTTCTTCCTGATTAAAGCAACGAATCACATGCTCCCCCCCAACTGCCCATACCGTATTGAATATGACCACTTTCACTTCTTGGGGACCCAGACAGCAACAGATGTTTCGGAATATCTAACCCACAACTTACACCCAGTCACTGAGCGATTTGCGACTGATGTCCGGCACTGGACACTGGACACTGCTTCCATTGACCCTACTGGGTAGAGCAGCCCTCTTCAAAATTCTTGCACTGCCACACTTTTTATACATCGTGCAAAATGCCCTTCTGCGAATCCCCGACCTAGAGTTTCACAAAATAGAGGGTATCCTGAGAGGTCTCTTGAGGGGAGGGGGACATCCACAAATTGCTCTTCATACACTACAGCGCTCTATCTGGGATTGCGGGATAGGACTACCGCATCTTCAATCATACTATTAGGCGAGCCAATAGTATCCTCCTGAAGTCTCGGGAGGATAGCTCAGGGGCAACGTGCGCCCCTTAGAAGCAAGATGACACGGAGCAACACAGGTTTGATCCCTGGGTCTGTGCTTAGAAACCTCGGGTATTAAGCACGTTATAAATAATCAATCAAATGATATCATATATCAACTGATGGTCATCAACGACGACGTCCTTCATGGCGACAGGGAACTACCACACATCCGAGCTGAGGTCATGCTAACCGCTTTTGCGACGCCAGAATTGTCTAACCTTAAAGCGAAAAGGGAAGTGGATGTGGGGACCATTGAACCAGAGGATGGGATAGTGGCAATGATGTATCCACGCAAGATTGAAATCTCCTCTAGACTCCGTTTGATACAACTCAAGGTTTTACATAGAGTGTACTATCCCAGAGCAGCGTTGTATCGTTGGAATAGAGCTACTAGCCCTAACTGCCTACGCTGTCACAGGGAAGCCACGTTTATCCATACCCTATGGGAATGCCCCTAGGTCCTACTGGCAGCAATGCTGTGATAAGTTAGCAGGAGTGTTGGGAAGAGAAGTGTCAATGGACCCCAAGACCAAGATTCTATTGTTAAGAATTGGTGAAGAAGGAACCACTAATCGCTATGAGAGACTCTTTCTGTCCACAACGACGGAACAGATCAAACGTCGAGGGCCTCCGTCGAGCCGACGTCACCGGATGTTAAAAGTAGGACGCACAACGCCTGTAGCCTCAGTTCTGCTTTTTCCGCGAACGTGTTTGCTTCGGAGATCTCGGCGCACCTCGGTTCTTCTGATTCTATCGGTTCTTATCGTGTCGTCTTCTTCTTCTACCCCGCGGTCGGGATTCAAGAAGTGTTGGGACTGCGGTTCCAAGATGCCACTTACGGACCTGCACGACATCTGCCTCTGGTGCCTCGGCGAGGACCACGCCACCGATGACTGTGACGAATGCCAGTCTTTAACGTCAAAGGCCTTGCGTGAGTGAAAGAAGAAGCTGTCGGTAGGTAGGGTTTCCCAACCCCGAAAGTCAAAATCCGCTGGGCTTTCGACCGACGATTCTAGGGGTGACTCTCCGTATCGTCAGCGTAAGTCCAGGGGGTCTCGGTCCCAGAGTGGTTCCCACCATTCCTCTGCCTCTTCGAGGCACTCGCAGGAGCGCCGTCACCAGTCGCCTTCCCAGTCCTCGTCCAAGGACTCCACCAGACGACGGGTAGCTTGTCCTACCAAGCATTCCTCTCCTGCGGAATGGGATGCATTTCGTAAAGGAAATGTTGGCGATTTTCGAGTCGCAGGGCTCTGTTCGGTTCGCGCCTTCGAGAGAAGCTGGCAAGAAACGTGCTAGGGCCACCGTTCGCACGCTTTCGGGCTCAGGCGGTCGGCGCGATCACACAGAACTTTCGAGGTCTCGGTCGGACAAGGTGGATCGCTCTAGCCATCCCCGCTCCACGTCCCGGTCCTCGACGCCCTTGAGACCGGTAGAGCCTGTGAGGTCTTCTAAGAAGACGTTGACGCCATCAGCGCCATGTCTGTCAAGGGACTCTCTCGAGGCTCTGCCTCCGAGGAAGTCATTGACACCATCGGCGCCGAGGCCGTCGAACCACGCGCTCAGGGCACCGCCCTCGAGGTCTGTGTCGAAGCCATCAGCGCCACGCTCGACGTCAACGCCGATTTTGTCGACGCCCTCGACGCCTTTTTTGGAGGCTTTACCAGAGGTACCCCTTGCATCAGTGGAAACTCAGAGGAAGGCCCTGAAGAAGTCAGTAAGGCCAGTATTTGAGCTTTTTACTGTGTCCTCATCCAGGGATTTATTCCAGCCTCTGGATTACATCTCTGAGGTGGATGAAGGGTCTGAGGAAGGTTTGGTTCCTGCTGAGGTTCCTGATGACCTGTTATCTGGTCATAGCTAGTTGGAAGACCTGCGTCAGTCTTTGCACGACACCAGTGGTCTTGATACCTCCCCAGAGGTTGAGTTTGGCAGGCCTGAGCCTGGTATGCATGCTGAATCTTCGTACAGGCGACTCATGTCGAGGGTGACGGAGTACTTGGGGTGGTCTGCGCCACCAGTGGATTTTCTGCAGGATGACCTGACAAATATCCTTGACCAACGTCTGGCCACTGACCCGGTGCTGCCATTTCATATGGCTTTACAGAGAAGGGTGGCAGCGGCTTAGACTGCTCCGGAGAGTCTCCCGGCTGTGAGCAAGTCGTTGCTGAAAAAATACCATCCAGCCAGTAGCGACCCCTGCTACTTAACTACGCACCCCACTCCGGAGAGTTTGGTGGTGCAGGCGGCTACGGCCCCAGCAAGCCATGCCCGCCCCAGCAAAGCAGGCGTCATACCCAACCATCCCTCCTGATAGGGACGACAAACGTTTTGTTGGCTGCGAGAACAAAGTGTTTTCTTCAGGGGGTATGGCTTTACAGGCAGCCAACTCCGTGTATGACTTAGCACGTTTCACTCACACTCTGTGGAATTCTGTGTCTTTGGCGGCTGAACATATTCCCGAAGGGGAGGAACGGGATGGTTTTCTTGCCCTCATTCAGGATGGCAAGGATGCCATGTGTGAATCCATTCAGTCGGGTCTGGACATGGCAGACTGTGTCAGCCGGTCCATGGCGGCGAGCACTGTGATGCCCAGATTTGCGTGGTTGCGGAAGTCGGGGTTTGCTCTTGACGTACAAGCCCGGCTTCTCAACACGCCCTTTGATGATGTCCATCTTTTTGGCAGCAAGGCTGACGAGAGCCTTCAGAGGTTGCAGACCTCCAAAGCTGCAGCGAAGTCGTTGAGCACTGCAGTTCGCCAACCTCCGCCTTTTCGTCCTAGGGGACAGCAATGGAGGGCAGGTTCCTTTCGATACTACTCTTCCTTTGGTAGATCGAGGGGAGCTGCAAGTCAAAGGGGCCATCGTAGGAGTACCAAAGGTGGAAAACAAGGGTACTCGAGGTGCCAAGGCCTCTAGGGCAGTTGCCTCTTTGCCCTCGGGCACTGCCGCAGCTGCTTCAGCTCAGTCATGAGGCCATGTCCCATGGTTTGCCGGTTGGGGGAAGGCTGGCGCAGCATCTTGTAGAATGGCGTGCCATTACTTCAGATGTGTGGGTTCTGGAGATCATAGCCCACGGCTACTGTCTTCTTTTCCGGCAGAGGCCTCACGACAATCAACTAGGGAATCTCTCTTTGAAGAGTCCGGATCCGCTCCTTGCGCAGGAAATCAAATCCCTGCTGGAGAAAGGTGCCATAGAACTGGTGCCTGTAGCAGAGAGGCACAAGGTATGGTATTCCCCATATTTTTTTATCCCGAAAAAAGATGGGGTATTGAGACCCATCATGGACTTGCATGGTTTGAACAAGCTCCTGAGGAAGGACAAGTTCAAGATGGTTACTCTCTCTCAAGTCCTCCAGGCCCTTCAACTTCAGGACTCGTGGGTGTCTCTAGACCTCCAGGATGCTTCCTTTCATGTGCCGATTCATCCCAAGCACAAGAAGTACCTGAGGTTCGCGGTTGGCGACTCGCATTTTCAGTTTTGGGTCCTGCGGTTCGGATTGACCTCCGCCCTGAGGGTCTTCACCAAGCTCATGGTGGTGGTGGCAGCGTATCTCAGGAAAGGGGGGATTCATGTCTACCCCTACCTGGACGATTGGTTGATCAGGGCACGCTCTCCCAAGCAAGTCATGGATCATCTGTCATTCACCTGCCACTCCCTTCACAGGCTGGGCTTCTCCCTCAACTTAAAGAAGTCCCACTTGTCACCTACCCAGCGGCTCCAGTACATCGGAGCAGTGCTTGACACATCTCTGGGGCTGTTTTTACCTCCCCAGGTGAGGGCTCATCACATTCTGCAGATGGTGAACAAGTTTCAACATGCCCAGAGTCTCCCGGCGTTCCATTTCTTGAGGTTGCTCGGCCTCATGGTATCCTGCCTCTCCTGGTGCCAGATGCCAGGCTGCAGATGAGATATCTGCAGTGGACTCTCCAGATGCAGTGGTCACAGTCCTCCGGCTGGATGTCGGATCCCGTTCAGGTGCCGCCCTCGGCCGCCCAGGATTTTCTGTGGTGGGCCATCAAAGGCAATCTGATGAAGGGGGCTCCATTTTTGCTACCCTGGCCGGAGGTGACGATCCTGACGGACGCATCCCTCACGGGATGGGGAGCTCATGCCAATGAGTTGACAGTCAACGGTCGTTGGTCTCTGTCTGAGTCCAGACTCCATATCAATCTGTTGGAGCTGAGGGCCGTCAGGCTAGCCCTGAATGCTTTTCTGCCGTATGTGCGAGGGAAGACTGTCCTGATTCTGACGGACAGTACAGTGGCCATGCACTACCTCAACAAAAAGGGGGGGCAAGGTCTCTCTCTCTGCAGAGAGGCGATGCAGCTCTGGTTCTGGGCCATCCAGCAGGAAATTTCGATCTCGGCAGTTCATCGGGCCGGAGACGAAAACGCGGCAGCGGGCGCTCTGCGCAGGCAGAGCACGCTCTCTCACGAGTGGGAGCTGACTCAGGAGATTCTCCTGGAGATCTTACCCCTTTGGGGGACCCCACAAGTGGATCTCTTTGCCACCAGTGTCAACCAGAAGTGCGAAAGATTCTGCTTGGGGGAATGTCCTCCAAAAGGAGCCTTGGGGGATGCGTTCGTAGTGGAGTGGTCCTTCCCACTGCTGTACGCATTTCCTCCAGTCCCCGTCATTCCGCAAGTGCTGCGGAGGTTACGAAGGTATGGTTCAGGAGAAAGTTGTACCCGGACCTTCTCGACATGTCCATCTGCCGTCCACGCCGTCTTCCCTACCGAGACGATCTGCTTTCACGGGAGGGGGGGTCGGATTCTCCATCCAGAGGTCAAGTCCCTCAACCTTCATGCTTGGCTTCTGAAAGGTTGAGGTATAAAGATTGGGTCCTCCTTGAAGACGTGATGGAGGTGTTGCTTTCGGCCAGAAGGCCTGCAACGAAGTCCCTGTACCGTTGCTGTTGGAGAAAGTTCTGCGACTGGTGCAGGGTTAAGAATGTGGATCCTTTTTCATGTGCCATTCCTGTGGTTCTGTCTTTTTTGCTTTCACTAGCCCACAAGGGCCTGCAAGTGGGTACCATTAAAGGTTACCCGGCGGTGCTGTCCATATTTAAGCGCTCGTCTGATGAGTGTTCTTATTTTAGAATTCCTTTGATTTCTCAGTTTCTAAAAGGGCTCACTAATGTGTTCCCACTGTCTCCTTTCCAGGTGCCTGGTTGGGATTTGAACCTGGTTCTAAAATTCCTCATGGGAGCTCCGTTTGAGCCTTTACATGCTTGCCATTTGAGACTGTTGACCTTGAAAACTGCATTTTTTGTTGCGGTTACTTCCGCTCGCAGAGTGAGTGAGTTGCAGGCACTTTCCGTTAAGCCACCCTTCAGTGTTCCATAAGGACAGGGTGGTCCTTAGGGTTCGTCCTTCCTTTCTTCCGAAAGTTGTGTCAGAATTTCATGTAAGCCAGAAGGTCATTCTTCCGGCGTTCTATCCTCCTGCGCATCCTGGTAAGGAAGAGGCGAGGCTCCATAGGTTGGATCCTAGGAGAGCTTTAAGTTTCTACATCTCACGCATGTCCCGGGTCAGAGTGGACGATCAGCCCTTTGTAGGATATGCTGGAAGGCGTTTGGGACAAGCTGTTACTAAACAGACTCTGTCTAGATGGATTATCTTGACAATTTCTTAATGTTACCGCTAGGCGGTTAAGGACCCTCCGGTAGGGTTACGGGCCCATTCTACTAGGGGTGTGGCTTCCTCTACTGCACTGCAGAGGGGTGTTCCCATTCGTAACATTTGTGAGCAGCCACATGGGCCTCTGTCCATACTTTTGAAAAACACTACTCCCTGGATTCTATCCATGGGCAAGAATAGGCCTTTGGCAAGGCGGTCCTCCATTCTGCAATTTAATTGGGCATTCTAAAATTCTAAATTCTTTTCCCACCTCCTTACTTTGGTACTGCTTTGGGAGTCTGTCATAGATGTGGAATACGTCGGAGGAACCAATCCCTTCGAAGAAAAAGTTACTTTCTTTCCTGGTAACGTTCTTTCGATAGGATGTTCAGACGACGTATTCCACATCGCTCCCTCCCTACCTGCCCCTCTACAGAATTTTTTATGCGATTGCAGCTTTCGTTTCCACAAGGCTTTCTGTAGTCATTCTGGCAGAAGATTGGTGCCACACGTTCTGGGGAAAAAACTACAACTAAGACTACGTGCGTCCTACTTATAACATCCGGTGACGTCGGCTGGATGGAGTCCCTCAAGGACAGTGTATCGACATCATCGACGCAGGACACAGACGGAGAAAATTTTCCGAAGTAGCACAGCTGTGGTGATTACCTGTCATAGATGTGGAATACGTTGTCGGAACATCCCATCGAAAGAACGTTACCAGGTAAGAAAGTAACTTGTTCATCCCCAGCGGGTATCTGGGAACTTTTATCAGGTAATTTGGACGCTTGTTTAAAGATTTCCCATCTAAAATGATGTAATGGAGAAAGGTACAAGATTTACATTATTCAATGGTTTGGATCCAGTCTGCTCCCCAAAGTCGCTTCTTGATCTCTAAAGGATTAGTGATCAAAATGTCTAAAGAGGAGTCAAGCAAAGTGACGATTTGCAGACACGAATCCATCTATTTATTAAAAATCAGCACTTTTCTAGCTATAGCTGCTTGGAGTAAACGATAAAATAACAAAGTCTCACAGGCACTACTAATTTTCCTAAGAATGAACAAAACTTTCCACGTAACCATCACCTTCATAGAGGTTAGTATAACATCTGTACCTGGAACACTAGAATGTACAGCACTTCAGGTAGAATGGTAACAAGATGCACCTGCCATTAAATGTGCATATTTAGAATCAAAGATTAACAGAAAAAGAGCTGACTTGAAGGAAGCCAGTCGGGTGTAGATAAGTTCTTAAATACAGAAGAAGAAAGAAACTCACCTGTCTGCTGTATTCTTTCAATGGCGACGAGCTGGACAATGCTGGGGTCCCATTAAGTACTGGCGTTGTGGCCCTACTGTTAACCTGACATGTGCTTGCTATACTTCTGCAAAAGTGCTTCTCACTTCAAGTAAGCAGTGTCCTGCCTTGCACCCTGTGTCCTGCCCTATGGACTCTACATTCTGAGAATCCTGCTAATTGTCTTGTGTGCCGCTTGCAGTGGACAGTTACTGGAAGGATCCCATGTCAGGGGGCTTTATATCAGCACCTGTGGAGAGTGGATAGAGGGGCCTGTGCAAAGCTAGTGGAAGAGGGACTGTTTCGTTTATACTGTGCTTTATTAATATTGGCACCTGTGGAGAGAGGGACCTGTGCAAAGCAACAAATGCAGAAAAGCACTGTTACTAATTCTGCCTGGCTCAAGTACCCTGCTCAGGCAGACTGCACTCCTTTAACTGTGAGTGCATTAATTTCCAGGCGTCTCCTAAAGTCTCTACTTGGAATCCTGGACTGGAAGCCCATAGGGAGCTACCATAGCTTTGTAAAATGCCTATGCCTACTACTTGGACTCTCCTAATTTGCTGTCAATTATTGGGAAAAAGTTTGAGCTAGTTGTGAGCTCTGGAGAGTGCCCAATACTCTTTGCATGCTGACCGTGTACACTTTGAAGCTTGGATACTGGTCCTCTATGGGACAACTTTATTGGTATTTTAATAACATGCCAGTGTACAAATGTGGTGACAATTGCATATAATGTCTACATAGTTCACATATCATTAGCATATTAATAGATGTGTTGGCTATTGCATGTTTAGTCATCATTTTACGTCAGCATTTATTTCCTGGATGAAGGATATTTTCAAGAATTTGTTTTCTTATTGTTGATAAAGCAGAATTGAAAGTGATCATTTAATTTAGATGCAATATCTGATTTCATTGTGGGTGCATGCTGTTGGTGAGAAATCTTTCCAGCCTTATTGTTTATGATTAGGAAAATTCTATTTCATATGAGGCAATATGTGTTCAATGCAAATGTGGAAGAGTATTGCTGATAAGTCCTTCCAATATTAATGTTTATTAATGGCTGAATTCTGTTTCATTTGATGGGACACATTTACAATTAAGGAGCCCTTTGGTAGTATATAATCATACCTGCCTGTCACATGCTATATACACGTCCCCACCCTGTTGATTATCAGCCAGAACTACCTGTTATATATGTAAATCAGATTTCCTTTCTACACTTGAGACTACATACGTGAGTGGTGCGCAACTACTCTTTTAGAAGTACATTTAGGTGTGCAACATTTTATAAGTATACCACAGTTCATTGATAAACATGCAAGGGATACTGACAACAATTCATTCTTAGAGAACCAAGGTGATCCCAGTATTCCTTGGAAGAGGTGGGTGAAGCGTTCTGAGCATTATGTGTTGGCTGTACATGGGCTCAATTTTGCTAGTGAGAGAAAGAAATGTTTATTGTTATATTGCTTGGGAAATGATGGGCAGGAGCAATTTGAGAATCTTCCTCGATTATCCTCTGATGAATCCATTGGCATACCAGAAATGTATATTGATGTTGGACAAACATTGTGAGAAATCCATAAGCATCATACTAGAAAGATATCATGTTGGTAAAAGAAAACAACAGACAACAGAGTCTGTAGAGCAATATATTACTGCTTGGAGGGGCTTAGCTACTACTTGTGAGTTTGGTAGTAATCTTCCCCTTGAGAGGAGGTACTTAGAGTTGCGAAGGAGGTTGAGCACACCCGCCATTGTGTAAGAGAATTAGAGAAGAGATCTGAAGGTGATACCAAGAAAAGTGATGATGCACAGGTCATGGAAGTTTCAGCTGTACAAAGCAAGAAACCAGATAAGAAAAAGTCTTTACAAATGTTTTTAAAAAAGAAAGCATCTATATTTAAAGAAAAGAGAGAAGGCTAATATAGAAATAAAAAATTCATTTGTGATAGTAATGATCAATTTGCTAATAGTGAGAAATATCCTGCTGCCAGGGCCATTTGTAAGAAATGTAATAGGAAGGGTCATTTCACAGACTGTTGCAGAACAAAGAAAGAGAATGTAGAGTGTGTTGACAAACTATGTGATGACTCAGAAGAGAGTGCTGTATTGTGGAGGAAGAAGAACTATATAACAATATTTGTTATGTTATGTTATGTTACTTGGCAATTTAAACAGCACCTTATGTATCATTGGTATGATCTCAAAGTGGTGGTAGGTTGAACGCCCTCTGGAAGTCAGTAGAGAGAGAAAGAGTCATAAGGTGCATGTGTGCACCGGATATGTGTGCAGGCAGTGTGGCAGTTGCATGATAGCTGCTTTTTAGCGGTAGGCTTAGCGATTGGGAGGTCAGGCATATGTGTTCATTCTGGAGGGATGACGTCCAGACTTGTTTGTGGCTGCGTTAGGCCTGAGGAGACGCTTAAACTAGCGGTGTGCTCAGATGATGTTTAGTTAGGATGATGGGGAGTGTGCGGCGTGTGTTAGTATGAGAACAGCTATACCAAATGTGTCATAGTATCGCTGTGTTCTAACTGAGTGTTGGTGTATAGGAGAGAGTAAGCAGGGTGGTGTAATATGGTGGTTATCAGTTATGCGCTTGCGATCGAGCAGTCCATCTGTACCATATATTCTATCTGTTTTATTTACTTTGTCCGTTCATTCCACTTCGTCGGATCATACATTTCATCTGTTGCATCCATTTGGTTATCAGTAAGGTGTTTAGGATCGGGCATTCCCTCTGTACCATCTATTCTATTCGTTTTGTTTATCCCGTCCGTTCGCTCTACGTCTGTTCATCCATTCTGTCTGTTTTATCCATTTAATCTAATTAATCTTTACATCATTCCATCCACTCAACCCATCGTCATATAGCTTACACCATCCATTCGGTAGACTTATTTCATCCTCCCATCCGTTTAATGTGTTCAAACCGTTTCATCCTTCCTATTCATTCGATCAGCTCTCTGTTCCATCCACTCCATCTGTTCTGTCCATTCCGTCCACTCCATCCGTTCCAACCGTTCCATCCACTCTCCCTGTTCCATCCACTCTCCCTGTTCCATCCACTCTCCCTGTTCCATCCACTCTCCCTGTTCCATCCACTCTCCCTGTTCCATCCACTCCATTTGTTTCATCCACTTCATCGGTTCAGTCCACTGTGTCCGTTCCATTCACTCCTTCCGTTCCATTCACTCCTTCCGTTCCATCCACTCCTTTCGTTCCATCCACTCCTTTTGTTCCATCCACTCCTTCGTTCCGTCCACTCCTTTCCTTCCATTCCACCCACTCCTTTCCTTCCGTTCCATCCAACCCTTTCCTTCCGTTCCATCCAACCCTTTCCTTCCATTCCATCCACTCCTTTCCTTCCCTGCCATACACTCCGTTCCTTCCATACCATTCACTCCTTTCCTTCTGTGCCATTCACTCCTTCCGTTCCATCCACTCTACCTGTTTCATACATTCCGTCCGTTTTTCTTTAATGCTTCCGTTTCATCCACTGCATCCATTCCATCCGTTCTATCCACTTTATCCGTTCTATCCACTTCATCCATTTCTTCTGTTCCCATTTGCTCCATCTGTCTAACTTCCATTCATCCCATCTATTCCTTTCATTCCATCTATACCATTCGTCGTAATCATTCTAGCCAGTACGTCCACTCTGTTCCATTTGTTTCATCACCTCCATCAGTTCCGTCTGTTCCACCCATTCCATCTGTTCGTTTTGACAAGTAGACTTATTCGAACAAGCTCTCCGTTCAATCCGCTTCATTTAGTCTATCCGTTCCACTTGCTCAATGTGTTCCGTCCACTCTATCCGTTCTATCCATTGCATTCGATCTGTCCAGTCCTTTTGTTTCATCTACTCCATCCATTCATTTTGTTCACCCTTTCCATCCATTTCATTCTTTTATCTGCTTTATTCATCTGCTCCATCCTTTCTACACGTTTGATCTACTTTTCCAGTTCATCTACTTCATCTGTTCATTATATTTCATCCGCTCGTTATATTTCACCCGTTCCATCCACTTTATCCGTTCTATCCACTGGTCTGTTCCATCCACTTCATCCGTTCCAATCCACTTCATCCCTTCAAATCCACTTCTTCCCTTCAAATCCACTTCATCCATTCAGATCCACTTCATCCGTGCAGATCCACTTCATCCGTTCAGATCCACTTCATCCGTTCAATCCACTTCATCCACTTAATCCGTTCCATCCACTTAATCCGTTCCATCCACTTAATCCGTTCCATCCACTTCATCCGTTCCATCCGTTTCATTCGTTCCATCCACGTCATCCGTTTCATCCACTTCATCCGTTCTCAGTTTATCCGTTTTATTTACACTGGCTGTATTAGTTTTCTGATTGTTCGATCGGGTCTCTCTGCTGGATAGTTATCTTTGATTCAGCAACTTTGGGTTTCTGTTTATTGTGGTTGTTTATTCTGTTTTTGCTAAGAGTCGATTATTAAGGGAAGAGCCACATTTTCAGTAATTTGCAGAAAGACATGAGGTCTTCGGGGAGTCAAATGTGGGGTGAAAGTGAGTTCCACAGAGTGGGGGCCAAGGCTGAGAAAGATGATCCACCTAACCTGACTGAGTTGGTGTTTGGTATCACTAGGAGGCGGGCAGAGCTTGATCTTGGAGTGTGCGGTGGATGGTAGGGTTTTAGCTTGTCCTGAAGGTATTGAGGTCTGGTTTCACGCATTGCTCGTTGAGAGATGCAAAAGATTTTGAAGGTGATATTGATGAAGATGCTGATGCAGAAAAACAATTTGTCGACAGTAGAAAATTCTTGGTGTGGCATTTGAAATGCTGATAGTTTGTTGCTAAATACACCTTATTGAAAGCAAATTACTCAAAGTTAATCTCAACGAGGTAGATATTAAGCCAGTAGCGTATGTTGGGGGAAAAAAGTTGAGATACTAGGATGGTTTTGGGCCATCACACAATTTAAAGATAGAATGGGCAAAGGAAAGGTATACGTATCGGATAAAGGTACACTTCCATTGTTGAGTTGGTCTCATCAAAAGAAACTAAAAATAAAGTTAGACCCCAATGCTGAAAAGATGGTGTATGCAGTTGATGTAATGATTGTGGATGCATCCTCAGTGATTTTATGAATATTGAATCTCATGAGGTTTTTAGAGACAGACTAGGTTGTTAAAAAATGACATGCACAAAATTAGGATGAAACCGGATTCTCTTCTGGTACTTCAAAAGGCTAGACTTATTCCCATATATCTAAGACAGAATGCCAAAGATGAACTTGAAGAAATGGAGAAGAATGGTGTCATTGAGAGGACTGAGTCCTCTAAATGGGTCTCGCCCCCGGTGGTTGTTCACCAACCCAATGGAAAACTAAGACTTGGTATCGATTTGAGGTCACTGAATCGCTCAGTTATACCTAATAGGCATCCATTACAATACATTACGGAAATATTAGGCACAATAAAAGGGGCCAAAATGCATCAGCACTCTAGATTTGAGATATGCCTACCATCAAATAGTTCTTCATCCAGACTCTAGGAATGTCACTGCATTCATTACACCTGAGGGTCTATTCCAGTGTAAACCCATGTCCTTTGTCTAAGTGTCTGCCTCTGCAGTTTTCCAGAGGGTGATGGATCAAATGTTTAGTGACATCTGGGGATTCTATGTTTTCAAGATGGTGGGCTAGCTTAAAACCAATCCAGGGAAGAGCATGATAAGAGACTTTTAGCAAAGAGAAGTGTAGGTCTTATAGAACCACAATTCAGTATTTAGGACATGACATTTCTGAAAATGGTATAAGACCCAAATTGGAACTTCAGAATAATATTTGGGTTTTCCCAGTCCCACGGATAAAGCTCAGGTAATTTCCTTTTTGGGAATGGTAGAGTATTACTCAAAATGTATTCTGGGGTAAGCCACAAAATCTGTGAATATGAGGAAATTACTGAAGACAGGTGCCAAATTCCAATGGGATCATACTAGTGAAACTGCATTTAAGGCTATCAAGGGTGCTTTGAATAAAGCCCCAACATTCAATAGCTATGATCCCAGTAGGAGATCTGTAGTAACGACAGATGCCAGTAATCAAGGATTAGGAGCTGTGCTAGCGCATGTTTGTATGTTTGTAAGGCTAAAGAATCTACTGTGTCTTTTGCTTCACAAGTGCTAAAAGTAGTAGAGAAAAATTACTCAACAATTGAGAAAGAATTGTTGGCAGTCAAATGGGCCAAAGATACGTTTCAGCTATTTTCTCTGGGGCATGAAATTTATGATTCGCTCGGACCATAAGCCTTTAAAAGACATTTTAACCACCAAGGGTCTAGACAAGTTATCCTCCAGGATTAGGAAGTCAGTTGCCAGCCTGCAAGATCATGTATGGGAGGTGGAGTAGTTACCAGGAGTATAAAACAAAGCTTTAGATTGTCTCGAATGGCCAATGTGGTTAAGGAACAAGGTGCAAATGAACGATGAAGACATAGATGATCAAGCGTTGGTAATTGAAATGAATCAGGATGTGGTGTGGGAGGAAGAATGGCAGGAAGCCATGTCAGAGGATGAGGTATTGAGAGATACCAAAAATGTATTGAATGTGGAATGAAAAGCAACCAAATAAGGAGAGTTGGTTCTATAACTGATGTCATGAGACTAGTATTTGATGAGCTAAGCTGGAAGGAAGATATGTTGATGAGGGGAAACAAGCTAGTTCCTCCTCAAGGTGTGAGAAGCAAAATACCGGCTAGAGCACATGAAGGCCATCAGGGTATGACAAAGACTAAGTAGTTGTTGAGACAAGATTATTGGCGGCTGGGCATGGATGTACAAGTGGCGAGGCTGGTGAGAGAATGTCATAGCTGTGAAGAATCTGGCAAAACCTCCATCACGAGGGTGGAGCCAATGACATTAATGTCCATTCCTGAAATTCCATGGGAGTGGGTATGTCTGGACATTGGGGGACTGGTGCAGTGTCAAACAGGTTTAAAGTACTGTATTGTATTGGTTGACATGTTGTCTCATTGGGTGGAGACCTCATGGGTACAAAATATGCGTACAAGTGACATGGTTAAATTCCTAGATGAGGTATTCAGGAGGGATGGATATCCGTCCGGTATCATTATAGATAATGATGTGCAATTGGTGTCAGAGGAGATGGAAACATTTTTAAAAAGCAATGGGATTCAGAAACAGACAAGTTCTATCCATCATCCTGAAACCAATGGGATAGTTGAAAGGTTTAATCGTGTCATCTAGTAAAGCATCAGAGGGGCCATTGCTGAGGGGAGAGATTGGAGGAAAGCTGCAAATGAAGTGGTGGTAGCGTATAGGTTCACTCCTCATTCCACTACAGGCATTTCACCCTTTGAGATGCTCAGGGGCAGGAAGCCCAATACAACAGTTTGTCCTCCTTGACTTAGTAGAGTGAGGGTGAGAATCTTGGATTTACCAAACATTAGAAATAACATTAGTAAGAAACAATTACAGAATAAGACGTGTTTTGATGTCTGGAAAGATGTGAAAGAGGGGAAGTTTGTATTGGGTAATGAAGTGTGCATTAAACTGCCTCAAGGGAGGAAAGAAGGTGTGGTGAGTTGGTCAGAACCGATCAAAGAGATAAAAATGATGCCTGGTGCTGTCAGAACCTCTGATGGTAACGCTTGGAGCAAAAATAGAAGTGTGTTGCAGTCGGTTCTACCAAGGGGAAAGGAATAATAAAATGGTGTTTAGTATTACATCTAGCAGTAAAGCTACAGGTCAGCCAAGAAGAGAAAGTCGCATGCCATCTTACTTGAGGGAATATGTAGAGTGATTTCTGTCACCACCACTGAAGGGACTGAGGGGATATGTGGACAACAAAGTTTGATGATTACTATTTGTAGTCTATTGATGTTACCTTGCCCATGTTCGCTTTGACTTCATTCCAATTGTAAATAACTCCATTTGTAAATAGGTTGGGTCAGTGTATAATGTTAACTTTGTCGATTTCAAAGGTCATGTGAATGAAGAGTATTCTGTTGTGAGAAAAATCTGTAAAGAAGGGGGATGTGTAACATTCTGCACTATGTAACATCTGAGCTTGGAACAATAGAATGTAGAGCACTTGAGGTAGACTGGTAACAAGATGCATCTTCCATTAGAATGTGCATCTTTCAGTTAGTCCAAGTTCGAACCGAAGCAGTGAGGATGGTGTTCCCATGGGTAAAGATAAAACGTGCTTCCAAAATTTAACCTGCAAGGCTATGCCAAGGTATTTTGTCTGAACTTAAATTGGTCTCAGACCCATATGTGAGCACTGGTAAAACTTTGGACCTATAAAACGTTAACATCGAGAGGCAGGAAAAAGAGCCATACCATCTGTCCACCACTTTGGCTTGTGCCGTCAGCTGTTTTAATTTGTTTCTTAGAGAAGATATCTGCATCTTTAAGTTATGGTTATCAAAATTTTTAAAACCCATGTAGACAAACTCCAAAACTACATAATGTTTCCCATTGGACAATGACCAACTAAAAGAGGGAGCTTGTTTATTTCTTTGAGGTTTCATAACCATAACTTTAGTTTTAGTTGTATTTATCGTCAAGTCGTTTTCCAGTGTGTACTGCTGCAATGCAGAAATCTGATTCTGCAGACCAATCAATGTCTGATCCACTAAAATGAGGTAATCAGCAAATAGCAACCAATTAATAACAAGATAATCCAGCCTAAGAGGGATGGAATTGGCATTTTTAAGGCTTACTCAATAAAAGGATGGGTGAAAGGAGCCATCCCTGCTTCAAATTACGCTTTGTTTCAATCAGCAATTATGAAAGGCCCTCTGCGTTCAACCTTATTTTAACAGTGGCTACTTCGTGCAATTCTCTAATGATCGCAAACAGGGCATCACCAACTAAGAAGTTTGACCCAAAGGCGAGACCGATTCACACTGTCAAAGGCTATAAAAAAATCAAAGAAGCACATGTATAAACATGCACCCCCATTGAGAAATGTAGACTTCAACAGGCTAACTAAAAACCATTTAGAACTGTGCCAATCCCTTTGATAAAACCTGTTTGGAAGGAGTCTAAGATCCCAGAAATGGTAGCCCAATTACTAAATTGACGCTGAATCAGTATGCATAATATCATTCCAGGCACATCTAGTAGGGCTATTGGTCTATAGTTGGCAGGATTCGGCTAATCCCCCTTCTTATGGATCAGGACAATGATCGAAGATTTCCAGGAAGATGGTATTTCCTTGGAGAATAGGACAAACGCGAAGAGAGCAGTCAAAATATTGGTCCATAGTATCGGATTGCCTTTGAGAGTAGCATTCAACAGTCCGTCCGTCCCAAGAGCTCTTGAACTTTTACTATTTGTAATTATGACACAGATGTCTTTCTCATCTGTCGGTAAATTCCCTCTAGCATTGTCTAATATCTCCTTAGAATATGCTAATTCAGATTTATAAGCATATGTCTTTGAATAAAATTCAATCCACACTTTCTCTGGAACTGGATTTATCTGGAGGTTTATCTGTGGGTTTAGATGACTGTTGATAATAACCCAGAATTCGTCCTATATTACGGTCATTCAGAGTGTTTAAAATCAGCTCAGTGTCATTTTGTGCCAAAACTGTTTCTATTTTGATGTAGACAGTTGTTGCATCTATTTTTAAGCTGATGTTTCAGTGCAATGAAATCAATAGGGTATCTATTTACAATACAAAGATCCCTCTTTAGATTCTTTTTCCGCATCATTTTATCAAAACTATGAGAATGACTAACTTTATTTTTAATAGGTTGTGGAGTATCTTGTATACATCCTCTAGAACAGTAACATATTTATGGGTAGCAAATAACATAGTCACATCTGATCCATTGATTACAGAGTCAAGGAGATTATTAAAGTGCTCCACAGATCTAGGGTTACAATATAAACGATTTCCAGCATTTTTAGACACTAAACACTTTCTGTTCATAAAATTAATTAGGCTTATTCCGAGATTGAATCTTACAATTCAACCATAAATAGGAGTGGTCTCTAACTGCTGTTTTGAATGGATTGTATCCCACATGTATTCCTCATCTATGATATCTTGGTTTGCAGCGTCAGCTGCTTCAGAAATAAAATTCTTCTTCTCGGCAAAGGGCGCTGTGCATCGACAAGGTCGACCCGATGTCCCTCAAGGGCTTCCATCTCTGTTGACTTTATCGTCGAGTAAATATGCCACGCGCAACGCCCTTTGGCTTCAGTTCAGTTTTTCTGCAAATACAATGGCTTCGAGAATTACGGCACGATTCAGTTTTCGTCAGAAAATGCTTTGACATGGCCTCGTCTTTGACACCTACTACTCCGAAGACAGGTTTTAAAAAGTTCCATAAATGCAGCGCCAAAATGTCCATCATGGACCCGCATTAGATATGCATCTGGTTCCTGAGCGTCAAGCATGACACCTCTGACTGTCGATCTTGTCAGTAGATGACATGTAAAGCCTTAAATGAGCGTAAAGCTAAACTGTCAGTGCGTAGGAGTGCCCTAAAATCCCCTTCCACTCCTAAAAATCGTCCCATGAACCTAGAGAGTCATCTCCTCATAAAAAAATATTAAAAAAAGATCTCACTCGAGGAACAGACACTCCTCTTCATCATAAAAAAGTCAAAGAGAAGGCATAGATCACCCTCTTCTTCCTCTCCTTCTTCCTCAGACACTTCTCAGGAAAGGAGCGTAGTCTGCCTGACTAAATCCTCCACTAAAGATGAGGGGGAACTTTTCAAGAAACAAATGGTTCAAATCTTCGAGAAAGAGGCCCCGTCCTCCTCAAAAAACAATAAACGTGGCCATGCTCCAGTCGATGACAAGCATAAGGCCAACTCAAAACTGTGTCGCCCTCGAGCCTGGATTATAAGCCTAAGACTTCTCAAGATTCTTTGAGTACTCAACGCAATGAGAAACTATTGAAGACACCACGGGTTGAGTCCCTCAATGCACAAATCCAAAAGTAAGTAGTAGATACCAACAACGCCATCAACAACATTGACACTGATTCAGTCTAAGGTAAGACATTGAGGCCTGCAGTGGAGTCATCAACGCTTTTGCCACAAAAACCTCAGAAAAAGGTAAAGGTTTTTAAACCTTTACCTAAAAAGGACTTTTTCAGGTATTTAACCTCAGTATATGAGAGTTATGAGACGTCAGATGACAACCCACCTTTTGGCCTTCACTTAGATACTCCTAATATACATAAGGATACTCCTAATGTCCCAGAATGTTTAATCTTCAGAGGAGACCAGAGTTCGAGAGCTGAATGATAGCCTACAAGTGGGGTTCATAAAAGCCAGTGGGGTTGACACTTCTCCAGAATTAGACTTTGGGAAGCCAGAGCCCGCTGATCATGCAGATGCATCATATAGAAGTCTGACGACTAGGGTTATAGATTTCCTAGGATGGAGTAGACCTGTTCCTCCATTTGAGCAGGACGATCATATGGACATATTGGACAAAAGTCTACAAAATTACCCTATACTACCCTTTCATGTAGTACTCCAAAAAGAGTAATGTCAAACTGTAAGGTTCTGGAATCTATCCCTGCAGTTAATAGAAACCTCACCAAAAAATACAGGCAATCTAGTAGCGACCATAGCTACCTGTCAAAACATCCGACGCCGGATATTTTAGTGGTCCAAGCAGCTACGTCCACCTCTAAGCAAGCTGCATACCCAACTATCCTTCGAGATGAGCGTGATAAGCGTATTGATTCATGGGCAAAGAACTTATTTTCGTCGTTCACCTAGCCAGAGAGGAGAACACAGCGGCGGATGCTCTGAGCAGGGAGAGCACAGTCTCCCTGGGGTGGGAACTAACTCAGGAAGTGCTTCAAGAGATCTTCACCCTTTGGGGAACCCCTAAAATGGATCTCTTAGCGACCAGTGTCATCCGGAAGTGCGAACTGCACTGCTCCAGGGAATTTCCCCCAAGAGGAGCGCTAGGCGACGCATTTGTAGTGGATTGGGAGTTTCCACTTCTGCACGCGTTTCCTCCAGTCCCTGTCATTCCTCATGTGATCAGGAGTTTGTGAAAGTTCGGGAAACCCAGGATCCTAATTGCTCCGGATTGGGCCAGTAGGACATGGTGCCCGGACCTTCTGGACATGTCCATCTGCCCTCCAATACGTTTTCCTCAAACAGAGGACCTTCTCTTGCGAGAGGGGGGTTGGGTTCTCCATCCAGAGGTCAAGACACTCAACCTTCACGCATGGTTTCTGAAAGGTTGAGATACAATGATTGGGACCTTCCGGATGACGTAATGCAGATTTTCCTTTCAGCCAGAAGGTCAGCAACAAAATCCTGATCTGATACTGCTGCAATTGGAACAGGTTTTGCAGCTGGTGTAGGGAAAAAGATGTGGACACTTTTCAATGCGATACACCTGTGGTGTTATCTTTTTTGCTGCATTTAGCTAATCTGGGGCTCCAGCTTGGAACAATTAAGGGCTATCTGGCAGTGCTTTCCATATTCAAGCGCACCTCAGAGGAGGCATCATATTTCAAAATACCATTAATTACTCTGTTTATTAAAGGACTTGCATGTGTTTCTTCCTACACCTTTCCAAGTCCCAACTTGGGACCTTAATTTGGTCTTTAAATGTTTGACTTCTGCTCCTTTTGAGCCACTCCATTCCTGCCCATTAAGGTTGCTAACTTTCAAAACTATTTTGTTAGTTATGATAACATCATCCCACAGGGCGAATGAGTTGCAGGCCTTGTCCTGTAAACCTCAGTTTGCCACTTTTTTACAAGGAAAAGGTTGTCCTTAATGTTAAACTCTCTTTTCTGCATAAAATTGTATCGGATTACCATTTAGCACAGAAAATTGTGCTTCCTGCATTCTATCCACCACCTCATCCTGGCAAAGAAGAGGAAAGGTTTCAAAGACTTGATCAAAGGAGAGCTCTAACCTTTTATGTTTCAAAAATGGCCAAGTTACGCCAACACTACCAACTTTTCATTGGCTATACAGGACACAAACTAGGTCTGTCCGTTACCAAACACACCTTATCCAGATGGATAATAATGGATATTTCAGAGTGCTACAGGCTATCTGAAAAATAGCCCCTAGTGGGTTTAAGCGCTCATTCCATAGGGACATGGCAACTTCCACCGCCCTTCAAAGGGGAGTTCCAATAAAGGATATCTATGAGGCAGCTATCTGTCTAACATCCACACGTTTACAAAACATTATTGTTTAGACACTTCTAACAATGAGTTAAGATTTGGAAAGGCAGTTCTATGCTCCATTCTTGACAAACAATAACATTCAAATTCTTACACCCTCCTCCAAAAGAACTTAATACTGCTTTGGGTGTCTATCATAAGATGAGGAATACTTGGGAGGACACAATCCATTCGAAGAACAAGTTACCCGTGGTAACGTTCTTTCCATTCGATGTTCCTCCCATATATTCTTCATCGACCCTTCCAACCTACCTCACTGTCGAATTTCCAGGCATTAGACTTCGCACTCTTTTAAAAGTCTGATAAATTAAAGGCACTTAATATGTCGGTAATTCTGCATATGGGTGGCATAAAAACAGAACTGAAGCCAAAGGGTGCTGCGCGTGGTATATATACTCGATGATGACATCAACCGAAATGGAAGCCCTCGAGGGACATCGGGTCAACTTTGTTGATGCACAGTACCCTCTGTTGAGAAGAAGAAACTATTTTTCCAAAGCAGCTGAAGCTGGAAACAAAGTTATCATAAGATGAGGAGGAATACATGGGGGGAACATCGAATCAAAACAATGTTACCACGGATAAGTAACATGTTCTTCTTGCACCTGTAGAGTGTCACAATTATAAAGTAAAGTCTCAGAAACAAAAATATAATGAATTATAGACAAAGCAGTACAGTTTCTCCAGGTTGATTTAGCAGCAGGTGTATCCCCTTCTAAGTTCCTGTTGACCCTAAGCAGGGATGATGTGTTCATCATATTGGACCATCGAGGCACTCTTAGAACATTGGGCTTCTTAAGAGGGCTTCTTGTAAACAGAAACCCGTGTACTGGAATTTGGGTCATTCCTTCCGTAGCTATTCAAGTCACCATACATGATCATTTCCAATCTATCATAGATGCAATAAGTGGCTTCCAAAATTCTTCCAATGGAGGCAATCATATCTTGTAGCGGAATAGCTACCGGGTTAAAACAAATAAGAAGCAACATTGGCCTCTTGTTTTGAAAAAACCCTTTTCCCATTTCAGCTTACCAATTTGAATATATGAGCTCAGTGACTTCATTTCAATTGCACAAATAGCCCTTCCGTTGCGCACACCAACTAGCACGCCCGCAAAAGAACGACCCTGCAGTTTTTAGCTTTACTGAAAGAAATGATATAGCCATCCAATATGGTTTTCTCGAGCAACCACGTTTCCTTCATAGCAAAAATTTCAGCTCGTTTGAGGTAATTATTTCCTAGTTGAAGCAAATGGGCATGGACCTGGGCATCCCAAACCTGGAGAAGTATACAATCTAAAACAGGGGCGTATGAGCTATTTGCTAGTATCAGATTTCACACACAGTGCTTTAGCCAACCAAATTAATTTCTCTTTTTTAACATGTCTGACTAGGGACCCCCTTCAAAGTTTACCCTCCAGCAGGTAATTTTCAAATTTGCTTCAGGCGAAGCCCTGTAGGGACCATCTTCCATACACACATTCATGTGTTTAGAGCCCTCTTGCCTGGCCTGCGCTTTAGATCATAGAAATTGCTCTGCTGCTGCTAAGAGCATCCTCATCAGAACTTTAAATTTTACATGGAGAATAACCCTATGCAAGGTATAATCATCCCAAAATTCCACCCAGTCAATATTGTTGGAACCTATATCACACAAAGTTGGAATAGAACGAAGTAAAGCCAACACATTTGATCTATTTAAAGTGTTAATTCCCTTCACTATGGACAGTTTCTCACGTAGCAAACAAGTCTTTTGAGAAGTGCTCAAATGACTTTGAACTTATTGGTCGCAGAAAAAAGGATGGAGATATGAAGGCTGTTTGGATAGCATAGAATCCTCAAAAGCACTGTCATTTCATCTGGACATTGGTATAGGTGCTCTCCCTATAGAAAATGGAATGAGCTCTTGGGATCCTGCTAACTCGGGTTTTCGTGTGAGGTGTGCCAACGTGATCGAAACTACACGTTTCTTTTTTATTAGTCCATTGTACAAATATTTTAGACAATTTTAAATCAATACTGAACTCTTTTGGGTTATGGAATAAAGTCAATTGAGAAAATGTATGTAAATCAGCAGGTCATCCGCCAGCGATGTGTGCTGTTTCAATGATCATGTAAAAATCTTGATTGTGTCAGAAATGTTTATATTTTTTACGAATTAATGGGTGATACTCTATTGTTCGATATTTATATTATCTATATGTCATGAATTGATGTAATTTATACGTTGTGTTTTTTGTTGCCATTGTAAAGCAATAGCCTATCTTTGGAGATGGTTGGGTGGGGACCCAAAGCCCCGTTCCCCGCCCCATCCCATTATGCCTGTTCTTTAAGAATCACAGGCTCACTCATTATTTTCATTTTGTTGGCTTGGTTAGTGGGTTCTTGGGCAGGTAGGTTTGCTAATTTGGTGAGGACTACACTTGCCACCTAGTTTCACTCAGTTTCATTTTTTGCATCCTTTCAGGCTTGGTTGGTGGGGTCCTTGGGCTGGTAGGTTTGCTGCTGTAGTGATTCTCTCTGCTAGAGTTTTACTAAACTGACACTCTGCAGTGTGGTGTGATGAAATGCATGCGTGCAATTTCTATTTTCTTATGTAGTTGTGCTTTTTTTGCACATTTAAAGACACTACCTTTGCTAATGTTGCAGCTCCAGGTAGTGTACTATACGTAACGCCACCATGTGCCTGATGCAATTGGTCGCATATGCACCATGCACACGCACACGCACCTATACGTAACTCCCTTCAAGCCCCGAGGTACAACCGCCAGAAATCTGGAGGTGCTAGCTTCCCAGTTATAGCCTCCAAACTGTGGAACTCTACACCGACCGCCATTAGGACCACAGAACCACACATACTCTCCCCCAATTCAGAAAAAACGTAAACAATTGTCTCGCCACCAGGGAAACAAACTAAATACAAAGGTTTCACTTGCCGCCCCCTTTATACCGGTTCATGGTATCTGGTTTCACTTCTTACAGCTGCATCTGCCTATGTTGTAAAACAAAGGGGGGGTTCTGGGAATCTCTCTACCAGCACGAACACAGCCCAATGACCTGTTCTTGAGTGAATAACCCCTAGGAGAGACTCTACCAAGTCTTTAGATCACTGTCCCTTTCACAGAGAAGAAAGGTCCCCACATATCGGTCTTTGCCCTGCCCAGGTGCAGTCCAGCGCCGAAATGCTAGGTAATTCTCCTCTGAACAAGATTACCAACAGCAACCCCATACACGTGTTTCAGCCTTGTTAGGCATCATCAGTGAGGTGAAGCTGAGCCTCTCTAATAACAGTGAGCAAGGGTTCCACATCAGGATCGCCCTAGTCATTTAGGGTGAGACCCAAAGTTAATGTATGCAAAACAAACGGGGGGGGGTCTGGGAATCTCTCTACCAGCACGAACACAGCCCAATGACCTGTTCTTGGGTGAATAACCCCTAGGAGAGACTCTATGTTGTAAGTTCTGTTTTAATTTCCTGCATGTGTTTCTTCCTATGTTGTAAAGTTCAGATTAATGCCCTGCCACCTATTGCCTCTGGATCCTGCACTCATATCTTCTGCAAATGTAACTGGAGTGATGCGCCCGGATAGCTAAGGGTTTGGTGCGCGATACAAATAAATAAACAAAACCATTAAATATTGATTATGAAACAACCACGTGCAGAAAGCCCAATGCCGAAACGGTCATGCAGAGTCATGTGCCTTTCACACTATGCCTTTGTTACAGTTCACTTTGGGGAATTTGGAATTTGCACGTAATGGGTCACATTTTGTGACGTTCTACTTTGTTTTTCTATGTTTGGTTCCGATGACGATGAGCTACACTAGGTAGTATAAAATGGTGCCACGTGCCGTTTCCATATGTGCACTTTTCGGTTTTAATTTTTTTGTAAAGGTAGTCAATATGTGCTCATATTAGGTACACATTTAATTAATAGAATACAAGTAATAAATACCAACCCGTGCCTTGTTCCACCCAGAAAAGTAATAGTGAAGCACATGGGGGCCACGAGAAGAGGGTTCTCATAAGCCAAAGCAGATCGACTTATTTGAGTGTTTTCTTTTGAGCTCTCCTCGCTCAGGCCAACGTTTGAGTTACTACAGCTTATCTCCATTGCATTGTAAATAAAAGCTGTTAGTATTACCCGAGTGATATTTGTTTTACCTACGTATGTGTAAGGATGAAACGCAGAAAGGACTCTGGCAGAATTTAAACCTATGCAAGTAGGTTTTTAAAAGATCTTTGAACCTAGCCACATCGGAGGGACCCTCTCAAGTGGCTTCCCTTGCCTAGTCCTCACCTGTGTTCTCTCTGCTCGCCTCGTTGTTGCACAGCGCTCCACTGCTTGGTTCTTAGGTTTGCACCATATACATTACATGTCTCCATACAGGGCCATGATGGAGGCGGGCGTGAGACCCACTCATACAGGTGCAGGTTGGGAGTCTCATCAGGATGGTCTTCTTGAAAGAGCACCTTTTGCAGACCAGCTTTCCATCAAAGAAGCCTGTGACTTTGCTGCATTCCAAAGCCATTTTTAGTGAGCTTTTTCTAGTAGGTCTCTGCCCGGTGCAGGCAGGAGACATCCCCAGGCCAGATGTGTTCCACCTCTTTCTATCTCTTCAAGATCTTGTAAGACAGCACTCTGCCTTTTCAAGCCGTGATTCGTACAGGACAAGCGGGCATGCTTGAATTGTCTTTAGAGAATAATACAATTATGCGAACAAGTAAAGAAGCTTTCACTGCTGATCGGTCCACAGATCAAGCCTCACCTCCTGAACTCACAGTCATCAGCAACAATGTCTTGATGCTGCTTGTCCAGAAGCCCCAAGGGTAGGCCTTGAAACCAGGATCAGTGTTTTTTCTTCTGTGTTCTACTGCTGTTGTCACTTGTATGTCAGCAGTGTTTCCAAGGCTGGATGACAAAGAAGCACTTTCTTCTTCAGATGTTTCCAAACGTTATGAAAACAAGTCTATTTTTCGTGCAGTTTCTGACAATGTAGAGACTTCACACGAGGGCCGCACATTAGCTTGTTGGGCTTTCTGAACTCAGGGGCGCCCAGCTGCCCTTCTTCCTGGCATACGAATATATGCTGTGCTTTCAACTGCTTCAAGGCTGTGCTTTTATCACTTGTAGCAGAATGGCTGGCAGAATACTTGCTGTTTTGGCACACGACGCTGATAATGGAAGATAAAGTATTCACAGCTGCAGGGGACGTGGGAATGTCCTTCCACGGTGCATGTAGAGGCACTGTTTGCAGATCACAGTGGGCCTCATTACGAGGTGGGCGGTAAGGGATTACCGGCACCGGTAAGGGCACCGGTGCCGGTAATCCCTTACCGCCCTACTACGAGTTCCCTTTGCGGGTCCTTCCTTAACGCCTGTTTTTTTTCAGGCGTTCAGGACGGGTCCGCTAAGGGACTCTAGAGCTAATAACGGCACCGCAATTTGAGGTACAGTTATCAGCGCCTTCCCCATTGCCATTGAGCCCTATGGGGGCTCAAATGGGAATGGGGAATGGCCCTGGTGAATGGGGAATTACTGGTCCCGCTAACTTTCGAATGGACCTATAATTGCTCCGTTCACCAGGGCGGAGTCGGAATGAGTTTGGAGGCATCCATGGTGCTAATAGCGCCATGGCTACCTCCAACCTCGTAATGAGGCCTAATGGCATGATTCACAGGAATCAAGGAAATGTGTGATCTTGGGAAAATCCTTTTTTCTTTTTGTATCAAGAAACACTAGCATAATGAATAGGGTACTACTGTTATACAGAAATTTGTTCAAAATAGGTTGACACACATCTCCCATGCATATCACATTTCAGACACATTGGGCCTCATTACGAGGTTGCCGGTCCGGTAACAACGGTACTGGTATGCTTGCTGGTACCGTTGTTACTGGACCGGCAAAAGTTGTACTCACGAGTGCCTTTCATTCTGCCAGGCCCAGTAATTGCCCATTCGCAGGTGCCGGATTTTCTTGCCGGTATGGAGGTAGTCTTGCCGGTAAACCCGGCAAGGCTACCTCCAACCTCGTAATGAGGCCCATTGTACTGTGTGTTTCACTGTATTATCTCCCCTTGATGCATGTTTAAAGTGTATGCATTATTGCCTGCTAGCGTTTCTGCATGTTAGATATGTAGATAGATAGGCTTGTCCTACCTAATCCCGCTAAACAGTGCTGTTGCTGGCAACACAAAGGTTTTTTTTATAGTCTACCTATGTTATAGGGACCTTCTGTTTATAATTCTACATGCAGTGGTATCACGAGTAGATTGTATTTGTTCCATTATGCCAGGTGCAAGAGCTGCCAAAACAAGCCTTTGCTAGCCTCCTCTATTTCCATATATGTAGTTTAAGGGTGCAGAAGTACGAGTCTGACACAGTGGTGGCATGCTTGTAAGAGAAGAATTTTATTAAAATGTAAAAGAAAAGGAAAAACCTATCTTGCCCTATGTCTGAGTGGTTGCCCAACCTCAACAAAATTACTGTCAGGATGTCTGTAACGTAAAATGTCCACCGTCCTACATCCAAACCTATTTCCGTCCCTTCCGCTAGTCTAACTAAGGAAAAACTGTGTGTCTTCTTAATCCAGGGGGAGGTTTCTCTCACTCTCTGAACACAGCCCTATAAAGTTCATGACGTAAAATCACAATGAGTGACAATGTTCACAAGTATCAGAAAGGGGGGAGTTCCTTCACCTTGTTTCTTCCTCCAATTCAAAACTGTAGCGCCAATTCTGGTCCACTAGCCTTACAGACTTGACTTTAGTATTCAGAACTTCTGCAAAGGTCTCTTTCTTCTAAAGTGGGTCATCGACCCCTTTTCACATGGGTCCCAGATCCCTCTGGGTTGGCTCGTTGTAAGGAAGGCATGGTATCAAACAGTGAAGACAGAGACAAGTGATCACATTTCAAGGGTGTTTATTGAACTTCAAATGGGTTGGTTGAATGCCTATCTAAACAGCAGTCCTAGTGGAATCTCTATCAAAATAAAAGGGCTTATACTAATACAACTATTGCCTACACCTATTGCCAGTCCTTACTTCTAAATACAAATGGTGTAGGATAACAATGTATGTAAAAGAAAAGTGTTCAAGAAAGAATGTGTCAGGATGGTTGAGAAGTTGGCTTCCCATCCCCATGTTTTCAGCATGGAGCAAGGCGGCACGTGCAAGCTTCGCACACACTATGGCTTTTTGGCCACAAGGTAACAGTTAAAAACATAGGCATCATGGCCTTCTGCCAAACTCTCTCTCCCAATGACAGTCTCTTGTTGCAGAGGGCCTGATGTAACAAACAAAACACAAAAGTTCCTTTCCTTTATCTGGGTTTTCACATTCACAAGTTCACATCTGGTCTCCCTTGTTCAGGCTCGGACCATGAGTCCCCCTCATTCGTGATCAAACCCCTTTTCCACAATGTCCACAATTGGTCTCCCTCGGTTGGGCTCGGACCACAGATCCCCCTCGTTCGGGCTCAGATTTTCTCAATATCAAAATCAAAGACTTTCAAATGTGCGATGGGTTTTGCTTAAACCGTCGCAGGCCCACTTTGATTCACTTCACACAATTATTCTCATCAATCTTCTACTTTCGTTTCTCTTGGAGGGATACCTTACAGAGACTTTCAATTAAGCACATTCACGGTGCCGGACCACTCTGTCAACTGTATTGTATATTTCCTTCTCAATTTCAAACATTCATCAGCAGTTTAGCTTTACTCGCGTCTTTCATCACACACGTCTAACAATGTTCGTTCCAGCGCTCGTTATACAACGTTGCCGCTTGCAACCTTGGCTTCAACACAGACCGGTCTTCCATTGGTCTCCCCAACTCAATCTGTGTTGATCTCTGTCTTTTTTTGGTCTTGGAGCCAAGGACGATACCACAGCGTCTGCTGCTCCTCCCGGCCTTGGTCAGTTACGCAGGAGGGCCCTCGGTATCTCCGACACACAATGCAAGATTCTTCAGTCTGGTTTCCCGGCCTTACAATATCTGTTTTGAAGGATTCTTGAAAGTAGCAACGTCTTGTCGAACCCTTCTTGGTTTGCCGTCTTTCTCCCCTCGTTCAGCTGCCGACTCGAAAATGCTGTGCCTTCGTGTTCCTTGCTCAGAGTGTGCTCTCGTACTCCGCCTTTTATCAGTGTGGGGAGGTTTAATGGCAGTCAGGTGTGAGTGATTGTTAGTAATGGCCTGACCTTGCCTGACCATAGTAGTGGGATACGTCAGGTACACGGCTCGGGTGTGAGTCTGTTTTCTCCCAGAGCGGGATGTCCAGGTGAAAATGTTTGTGCAGGACAAGGGGGTCATATATCCATATATCCTACTTTGTAGGATGGGGTTAAGATGTTACAGGGAACAGAGGGATAACGCGTATCACCATCAGGTGTCCCACTACCACTTCCCAAAGACCCCTCACCCAGTTGATCCTCCCGCACTGGTCCACCCCAGGGTCTGGATCCAAAGGTGATGGCCGTGCCCTGGCCACCTGAGAGACAGATTCGCAGGGACTAGGGGGTGAGACACTTTCTGATTTATTACACACCCTTCTCCTATGCGATGTAGCCACATCTGTTTCGCAGGGAAACTGGGAAAGGAAATTGACGTTCCCTTGGTCTTTGCCTTTTTGATGTTCCACAGTGAAACAGTAAGGTTGCAGGTCTAAGAACGTTGCATGACAAGAGGGTTGGAGTCCTTTCGTTGGCGTATCTATACTAAAGGTGAGTGGCCTGTGACAAGGGAAAACTTCCTCCCCAAAAGGCAGTATCTTAGATGGTTAATTGCCCATTTGATGGCAAGGGCCTCTATCTCCAATAAAGAGTAGTTCTTTTCACGAGGGAAGTTTTCGACTAGTGAATAGGATAGGGTGTTCTAATCCATCACAAATTTGTGATAATACTGCTTCTAACCCTGTGAGAGAGGGATCAGTTTGTAAGACAAACTCCTTAGAAAAATCTCCTTCTTTAGGATTGGGTGCTGGCACGAGGTTTGTTTTAAGTTGGTTTAGCATATGTCATCCTCATCAGTCCAATGAGGCTTCTGGGGTTCAGCGTTCTTTAATGTGTCAGTTAATCTAGCTGTTTTATCTGAAAAATTAGTAATGAACCTATGGTAATAACCAATCAATCCTAGAAACGCCCTGAGGTCTCTTACAGGCCGATTCATGGAATTAATGGGTGCCGAAAATCGCAGTGCAAACGTGCAAAAGCCGCGCACATCGATTCATGGAAGTCTGTGCACATGTAAATCCTGAGATGTGCGCTAAAATCATGCGTGGCTCATGTGGGCACACACTTCATCAAACGCCATGCGCTACGCACATAGCGAAAGCGCACATAGCACGGCGCACACAACAAAAATGGGTGGAACACGGAGCGTAATACGCGGAATGGGGAACAACGCATGAAAATGTGGGCGTTACGGGGGAACTACAGGAGGCAAAAGTGCAGAACGCCCACACGCGCGCCTACAACACGTATTCATGGAATCGAACAGGGGAAATGCGTGCGCCAAAAAAGAGGCACTAATCCGGAAACACGTACGCCAGCAGGAAGCAGGCGTACGTGGCCCCGCGCAGCATAAAAGTGCACGCAAACAACAAACAAGCTCAGACGCCACGATGAATATACTGTTCCTCGCAGCAGTGGTTGTGGGACACCACAGGAGGAGGAGGATAGCCAGGCCCCGCATTTTTACACCCAGGACCAGCCTTTTTGGGATGCCTGATGATCAGGTGTATGGGAGGTACAGGTTTCCACCACACATAATACTCGACCTAGTGAGTGGGAAGGTGACCTCACATCACCCACCCTGTGCTCCCAAGCACTGAGCCCCTTGGAAAAGGTGCTCAATGTACTGCACTTTGTGGCCAATGGTTCATTTCAACGGACAAGTGCCATAGTGGGTGGGGGTCTCACAGGCCACACAGTCACGCTGCCTACACCAGGTGTTGGCCATCATGACTGCACACCCCTCGTCCGCAGGCACATATACATGCCCAGAACACCTGCAGAAAGGCAGGCTGCCGTCCAGGACTTTTACGGGGTGGCACATTTCCCCAAAGTGCTAGGTGCCATTGATTGCACCCATGTGGCTCTAAGTCCACCCAGGGTAACTGAGCACATCTATGAAACCGCAAGCACTGGCATTCCATCAATGTGCAGGTAGTATGTGATGCCAAGGGAATCATCACCTCAGTATATGCCAACTATCCAGGCTCCACCCATGATGGTTTCATTTTCAGAATGTCACCCCTAAACCGGGACCTAGAAGCTGGGCGCCATGGTGATACATGGCTGCTTGGTGAGTATAATTGCCTCTGCACATGCATGCATGTCAGATACTGAGCAATGTCACAACCCCACTAATGATACCCATCATCACCTCCCCAGGGGACAGTGCCTACCCTCTGAGCATCCACATGATGACGCCAATTCAGAACCCCACCACAGCACCTGAGGTAAGATACAACACATCCCATATTGCAACCCGGGGCATAGTGGAGCGCACATTCGGAGTGCTCAAGTCACGCTTTTGCTCCCTTGACCGCTGTGGTGGGCAGCTGCTATACGCGCCCCCAGTAGTGTGCAGGATCATAGTGGCAGCATGTGTCCTGCACAACGTTGCAACCCGCCGGGGCCTGCGGGTGGACATGGTGTTGCCCCCACATCCCCAACCACATGCACAGCCGCTGCGCATGGGAGGTGAAAGGGCACGTGGTGAGGCAGCCCATACGCAGCTGGTAGCTAATTACTTCACCTAAAATCCTACCCATGTGGAATGCACACAGCCATGCACATACCAGCTGACAATCAATGATGATGACATAAGGGACAGTCAACTGTCACAACCATACCAGCCTGAGATTGGTCACCTGGCAGTGTTACATTGTGTGCATCCCTACCTACTTAAATACAACCAATGCCGTGTGAAAAAAGACACACATTCATGCTGCATTAATTACTACCCCCTTGAAAAATACACCATGAAAATAGTGCCATGTCACCCAACCCCTCCCCATCTCAGCTACCCAACACACCATGGCATGCCATGCAATGTGAAAGCTACAAAATGAATGCACAACACATGACACAAGTGTCACAAAGTGCACTGTTCCAAATGTAAACAGGCCACAGACAATATGCTCCCAGTAATCAATAAGAAACAGCACACATGAACAAATACTTACCAGCAACACAGAACAGCAACACAGTATGAAACGGTGTCAAATAACGACAGTACAAAAACAAAGTAGTGCAAGTCTCACAACCTGACTAAGCCAGCACATCGACCCCTTCCAACTGCAGAATGTTGCTGTCCGGCAAATGTGTCAGTGTACTGCATACACCATGAACTGCATCTGCAAAGGAAACGGCCTTGTAAAGACATGAATATGGTACCTGTGAATAAGGAGAAAGACATGGATGCACAAGCACATATCAATACACCATGCAGTGTTTAATCCAACAATCCCCACTAGGGATGTACACACAGTTTTGACTACCGACTGCCCACACAGCTCATGGGAGCCCACTGTCACTGTGTAAGTTACTGTCATTTGGTCACACCCTTTGCAAGCCCATGGAAAGGGGAAGCAGGAGGGGTGTGTGTGTCAGGAACCCAAGCATCTAACCCAAAGACAGGACAAGCCTGCATGTGCCCAGCTGGAATACACAGTGGCTGCCCATGGAAGCCACACAAGGCAACACACTGTAAAAAAAGAAAATACAAAAATCAAAAATGGCCATGTGTGGACCGGGGGTGGGGGGAGCACCCAGGAGGTTCGAGGACAGGGTGCACCCCAACACCCACCTGCGTGGATGTTGCGGAAAAAAAAATACCTCCATGGGCTCATGGCCTGCATGGCTACGCTAATGTGGGAGAACTGCTGCCGCTCTCTTCACCCTCTGCTGCTACATCAGGAGGTGCCGGTGCTATTGGAGGCAGCCCACGCAAAGCCCTGGTATGTTCCTCCATGGCAGCAAGCATGCGGGTGTGGAAGGTCTGGTTCTGGAGGATGATGGTACGGAGATCCCCATGCAGCACCTCACGGGTTGCCTGCATTTCTGCATGCATGGCCTCGCATGATGCCCGGATCTCCTCACGTGTTGCCTGGAGCTCAGCTGAAAGCGAACGTGTGAGCTGCTCCAACTGCTGTTCTGCCCTAACATTTCGGGAAGCCTCAAGTTCACAAGTTCAACCAGATTCTCCCTGAGGAAATGGAGTTCTAACCTCAGGGCTTCCCTGTGGCCCTGGGACTCTACAGATATGGCTTTGCACAGAGTCTCCAGTGCCGCCCGTCGGTCCCTGTTGGACACCAACATGTCCTCCCTGTGTGATTGGCAAATGGACTCTGTTGCCTGCTGTTGGAGCTCCATCTGCCTTTCAGGGGGGAGAATGGAAGTGGCCACCCATACATTGCCTGAGCCATCATTTCAACCGATGCTCCCTGTTGTGCTGCTATACTGTACATGGAGTTTTCCCATACAGTATTGCCTGGTGGCACACGGCCACCGCGTCGGCGGGCACCACACCTGTTTGGGGCAAGGCGATCTGTACCTTGCTGTGCTGGCACTGCCTGAGGCTGCAGGACTGCATTCCCCTCGGATCTGCTGGCCCAGGAACAGGATCAGATTTTGTGGAGTGTGACCCTGCATCCGTAACCGCCAAAGGTGGAGTTACCAACACTGACATCCCCATAGAGGTGTCTACCCCCGGTGCAAGTGGGTTGGACAGAACAGCATCCCTGCCAGAAACACTCACCTGCGACAGCACATAAGTCTCATCGTCCGATTCAGCACCTGAATCATAGAAGTCTGGGGAGGTGCACCCAGAGACACCCCTGGACAGTATGGTCTGCAGGAGGATTGGGTTTTCACCCACCACCACCCCACATCCTCCACTGGTGCCCGGTCGTGGCTGAGATTCCTCCTGGGTCTGCACCATCTCCTCCACCTCAACAGCATCAAGTGCGTCATCACCTGCAAAAACATGAAAGACAACAAATGGAAACAGGTTTAAGCACCATAGCACACACATAGGCCTGACAAGCCAGAGATCCAGTAAATGAATTACACATGTCCCATAACCTTGGCATGCATGCACTGTCAATGAGTTGGAAGGGGAGGCAAAAAGCAGACACTGAGGACTCCAAGATGGAAAAGCAACACATGTGCTGCATGCTGGATAGCACTGGAAGCACACATTAGCCTGTGAGTGGCATGGGCAATCCACATACATGACACATGCCAGCACACAGGTGGCACGTAGCATAGCGATGGTACATTTGACAAGTACAGCCATATGTTACTGAATGAGTACTGTCACCCAGCCATGTGAGATGGACATGATGAGATGAAAAAAGCAAAATTGTGTGACAAAATACGCATGTGCCACACACTGCAACACATCCAGTGTACAATTATGCAGTTATGGCAGGCAGATGGATACATCAATGGCTGGTCACTTCAACATGACAGGAAACGACAATCATGTTCCACATTCAAACAGGCCCCAAAAATCAATGTGAGCAGGCCCTTACTCAATCAGCCTGAATGGTCAAATCATTCCCATAACAAGGTAATAAATGTCGCCCATTGAGGGGTATAATATATGACAGAAGCATGTCACATATGTGGCATTAGGGCTTAAAAATGCGTTGAAAAAAAGGGAGGATTGAAACAATCAGGCTGAATGAACACTGAAAATTCTGAACAATGTTGTTGCAAGATGACAAGGGCAACTGCAGTAATGTGGTGCTAATTGGCTACTGTGGTCAGAAGGGATACTGTCATACCTAAATACAAGGGCAGTGAATGGTTTGGAGGAAGCACATGGGTGACCCATACCACTCAGAACTACACACCCTCACCTGGCACTCAATTAGAACACGTCACCCAAGCAACATACACATGGATTACACACACATGCATGGGCACTCACCGGACAATGCTTCGTAATCTGGTAGGTCTCCCACGCCTTGGATCTGTTCCTCTGTGAAGAAGGTTCCAGCAACAGACTCATGTTCAGTTAGTTGGTCGTCCTCTGGTGGAGACCCACCGCCAGTCACCAGAGTAGAGGCATGATTTGAAGCCAGCTTGTTCTTTGCTCTGCATTTCAGGTCATTCCACCGCTTGTAGCAATCATCAGCTGTGCGCCTCACAAATCCAAGGGCACTAATGTGGTCCGCGATGGTCTGCCAGTGGGCCCTACGTTGACCAGGCATAGTCTTGCACCCTGCAGTCACCACCATTTCGCGGCTATGTGCCGACACACAGGCCACAAGTGCATCAAGTTCGGCGTCATTAAAACTAGGCTTCCTTGACGTGCCGGAGTGTGTAGCCGTGTCTGGGGTCTCAGCCTGTGGTGCTAGAGCACCCTTCTTCTTCTTCTTGGAAGGTGGTGCGGATCCTGAGTGGCTTACACTGCTCTGGACAGTAGGGGCAGAAGCGGAGGTGGACTGGGTACTTGAAGCCTGTAAAGGCATAATGACCAAAGGTCTTGGTGCAGGTATTGGCTGCAGGGTGATGTTGGCAGGGACAACGTCGGTGTGATGGACCTGGACCGACACTGTCCCGGCTGGGAGACTCAGAGCTGGGGTGGATTGAGCTGCAGCTGCCCCTGCAGCCTCCCCACCCTGGCTACTTTCGGCAGCAGATGACATTGCTGCCCCAGATACACGTGGCCTGGTGACAGCAACTTTCACCGCCACACGTGGATTAGACTTGGTGACCTGGAAGTCAGCCTGGGAGTCATCCTGTGCCGGTTCAGTTGACAAAATGGGCCCGTCCAACAAGGGCTGAGCTGGGATGGTGTCAGCTACATTTCCCACAATCATTGGGGGGAGGGCATAGGTGGCCCCGATTGGTCTTCCACACACGGGGCTCTAGGGGCACCCTGCAAATCCTGGCAACGTCCCCTACCGCGTCCACCACGCCCACCTCTTTTAGATCGGCCACCTTTCCCTCCCTTACTGCTTGGTCGCCTCCCAACCATGGCACTGATGTTGTTGTGCGTATGGGAGTTGCAGTAAACAATTGTCCTGGGCAAATGGGGTCAAAGGGGTAGGGTACTAGATGGAATTCGTACCCTAGTGCTCTAGCAAGGCTGTCTGTGACCCCTGGGGGAAGATGACGGGTCATGCAACGCACAGGCACCCCAAAAACAAAAGAACACATGCACGCAACCCCTGGTAGACCATGTGCGTGGTAAAATGAACCCGCACTACGCTGTCGCACCCAGAAACACAAAAATAAGCGTGCGTGTGTTACATGCAGCCTACAATGACCTCTGAAGGGGTACGCGATACACGGGGGCAACCACAGTTGGAAAATACGTGCGCGACTCACCGTCTGCCTTGAAAAAGAACATGAAAAAGATGCGCGTGACGTGCAGTTTTCTCACGTGCTGATTCACTATGCACCCGTGTAGTGGGGAACGCCCGCGCGCTTAACACGCTAAGGGCCTTTCCTCGGATTTCACGCTGACGTGCACTTTTTTCACATGCCAAATCACTCCGTATCAAGCTGGCCACGCGAAAACACATGGAAGACAACGCTCCTGCCCAAAGGCCATTTTCCTGCCCCCAAGAGCACCGAGCATGCTCCCACCTGCCATCTGCTGCTGCCTGCCTACTGCCCACGTGTCGTATTTGGTGCCTGCATGTCAGCCATCTGCAGTGGTCCAGTTGCTGTGTCCACCCCTGCTGGAACCGAACACTCCTGACTGGGATACCATCGCTCCACAGCCCAGCCCCAGGACCCAGTTGCCCACCAACGCCTGCCTCGGGGGTTGCCATGTCGGGCCAAACACCATCCGAGACCACTGGCGACCCCCAGCCAGAGAGGCAGAGGGCCACAGGTTTCAGTGAGAAGGAAATTGGTGTCCTGGTGGAGCGTGACCTGGGGCATTATGATGCCCTCTTCACACCATCGCGCACCGACAAGGAAGGACGGAGGAGGATCTGGATGGACATTGTGGGTGCCATGAACACGGAGGTGGTGGCACCCCGAGACCTAAGACACGTCCAGAAGCGCTGGGAGGACTACAACTCCAGGACCCTCAGGAAGGCACGGCGCCTCTTAGAGGCAGAGGATGCAGCGGGACGCCGGGGCCAGCTTACCAACCAGCAGATGAGGGTCCTGGAGCGCATTCGCCAAGTGCTTTACTACCAGATCCTCAGGATGCAGGCCCGTCTGGAGTCGAGCGGTAAGTGGCCATGCATTGCTGTGTGAAACGGGGCATGTTGCAGTATGCTGGTAGTCAGCTACTTGCCTGTATGTGGAACATAGGCCATATATGGATGTGTGTGAGCCGGGACATCATGGTAGTGCATGTGAGACCAGTAATGCGTGAACCACATGGATGGTGCATGTGTTCCAATGAGACATGGGGAGCTGCATGCGGAATGCACACATTAATGCATGCCAGTCCCTGTTCTTGGACATGGGTGGTGGGTGAGAGATGTGTGCTGGTCTCATGAACATGTATGGTGTGCATGTCTGTGTGTCTGAGAAGCGTGTGTGTGACTTTGAAATGACATGGATGCATGACACATGTCCGTGACGATGTGTAGATTCACTCATGCAGTCTGGTCACCGTTGTATCAACTGTGTCTGTGGTGTACGAGACATGATGCATGACCCTCCGGTGATGTGTGTGCATGGGGTCAGTGTGAGCCATGATGCATGTGAGTTTTAAGGCAACATTTTGGTTAAACAGGCCCTTGTACATGGATGCTGATGTTGATTGCAGGCGCCGTGCCTGTTTCTGCATGTGTGTTGCGTGCATTCACCCATGTGTTGTGGAGGGACATGATGGAAGTGACATTTGACAGTGCCACTCATGTGTTATTGCTTCCTGTCTAGGGGAATATCGTACTGTACCCTGATGCTTGTGTTCTAGGTCTCCCTCTACGCAGCATCGAGTGAAGAAGAGGGCGGAGACGGCGCTGTGGAGCCAAGCGGCGGGGATGCCTCCACCGGGCTGCAACGCGACGCAAGGCCCAGCCACCCTCCCAGGAATTGCCATCATCCAGGAGCGAGGGGACTGGTGCCGCGTCTGCCACTACGGCTGTAGCGGAAGGGCCGGGTGAGCCCCCACAGGGGCTTGCAATGGTGAAGGATGGTGCAGAGACATCCAGGTTGGTGGTCTCTACAGAGGAGGAGGAGCCCGCTACTGAGCCGCACAGGGGGCTGGTGGGGGCAGTACCACTGGTGCAAGTGGTGCAGTCCAGGGCCAGGAGGCAGCACAGGTCACCGCAGAGGGGCCTGTGCATGCCGCTGTCCTTGACCCTGTGACTGCACCACCATGCACCAGTAGGGATGCCCTGTCCCAGGCCTATCCGCAGGTAGGGGGGAGGCCCACGTCATCTGCCTCTCCACTACCTGCGGACGAGGGGTCCCATGACCGTATGGGCTCCGTCCTGATTGGTGTCGCGTTGCGCACGCGTGACATTCGTGATGACGTGCATGCTTCCTGGGGGAGCACGCACGCTATCACGAAGAGCAGCGTGGCGATGTGGCACTGTTAGGAGGGGCCCTCGTCGGTGGGTTCCTACATGTGTCACGCACTGTGGCGGACCTCTCCTCCTCTGTGGAGACTATGCGCCAGTCGTTCTCCCTGCCGTCTTCCGGCCCAGATTCCACCAGGGCCCCCTGTGGACCTGGCCTGACCAACACAGCCAGCTTGGTGGAGATCCCATCCCTCCCACAGTCTGGAGTCGGCGGTCCAGCAGGGGTGGACACCACAACAACTGGAGACCAGCAGATGGAGGATGTGCAGGCATCATCAGACAGGGCACATGGACAGCAGCAGCAGCAGCAGGCTCTAGGTGGGAGCAAAGATGGCTCAGGGCCATCGACATCAGAGGGGCAGGCATCGGCCAGAGGGCAGGAGGACCCTGGAATGGGTGTGTCTTCCGTGTGGCTGCGGTTGGGCCGGCGTATAGATGCAGAGTGGCGGCGGGCAGAAGAGGCACGGCTCACAATGGTCAGGGCGGAGGGCACTGAGGCGGCCCGAGTGCCTCGAGGCTATTCGCAGGGAGTTGGAGTCCAACATGGCATTGTCCCTGCGAACCCGGGGCCATGGAAGAGGACCGCTTCCAGGACATTGACCAGGAGTTCGATGATGCCCGGGACATCGGAAAGTGAGCCGTTGGACTAGCCTGCCGCCATTGTAAATAGTTTTTAGTGTTAGGATTCCTTTTCGTTTTCATTTCTTTTGGGGTGATTGGACTATGCCCCACACTTTTGTATATAGTTCTTTTCTTAGGTAGTTTTTTAGATAGGTTTCATTTCTTTTGTTGGGCTCATGGACCCTTTCAAAATTGATTGTACATAGTTGGACTTTGGATTTATGTGTGCATTTTCTCTGAATTTCACCATGGGGCAAATGATTTCCTTTGGCTTTGTTTTGGTGGACAATTATGTTGGACCATTTTTCTTCTGGATTTATTTGGATTGCATCTACATTTCATTTTTCATATTTTTGGACATGAATTTCATTTCATTTTTGTATTATTTTTTTGACTTTCATTTCATTACATTGATTTTGTTAATAATACATTTTGATATTTTAATTCCATGTGTGGGATTCGCTCATTGGGTTCATTCATGTCAAATTCTGGTTTTGCGCAATCTATGGCAAACAGTGGGTGACCGACATGTGTGCATGTACATGGTTGACTTTTGATTTGTCTTATTCTTAGATGTGGGGGTATCGTGACATAGGCATGTCGGTGTGTGGTGGATTGGTGAAATCATTGCATGTCAAGACTGGGGTGGAGTGCTGTGGAATTGAGGTGCACATGAGGGCCATGATTGTGCAGCTTCCTTTCGTGTTGCAGGGCTGGCAGGTGCCCCTCAATGCTGGGTGGATGGGGATGCTGGGGGACATGAGTTGGGGCCTGCTGGCAGGTGTCCCTCAATGCTGGGTGGATGGGGGTGCTGGGGACATGAGTTGGGGCCTGCTGGCAGGTGCCCCTCAAAGCTGGGTGGATGGGGGTGCTGGGGGACATGAGTCGGGGCCTGCTGGCAGGTGCCCCTCAATGCTGGGTGGATGGGGGTGCCGGGGGACATGAGTCGGGGCCTGCTGGCAGGTGCCCCTCAATGCTGGGTTGATGGGGGCTGGGGGACATGAGTCGGGGCCTGCTGGCAGGTGCGCCTCAATGTTGGGTGGATGGGGGTTCTGGGGGACATAAGTCAGTGCTCACTTGTGCATGGTGACATGTGGGGTGGCTGGGGGCTTCAGCAGGGTGGATGGGCTGCCTGTGGGGCATGGCCAGGGGTGCAGTGTGTACCCCTGTGTTGAAGACTGACTGCAGGCGCTGGGGAGGGGGGTGAGGGCACACCTGGGAGGACACACACTGGCAATTCGTTGGGGCACCCCCAAAATACACGTAACCCGCTCGCACAGGGCCAATCGCGTGTGAAACTTCCCGCGCACCCCAGAAATACACGTACCCTGCTCGCACAGGGCCAATCACGTGTGAAACTTCCCGTGCACCCCCGAAATACACATACCCCGCTCGCACAGGGCCAATCGTGTGTGAAACTTCCGGTCCACCCCCGAAATACACGTACCCCACTCGCAGAGGGCCAATCGCATGTGAAACTTCCCACGCACCCCCGAAATACACATACCCCGCTCGCAGAGGGCCAATCGTGTGTAAAACTTTGCACGCAGCGCCGTACATGTATTCGGAGAGGTGCGCAGGGATTTTTACAGACTTTTTCGTGGTTGGAGGGCTGAATGCTGGTCCATTGGCCTGTGCGCCATGTACGGGATTTGTGCGCTGTTCATGGCGCACCGGGAGGGGTGGGGGATTAACAGGCGCTGCTGCAGGGTCGCTGCGCCACGGCTGGTTTTGAATGTTAAAATCCATGAATACGCTGTGCGCGGAAATGGATTTTGGCGCACGCGGTTCGCGCAGACTGCTGCACACGCACACTGAATTCTATGAATTACCCCCTTTGTCTCTTATTCTTAGACGTGGGGGTATCTAGGACGGCTTTCACTTTTTCTAATTGGGGCTGGACTCTGCCATTCCCTACAAAGAAGTCAAGGTGTTTCGTGGCTGATGCGGTCAGCTTACATTTGGATGGATTGGCAGTCAAGCTGGCTTCTCTGAAGGTTCTCATAATGGTATAATGATGGAAGAGATGGTCTTCCCAGGTTTTACTGTAAATAATTATGTCGTCAATATAAGTCCCACAGAAATCGGAATGGGGCTGTACTATCCTGTCCATAAACCATTGGAAAGTAGTTGGGGCCCCATGCATGCCAAAAGGGAGGACTTTAAACTGGAATCGTCACAGGGGCGTTGAGAAAGCTGTATTTTCTTTATCAGGTCCATGTACAGGAACCTGCCAATATTTCTTGGTCAGGTCTAGGATCGATAGAAAGGTGGCACTTCCGAGTTTATCTATTAACTCATTGATGCGCTGCATGGGATAGGCATTGAAGGCAGAGATGGCGTTAACCTGCATGAAGTCTATGCAAAACCTCCAGGAATTATCCAGTTTGGTTTTTAATACAATAGGGGAGGAACATTGGCTGGAAGAAGGCTCGATAATGTTTGCCTTCAGCATTTTTTTAACTTCCTCTACCACTATTTTCTTTCCGGACTCTGGGAGTCTGTAGGATTTTAAATGGACCAATTTTCCCTTTGGAGTTCTGGTATAATGATAAGTGCCATGTACTCTCCCTTGTTTTTCACAAAATACATCGGGGAAATGTCTTGACCAGGTCCTTTCAGTTGTCTTGCTTTGGAACGATTTTCCTTCCACTCCTTTAAGAGATTTACATGGTAAAGGTGGGTCTTTTGCTTATCACGTTGGGTTATTTTATAGGTACAGGTCCCTCTTTGTTCTAGTACCTCATATGGCCCATGCCGCTTTGAGCCAAGTTAATTTTCATAGGTAGGTAAGAGGACTAATACCTTTTGTCCTAATGACAAATACCTTAAATATACTTTCTTGTCATAGGTGGACTTTTGTTGGGCTTGAGCTTTTTCCATGTGAGTGTAGACGAGATTTCAAGCAAGGTTCATATGCTCTCGTGATCTGGTAGCTGTTTGTGAAAGGGGAATAGGTGCCTCTTCTCTTTCTTCCCAGGTCTCTCGGAGCATATCCAAGACATCTCTTGGTTTTTTGCCGTAAAGTAGTTCAAAAGGAGAGAGCCCAGTGGATACCTGAGGGGTCTTTCTCACTGCAAATAGGGCCCAGGGATGATGCTATCCCAGTCCTTTCCATCCTGATCTACCAATTTTCTTTAAATTATCTTAAGGGTTTTATTGAATCTCTCAACCAATCCGTCCATTTGTTGGTGGTAAACTGAGGTTCTTAAAATGGAGATATGTAGTAATTCCTTGACTTCACTCATCAGTTTGCGCATAAAATTGCACCCCTGATCCGTTACAATTTCCTTGGGGAAACCAAACCTAGAAAAGAATGGTAAAATATGTTTTAAGATCTCTTGGGTTATATTGCTCCACATAGGGGAGCGCCTCTGGGTATCGAGTAGCGTAATCAACGATTACGAGGACAAATTTATCACACAGTCTAGAGGTTTCCAATGGCCCAATGATATCCATCCCAATTCGGGAGAAAGGTACTTCGATGATTGATAAGGGGTTTTGAGGGCAGGTAAGGGAATATATGCACTGGTTATCTGGCCTATTTCACATGTCTGGATGAAGTTCTTTATGTCCGGTTGGATACCAGGCCAGTAGAATTTCTCAATCATTTGAGCATAGGTCTTAGATTTTCCTAAATGTCCCCCTGTCAAATGAGAATGTGCAATCTCTAACACGACCTTACGATGAGTTTTGGGGATTACTAATTGAACTTTACTTTAGTCCTTCTCTGGAGGTTTCCTTTCTATATAGTAATCCCTGTTTCAGGAAGAAAAATGTGCTTTCCATTTCTTGTCCTTCTCCGTCAGAAATCACCTGTGCGAAAGCCTCTGTGAGTGCGGGATAATTTTGCTGGGCGAAGGCTAAATTGGGATGGATGGTAGGTTCTTCTTCCCTCTTTGTCTCAGTGGTGGGTGGTACATCAGTCACTAAAGCCTAAGCGACCTCTCTGTTTCTTCTGGTTCACTTTCTTCCTTAAAACAGGGAAATAAAGCCTTCTCAAGAATTCCCTGTGCGATATTGTCCCCATGATGTATTTCAAATTGAGTTTTTTCATGATTCTGTAGGAGAACCTTTACGGCTACCCAGAAGTCGGGATCTATGACGCCTGCTAGGACATCCAGACCAAACTTCCAGACTAGGCGAGATTTTGGGGCTAGCCTTATTTAACAACCCTTAGGCGGCATTAGGATTAAGTCATTGGGAGCCATCCCGCTTTTCCCTGGAGGGATAGTAGTGTCTCTGCTACTGCAAATGTCAAAGTCTATGGATTCCTTTGTGGCAGTGAAGGGATCTGAGGCTCTGTGACTGGAATTTTAGGGTCCCCCAATTTGTTTCAGTTGATTCACATCCCACTCCTGCCACCACTTGTAAGGAAGGCATGATATCAAACAGTGAAGACAGACACAAGTGATTACAGTTCAAGGGTGTTTATTGAACTTCAAATGGGTTGGTTGAATGCCTATTTAAACCTAAATCTAAAGATGGGAGCAAGCTATGACCATCAAATACCAATACCTTACAGAGACTTTCGATTGAGCACATTCACAGTGCCAGACCACTCTGTCAACGCTATCATATCTTCCCTTCTCAAGTTCAAACATTCATCATCAGTTTAGCTTCACTCGCGTCTTTCATCACACATGCTTAACAATGTTTTTTCCAGCGCTCGTTATACAATGTTTCCACTTGCGACCTTGACTTCAACACAGACCGGTCTTGCATCGGTCTCCCCAATTCACCTGCTGTGTTGATCTTTGTTGTTTCTTTGATCTTGGAGCCAAGGACGATACCACAGAATCTGCTGCTCCTCCGCGTCTTTGTCAGTTATGCAGGAGGGCCCTCGGTATCTCTGACACACAATGCAGGATTCTTCAGTCTGTTTTCCCGGCCTTACGCTTTCTGCTTTGAAGGATTCTTGAAAGTAGCAGCATCTTGTCGAAAAGGTCGAGGGTAATTCCCTTCTTACGAATCCTTCTTGGTTTGCCGTCTTTCTCCCCTCATTCAGCTGCCAAATCGAAACTGATGTATCTTCGTGTGCTTTGCCATGCTCAGAATATGCTCTTGTGCTCTGTCTTTTATCTGTGTTGGGAGGTTTAATGGCAGTCAGGTGTGAGTGATTGTTAGTAATTGCCTGACCATAGTAGTGGGACATGTCGACATGTCAGGTACACGGCTCGGGTGTGAGTCTGTTTTCTCCCAGAGCGGGCTGTCCATGTGAAAGTGTTTGTGCAGGACGAGGGGGGGGGCAGAGTTTCCATTTATCCTACCTGGTAGGATGGGGTAAAGATGTTACAGGGAAGAGAGGGATACCGCGCCTTACCATCAGCCGTCCCACTCTCCGAAGACCCCTCACTCATGTGATCCTCCCGCACTGGTACACCACCAGGGTCTGGATCCAAAGGCGATGGCCGTGCCCTGGACACCTGAGAGAGAGATCTGCGGGCACTAGTGGGTGAGACACCTTCTGGTTTCTCACACTTTGGTTCTCTCCAACTCTTTCAAATGGGTCCCAGATCCCTGTGGCCTGTCACAGGTTCTCCCCAACTTTCTTACATAGCTCCCAGATCCCTGTGGGCTGTCTCAGGTTCTCCCTGACTTTCTCACAATGGTCTCAGATCCCTCTGGGCCGACTCTGGTTCTCCCCGACTTTCTCATACTGGTCCCAGATCCCTCTGGGCTATCTCGGGTTCTCCCTGACTCTCTCACATGGATCCCAGATCCCTCTGGGCTGTCAACGTGTTCTGCCATTCCCGCGTGGGTCCCAGAACTCTTTAGATTTCCTTGGGTTCTCCCCGACTTGTTTTGGGCCTTGAACCCTTGGAAGTGTCTTTTCCTTTTGTACATGTCCCTGACCCCTATGGCTTGTGTGGGCCTTGTGTGTTGCTCTGTCCCACTGAACAGATCTAGTGTTTTCTCCTACCAGATACTGTTCCACATAGGATGTGTTACACAGTTCGTTTCATCTTCTCCAGCATGGGGTCTGGCATGGATTCACATGCTCATGAATATTCCCCGTCGTCAGGCTGGGAATCCTCGGTAAAGAAAAAACCAGTATCAGTTTCGTTTCTGATCTGTCTTTCGTAGTAATATCCAATCACTGGTCTCTGGGTCATACTGACCACAGCCAATGACTGCCCTCTACCTAAGCACCGCCTCTGGCAGCCATCTTCAGATTTTTACCGCACGTTCATGTGTTGGGATCCTCGTGCTATTGCTCTCGAGCGTTAGTGCTATTTTTTCACGTTTTTTCTCAAAAAACTTCGTTTTTTCAGTCAAAAGAGCCTCAAGCTCCACCGACTCTCCATCCGATCAATGGGGACCCGTGTCGGATTCGTCTGCGCCCCTCAAGGGTGAAGATTTCGTCGAGCTACGCTTTTGGAGGACTCCAGAAGTTTCTCAGGCCCGGACATGGCCCAGGAGAAGGGATGCTCGACGCCCGGAAAGCTGTTCAGGGTCTGCCCTGGATGCCAGCTGCAGAACGTCTTTAAGGAGGACGAACACTCCTTTTGTCTCTACTGCTTACATGAGGACAAGACGCACGTGGAGAAGGACTGTGCGTTTTGCGGCAACATGTCGGAGCGGACCATGAAGGACCGCCATCAACGTCTCGCCAACTGGCTGGAAGGTAAGAGCCAGTCAGGCGAGAAGAAGAAGAAGAAATCCGAGCGGTCTTCTAAGACCTTTGAGGACGCCCCGGCGACGGGGGTCCAACACAAGGCAAAGCACCGCGAGTCCGCTGGCACCGGGAGCGCCGAACGGTCGGGCTCTACGGGCGCCAGGCAGGGCGCACCCTCCCCGGCACCATCAACCACGAGCCAACGCTCTGGGTCGGGTAAGAGGAAGGCCGAGCACCCGGCGAAGCTCCTGGAGAGGCCCCGGTCGAGCTCGAAGGCCCCATCGGAGGGGGAGCGAGGCAGTGTCCCCCCCCTCAAGGATAAGGCGGTGAGCGCACCTAAGGTGGTGAAGGCCTTAATCCATCCGGCCAAGCCCTCTATCGAAACTGTCGCGGCGGCCCTGGCTCAGCCTGTGGGGGCTACACCAGTGGTGGCGACCTCGGGGCTCAGAGTCTCCCTGCCACCTCGGAGGGAGTCCTCTTTTGTGCCCATCGATAGGGCCCCCGTGAAATCCCCCGTGGGGAAGAAAAAGGGGGGGCAGGGCGTCGTCGTAGATTCGGCCTCAACCTCGGAGGAGGAGCTGGTCGAAGTCTTAAGCCACGGCCTCGGCGTGGAAGAAGACCGGCCCGTCGGGATGGATCCCGACGCAGGCGACGACGACATCATCGAGGGTACCGACGGGGCCCCTGATCGCCCGTCGGATTCCCCTCTGCCAGCGCCGCGAGACAGCTCGGCGGCCATTTTGTTGGCTATACAGTCCTTATGCTCAGAGATAAGGACGAGACTACCGTTGCCGACGGAACCTCTCCCGTCGGGGGACCCAGAACCGGGACCTTCTGGTGTTCCCCCTACCAAGAAAAGAAGGATCCACCCTCCGCCTCCTTTTCAGCCGTCGCGCCCCTTCCAGCCCTCCTCCCCGTCCACCCGAGGGGATGATACGGGGACTGACACGGCAGCGACGGGTACGGATGACGAGGTATACGACGAGGATGTACCGTCGTCGCCTCCCACCAGGGCTTCTCCGCCCGACGAGATTGGATCGTTCCACTCCATGATCACCAGGGCATCCGAGCTTTTCCAACTCTGCCCTGAGGATAAGAAGAAGGAAGGTTTCCTTTATCAGCGGCGCGAGGCCAAGAGGAAGACGGTCCTCTCAGTGCCTCTATTGGACGACATTTGGGATGAGGGCCTCACCCTCCTCAAGAACCCTTCCACGACGCCAGCTAGAAGGGATCGGTACGAGAAGAAGTACCGGGTCCCGGACACGGCCCCCCTGTGCCTCCGGGCGCAGCCTACCCCGGACTCCGTCGTCTCCGCGGTGGCCGGGAAAAAAGCGGGGGGGGGGTGCGGCCTCCACATCGACTTCCCCACCGGACGGCGAGGGAAAGAAATTGGACGCTATGGGACGCAGAGTCATCTCGTCTGCGGCGACGACGATTAAAGCGGCCAACGCCTTGGCTATCGTGGCCCGCTACGACAGGGAGCTCTGGTACAAACTGGCTCCCCTACTGGACTTCTTGCCGGACGTCAAGAGGGCAGAGGCCCTGGAGATCCTGCAGGAAGGTGAGGTGGCTTCGGACCACGCCATTACCGTTGCGACGGACATCGCCGACACCGGGTTCCGCCAGTTGGGCAACAGCGTTTGCCTTAGGCGGCGTGGATGGCTCAAGGCTACGGACTTCCGTCAAGACGTTCAGACCAGAGTCCTGGACATGCCCTTCGATGGGAACAACCTGTTTGGGAAAACAGTGGACGATTCCCTTCAGGCCATTAAAGCGGACACCGAGACGGCCCGGGCCCTTGGAGTTCTCCAACAACGACGGACGCCCTTTCGGAGCAGCGGAGGCAAGGGCGCCTCCAAAGGTTCAGGCGGCGGTTTCTCCACCTACCGTCAAGCGGCCCGCTCGTCGGCTCAGGAGGCCTACAGAGGACGAGGCAAGTCTGGCGGACCCCGCCGTCGTCGCCAAGGAGGTCAAGGCGGCAAAGCCTCGTCGAAGCAGGATTGAACCGACCGTGGGGTCGGGCCCCCACCGAAGCACCCCGGTGGGAGGCCGGCTGGCGAGATTCGTCAGCGTGTGGGAGTCCATCTCCACCGACCGTTGGGTGCTGGACGCCTTGGCCCGGGGCCACGCGCTCGAATTTCAAAGAAGGTGTCCGCGCGTCCCCCCCGTGGCCAGGAAAGAACTTCACGTCCCTCAACTTCTCCTGGAGGTAAAGGCGATGCTGAGGAAGGGCGCCATCGAACTCGTCCCAAAGAGACTTCGGGGCTCCGGAGTTTACTCGAGATACTTCCTCGTGAAGAAGAAGACGGGGGGATGGCGCCCCATCCTGGACCTGCGACGTCTGAACAAGTTCATCAAGGCGCAAAAGTTCCGGATGGTCACCCTCCAGCACGTCCTGGGTCAGCTGGAGGAAGGAGACTTCCTGTCGTCGTTGGATTTGGAGGATGCCTACTTCCATATTCCCATCCTAAAGGGGCACCGAAAATTCCTCAGGTTTGTGGTCCAAGAGCGTCACTACCAGTTCAAAGCCCTCCCCTTCGGACTACGGTCGGCACCCAGGGTATTCACCAAGTGCCTTGCACCGGTGGCGGCGCAGCTGCGCCGCGAGGGGATCCACGTCTACCCCTACCTGGACGACTGGCTCATCCGAGCCAAGTCGAGGGAGCTCACCCTGGATCACACGGCAAGGACCGTCCGACTTCTCACGGACTTGGGATTCTCCGTGAACTACGCCAAGTCTCACCTGGTACCCGCGCAAAACGCACTGTTTCTGGGAGCGAAGCTCGACACAGTGTCTCTTCTGGCCTCCCCGTCGGAGGAAAGGACCAGGTCCATCCTGGGCAAGGTACAGCGGATGTTGGTTTCCGACGTGGCCAAGGTGAGGTCCATCAAGTCCCTCCTCGGAATGATGTCTTCCTGCATCTACCTCATTCCCATGTGCAGGCTCCGGATGCGCCCGTTGCAGGAGTTCCTGGACGCGCGCTGGATCCAAACGACGGGCAGCTTCGAGGAGAGGATCACACTCGACGAGAGTTTCCGCCGAGCGGTCCGGTGGTGGGGCAACCGCACGCATCTGACGGCGGGCATGGACTTCCAGACCCCAGATCACCAGGAGACAGTGACCACCGATGCCTCCCTGGAAGGGTGGGGAGCGCACACCGAAAATCTGCACGCGAGAGGCCTTTGGCTCCCGACGGAGAAGTCCCTCCATATGAACGTCCTGGAGCTCCGTGCAGTGTTCTGGTCCTTCCTTCCGTCCCTCAAGGGCAAGGTGGTGAGGATCTTCACCGACAACACCACCACCATGTATTACATCAGGAAACAGGGCGGAACCAGGTCCCCAGCGCTGTCCAAGGAGGCGCAGGACCTGTGGCATTGGGCCGTCGCCCAAAGGATGTTTCTGGTGCCGTTTCATCTGGCAGGGATAAAAAACACCATCGCCGACTCACTCAGCAGGGAGCTGCGCTCGTGCCACGAGTGGGAACTACGGCAGGATCTAGTGGATCGCCTCTTCCGACAGTGGGGCACACCCCAGATCGACCTGTTCGCGACGGCGACGAACTCCAAGTGCCGGAGGTTCGCCGGCAGGTTTCCCCAGGCGAGGAGCATGGGCGATGCCTTCTCGTTTCCCTGGGAGGGCCTGTTCCTCTACGCGTTCCCTCCTTTGCCACTGCTAATCCGGCTCATCAACCAGCTCAAGAGGTCACGGTGCACGGTGCAGGATGATCCTCGTCGCACCTGCGTGGCCGAGGCAGATATGGTTCCCGGACCTTCTGGACTTGTCAGCGTCCCCGCCAATCAAGCTGCCGGTGGACGCAGATCTTCTCTCCAGGGAAGGAGGCGCCATCCTCCACCATGACCCGAAATCGCTGAACTTGCAGGCCTGGCTCCTGCAGCGCTAGAGTTTGGAGGATACGACATACCGGCCGACTGCAGAGAGGTTCTTGCAAAGGCCAGGGCGTCCTCGACTCTTAAATGCTACGGACACAAATGGAAGAGGTTCTCTGTCTGGTGCCACGCACAGGAGATTAACCCTCTACGGATTACGGCTCCCCAGGTACTGCCGTACCTGCTGACGCTGGCCAAAGCTGGACTGGCACACGCGTCCATCAAGATTCATCTTGCTGCGATCTCCCGATACACCAGAACCACGGGCCGGATGTCCTTGTGGTCTCATCGTCTGGTGAAGGAGTTCATGAAGGGACTGTTCAGATCGTTCCCGCCGGTGAAGGCTCCGGCCCCGGCATGGGAGCTCAACGTGATGCTGACCAAGCTCATGGGACCTCCGTTCGAGCCTCTGCACTCGGCCCCGTTGAAGTTTCTGTCGTGGAAAACAGCGTTTCTTGTGGCCATCACCTCCGCACGACGGGTGGGAGAGATCCAGGCCCTTTCATGCAAGGCCCTGTACTTGACTTTTCACGACACGAGGGTAGTGCTCAGGACGCACCCCTCCTTCATGCCCAAGGTACCGTCGGACTTCCATCTCAACGAACCCTTGGTGTTACCTGTGTTCTTCCCGTCGCCTTCGTCGCCGGCTGAGAGGACTTTGCACTCGCTGGATGTGGCTTGAGCGCTGAAGTTCTACGTGGACCGCACAAAGTGTTTTCGGAAGACGTCACAACTCTTTGTGAACTTTGGACCTGTCAATCAGGGGAAGGCTCTATCGAAGGCTTCCATTTCCAGATGGCTCTCCGGCTGTATCATGTACTGTCATCGGTTGGCAAACCGACCGCTGCCTGGCCGTCCGAGAGCCCATTCCACCAGAGCGATCGCAGCTACCACGGCCTTCCTTTCTGGTGTGCCCCTGCTGGACATATGCAGGGCTGCTACGTGGAGGTCGACGCACACCTTCACGAAATTCTACTGCGTCGATCGGGATTCCAGGGAGGAGTCCAGGGTCGGCCAAGCAGTGCTGCGCAACCTGTTCGCCTGAGGTGAGCCTGGTGAGGAGGTAAGATGCTTAATGTTGAGTTGGATGTACTGCTTAATGTTGAGCCTTTGCCACCTCCCGTGGTTGTGCATGTGTGTACTGCTATGTATTCTTTATTCATGAGCATGTGAATCCATGCCAGACCCCATGCTGGAGAAGGAACAAGTTACTTACCTGTAACTGTTGTTCTCCAGCATGGGTCTGGCATGGATTCACATGCGAACCCTCCCGCCTGCCCCTCTGCGGCTCTTCACTTGGTCATACTGCCACTTCACGTGCTTCCAAATCTGAAGATGGCTGCCAGAGGCGGTGCTTAGGTAGAGGGCAGTCATTGGCTGTGGTCAGTATGACGCAGAGACCAGTGATTGGATATTACTACGAAAGACAGATCAGAAACGAAACTGATACTGGTTTTTTCTTTACCGAGGATTCCCAGCCTGACGACGGGGAATATTCATGAGCATGTGAATCCATGCCAGACCCATGCTGGAGAACAACAGTTACAGGTAAGTAACTTGTTCCTTTTCTTTCACCTTGTACTTCTCCCGGGTCCCGACCCGGCTTGGCTTCTGTAATTCTCTTTGATCCCAGATCCCTTTGCATCGGCCTTCCAGGACACTTTGCCAAGTGTTCACTGATGCAACAATTTGGTTTGTCCTTATTCTCCACTTGGGGTTTTTGGGGACCCATGTATCATTTGATTCAACTTGACTTGGGTTCCTGGCCCTCCTTAGGTTCCCCTTGTTTGGTTTCCATCCCCTCTCACAGACCCAGGCAGCACCCGTACCTTGATTCTGTGTTCTGGCTGTGTGGCATCCTGCTCGGGCTCCTCTGACTCTGTGGGCGACCTTCTTGTTTTTTTGCTCATGCTTTATTCCACGCCCCTGCTTCACCTTCAGCATGCCAGGCTTTGCCGCTCGGCTGCAGGAGGGTTCCCAAGTATTCCTTGCGCTCCCAGCCCTTTAAGATGGGTTAGCAATACCTTGGAGATGGACGGTGGATTCAGAATTTACTCAACAATAATAGAAACAAGTCAAGGTAGTTGGCAAAAGATACTATTTTAATATCAATTATCTAAAACAGGGAGTACAACGGACATCAACAGACTTCCTCATCACAATCTCTCTCGATACTTCTCAAAGCATTTAGAAAAAAACATGTTTTTTATACCAGAAAATCGTAACCTATGTATCACTAACCTCATCCTACGTGGCAAACTCCAAAAACCTAATGGCGAGTGTGATAGGTTCTACAAGGATCATCTGTCACGACCCTCGCCCAAAACCCCCTCTGGCAAACCCATTGGCCAGGTGGAGTCAGGACTCGGGCCTCTAGAGCCTGGCATCCTCTTCAAAAGCCCTCATGGGGCCAGTCCTGGAGCCTATGGTGCCAGGCTCATACACCATGAAAAACAATGTGCTTGGGAACTACTTTATTGAATTGTCAGTCAACATGGAGGCATCCACATAGCTTGGTTCCTAAGAACCGAGCTATGCGGTCTACTGTTTTGGGTGTGGCAGTTTAGGGACTACTTTACCTGGACTATTTTGTTGGGGCTATTTAAACCACACCCGAGCAAGACAACACGCTTCGCGTTACTTTGCAGCTTGCAACGTGACGCTCACCGTGTCCAGCTATTCCCTCCAACCTCGGAGAAGCAGAACCTGCAAGGAGACAAAAGGAACATCATTAGCAGCAGCATCTTGCAGTCTTCATCGTTAAACACTCGCAGCTACTGAGAACAGCTTCCTCTAATCTGCACGCCTCCCGGACAGAACGACCTGAAAGAGGAAGATAGAGGCAACATTAAAGAAAGCAGTAGAGACATTTACAAATTACGAACTGCTCAAAAGGCTTACCTGGCTGGTCGCCTCTTGGCTGGCACCACTCCAGACATTCCACTCACGCTGAAGAACACCACGACCTACAAGGAAGGAAAACACAGGTTAGCAAAGGCAAGACTTTGCAGCGGTGCTCATAGCGCTTACTTACCACATCTTAATGCGCCATCATTTACCAGCGGGACTCAACCAACCCAGTTCGCCGCGCTGAAGCTCTACATACCTAAGGGAGAAAAAAGAGACATTTTAAACAAAGAAAGGCATGAAGGATAGCAACAAAACTAAAGAACAGCAATAAAACCTACCTGAACAATATCAAACGGGCCGGCGTCAGTGAAGTAACTGGACCGCACTCGCTCTTGAAAGACAGCACGCCCCTGCAAAGAAGGCAGGACGGAGAGTACGCCTAATTCTACCACAAGGCAGAACCTTCACCGCAGACAACATCAGGGCAAAGCTGAGAAGCATACCAGCGAGTAACCCGGCTGGGTGGCGTCCCTGTTGATACCAGGTGAGCGTAACATCATCTAGGTATACGATCCATACTCATTTAGGGCAGTGGAACAATGTGATTTGCTTCTTAGCATCAGGTGGGGCAACTAAACTCTTCCCCAAAATACGTCACTATGAACGTCACTAAATATACGACGTCTAATTGGCTACACAACTATAGGACCCTTGATCATGTGGTCCTCTATCATTGGTTACTTTCTAACCTCTGCCAGTACCTTCCCACCTATGTTAGCAGCACGCAGGCTGAGAGTCCAGGTGCTGATGAGATAGTCTTAACTATGCCGTCCCATCAATTAACATATCCATCATCACCTTAGTGGTCCATTGTCAATTAGGCCTTTGAACTCTGCTTTGAACATGTTCCCTGCTCTGAGGAATTCAGGGGGAGTGAAGGCACGCTCTGCCTTCATGCGTAGGTGTGACCATCATGCTCGTCCAACTTCTCCCCATGTGACTGAAGACCACGAAATTGAGCTTTTAGTGTATTAAAATACTATTCTTTAATAGACCTCTGACGTCTTCTTGTTTTTGTCCGTGCCTTCAGAACAGGAGCTTTGTTCTTTCACACGATTTGTATCCAATGTCAGCTCACCCCTGTCTGATATGGCCTTGGCTTCTTGGCTCATCCAACCTCGCCTTTTTTGAGTTTCGTCCGTAATTCACTTGTTTTCTAACTGCGACAAAAGGAAAAAAGCAGCCTTCCTTCTTTGCTCGTACGTAGGGGGAACATCATTCTTTACTGACTCCAATATATATGTACATGTTGGCGCATGCCGCACTCTATTCACTATAAAGCTAGCCTTAAGAATACTTCATCTGCTTGCATTTTGTTGCATGTGTAAATGTAATTAAATGAAATGATATTTTATTTTAATCGCGCTTGTACACAAGTGTTTCAGAGCGCGAAACATACATGTGTGACATAGATTCATATCTTCATTATTTCTGCAGCATAAGTTTCTTCATCTTGATCCCAAAATGTCATTTATCTTGAGACTTTCTTGATACCTTATAGAATTGTCTGCATTCTCTAGTCTCTGCATCTCTTCTTTAAACATCAGCTTTGCTCTCTATGACGTCGCCATTCTTCTTCATCATTCATTTGCTCTGTTTATTCAGGGATTTTATTTGAATGGCCATTGTATTGTCTTGTATGCAAATATGGTTTTCTCAGTGGGGACATTGCTTCCCAGATTCTCCTAGGTATCGGTATATTCACTGGTACCGCACGTGTCTCACACTCTGGCATCCAACATGTAGGTGCTGTGGGCAAGATGATTGAGGTGGGGCTACTTGGCTCCTTCTCTACACTCCACCCTCTGGGTGATTCATCGACCACTCTCCCCTCAGTCTTCATCGCTAGATATCCTTTTCTGAAAAACTGTTTCTTTGGGATCCATATCTTTATGACTCCCTTCAGAGATCCAGCTGATTTCATATGCTCACCTTTGTTCCAATCCATGAGCATGCACTGTCCACTTGGACTGCAATAGATTTTTCTTCCCACATACTACTTTTGTTTCATTGGATACAGGAACTTCGTTCACTCAGGTGCATGGATACTGGCCTTCACAAAGTCTCTGATCTCATCATCTGTTAGATTTTTGGCCTTCATCCTGATTCAACATCGATCATGATCTTCGTCCCTATGGCTTTCTTTGCTGTCTTCTTGTACTGTGTGGTTATCTTGATCACACAGAATCCCAGCAATACAAACACGAGCAGGGCTCCAAGAAACTTGAACACGTCTGCCATCCATTGTGGAACCCAAGAAAAAAGTGATCCACACCAACTATCATCAACAATGTCTCCTACTTCGTCTATCATCTGGATGTGTAGCTTCATTACCATCCCTATGGCCTCAGTCAAAGTGCCATTCATGTCATCGTGAGAAGTTATGAATGTGCAACATGATTCTCAGATTTTTGCACAAACACCTCCATCCATAACTGTGATAATGTCCAAGAGGTATCTACTCTGAAGAGTCATCAGTCTTATGGCTCTTAGCTCCTCTCTGATAACATAAAATCACTTTATGATACTGTTGATTGTTTGCAGCAATTCTCATCTGGTTATCTGTAACCATTTAGTATTTGCTCCAACCTGGACTCTCGGCATGGAGATTATCGTGAACACTGATGACGTCTGGCTGAAAAGTCTGTGTTCATAAGGGATAGAGTCAAAAGCTTCTATTGACTTGGCAGAGAAGTAGTTCTCCCTCTTCATTCGAGGAATCGGCTCCACAGATCTCTTCTTCCTCAGATGAGCATCTGCTTTTGGGAAACTGTCAATATTCAAATAACTTTTAGGAATCACCAACACAGGAGCATGAACATTCACCAAGGTGCATATTCCTCCCCAGTCTTTGGGTAGCTTCATATATGCTTTGCATCCACAAGCCCAATAATGATCTATGATCACTGCTGTCCCAGTGTTCATTCCTGGTGCATCAAAGATTCGCCCACATTTCTGATTCTCTCCAACTTTTCTTTTGCCATTTGTTTCTGAAACACAGCTTTGAACTTTCCAGAGGCACTATCTGCAAGGATCCTCCTCTGTCTTTGGCCCAGGTCAGTAACTTAGCAAGCTTTGTCTATAGAGGCTTACATAGCATTTGTGCATTTTCAATAGTTGGTAGGTAGTGACCCATTATTACCCAGTCTCTACAGACCGCTACCATGTCTTCCCAACCATCTGGTGATAACACTGATTCCCAAATCTGCATCTGCCCTGAGGTTCTTCAATGTATGCATTTCTTTTGCAGATTTCCCTGAAACCTCAAGTTTTCTGTTTGCTTCTCGCCTGATTCCTGCTCCTTTCACTCCAGGCTTTTCATATCTGATAACGAGGTTCTTTGTCTGTGCCTTATTTATTGTCTTCGTATCTTGCTCATAATCATCTTCATCTGGATCTGTCCATTCAGTTGCCCATTTAAGATAGGCTGTTCGACCCATGAACTGGCCTCTTGTACTACAGAATGCTAGAAATACTATGCAGTGCGCAGTCTGGACATCTATTTCAATAGCTATGAAGATCTTAGACTTCCCCATACTATAAGGCAGGAGTGCACATACAAAGCATTCCTCCTGCAAGGTTCTCCTTCCCACTTCTTTCATATGCTGATACCAAAGGTTATTCCCAAAAAGTGCTGTACTGTCCAGGTAATCATTTATCTCATGATCATTCTCCTTAGTATTTCTTTTGGGCCTCTGTAATCATGTCATGAAATATGCCAACATAGGTTCTTCTTACTGGACCAATTATAGAAACATTCATCAGTGGACTGGGTGTATTTACATGTGCTACCTGTGTAGGAGAAAGTTCTAGAAGCCTTTGTCTACTTCGATGTGATTTCTTTGCAGCAGCATATGAGACTCTGCTATAACTTCCATATGTGACCTTCCTTTAATAGGTAACTTAGGTTTATCTATCATAGGAACAGGTGCTTTGGTATGTACATTTAAATTAGGGGTAATAACCTGAGGTTTCGGCTGCCTAGTAGTTGCCACGTTTGTACCCTTCTCGTGTACAGGAGGATACACATGAATCTTTACTTCATGCGTCTCTATATAATATGCAGTGCGTATTGTAACTGAAAGCAATACCACTATGAATATAATGCAGGTATAGATAACACGCATATACGACCACTTGCAACACGAGCTTTATGCGCAACGTAGACGTCTCTTGTGTTCTGTCATGGTGAAGTTGCTACTGATGTTGCCCATGTTACTTTGCCCATGTCACCTTGAAGGAGAAAAAAAATATCTTTAATGGGGCATCATCATGCACTTTTTCTGGAATCTGCTGTATCTGCTCAAAAAGTTCCTCAGTCCGCTTCAGCTGGCTGGATTACTTCAATGACGTACACCAATTCCCAATCGATGCCACGAGTCTGCCTTAGACCAGATGACATGTCGATTTTCCTGCCAGCATGAAACAAAAGGGTTCCTCAATCAATCTACCTTTTAATCTTCTTCCTCAAAAGTCTCATTGAGTCCTTACGGTTCTCTCGGAGTACCCATTCACTTGTTGTATGATATCTCTCAATATTCGATTGTGCGCTGCATTATTTCTCAGATCTCTCAGGAAAGTTCTGACATCAGTTTGTCTCCCTACAAGATGTGGACATTCTTCAAACAAGTAATAGAAAACTAGGCTGACCAGTCTATATGCATTATCCGGTGACAGTGGCATCCGTTTCCTCTACTGAACTCGGGAAGCTGAAGAATTTGCTCAATGATAACCTTCTCACAATAGGTACATTCTTAGGATCTTGCAGGAAAATAGGAATGCTAGTAGTTCTCCCCACAAGCGCAGGGTATGCGTGCAGTACAAACACGAGAAAAGCGAGAACGATTTATGAAACATTGTCATTGGGCACCACCATAAGCACCTCCAAAAAGAAAGTCAGTAAGAAAGGAATCGGATACTGCTCTCTTTTCCAGTCGTCGAACAAGAATTCCAAATCTGGCATACTCTTCTGTTCAATCAAGGCTTAAGTGTGCCTCAGTCCAATGTCAACAAGCTCCTGTGGCTCAAGAACCAGTATCTTCCCTTAACTCTCTTATTTTCAGTGTTTAAAAGTGTGTCTCGAAATAAGCAACAGTTCAGTTAACTTTTTGCCTTTACTTGACTGATTCTGCGTCCTTCTTCCTCATCATAGATCTAGCCTGCACATGCTGTGGTTCTTCCCCGATGCTTGCTTCTTATGCTTGCTTCCGATGGTTGTGGGTGTGCTGTGGATTCTTCAGCCTCAATCTTTACATTATCAAGGAATGTCCAAACACGTCCGCTTTACACCGTGCCTGCAGACGGTATAATGTCTTTCACCATGAAGGGCTGCCCAAACGATCGTGCCACCTTTTTAACAAAGCTTCTGAGTCAATGACCTTATTTCCGGGAAAAGGTTTGGAGACTCAACACTCCACATCCCTGGTTTTTGTAACATCTCCTTCTGTGTTCTGCACCGCCCCACACCCTTGTGTGATATACTTGAAGTTATACACGTAAAATGCACACGTAGCTCCTTTACTAACAATTCTACTGTTTGCTGGGCATCACTCCTAATTCTATATGGAGGTGTGAGAAATATCCTCTTTCGCCTCCTTGTCACCCTTATGTGAGACAAGATGATTTTCCTAAATCTGTATAATTTTTTAAAGCATGTAATGCCAGTGGTTGGTCCTGCAACCATCCTTCCTTCAGGGTCTTTTTAATTACTCTATTCTCTTCCTTAAGCAAGCTATTAAGTCTTCTTACCTTATTCGCCTGCTGGTGATCTGTCCATGAAAACATGTGCCTTTTCTAAGCTACAATCTTATGTATCCACATACTTTTTCTTTAACACGAAATAAGGGCCATTCTTCAATCTTAATGATTCCCATATTCTCCATCTAGGAAACACTTTTTTGTGCTACGATTCTTGGCTATGGTGGCTTAATCTACCTCAAAAAAGGACATATATCTGAGTCTATATGCAAATACTAAAAGGGATCGTTAGGTCTCAGTATATCTCCTTAATTGTGCGTAAATTGTGCCCAGTAATAATCTTTTAAATCACGAAACACTTTACTATAAAAAATGCAACGTATTATACTATATATCTATCTATATATATATATATATATATATATATATATATATATATATATATATATATATATATATATATATATATATATATATATATATAAAACAAACCAATCCTTCGCACTCATTGCAGTGAAGTTCTCTCTAATAACGGGCACAGGGTAGTGTAGCTATTCCAACGCCACCCTTGATAAGGCTACAGGCATCCGTGGTTTACCAGTACTGTCTTGTCATCACAATGCCTTAGAGGGGTTTAAAGAACACCCTCTCCGAGCCCACAAGTCTTTCTTATATTGAGACACTTCTCCTTAAGTCCCTGCCCATTTAAATCTAAACATTAAAATCTAAACATATTTCTCATAATAGTTAAACATACTCATCATCATCATACTCTCATCCACCTTTAAACATATCAACTAACATACAGACTTCTATACATACAACATATTTCACTTCCTCCTCTGCATTTTTTATTTCAACATATACTAAAATCTGCCCTTTTTTAGTGTGAGCTACGTACATTAGCTACTGTGATGGCTGCTGGCAGTTGTAGTGCTCCTACAAGTTTGTCCAATAGGACTACGTGCTGCACCGGAGTGCCGCCCTCACAAAAGTAATCCCTCCTTTTTTCCAACATGCTAGTCCTGCGTGCAATGCTAACGCCACAAAAGCGAAGTCACTGCACACCGTTGCTTCCTGGTCTGCATAATTCTCAAGCACGACAATCAATCCGCGCCACTACTTTTGCAGTCTGTGCCGAAAAGTGAGACAGTAATCATACACTTAATACTACTTTAACCTCTCCATTGGCCGTGTGCTTCACAACAGCGGAACCCCCATATCCTTGGCCATTTATCGATTCTAGAAGACCCGTAATATATAAAGAATCTCCCCAGCTACCAATACATTTCTCTTCACTCTTGGGAGCTTTATCATAGAACTTCTCCTAGTCTAGGACAATCATATGCGTGCTCACCTTCTGACGGTGATTTCAATACAAACATGGCAGGATTCATTACTCTGCACCCGATCATTTTAATTGCTACATCCAATATGACCACCCCATAAGCAGAAGCCTTCTGAGATGTGAACGTGCCTTTAGGCTCTTCCTACAAATGCAAATAATGCGTATTCGATAAATAACGTCATAGAACATCCCATTACTATACTGGCATTCCTCTTAATGGCGAAGGCGACGGTCGGAAAAAATTGTTCATAAAGACCATGACCTCATACTACTGGGTCCGAAATCCTTTTATAATATACAAGGGGTAATACATACCCTTTACAATAAACCTTTTTAATTCTACTAGTACTCCTCATATGGCCATCCCTGTTATACATAACATAATACATTCATTCTCATTTAAACAATACATTCCTAAAGATAAACATTCTGTTCCTCTATATAATAAAAAATATAAATTGTCATACATAATGTAGTCATTAAATCTTAACCCAATATGTGAACCTATGTCTGTCTTAAATACAACAATAATGTCCCAGACATGTCTCTCTCCAATAACACAAATATTCCTCTCTTACACATGGGCATGTTAAACCCATGTTTTTACCAAAACAAAAAGAGTTTTTATTTCATACTACCATCAACCCTTGGTTCCCGCCTGAGGATTTTTAGGCATCACAAATAACATTAACCCTATTTAAAGCTCCCATGTCGTCGTCCAATTGTGAACACATTCTTATTCCTGTACCTACATACAGGATTCCCTCTACCAACAATAACTCCCCTTACTCTTAGGAGTCGTTAATTTCCCTGTGTTTATGCTCGTTCATGTCTACATAAGCGACTACTGCATCTGAAGGTGTTGCTGCACTCTCAGCGCTTGTCTGCTGCACCTTCTGATTCTAAGCAAACCCATCTTTGTTCTTCTGCTAATATGCAGGCAGGTTTTTCAGTCCCCCTTATTAAAAGCTGGCTATCCTGCATGAATCCATGACCTCTTCATATACCAGAGAAGTGTTCTGTCATACCATATGTCCACCCTATAGGCAGAGGTCTTTTCATTTGCCTTTTCTTCATACCTTGATTACTCCATAAGTTTCCTTAATCATTCTGGAAGTTCCTACCACGAAAGTTTCCTTTTCCCCATGGTATAAAGTCAATTATACCTTGGTCACTGCCTCTGATTTATTCACCTGCGATGTGTTTGCTGATTGCTATGGACCTGACCCCTTCTCCTCTCTTAACACAAGAATGATAAAATCCTGAATAATTTGCATTTTTCACCCATCGTTTGCCTGCCTATGGCAGGGACAATGGTCCTGCATTGCCTTCTACCCGGTCAAATAAAGTGCACCTGGCTAGGCCCCGATTTACCCAGATGGGTACACAATTCTATAATAACAAATAATCAGGGTGAGAGAAACCACACAGTTTCACGGTTAAAACATGTACACAAAAACCATTGTTCTTGAGTGCTGTAAGGGTCAAAAAAGTATTGGCCCCATGTTTTTAATGCACATGAGTGAATCAAAGAATGATAATGACAACAAGGACACTTTGACTCATACAGCTTGGTATGAAATACACAAAAAAATATATATGGTCCAGTCAAATTGACTGTAGTGAATGGATATTAGGCATGTTTCTTCCTTTCTAACATCTCAGGAAATCAATTGACAGATAACAAATGAGCAAAACACAAAATTAAGGTGCAAAACTGTCAGTGTTGGTGATGGACACTGGTACAGAAAAGGGGGTTGTCGATGCTACTGTGTTTCGGCCAAAAGAGGTGAGCTGTCCAATGAAGCTGGTTAAAGGTGGGCCTTCATCAGTAACAGGGTTGATAGAAGAGGTGTCCAGGTGGAACAGGTTGATAGAAGAGGTATCCTGTTGGTCTTTGTCAATAAAATGACACGGGAAACATGGTTCAGAAACTGTGTGGTTCCAAAAAGGAGGTTCATGAATTCTAAAAGATACTATTGCTATAATTGATATGGAAAAGCAGTGATGTCGTTAGTACATGTCACCTATTTTACCGTGTGCAAAAAGTCGCTACAGTAAAATGCTTGTAAGCTGATCCCCTTCTAATTTCCGAGGAGATGCAGAACACAGGGTGCTGTGGTAGTTCGGGTTACCGCAAATGCCTTGGAGAAAGACAGAGAGGTTCCCCAAGAGACAGTCTGAGTATGGGGCTTATGGTTAGCGTATCCCACACCCAGGCGTGGGGAGTGAAGTCGCATCTTACCAGGACAGCGTGAGTCTGTGCTTGATAACTGGCGCTTTCTTGAGATAAGCCAGTAGATGCTGACCACAGGGTGCTGTGGTACTTCGGGTTACCGGAAATGCCTTGGAGAAAGACAAAAAGAGGTTCCCCAAGAGACAGTCTGAATCTGGGGCTAATGGTTAGCATATCCCACACCCAGGCGTGGGGAGTGAAGTTGCATTTTACCAGGACTGCATGAGTCAGTGATTGATAACTGGCGCTCTCTTGAAATAAGCCGGTAGGACCCGTAAAAAAATCCGGATGTGGTCCCGATATACACTGTTGATAAGACAGAGGGGACAAAAATTAGACCCTCTCTGATGATACACCCATGGGAGGTTAAACAAGGTGCATACGAGTAAGAATAATGTTGCAGAAATTTCTGAACGAAGGCCTTTTGATGATGGAGACCATCAGCACATAATGGTGATTATCTGAGTAATCGCATAGTGCGGTGAAAAGAAGGCTAGATAGTCAATGTGACTAAAAGGTCAAGCTAGAAGCAAAAGCATGGTTCTAGGATTGCGATCTGGTGCTACGTGCAAGGTACACGTGTACAATTACAATTATATTTGCAATATGCGCTCTTACTGTGCTGGGCAGCTTAGAATTGTGTACCCACCTGGTAAATCGGGGCCTAGCGAGGTGCCCTTTATTTGAGCAGTTTCAGTACAGCCCGTGGCTGCGGGCAATACACTACCTCCAAGGGAGGATAGTTTAGTCCTAAATAGCTTTTACCTGGCTTTTTTTCTTCAAATATCCACAACAAACACCAAGGTGTGGATAAAGTCAAAATCGTCTCGTACACAGACGAATATTTCCAAAAACTACTGGGTTCTACATCAACACTCAGTACTGAGGAAGGAGTTCTAGCACAGGGCTTCATTAAAGATGAATTAGAAACCATAAATCAACGGAAAAATAAACTCATACAGACTGAGATGCACTGGAAATTCATGCTAGAATATCTCAAGGCAGGAATTATCCCGGATGGTTTACAAATCAAGAACATCCCGAGGGTGTTCATAGATAATCTGAGATTTAAAAAAAACTTCAGTGGCATTGAAAACAAGTGCAGCCGTGACTGGTTCATCCTCGTAATAGATACAGCAGACAAAGAATTCAATAAACAGGGGGAGGAACTACTAGAGCTGGAAAAAAAATTCACAGAAAACCTGACCATACAAGATGCAAAAAAGAAACTTGAAAAATTGGAGGAAGACATCACTAAATTAAAGTCAACAACAATTGAAAGAAAAGTACAGAAACTGAAAAAGGATCTACAGAACTACGTAGAAGAGAAGACATATCCATATTTACGCAATACATACTATACCGACCAACAACAAAAACAAGAAAACTTCAACAAACAAAACAGGTTTGTCACTTTCTCTGGAAGATCGGCTTCATCAAGTAACAGTGACCCTAGCACATCAGGGAACAGCAACACCAGACCCCCACAACAACATCTTATTTTCAAAGGGGCGAACAACTTGGACGACCGAAAAGTAGACCACCCACCGCAGGCCCACAGATCAAAACGCACCAGTAGTACTCCAACCCACCATGAATAACCAAATCCCCATTTTCAGCTTATTTATACGACCAATCAGCGAACCCAAAAAAAGAAAATCTTGGAAAGGGGACTATCGTTTGTCCGATCAACCAAAGCTGAGCCTTTCCAAACCGAACTTGATCTTAAGATATTTTTTCAGAAACATCAGACTCAAATACTTATCACCAGACTTCCATAGAAACATCTGACTCAGCCCAGGACAACACGAATGAAAACACAATTGGGGTTAAACCCAAGTTGATTTTTGTCCCACCACCACACAGTATACTCGTTGAGTTTGACAGCTTCGAAAAGCTCATCTCCAGTACCCTCATGGAAGCCTTCAACAAGAAGAATTACCAACAAGACAATCTTGAAAAAGAAGAAAGGAATGCTAGACAAAGACAAAACCATCACCATTAAACCCGCAGACAAGGGTGGTGGCAGCGTCATCATGAACACGGCAGACTACAACAAGGAATGCCTTCGGCTTCTATCAGACACAAAAGCTTACAAGAAGCTCGAGGAAGAAATCAGTAGCTTGAGGGACCATGCAGAGGACCAAGGATGGATCTGCGAAGGCGAACGTCTGTTCCTAAATAAAATGTATCCAAGAATACCAGCATTTTACATCTTACCTAAGGTACACAAGAATGCTACACAATCACCGGGAAGACCCACAATGTCTGCTTGTGATTCACTCTTGGATCCCCTCTCCCTCTACACTGATTTTTTTCTTAAACCATTTGTGGTAATTATTCCTATATAAAGGATACCACTGATATAATACAGATCCTGGATCAAGTGCGCTTACCAAGCGACTGCATTCTCGCCACCATGGATGTCGAAGCGTTGTACACTTCCATCCCCCAACAAGAAGGTTTGGAGGCTCTGAAGACATGTCTTGAAAAAAGGAACAGACACCACAACTACACCCATCAACTTCATTCTAGAATGTGTTTGATTGGCGAAGTCCGAAAATTTCTTCCTATTTTGAGAACTGTACAAACAGACTAAGTGAGTCAGCATGGGGGCCACTTTTGCCCCTGACGTCGCCAATCTGTATATGGCACAATATGAGGCGGACCACATTACATCCAGAACTAACCCACACAAAATATTGCCCTCTGGCTTCAATACATCGACGATGTCTTATTAATTTGGACAGGGACAAAAGAAGACCTCACCATTTTCTATCAATGGCTTAACAAACGGAACAGGCACATCCACTTTACCATCCAGTGGAATTATCATACAGTGGAATTTCTGGACCTTCACATCCACAGGTTAGGAGATAACCCCAGGACTGAACTTTATCGAAATCCAACCGACAGAAACAGTTTGCTGCATTTCACCAGCTATCACAAGGAATGAAATACAATCTGCCCTACGGACAATTTTTGAGGATCTGGAGAAATTGCTCCGACAAACACAAATATGAGCAGCATGCCAATGACTTATAATCAAGGCCGAAGTAGGGGTTACCCCAAGAAGTCAATCGGGCATGCCCGGAAAAGAGCAGCCAACATGGACAGAGGGGTTTGCCTCACCCCCAAGATAAATACACCCCTGGATCGGATTGTATGTGTCACTACATACAGTCCTCTGTGCAACACAATCAAGAGTGCTGTTAACAAAAACTGGCACCTGATCAAGAACAAGGGCACTTTGGACAAAAAAACAGTCTTCACTTTTAAGAAGAACAAAAATCTCAGAGATACCGTGGTGCACACAAACACTGAACCAACGATGGAACCAAACACCTTGTGGAATTTGCCTCCAGTGACAGGACGCTACAAATGTGGACATTGTGTGGCCTGCGCTTACACAGATAACACCAGAACATTTATCCACAATAATTTCCGATGGGAACTGAAGACACACACCAACTGCAATAGTAGATATGCGATCTACACCATCAAGTGCCCATGCAACCTCCTATACATCAGTAAAACCATCAGACCTATGAAACAAAGAATTTCAGAACATAGATCATGTTTCAAAAATAAGGTGCCTGACAAACCTCTAGTTGAACATTACATTGAAATGGGATACACCAACGAGTAGTCAGATGGTCTATACCAGATCACCCCACAAAATAGAGGGGGGGCATGAACCAGACCTTGACACGCTTAGAGCAACGTTGGGTACACAGACTCAACACAGTCAAAAAAGGTCTAAATATCACTGTGGAATGGAACCATTTCTGGCACTCATGATGAGCACACCTTTTTCCCTGCCACCAGAACATTTCATCCACCACACAAGTCAACCAGACCTTAATAAGGGGCCACAAATACATAGGTCAGCATGAGAGACAGGAGTTTATCTTATCTACACTAATGGGTTTTGGTCAGCAATGGCCTCATTAGGCCATTTATACTAACCCCATCAGTGTTTGACACCCATGGACAACACAGGCTTTCAGGAATATTCCACGTTGTTAAACTGTTATTTACTATACCTTTGACCAGCTACTACGCACTATTTACTGTTGTGTTGCAAATAATGTCACAGTCTGGTATGATGCTTTGCAAGGTATGCCGCAACCCCATCAGATCAGCATGTGACATCAGTAGATGTTCTTGACTTGTAAACCGTCCGGGATTGTCTTTCTCCTAGGCATTTGCAGTAACCCGAACTACCACAGCACTCTGTGGTCAGCATCTGCTCGAAATTAGAAGGGGATCAGCTTGCGAGCATTTTACAGTAGCGACTTTTTGCACACGGTAAGATAAGTGACATGTACTAACGACATCATCACTGCTTTTCCATATCAATTATAGTAATAGTAGCTTTTAGAATTCATGACCCTCCTCTTTGGAACCACACAGTTTCTAAACCATGTTTCTCATGTAATTTTATTGACAGAGGCCAACAGGATACCTCTTCTATCAACCTGTTACACCGTCCTGATGAAGGCCCACCTTTACCCAACTTCATTGGGCAGCTCACCTCTTTTGGCCGAAACACAGTAGTGTCGACGACCCCCTTTTCTGTACCAGTGTCCATCACCAACACTGACAATTGTGTACCTTAATTTTGTATTGTGCTCATTTGTTATCTGTCAATTGATTTCCGGAAATGTTAGGAAGAAACATGCCTAATGTTCATTCACTCCAGTCAATTTGACTGGACCGTATATTTTCTTTTTGGGTATTTCATACCAAGCTGTATAAGTCAGTGTCCTCGTTGTCATTATCATTCTTGGATTCACTCATGTGTATTAAAAATATGGGGCCAATACTTTTCTGACCCTCATAGCACTCAAGAACAATGGTTTTTGTGTACAAGTTTTAACCGTGAAACTGTGTGGTTTCTCTCACTCTGATTATTTGTTATTATAGAATTGCCTTCTACCTGGCAATGGCCTTAATATGCTCACATATAATGGCAAGTCACCCCTCTGACCGTGGGACTGCTATTAAAGGTCGATTTAGCCGCGTCACTAAGTTTAACGCCCGAGATATTGGGAGGTCTAAATCCGACTGTCTTACTTTCTTACCCATTTGAAAGCATCCTTCAGGGCTACATGTGTTACCTTTCTCCTCATAAATAGGTTCTCTCTTCCCGCTTGCCATATTCTATTCCCATCATGTATAACTCTTCTTTTCACCATCTCTATTCAGAGTTAGTCTATTTTAAAGACAGCTACTTAGGTTCAACACTCCATGAGGCGCCCTCCGTGCCATATGGCCTCTTGAGTCGATCATTTTTACCCTTCCTCTGCGTGGCTTCCTTACTTTTCGCATCATGATAGACTTTATCGATTGCATCCCCAATACTTTTCGAGTCCACCTCATCTTCCAAATTTGCTCTGGATGGACCTACTGTCAACTCATGTATTGGGAAGAGCTCTTCTAAACCTTCCCTTGTCACTGCTGAATTTTAGGATTCATTAATTCCTTTTTCATACGATCAATGCCTTGTGCTCTCATGTCCTCAATGCTCTTACCATTGAGTTTGTGCAACCACTGACCAACCGTTCATTTGTTCTGTATAAGCGCCAGCCCATTGGTTTTGTCTTTTTCTTCTTCTCACCCCTTTATGTCCCATCCTACATTTAGAGATATTCTCAGTTATTCGCTCCTTTTCTTGTCGCGTCTCTCCTTGTCCCTTGGGACCTTAGATTACGTCTCTCTGTTGTTTTTTTTTTTTCCTCTGGGCCTTCGTCACTGCTCTGCACAGGTGATTCATTACGCCGGGCTACTATATCCTATTGCTGCCTTGCCCGTCATTCTTCTTACTATCGCCATCTGTTTCAGGCGCGACGGGTGGAGCGGAAGGTTCCTCACCCCCCTCTGTGTATGTATTAAATATTTCATCACTAGAAGGTGCCTCGTTTTTCTCCTCCTGATATATTTTTAAAGCACTAGCTTGCTAGTTGCTTGTTTACCTTTTTTCTTATATATAGCATGCAAATATGTCGTCATGCACTGCAGATTTGCCTTCAATGGCGATCCTTCTGGCAGTCATGACATGCACTTTTCGTCTGCGGTTCCTTTACCCCATTCCTCATTGTATTATCTAAGGTGTGTGTTTACAGAAATGTATAAGCAGAGTAATATCCTGCATTTTTGACACGTCACTCTTTGACGGTCTATACTCACTGTTTACTCTTTGCAAATCTCACCATTACTTAATCAATAAAAAACAACATAATTTGAGTGTGCACCAATCGTCGCAGGCTCCAAACCCTCTATCACATTTTTTACTTTAATCTGCTAAAAAACACCATCAATTCAAAGTTATTTTAAATACACACTTAGTTCCTCAAACTCTCGTGTTTCTCCTCTTTATATTTATCAACTTTGTCTAATATTTCATCATCATTACACAATCACATAAAACAAACAGACAGACAAAAATACTCGGCCGGCCACATGCATCTTTGTCTTCTCTCTTAAGACTCATTCTGCCCCTAAAAATACTCCTGCAGAGTTTGAACAGATCTCCTTAGGTTTGTCTTTAATCAAACCCGTCTCCTACGTCATCCGCTATGGGATTTTAGGTGCTGTGCCTTCTGTTACGTTCTTGAAAACGCATGCACCTAGGCATACTCCTGTTCATTGTACTGTTTTCTGGTTTGATTCAATTGTCATGTATTGCTTGTTGTAATTGATTGCTCCTCTTGTAAAGCGCCTTGGATTAAAGCGCTATATAAATTAAAATAAATACCAATAAATAAATACAAATCACGGCCTCTCCTCATGATGCTTATTTAATTGCTTGGCCTCTCCTCAAATCAATTTTTACTCATATTTAACGCTCATCGTTTCTCAAGTTATCTCATCCCTACCTCCCTCCGTTACTTATTTTTCCCTTATCGTTCTATTTATCCACTGCCCATTCACTCTTTTGCCACCTCGCTCAATGTATACTCCTCATTCGTGTTTTTTCAACTTCCGATACTCGGGAACGCACGCCTCCTTGGTAACCTCTTCCAACCTTCCGTTCATTCTGCTTCCTGTAGACGCCTGGAGGGGTTTTCGTAGAAACCGGGGAACCCGTCTCACCCTAACTTGTACAAGACTTACTTTACTCTAAAACCGCTATCTACAGGGAGCTTCACATCCTTTCAGCCGAATGGCAGAGGTCGTATGATATTGCCGGGACAGCTTACTTCTCTCGATGGATTTATCTAACCATCCAATCTCTGCTACCACGTGAACTGGGGGTTCTCCCAACCCATTAAGATGGGTTAGCAATACCTTAGAGATGGACGGTGGATGCAGAATTTTCTCAAACATCAATAATAGAAACAACTCAAGGTAGTTGGCAAAAGATACTGTTTTAATATCAATTATCTAAAACAGGGAGTAAAACAGACATCAACAGACGTCCCTCATCACAATCTCTCGAGAGACTTCTCAAAGCATTTAGAAAAAAACTTGTTTTTATACCAGAAAATCGTCTTAGGTGACGTTTAAACTATGTATCACTTCGTCATCCTACATGGAAAACTACAAAAACCTAATTGTGAGTCTGTCAAGTTCTACAAGGATCATCTAGGTATACGATCCATACTCATTTAGGGCAGTAGAACAATGTGATTTGCTTCTTAGCATCAGGTTGCGCAATTAAGCCCTTCCCCAAAATATGTCACTATGAACCTCACTGAATATACGACGTCTAATTGGCTACACAACTATAGGACCCTTGATCATGCGGTCCTCTATCATTGGTTACTTTCTAACCTCTGTCAGTACCTTCCCAACTAGGTTAGCAGCACGCAGGCTGAGAGTCCAGGTGCTGATGAGCTAGTCTTAACCATAGCTTCCCACCAATTAACATATCCATCCATCATCACCTCAGTGGTCCATTGTCAATTAGCACTTTGAACTCGGCCTTGAACATGTTCCCTGCTCTGGGGAATTCAGGGGAGCGAAGGCACGCTCTGCCTTCGTGCTTAGGTGTGACCATCATTCTCATCCAACTTCTTCCCCCCACGTGACTGAAGACTACGAAATTGAGCTTTCAGTGTATCAAAATACTATTCTTTTAATAGACCTCTGACGTCTTTTTGTTTTTATCTATGCCTTCAGAACAGGAGCTTCGTTCTTTCACACGATTTGTATCCAATGTCAGCTCACCCCAGTCTGATATGGCCTTGGCTTCTTGGCTCATCCAACCTTGCCTTTCTGAGTTTCACCTGTAATTCACTTGTTTTCTAATTGTGACAAAATAAAAAAAAGTGGCCTTCCTTCTTTTGCTCAGCACTGCTTATCGTACATAGTGGGAACATACATTCTTTACTGACTCCAATATATATACATCTTGGCGCATGCCACACTCTATTCACTATAAAGCTAGCCTTAAGAATACTTCATCTGCTTGCGTTTCGTTGCATGTGAAATAGCTTGATATCTTCATTATTTCTGCAGCATAAGTTTCTTCATCTTGATCCCAAGGTGTAATTTATCTCAATACATTCTCAATGCCTTATAGAATTGTCTGCATTCTCTAGTCTCTGCATCTCTTCTTTATGTTTCAGCTTTTCTCTGTATGATGTCACCATTCTTCTCCGTCATTCATTTGCTCTGTTTCTTCAGGGATTTTATTCAAATGGCCATCGTATTGTCTCATATGCAAGTATGGTTTTCTAAATGGTAACCTTGCTTCCCAGATTCTCCTAGGTATCGGTATCTTCACTTGTGCTGTGTGCGAGATGAATGAGGTGTGGGTACTTAGCTCCTTCTCTACAACAGGGTCAAGGTACTGATTGGTATTAAAGGAAGGAGGGGCAGACAGGATGGAGGCTAATACCTCGTTTCCCCAAGGTGATGGTCACTGGTCCCATGGAGAATTTCCCTCCCCATGAGATTCCCCCACTGGCCCCCTGGGAAGCAGCTTCCCCCATGAAAGCAGTGAAAATACTCTGGGATACGTCACAGTAGCCTCATTAAAAGCTAGCTACCCTTGCCTCAGAGCATAGTTATAAAGACTATAATATTACTTTATGCACATTGTGTATGCATGCATGCCCGTCATTTAAAGTAACAGCTGTCTTGATTTGCTTTTCTAGTATGCAATTTAATTTAAGAGGAGCCTCAAGTTGAATCTCTTGTCACATGCACAATGGATAGTGGGCAGGTTATACCTGTACCTTGTATCACACTCACAACCAAGTGTACATAGATTGTGAATGCATGTCAGTGCATTGTGCATTTAGTGTTAGTGCATGTTTCGAGATGCACTATATTTGTATTTTGCAGCCTACCACAATACAAAAACTCATCTTAACACACGTGTGTTTGCGTGCTCTTATTACAATTACACATTGCATTTGCTTGATTATCTTAATAATCAGAGAATATACCCTAAGGTACATTTAACAATGTGTTGTGCAATGTTAACTGGTCTCCATTGAAGGAGGGGGTGAATCAACTTTACTTACCTGTTTCTGTTTCCAGAAAGGTGTGATTCAAAAACTGAAAAATGTATAGTGCTGCCTTGTGGCTTTTAAGCACTATGTTTGTGTCAGAGTTATTGCTTGGATTATTTGCTATCTTTTGAACATGCACAATTGGCCAATGAGGCTGGCAAACATTGAGGAGCCTATTGTTTGATTTGCGTTATTGATCAAAAATGCCAATTTGCTGATTAGAAAACACCAATAACTGCAAAAATCAATGTTCAAATATACACCTTTCCGGTGTGTTTTAATGTTTTGTGGATGTGCTAGCATCTCAACTGACTTGGATTAAGTTTTGTGCTCTGGCCCTGTTTGATCAAATTTTGAGTTTACAAACTTGCATAAGCATAGTATCCACAAGTCCTATTGATCAATGACTGAATACTGTAATGCCTTGGGATGTTCAAACAAAACTAGTCTATGTCCACCAAACCATACAGACTGTTAAGTGGATCTGGGCTAGTTGACGTCTTGCAGTATATATCAACGGGGAGTCAATAGCTTAGCTTTTTTCCACCCTACTAATGATCACAAGTTATCAGAAATAAGAATCAGAACGTGGGTGTCATTTCTAGCCCTCCGCACATATCAAAACATCAATCACTAACACACTTGTGACATGTTCAACTTCAGAGCACTCTCTACTAGGTTTTACTCACTGTGCCTTGGCAATCAGATACCTAGGAGTTATGTAACAACTATCATGTTTTCTACATGATGAACTAAGTGCACAGTGTCGGAATGGCCACTATTCCTGTTTTGTTTCTCTCAGCCACATGTGTATACATGTTGCTCTCAGTGAGCGCAGTGCTTTATATGTCCCCACCTGACAGTAGAATTGTTGACTTCTTACAGTCGGTATTTGACTTACCTGAGCCATTTGCAGTGTGGTTTATTCCTACCTGCCTTATGTGATGTATGTGCATGATAGCAGAGAAAAGTGAATGAAGGAAACGGAAAGAGAAAACGGAAAAGTGTGGCCCCGGGGCAAAATGAAAGGCGTCGCATACCAGAAGTGTGACAATGATCCGCTCCGGAGAGTCCTTGGACGATGACCTGGCATGCAGTGTTAAGGTACTGTCGGTGATGCCGTGGTGAACTCATGCCGTGGTGAACTCATTCGGCAATTGAGACTGTGGGGTATCCTTTTTAAATGTTTTATACCGTGAAGAAGTACTTTAAGCAAGAAATATATGCTTTAAGTTTAACGTGAAGCTATGTAAAAGTGAGAAGAATTGACTGCAACCTCTTGTATTGTGGGTTATGGCAATGGATGGTGTGTGCATGACTGAACAGTGCTTGTAAAGAGGTAATGGTAACTGCATTTGGGTGCATTAGAATATAAAACGTTTGAAGATTTGCAGATTAGAGGTGCAAAGCACGTAAGAACCTTTAGGAATTAGTAATTTGCTGAAAAAGAGACAGGAATGTGCCAAAGTGGGTGAGCAGCCGAGATGTGTGTTAGTGATAACCTTTTGAGGATTTTCAGGGCTAGAGCTGTTAACCAGCATGGATATTTAGTAATTCAGACGTAGAGTTGTAGAAGAGCAATGTTAATTGTTATGTGCGGCATGTTTGAATTTTGTAGAGTAACAATGCCCTATGAGAAGCTGGATGAAGTAGTGGATGGGAATAGTATGTCCCACAAGGTTGGAGAGTCGCGCTTTCCTAGTGTGAATGTGGATATGATGTCCCTTAAGGTTGTAGTGTAGCGCCTTCCTAGTGTATGTGTGGGTAAGAAGTGTTCCACCAGTATTGGAGGGTCGCGCCTTCACTGAGTATGTTGGTATCCGACAAGCATTAGAGGGTCGTGCCTTTCCTGTGTGTGAGTGCGGGTATGATGTTCCACATGGATTGGGGGGCTGCGTCTTCCCGGTGTATATGTGGGTGTGGTGTCCCACAGGGATTGGAGGGTAGCACCTTCTCAGTGTATATGTGAGTGTGGTGTCCCACAGGGATTGGAGCGTAGAGCCTTCCGCTAGAGAAGTGAGAGTAAGCGGAATGTATTCCGTACCAAGTTAGGGATGTAGGTATATCCCAAAATGTTGAAGAGTGATGCATGGAAGCCAGCAAATGTACAGGTGGGGACGCCCTCCATGTACGGATGTGGAGAATGTTGGGGGACGCTCCCCACACTTTTACGAGTTGCATCACCCCATAAAATGATTCCGCTTTAGTGTGTTCCCCATGTCTATCCTTTTGTGGTTTTGTGTGTTTGTAGAGAGGGAGATGTGTTGTGAAGTGCTTGCAATGTATGCACGTGTAGGATGAGCTGAGATAATGTTTGAGTGCTGTGGCAGAATGTTTGGGTGTGAATGCTAGGTGAAGGTTCTAATATGAGTCAGTTGGGATAAGTCAGCCTGGGTGATGGGACCCAGTGGTTCACTCTATAACATCTTGTAATGAACTATGAATAAAGCTTCAATACAAAAAAGGTAGCAGGCGCCCCTCTCTCGAAAGAACACGGCATGATAACCTGTTCAGTGGTTTTAAACACTTTGAGAGTTCGCAGCCATCAGCCATCTGCTTTTTGCTCACTATACCTTTCACAAATGGGAAATATTCATTTGCATATCAGTCTTTGTCCCGCCCACATGGGCAGTCCAGCACCGAAATGCTATGACAATTCCTCTCTGAACAAGAATACCAACAGCAACCCCATTCACGTGTTTCAGCCTTGTTGGGCCTCATCAGTGAGGTGAAGCTGTGCCTCTCTGAGCTTACTTGAGAATAAAGTTTACTTGAAGAACCTAAGCGGAATGTCAAGAAGATAGCTTTTCTACATTTACAATCTGCTTTTATTGCATTTAGCGATGCACTGTTCTGAAGCTGCATCTCTGTGTCTCTCTGACCTCGCCAGCAACTTTTTGTGCTAGGATGCAGTGCATTCCAGAGCTAAATATTACCTAATTTCTCTTGCAGGCGAGTGGGATTTTCTGCAGAAGAAAACGAATGCATCTGTGGTTTAACTTACAGCAAGCTTTGAATGCCAAACTAGCATTGTGTGCATTTTCGCACCATTAAGTTGATGCTACATTTTAATGCATACATTGTAAGACGTGTTTTCCAAAGTATGCTCACGTTTAACGTTGCCAACTCTCTTTTTCTATTTGATTTCTAAAGAGAGCCCTTTTCTTTTGCAAGCCCTGAATTTTACATCAGGTTTTCGCTGCTGACGTATATAGAAACATTTAGTTTTCTTTTTTTTTTTTTTGGGGGCCCCCTCACAGGCTGGGGGGGGCCCGCTTCACTTTCATGGCATCTGGGGGGCACCGGAGCGAGAAGGAGTCGGGCAGCGGGACCGCTGCGCGTGCTCTGCCGACACGCAGGACTGCCGGAGTGGCAAGGGAGGGCCTCTGGGTCGTGGCCCGTGCTGCGTGGTGGGATAGCCCGCGAGCACAAGGAGAACGACAACGGGAACGCCGTCTGCAGCTGCGGCCACGTGGTGGGATCCCCAGTGCGCCGCAAGGAGGACCGCTGGCTGGGACGAACCTCGTCGCCAGTTGTTAGCCGCCCTGCGCGGCTTGGAATAACGGAGGAGCCAGCGTCAGTTTACACGTCTCGTTTTTTTTAAACATCCAACAGGAACTGCCCTCTACTTCCCAACTCCCCCCTCTAAACGTCACTTCCCTTGTGAGGTTTTCTCCGACCGTGTCCTTCCCTTAAGGGGACAGTACACGGCAACACCTGCGTTTGTCTGTCAAATTGAAAAATGGCTTTGAACTGTGCACATGTTTCCAGTACGCATTGCTGTTATTTATTACATTGTGCTTTATATAGGTGCAGGCATTGGCCCTGCCCGGCTTTGCTTGAAAATCAGTAAGTCCTACCAAGTCTATGTTGTTACATCTCCACGTTGCTAGCTTTTCAGAGAGCAATACTGCCTATAACCGGGGTATTTGTCCATTATTCTGCCAACATACGTTACTCTTGCTCATTCCTCTTGGCCCCTTCCTTTCACAACCAGTAAGGTGCAGAATGAGACCTGTCTTCTTTTGGCATAAAAAAGGCCGCAGATTTATTTTCACACACATATTTCCCAACACAGTCCATAGTAGGCACAACTCCCCCAAACTTTTGTGTCTGAGACCCGCCTGCTCCTGCAGGTGTTCCTGGGCTGGGAGAGCGCTGTTTGTTCGTGGGAAGCTGAGCCTCCCATTGTTACCACCAGGCGCCCCTGCCGCTTATGCTCCCAAGAGGCGCTGGTCCGAGAAGAGGGAAGACCCTTCCGGCTTTCACATGGCTCATTCGGAGTCTGTCTCTTGTCACTGGTCGCCAAAACACTGCCTCGCAGTACTGCAATGTCAAAAGCCAGGCCTAGCCGTAGCTGTCCCTTATGCGTTAAACGAAAACCCCTTTTCTGCTGCGGCGGGCGTCGTTCTGCAGGAGGGGCTGGATGCTTCCTTCCCCGACGTCCGCCACTTACATGGTGCTTAGCTCGCCCCTTTCCTTTGTTGCCCTTCGCAGGCTTTCCAAGCACTTTGGCGTGCTTCTCATTATCCCTCCCCCATACCCAGGGAGGAGGAGGACCCTGCCCGAGTTATCGGGGTGCCTCCTCCATTTTATTTTTTTTCGTCGTCACCTTCATACTTTCTTGCAAGCTCTGTGCAAACAGTTTCAGGCAGTTCGAAGCTGAAGCCGGCAATAATTAATATATGTAACTTTTCTAAAGTGTTTTTAGCGCGCTACACATTTTTAGGAACGCTTAGCCAAGGAGTCGCTCCTTGTTTCAAGGCGCTTAACCACTGGTGATCTTAACTAAGGAGTCACTGATTTCATCTTCCTGATGACTGAGTCTTCCTGACAAAACAACTGCTTTTCAAACGAATGCCATTTAGATTGTGGAGCATCGTTCAACACTTTCCAATGTTGCCTGTGTATTGCAAATAACAAGAATTACTTTTAATCCTGAAGGCTTTTAGTGCACATGTTATTTGTCTACATATTAACATAAAAACTGTTTGAAACTGTTTCATTTTACAGTTAGGCACTGAGCCGTAGCCTGTGTTACACACACTCTATATAAATATATGAATATTGCCAAGTGTAGAAATGCTGAAGCGTGTGCTATTCTATCTATATAGGAGTTTTATACTGGACCTTTTCCAGTCTGATTCAACAGGGAAATAATTAGGAGGGGGACAATGCTGACCAGTGTATGGTGAGGTCAGTATCCCTAACTCAGCCTGAATGGCCTCATAGGTCAATTCCTGTTCCTTTGACGTTGTTCCCTTTCTGCCTTCTGTTGAAGAGTCCAATTTCTGAGGCATTCAAAGTGGTATTTTAAAAGCGAATACTCCCCATTGTTGATTTTGGTTGATAATTCTCTAATAGTTCGGAATTCCAATGCCTTCTCATAGCACCACGGACTTTGTATCATGTAACCATATCTAGCCATATCTGTTGGATAGCATAGTCCATTGGGGAACCAAGAAATATAGCGCTCATGTGATCACCACAATTCTAGGCTAGAATTTGCAATATAAATCAGACTTTTGGAGTTTGTACATAGGTGTATAAAATCTCTGAAGGGAGTGAGACTGCTGGCTGCTTTACCTTAATGATGAAATTCTGTCTCATACGGTATACATTACAATACAGTGCTAAGCCAAACATTGACCTGATTCACAAATAGCAATGGTATATATACATCATTGGGGATCGATGAATATTTAGCTGCTTCAATCACCATGTCTGCCTGTCCCTCTGATGCACCGGGTCCAGAGGTTGACTTTTTCACCTGCATGTGTGCACTTCTTTGAAGCACTGATTATGTGAACAGTGTAAATAACAGGTGTTTGTTCCAGCAGTACTGTCCAAAAGGCACTAGGAAGTTTGAGATTAATCCGAACAGTGCTTGCACATGTTATTTTACAAATCAGCATTCCCACGTTTGCAGTGAACAGAGGTATATTAATAGTGCTTTTTACAGTTAAGATAAGAACCGCACATCGCCCAGCAGCCTTATTTTACAGTGTCTGTCTTTAATGAATTACATACTTCAAGAATTTAGAAAGACCTTTCTGGAAGAATGTATATAATAATACAAACTAAACTGTAATAACACCCTGCCGTCGCTCTACACTGATGGGAGGGAAAGATGATTAATTAACTTAATGAGCAACATAATGTGTAGCCATAATCTACCCGACTGCTCTCCACTAATGGGAGATTTATTGGCCTATTTAACAATGCCAACCCATGCACTCTCTTGGCTGCGATGACTGGGACGTTATCTGTGCTTTCACTATTAGCTCGCGACTAATGCTATGTTGCGGGCTGAGGTGTTATTCCTGAGGTCCAATAATGATTCATTCACGGGTACCAGAGGCATATCTCTATTTTGAGCCCCACATTGGGCGCTATTTGTCGCATATTCTGTATTCTGGATTACCGAACTATCAAGGAAATGCTGGCCTTCAAGGGAAACCCCTCTGCCCCCACCTGTAGCTTAGCCCACAGGAAAGCCTAGCATCCTTCTAATGTGACACGCTGCACAGGGTCGTTGCTCAGAAACTCGGCAGACGCCTCCACCTGTATCTGAGTGCAACACCCTTTCTGTGTTATGGATTGATTGGGTTTGTTTATGCCTCATGGAACTCAATGTAAACACCCTCCTTCAACCCTATTACATAAGTATATTGATCCAACCCTGGCACCTTATTATATAAAGTGTTACCTCACACACATGTTGAAAAAGATAGAACAGAACAAAGTGGAATATAAACAGAATGGCATATAATACATCAGCACATGATTTACACAAAATGTACAGTGAGTCAGTCAAAAAACAAAATGACTACTGTTATGTAGATCAATACATTTTATTAAACAAAAATGCTATCCTTCAGTCTTCAACGAAACACCAAAAAATCACATCGACCTCTTTACAGGGTACGGGTCACATTTCGACCAATTCATTTTCATGAGCAAGGGCTGAAAAAACCACTTTTCCACAAACACCCTCAAGCTCTGTTCATGATGCCCCATGGGAAAAGCAGAATTTCTCCTTATAAAGCATAAAGCATCAATACCAATTTCAATCAACAAAGCACCTGCAAATGCTAGGTATCCAAACTTAAACTAAACAAAAGCATATAACATACCCTTTCAATGCAAAGGTAAAATGCAATTCCGCAATAACATGTCAAATGAGTCAATTAATGTAAAAGTGAAATGCAATGATAAGCAATAGTAAATAAAGTCATATATTTCAGAAATGTAATAAACAGCAAGAGCACCAAATCAATTCAAGCTATTCACCAGCAATAGCGCTTATTGCATGTCTGCTTCCTAAATAAAGCAAGACATTCCCTGTGATTTTAGCCTGTCTGTGTATGACAGGATCTTCCAACAATCTCCTCTACTTTGTTCCAGATGAAGAGCCAGCCTTCCTCTTTTCTAAGATTTGCATGACACTATAAACTTTCTTTTAGGAAAACCCCTTATTGAAACCTTGTTCAATACACTCGCACCTCACCTGATGGGCAGTCTAACTGGGACTAAAGAATCTAATGCAGCTCTGAGGCCCTGCCCCTTAGGTGTGATGCATATCAATTATTCCATTGTTACACCCCCACCAGCTTCACGTATGGTACCAACTTCAAGTTTCACACTAGCTTTAAGTTCGATAAAAAATGTTCAATGCTAACTGGCATATCTTGTCGCATGCAGAAAGATTGCTTTGACTTTCTGCAGCTGAGCTAAGGCTGCATTTTATCTGTGCTCAGAAAACCTTTCCTACCGATTAGAGCCATCATCTCACTATCATAGGACAACTTGAATCGTCTATGTATAAAGTGCAAGGTTCCTTTGTACTGTATATGTTGAGGGCTGTTGTTCAAACCCCCTTTAAGAGGAATACAACTGAAATGGCTTTTTACTGCATGCTGGTTCCTTTTCACGTTATAGAATTCTATGCAGAACTACATTCATAAATGAAAATGCATCCTAAAAGCAAACATCCCACTGAGAGGTTGTTTTTGCAAGGTAAAAGCAAATTCATTTAGGTTAACTTCTAGTGTCTAGCGCTTTTAGTAATTTCTGCTTCTTCAAAGAAAAATAACTATATTGTACACTGTTCCAAGCGCTCAGCACAATACCTATGTTATAGTGTCTAGGCAATATATTCTATCAGCAGTGCCTGGTCAGGCATAGGTTATCTTTGCTTATAATAGGGGCATTTTAGCAGGACATGGTGTCTCACATGTTGCTTCCCTCGCCAGAGGGCGAAATGGTCACCAACACATGTCAAAGAGATTAAAGCTAGTAGTTACAAGGGAAGAAGCGAAGGAAAGACGTTGAGAATAAGAAAGAAGGGAATAGGAACATGAGGAGAGGCAGTGGGTTGGGCACGAACAAATGAGCAGAGTCTGAGAGAACAGAGAAAGAGGGTAAACTGGAGCTAGCGGGAGGAGAAACAAATTGAGATGGGGATTGGGGAAAGTTGCTGATTAAGTGGAGGACCACAGAAGAAGAAATGCATTGGTAAAGAAGAGAGCAAAGCCTGTAGGGGGACGCGATGATGAAAGTGACAGACCCGGTACAGAGGGTGACATTCCAGGGACTGAAATAGATGATGTGCTCTTAAATAATCTTCATTCACAATCACTTTTACTCTTAAAACTGTTTAAATTGTCGTCCTCATAATATTGCTGGGGAATGAAACCGTAATCTATGCAGTGGGATCATTCTATTAGTTACTTAGAGAAGGTGATCAATTTGCAACATATCAATTATATTAATAAGAACATCGAAGTATCCTATTTCAGGTGTACCTATTCAGAACGTAAATTGTATCCTGCAATCTATTGTATTCAAATAACTAAGGCGTTCCATGAATTGCTTCAGAGGTCTATGCCAGACCTTAAACACATCATCACGATATTGTTGTTTTGTGAGTTAGGATATGTTCACTTCAATCTTGTGCATAAACGCATTTGCATAAGATGGGGCCATCCAACTATCTGCAGGTAAAATTATAAATTGGCTCTTATCAGGTGTTGTATATGGTAAGCTGCAACAGTACCAATGCAGATTTTTTGCAGACACCAATCTCTCACTCTGTTAAAAATAGCCATTCATTGGACTGCATTCCCTCTTGATGTGGGATGGATGTATATAGGATTTTAACATATATCGTAAACACAAACAGTTTGTAGTTCAAACCTCTTAACACATGAGTAGTATCTTTAACATGTGTGCTTGTTTCTGATGAAGAGTTTGTAAGAACAATTGATATATACTCCTTAGGTTTGTATGATACTATGAGTGGCAGCTACGATAAGACTGATAGGGGATATGTAGCCTATTTCAGAATGTTTTAATAATGGTGAAATCGATTATAAAGATGTCAAAAATGCTCTCTTCGTAGGATTGATCCTTTCTCTAACTTTTCCATGATCAGAGACTGCAGAGGTAATGGGTCGAATTCTCAAAAGGTTTTTTTTCCCCAAATAATTAGATGCACTAGCACATTTCATAATTTGCATCAAGATAAAATGTGCTCTATACTTAAAGTTGAGGACAGAAACTTGCGTCAGAGGGAAAATAAAAATATTTTTGGGTAATACAATTGATAAATGTCAATAAATGTCTGCAGTAAGTGATGTCCACCCTTTCCCATTTAACTAGTAAAGACGAAGAGCTAAAAACTGCACGCTTGCTTCAGTGCTATATACTAGTTTCAACAAGTTGTTCACCAATTCAAAGACTGTCTCTTCTTCTGGACCATCTGTCTGTTTCTTTTTAGGGTCTGTGGTATAACTTTGATCAAACCGTTTCTGAGGCACCTCAGTCTGTGCTACACATGTCCTCTTTTTTCCAATTTTGTCAAAAGGTTTAACCTTATTAGGAAGATCAGGATGTCTGGTTTAAGGAATCAATCAAAGTGCCATAACTTTACAGTAATGAGGACTCTCTTTGCATGCGAGTAAGCAACAACCTTGACCATGATTATGCTGTCTCATTTCGGCTTCCACTCTAATCGCGCATACTTCCTTCAAATTTGTAATTCCCCATGCATACAGTTTTTCTGAAAATAATGTATGAAACAATCACTTAATGTTTAGACTCAAAATTCTCTGTGCATGTTCTCAATGTAAAGTCTATAATTCATGAAAAACCAATGCGTTCATTGCTGAGCTATACGTCTGAGAGTATTTCTGACATTTCCTAAATTTGCCTAAAACAAATCACCCACTTTATGAATCAATGCCGCCAAAAAGTACTGTAGTTTTCTATGCACAACAAAGGTCGAACATTGGACTAGCTGGCAGATCTCAACTGTTCTATAGCCATCCTCCAGAATGAGCCCACCGCATGGTCCGACCATCACTGCATCTCCTTTGCTATTCAGGAGAATGCACTCCCTAATCCTGCAATCGCCCCCCAAATTCTCTCTAGAAACAAGGGTAACATAACGCTCCAAAACTTACGCCCCTTGATCTATGACATCCTGGACCCATCTAACTACAAAGACCGAGACTCAATCAAACTAGTCAACCTCTACAACAACACACTTTACTCTGCCATAAATATCATCGCCCCTATCAAGCAAAAAAAAGCCAAACCTATAGCCCATCTCAACAAATGGTTCACTCCTGAACTAAAGATCCTCCAGAATGCCAAAGAGCGGCTGAATCTACTTGGAGAAAAGCGCCTACCACTTCCAACAAGACGTTATTCACCTCGGCTGCCTCCACTTACAAATCTGCCATTCAAACACAAAAAAGAGACCTATAACAACAGAATCCTAAATGCCAAATCCAGAACCAAGGAGCTCTTTAGCATTCTAAGGGAACTGGAGTCTCCAGCCCCACCCAAAGAAGCTTGTGTGAAAGACGCAGACTGGTGCGCCAAAATGCAGAAAGCTCTCGCCGACAAAATCACATTGCTTCAAACTAAAATTGAGTTAAAAAAGAACAGCCTGGTCAAGAATCCCAACACTACCTCTCCACCAAACCACCTCACCCCCCCCATCTGCCCACCTTTCTCCTTCTCACCAGTCTCACCCAAAGAAGTCAAAAACGTCATCAGAGGCCTAAAACCATCAAGATGCCAAGGAGATCTCTGTCCTGCTACTATCATTCAGGAAGGCGCCAATGATCTGGCTTCCTTCATTGCTACCCTGATCAACTCCTTCTTCAAGACTAGCTCAGTCCCCAACAACCTCAGGGAGGCCTGTGTTATGCCTCTTTAAAAACCTAGACCTGAATATACCCACCAACTATATGCCTATCACCACTGTACCCTACCTCTTAAAGATACTAGCTAGAGTGGCCTATCTACAAATACAGAAACACTTGCAGAGCGACAATCAGGCTTCAGGTCCAGACACGGCACAGAAACAGCCCTCTTGGACCTCAAAATCCAAATGGACGGGGCCAAGGATAACGGTAACCTGCTGCTAGACATATTGGCAGCATTTAATCTTGTCGATCACCCGATCCTCACTGATCATCTGACCACAGCAGCTGCCTTCTCTAGCAACGCCTCTAACTGGATACAGTCATTTCTCTCTAATCGAACCACCAGGGTCTTCTCAGCCTCAGCCGACCCAATCCCCATCTACTGCGGCGCCCCAGAAGGCTCTTGGGTCTCGCCGGCGCTTTACAATATTTTTTACAAAGCTCCTCTTTGACCAGTTTGACAACTTGGGTGTCACATACACGAATTAGGCTGATCACACCCAAGTTCTCATTACGCTGACAGGGTGCTATGAAGATGACTCTAAACTGATCAATGACATATACTTGGAGATCCAGGCCTGGATGGCAGAACACAGTCTATGTCTCAATGATGAGAAGACTGAGCTCCTGATCGTCGGTTCCCAAATACACCTTAACAAATTAAACCTGCGATACTCGTCCTTCGACATCGATGGAAACTTGATTAAAGTTGCCTAGGAAATCAAAACCATGGGAGTCTACTTAGACTCCACCCTCTCACTCAAGAAGCAAGTGAGTGCCACTGCCTCCACTACTGCCTACACTAATAAGCTTATCAACGTTTGCAAATCATTTCTGTCACCTAACAGCTGCATTACGCTAGCCAGAGCCCTAGTACTTTCTAAGATCGATTATTGCAACACCCTCTTTCTAGGCTCCTCTGAACGGAACCTCAACAGACTCCAGCTCTTACAAAACAATGCCCTGAGATCTGTATTGAATATCCCCAGATCCAACCATATCCAACCATATCACTAGCTTCAGACACAATGCCCATTGGCTCCCGGTGCGTGATAGAATCTCCCTCTGCACTCTAGTCATTACCCACAAATGTCTGTCAAACTCTGCCCCTAAGACACATTCTCCAAACACTAATCAGCCAGGCTTACCAGAACTCTGTACTTACACTGCCTCACCATCCCGAGGTTCAAACTAAAAAGTGTTGGAGGAGCTAGTTTCCCGTTCCTAGCCGCCAAATCGTGGACTGCCCTCCTCTTCACCATCAGAATGGAACCATCTTTCTGGACCTTCAGAGCCAAAGTGAAGAGTTGGCTCTTCAATAAGAAGCACTAACGGATAGCCAGCTCGCGCTGCAAAAACCTACGTGCCCTGCTCAATTCCTCTGTATTCCTATATGTTACACTGTCAGCTTGGCACTGTGGCCTAAACTGTAACTTCTGGCGACTCCTCTATAGTACTTTTTTCCTGAAATACGACCATCCTGTAACCACCGGTGGACAAGCACTTTTTGTCTTGCTTGTTGTAATACTTCTATTGTTGTAATCTGTAGGTCTGTAACATTCTCTTAAGTTCTGGCGCCCAGTTACCCCATGGTTTGGTGAGCGTTACAAATAAATAAATAAACTAAACTAAACTAAACCTTAGCGAGAAACAATGGAATATCACTTACTGCAGTCATTTATTGGCCTTTATGAATTTTATGACCATTTTCCCTCTGACGCAACCTTTCACTCCTCAATATTAGCAAATACCCAAGTGTCAGTTGGCAAAGGGGTCACCTACTTTTCTGGAAGTCTCTCTTTTCTGAAAGGGCATTCGAAAGCATGCATCACAGATGTGCACATTCACATGCTCTCCTCTACCCGCCTATCACATATGCACAAATTAGGGGGTGTTTCTGTGCATTCTGAAGCAACTCCCAAATTAAGAACGTGATCCACTCTAAAATGCACAGAAAACAAAAGCATTCCCCTGCACCTGTTTGGAATAGCGACAGGGGGTTGTGAATTGCATGACACGGTCATTCCTGACTCTGTCATGCATTATTTATCAAATGGAACAGTAGCGAATGAACCTCTACTTCCCCACTGGCATTTCTATTCCTCAAACAAGGCTGCAGACATGTTTTTCTTTTTTAACATTTCACAGTGACGTGGGTGCGGGAAGCCAGCAATACATTACAATCGGGAGCCCTCTCTGACACTATTGTAGGCAGGGGACTGTTTCCTTGTGCTGCTGTCCAGCCTCCCTGAAATCTACAGGTCACTTTTATGATAAGGTGACCTGCACATGTCTAAAACTAAGGCAAATCGAGAAAGAGCATTATCCGCGCATTTTTCATTTGACTTCATTTCTGTGGCTGCAGTCCAGTGTCACGAAGTAAAGATTTTGGGTCTTGGTACATTTTCAAATAGATCTTATTATCTCCAACCATCCTGAAACATTCACTGTCCTAGTGCTCTGAAATCGTTGCCCCCGAGGCACCACTTTTATCTGAAGGTTTAAATGTGATATTTGTATCTGCGTCCAATGCTTTAATCCATTTATATTAATTTCGGTGAATAATGTGTGTGTAGTGCATATGAGAGAGGCTAGGTGAGTGCTCACACGATCTATCCTGCAGCTGTTCTCTCAGTTTAGCCCCTTTCAGTGTAGTGTGGGTACAACATGCCCTCACAGAGCACAGCCTATGTTGTCCTCTAGCACATTACATGCAAGCCTTGCTTGTTGACCAGAGACCGTCTGCACTCAATACACAGCAAGTCCTGTGCCAGTGTCCTGTATTTTAGTTTGGATATGGCATGCGACTGTCCACACATGTACTGATCACGAAGTAAACCTTGTATCTGTGCCCTGTGAACATGACAAACAGGTTACACTGTGTGACCTACCAACAGTGTTTTAGTAGCATTGTAAATATGTATATTCTGTGCCACACTTCTAGAGTGCTGGACGTTTTGCAGGTGGCAGGAAAATACCACCAAAGCATAATCCTCCTGTCCCGCCGTGCTCTACATGGTTTATGGAATACACTAACTAGCTGCTGTGCCAGGTTTCGCTGCTGTAGACAATGGGTGACAGATTGCTATTTGACATGTAGCCTGCTTTTTCACTTCATGAGAATATGCTACTTATGTCAAAGGAGGATACATGCAAGTCACTTTGATGCACTGCTTCCTTCCACTCTAAACCATCAGGATCAGGCCTGTTGACTTCACTATCCTCAAGAGTGAGGTTAAGACCCACTGTATTGTTTCTTAAAGCGTATACTCACTCTGAATCATTCCTGCCATCATTGTGATACCCGCTGACTCAATATGAGGAGGATCGGAGGATCCCCAGACGATATGTTCTTATGCCTGGCCTGCATTGTTAACTTGCCGCTCCTTCTAAGATACTCCATTGCCAACTGCTAATTCTTAAGACATCCCATTTCTCTGGCTGGCGTGGATGACAGATTTTGCTTTTTGTTTTTGAAATTTGAGATCTAAAGATTCAAAATCTTTCTGCTGACTCAGTAATCCGTCAATCCCACTGGCTCTGGATTTTCATTTTAATAAACTCTTCATGTAGCTAATACATTATTGTTAGGCTTATTTCTTGACAAACCAGGGTAGCAGATTCTCCATGCGCTTTCCAAGAGGGGTGTTAAAGTTGTTCTTATTTTCTTGTTTCATTGATCTGCTGTATATGTGAAAATCAATAAAAAGAAACTAAAAAAAAAAAAATCCAGATCCCCAGAGATTTCCCAAGTTTGCTGTGCTTATTGGAACCTCCTTCTACCCCCAACCTGGACTCTGTTTGATTATCTCGTATGTCTAATACATGCTGAACTCTACTCCCTCACTAGATTGATCCTTAGGCTCACACTACTGAGTTCCAATTTGTGATTGTTGTGCCTAAGTTTCATATGCATCATGAGTGGTGTCTGCTAACACAGGTAACAGGTGGTGCTATCCTCCTCCCCAGGACGAAAAAGAAAGATAAACGTTCAAAGAGCTCTACCTTGATCTTTGACAAAATAAGGCAGCTGATGTTTACAGATACACGGGTCCTGTTTGAAGAGAACAGATTTCCCTTCATTTTTACTTAGTGGAAACTAGAACAATTGCAAATGTTATATTTGCCTTAATCTGCTGCCGTTCTACCCTAGTGTTCCTGTTTCAAGGTGGCAGGGGGTGGGGAGGCTGCAGCAGGAAAGTAAAGGAATGGCCAAGTTTCAATGACTATACAATCATTTTTTCTTTGTTGCTGATGCAGTGTCAGATGACGCCCAACCAGCATGGCAGTGAATGACTGTCAGTTCTGAGTTGAACCACCAGCTAATGCTCTGGCTGAGGGAGGAATTGTCGATTGGGAAGAGGGGGGGCAGTTCCGGATGTAGAGGCTAGTTGAGATGTACCAAGTTAAGACCCAGCACTCGACTATGATCATTACATAGGCAGATTAGTTAGAACACAGAGGAGTGACTCGCTCTCTCTCAGCTCTTAAGGACTTTCTAGATATTCACAGTGCCACAGGACCTGTTCTCATCAAGGACACGCAGCTGCTTATAGCTAGCACTGGCCTCTGACTGAATTACTCGAAAGTGAAATCTGAGCAAAGGAATTTGCAGTCAAAGGCTCCGCCAGAAAGCACATTGTCAGAATTGCAGACATAAACCAAAGGCCATCTAAAACGCACACCAACAGTGCCAATGGCTGCACCCACATTGTGGTATGTATCAATGGTACAAACAGCAATCATTATTTCGAGGGGATTGGGTCCTCTGATGTATTCAATATCTATGACAGTAATCACCACAGCTGTGCTGCTTCGGAAAATCTTTCTGCGTCCTGCGTCAATGACGTTGATACGCTGTCCTCGAGGGCCTCCGTCGAGCCGACGTCAACGGATGTTATAAGTAGGACGCACGACGCCCGTAGCCTCAGTTCAGTTTGTTCCGTGAACGTGTTCACTTTGTAGATCTCGGCGCGCCTCGACTCTTCTGAGTTTTGTTCTTTCGGTTCCTCGAACCTGTTCGTTTGTGAGATATCTATGATGTCCTCGTCTTCTTCTACCCCGCAGCCGGGTTTTAAGAAGTGTCGGGAATGCGGTTCCAAGATGTCGTTGACAGATTCACACGACGTCTGCCTCTGATGCCTCGATGAGGACCACAACACGGATGACTGTTTAGACTGCCAGTTGCTTACTTCGAAGGCCTTGCAGGAGCGTAAGAAGAAACTTTCTGTAGGTAAGGTGGCTGAGCCCCGGAAGTCGAAGTCCACCGGCCTTTCGACTGACGATTCGAGGGGTGACTCTCTGCATTGTTGTCGTCGGTCTGGGGGGTCTCGGTCCCGGGCCCGGAGTAGATCCACCCATTCCTCTGCCTCTTCGAGGGACTCACGGATGCGCCGTCACCGGTCGCCTTCCCCGTCCTCTACCGAGGACTCTGCCCGTCGGCAGATTGCTTGTCCCAACAAGCATTCCACTCCTGCCGAATGGGATTCCTTTCAGCAGGAGATGATGGCGATTTATCAGTCGCAGGGCTCCGGTCTGTCCGCGCTGTCGAAAGACGCCGGCCGTGACCGTGCTAGAGACGCCACTCGCACGCCTTCGGGTTCGAGTGGTCATCGTGATCACCGGGCGCCTTCGAGGTCCCGGTCGGACAAGGTTTGTCGCTCTAGGCATGCCCGTTCCAGGTCCCGGTCTTTGACGCCCTCGAGACCGTCGGAGCCTGTGAAGTCTTCGAAGAAGACATCGATGCCTGCGGTGCCAAGGTTGTCGAGGGACTCTCTTAAGGCTCCGCCTCCGAGGAAGCCGTCGACGCCATCAGCGCCCAGGCTGTCGAAGGACACCCTATGGGCTCCGCCCTCCAGGACTGTGTCGAAGCTGTCGGTGCCACGATCGACGTCGACGCCGATTCCATCGAAGCCCTTGACGCTTTTCGAGGCTGTTTTGTCGGAGGTTCCCCGTGGCACAGTGGAACCCCGTAGAAAGGCTCTGGTCAAGGCTAAAAATGTCTTTGTCCCTTTTTCTGTGCCCTCATTCCAGCCTCTGGATTATATTTCTGAGGTGGATGAAGGGTCTGAGGAAGGTATGGTTCCTGAGGAGGTACCTGACAAGATTTTGTCTAGGCATAGCCAGATTGAAGACCTGCGGCAGTCATTGTCATGATGCCTACCCCCGGGCATCCGGATCAAGCCCATCAGCCCCGGGAGCAGGCATCCAGATATTTATTAAAACCCCAGCATCCCCGGCTAGGGGCTGTCTGGGTTCAGTCCTGGCGTCTTATGCACCAGGCTCATAATAGAAATCAGTCCTGGCGCCATAGGCGCCAGGCTAATAGACATTACTTACCTCATGCAGACTGTGCTGCAAATGAATCCAAGCCAACGTGAGGCCTGGATGGGACTATTTTATTACAGGCACTATTTTTTACTTGGGTGTGGTTCTGGGGAACTTCTTACCTGGGACTACTTTGGAGGCTATTTAAACCACGCCCGAACAGCAGCACACGCTTCGCGTTATTCTGCATCCAGCAGCGTAACGCTCACCGTGCCTGCAAGCCAGCATCCAGTCTTCTGCCACGCCCGTCTTGAATCCGGAGCTTCTAAAAGAAGAGGAAAGAAGAGGCAAGGTTAGAAAAAACAAACATTATTTCAGTTCCTCACCTGATTCCTGATCCATCACGTCTCTGAACCTGGAAAGAACGTTATTTTCTGCACGCGTCGCATAGCCAGCTGCAGCGCCGCGCCATACTCACCAGTCCTCACAGCATCTTTCGATTCAGCACTCTCTCCATCATTTCTTCGCCGAGCTCCAGCACCTAGGGGACAAAAAGAAACAACAAGGTGAGCCGAGAGAGCCTACAAATACAATCTCTTTTACCACCATAGACTTACCTGATTTACCACTGGAGGCATAATTCTTTAACTCTCCACATCCTCATACGCCGCACCTGTAAACATAGAGAAAACAACAGGTTAAGTACATGCATCATTTACCGGACAGCGTCGGGTAATACAGACTCTTACCTTCACGCCATCAGCTGCCACGAGACCAACTTCTCTCGGACTCAGCTGCAAGATAAGATAGGAATGGGACAAGAGTGAACATCGGACATATTGAACTCTATGAACTGTATACTTACCGGTCCTCGCCAGGAACCTCAGAGTCAATACTCATCCGGAACTCTCCCAACGCCTTCGAACCAGTGAAGTAACTGGTATCTACGCGCCCCTGCAATCCACGCAGGATGGAGAGCTCATCCTTCAAGAATATAAGGTGCGATTACTGAAAGGGAATTTCGGAGGTGATTAGCAGGGGCCATCGCTAGAATCCACAGGTGGCTAAACTCCTCTCTACACTTGCAGGAGAATACTTCTACGGGTCAAGCAGACGAGATTAGGAGGGCCAGTCCAGTCTGTCAACTCTGCACTACGCATAACGTTGGTGGAGTCTGCAGCTGTCCGGGTCCGATCAACGCCCCTGTGGGAGCCAGGTGAGCGAAACAGTCATTGCTCGACGCCAGTGGGATTGACACCTCTCCGGAGGTGGAGTTCTGTAGGTCTGAGCCTGGCACCCAAGGCTGAGTACTCGTACCGGCGCCTTATGTCGAGGGTAGTGGAATACTTGGGGTGGTCTGCGCCACCAGTGGATTTTCTGCAGGATGACCTGACGAATATCCTCGACTAAGGTCCGCCAACTGACCTGGTACTGCCATTCTATATGGCCTTGCAGAGAAGGGTGGCGGTGGCTTGGACTTCCCCGGAGAGTCTTTCGGCAGTGAGCAAGTCTTTGCCGTGAAAATACCATCCTGCCAGTAGCAACCCCTGCTACTTGACCATGCACCCCACTCCCGAGAGTTTGGTGGTGCAGGCGGCTACGGCCCCAGCAAAGCAGGCGTCGTACCCTACCATCCCTCCTGATACGGACGACAAGCGTTTTGATGGCTGGACGAAGAAAGTGTTTTCTTCAGGGGGTATGGCTTTGCAGGCAGCCAACTCTGTGTGTGCCTTGTCACGTTTCAGGCACACTCTGTGGAACTGTATTTCGTTAGCGGCTGATCATATTGCCGAAGGGGAGGAACGGGATGGTTTTCTTGTAAGGGTGCAGGATGGCAAGTATGCCATGTGTGAGTCTGTTCAGTCGGGTCTGGATATGGCAGATTGTGTCAGCTGGTCCATGGCGGCGAGCACTGTAATACGCAGGTTTGCGTGTTTGCGGAAGTCGGGGTTTGCTCCTGATGTGCAAGCCCGGCTCCTCAACAAGCCCTCTGATGGTGAACATCTTTTTGGCAGCAAGGCTGACAAGAGCCTTGAGAGGTTGCAAACCTCCAAAGCTGCAGCAAAGTCGTTGAGCGCTGCAGTTCGCCAACCTCCGCCTTTTCATCCTAGGGGACAGCAATGGAGGGGAGGTTCCTTTCGATATTACTCATCCTTTAGTAGATCGAGAGGAGCTGCAAGTCAAAGGGGCCACCGTAGGAATGCCAGAGGTGGAAAACAGGGTACTCGAGGTGCCAAGGACACTCGGGCAGTTGCCTCTTTACCCCCAGGCAATGCCGCTTCAGCTAAGTCATGAGGCCATGTCCCATGGTTTGCCGGTTGGGGGAAGGCTGGCGCAGCATCTTGTAGAATGGCTTTGCCATTACTTCAGATGTGTGGGTTCTGGAGATCATAGCCCACGGCTACTGTCTTCATTTCCGGCAGAGGCCTCACGACAATCCACCAGGGAATCTCTCTTTGAAGAGTCCGGATCCACTCCTTGTGCAGGAAATTCAGTCCCTGCTGGAGAAAGGCGCCATAGAACTGGTGCCTGTAGCGGAGAGGAACAAGGGATGGTATTCCCCTTATATTTTGATTTCGTAGAAAGACAGGGGATTGCGACCCATCATGGACTTGCGCGGTTTGAACAAACTCCTCAGGAAGGACAAGTTCAAGATGGTTACTCTCTCTCAAGTCCTCCAGGCCCTTCAACTTCAGGACTGGTTGGTGTCTCTCGACCTCAAGGACTTCCCCGGAGAGTCTACTTTCATGTGCCGATCCATCCCAAGCACAAGAAGTACCTGAGGTTCGCGGTTGGCGACTGGCACTTTCAGTTTCGGGTCCTGCCATTCGGATTGACCTCCACCCGAGGGCTTTCACCAAGCTTGTGGTGGTGGTGGCAGCGTATCTCAGGAAAGGGGGGATTCATGTTTACCCCTACCTGGACGATTGGTTGATCAGGGCGCGCTCTCCCGAGCAAGTCCTGCAATCATCTGTCCGTCACCTGCCACTCCCTTCACAAGCTGGGCTTCTCCCTCAATTTAAAGAAGTCCCACTTGATGCCAACTCAGCGGCTCCAGTACATCGGAGCAGTGCTCGACACATCCCTGGGGCAGTGTTTTCCTCCCCAGGTGAGGGCTCTTCACATTCAGCAGATGGTACACAAGTTTCAACGTGCCCAGAGTCTCCCGGCGTACGAGTTCTTGAGGTTGCTCGGCCTCATGGCATCCTGCACTCTTCTGGTGCCAGAGGCCCGGTTGCGGATGAGATCGCTGCAATGGGCTCTCAAGATGCAGTGGTCACAGTCCTCCGGCAGGATGCCGGACCCTATTCAGGTGCCGCCCTCGGTCACTCAGGACCTTCTGTGGTGGGCCGACGTAGGCGCTCTGATGAGGGGGGCTCCATTTTGGCTACCCTGGCCAGAGGTGACGATCGTGACGGACAAATCCCTTACGGGTTGGGGAGCTCATGCCAACGAGTTGACAGTCAGCGGTCGTTGGTCTCCTTCGGAGTCCAGACTCCATACCAATCTGTTGGAGCTGAGGGCCCTCAGGCTTGCCCTGAAGGCTTTTCTGCCGACTGTACGAGGAAAGAATGTCCTCATTCTGACAGACAACATGGTGGCCATGCACTACCTCAACAAAAAGGGGGGACAGGGTCACTTCCTCTATGCAGGGAGGCGATGCAGCTCTGGTTCTGGGCCACCCAGCAGGGAATTTCAATCTCAGCAGTTCATCTGGCCGGAGACGAAAACGAGACGGCGAACACTCTGAGCTGGCAGAGCATGGTCTCTCACGAGTGGGAGCTGGCTCAGGAGATTCTCCTGGAGATCTTCGCCCCTTGGGGGACCCCTCAAGTGGATCTCTTCACCTCCAGTGTCAACCGGAAGTGCGAAAGGTTCTGCTTGCGGGAATTTCCTCCAAGAAGAGCCTTAGGAGACGCGTTTGTGGTGGAGTGGTCCTTCTCACTGCTGTACGTGTTTCCTCCAGTCCCCGTCATCCCGCAAGTGCTGTGGAAGTTAGGTCGATTCGGTTCCTGGATGATCCTCATTGCTCCAGCATGTTTCCAGAGGACGCGATACCCGGACCTTCTCGACTTATCCATCTGCCCTCCACGTCGTCTTCCCTACCGAGATGATCTGCTCTCACGGGAGGGGGGTCAATTTTTCCATCCAGAGGTCAGATCCCTCAACCTTCACGCTTTGCTTCTGAAAGGTTGAGGTATAAAGATTGGGACCTCCCTGAAGACGTGATGGAGGTGTTGCTTTCGGCCAGACGGCCGGCAACAAAGTCCCTGTACCGTTGCCGTTGGAGAAAGTTCTGCGACTGGTGCAGGGTTAAGAATGTGGATCCTCTTTCATGTGACATTCCTGTGGTTCTGTCTTTTTTGCTATTTTTAGCCCACAAGGGCTTGCAAGTCGGTACCATTAAAGGTTACCTGGCGGCGCTGTCCATATTTAAGCGCTCGTCTGAGGAGTGTTCTTATTTTAAAATCCCTTTAATTTCTCAGTTTCTGAAAGGGCTCACTAATGTGTTCCCTCCGTCACCTTTCCACGTGCTCGGTTGGAATTTGAACCTTGTTCTCAAGTTTCTAATGGGTGCTCCATTTGAGCCTTTACATTCTTGTCCTTTGAGACTGTTAACCCTGAAAACGGTATTTTAGTTGCAGTCATTTCCGCTCGCAGAGTGAGTGAGTTAGTCGTTCTTCCGGCATTTTATCCTCCTCCGCATTCTGGTTAGGACGAGGAGAGGCTCCATAGGTTAGATCCTAGGAGAGCTTTAAGTTTCTACATTTCACGCATGTCCCGGGTCAGGGTGGATGATCAGCTCTTTTAGGTTACGCTGGAAGGCGTTTGGGACAAGCTGTTACTAAGCAGACTTTGTCTAGATAGATTATCTTGGCAATCTCTGAATGTTACCGCTTGGCGGGTAGGGACCCCCGGTAGGCTTACGGGCCCATTCTGCTAGGGGTATGGCTGCCTCTACTGCCCTGCAGAGGGGTGTTCCTATTCGTAACATCTGTGAAGCAGCCACTTGGGCTTCGGTCCATACTTTTGTACGACACTACTCCCTAGATTCTATCCATGGACAGCATCTGGCCTTTGGCAAGGCGGTCCTTTACTCTGCAATTTGATTGAGCATTCTAAATTTCTTTATTCTAAATTCTTTTTCCCTCCTCCATAAGTTGGTACTGCTTTGGGAGTCTGTCCTAGATATGGAATACGTCGGAGGACCCAATTGCCTCGAAGAACAAGTTACTCTCTTAGCTGGTAATGTTCTTTTGATGGGATGGTCCGACGACGTACTCCATATCGCTCCCTCCCTGCCTACCCGCTACAGAATTTCTTATGCGATTGCAGCTTACGTTTCCGCAAGGCTTTCTGTGGTCATACTGGCAGAATATTGCTGCCACACGTTCTGGGGGAAAAAAACTACAACTGAGGCTACGGGCGTTGTGCGTCCTACTTATAACATCCGGTGACGTCGGCTCGACAGAGGCCCTCGAGGACAGCGTATTGATGTCATCGATGCAGGACGCAGACGCTGAAAGATTTTCCGAAGCAGCACAGCTGTGGTGATTACTGTCATAGATATGGAATCCGTCGTCGGACCATCCCATCGAAAGAATGTTACCAGGTAAGAGAGTAACTTGTTCTTTTCAGTCTGCCTGAACAAACTAGATCTAAAGCACACAATATAAGCGCTCTGGATTGCCAATATAGTTGTTTCATTATTCCAGCTGAAGGTTTACCCGTTTTCATTGATTGTTCAAATTGTTTCATTCCAATAAATCTGTGTTTCAAGATCAGAAGGCAGAAAGCGAAAGCCAGGCATTCCTTTCCTAATGGCTAGCCAGCTCCTCTTAAACAATGTGGGTGAGTGGACACTGCTTACTGTAGGTACATGTACCCAGTTAACTTAGTGAGTTGACATTTCGTAAATCAGGTTTGGGGTGCATACTCTGTAAAGAATGCCTCTGCACCGGGCATTGAATCTATAAAAGAGTTGTGGACCTAGGCTAAAAAGCCAGAGGAGAGGGTTGCACACCCTTGGTCTAGCTCAACCAGCTAGAAATACATTAACAAGGATAGTCTATGTAACCGTTATTTATTTGCTGTAGTTCAAAGAAAATGACATCCAAAATTGTTGTTCACACAAGTCCAAGCTATATTTGCGTTAAAATTACAATTTTGTGCGGCCTCTGCAAAAATGCTATATTGCCAATGCATTTCGGGCAATGTCCATCATCAGGGCTAGTAGCTGTACATGCAGTATATAAACATTATAAACCGGTCGCTGGGGCCCACATAGACAATCAATGGTGAACAATTATGTACATTTCATCCATCAATAAGCATCAACATCATGATTCAAGAAAAAGGCTGAAAAGGAAACATCCCATGATGCAATATGTGCACAAAGTGTCCATGAAGAACACGGTCATGAGCATAATGAGGTACATGGTGAGAGCACCCAAAAATGGGTGTGTGGTGCACACAATTATTATACAGTAGGTTCAATTGTCAAGTCAACAATATTATCAGATCAATTCGACACATATATGCAAGATTAGCAAAAAAGGGGAAAAAAGAGAAATCATGACAAATCACCAACACATGTTTGTCCCAGGTTGAACATTCACACTTAAAGTTATATCCATAATTCTTCCATGTGCAATAAATAACATCCAAAGAGGTGGCCAACCAACCGTTAGGAAAATATCACAAATAAAGTAATCCCTCTGACCTGGCAAAGCTGGCTCATGCAATGATAAGGGTGCCTGTGTGTGCCAATGATCTTCCCAATTTCAGAAATAGATGCTGCACCCTAAAAAATGGAATGTGTTTAAAGTCCACATACATCTCACAAACTGCAGCCAATGCAAAATGCCTGATTAATTCCGAGATTACCTACTGAACCTGACAAGATAAAGTTTCCTATTAAGAGCGTGTCTTTGCTTCCCTAGTCCAGATATCCTCAAACCTGGGTATCTATCCATGCTGCATAACGTGTCCTCTGCTCTCCTTTGTCTGACTCTCTGCCATACTGATACTAAAAAAGGAACAAAAAAGTAATGTGACATGCAGGTCACGTGTCACAAAATCAAAGACTGTGTCAATCCTGTATTGGATGATTCAGCACATGTATGCCCCTACGGCTGTCTATACTAATGCCTGTAGCATGTCCAATGTCAGATGATGTAGCATAACGAGGTCCCATAGGCTGTCTATACAAGTGCCAGTAGCGCATATTAAATCATTAAAGAAAAAAAGATGAATTCAAAGATATAATAATGAAAACCTGCATTCAGATCATAACGTGGTGCTGCATAGCAGCTGTTTTCGTGTCAATGCATAATAGCCTTCAATGTTCCAATCAAACTCTATGACATCACAAGCTTCAAACGTTAACTGGCCGACTAGTGTGTTCACTACATCTCTATCCGGCATGACCAAACCCCAAACTCTTCCAACGCGAATAACCATATAAACCATGATAACTAAGAAGAGGGAACCCCAGGACGAGATACACCCACTGCAAGCAGTCACAAGATGCACCAATACAGAGACAAACCAAAGACCCACAATGGGGACATCTTTGCATAAGTATAGTGTAGCTAGTCCAGGTCAGTACAATACTGACAGGTGAATAAGGAAATGAAAGAGTGATGCTGTGCAATGTACACTGCGTGCATACAACAAAGAAAATATTATCTAAAAGGTAGACAGGCAAATCGCAAACCACACTTGGGAACAACATGTACATTGTATAAAAACAGATTGCCTAGACTTTGTTTACAGAAAACAATGTAAATTAAGCTCTTCGTTCATCGCCTGGGGTACCAAGGACTGCAGTCTGTGCACCCAGAATGAGCTCTTTTTCCTTTTCATGTCTCCTCGAAATCCTTTTCTGCTCAGTACTTCTAGGATCTGAAACTTGATCTGTGCGATTGTGTGCCCATGTTCATCAAATTGCTGTGCCACCGATGAATTAATGTTCTTGGTACGTATGCAGGACTTATGTTCATTCCATCTGACTCTTTTCTTTTAGTTTCCCCCACATAATAGATACCGCAAGGGCACGTTATACAATAGATGACATTTTCAGTAGTGCACATAGAAAGTCTGATCCGTTCTCCTGTGTGTGGGGGAAAGACATATGGACCTTTGGTCACGCTGTTGCAATTACCACAGTTCAGATACGGGTAGGTACCTTTCCTCTCTGTCCTGATGATGTGTGATTCGTGACACCTAGTGCTCACTAACATGTTCTCACTCCTTTGTTATGCAAAAACTGGTAGTTCTGGAAAGAGATGCTTTGTTCTATCATTCCTCGGGTTGTCCCAATGCCTGTCGATGATCTGCTTAACTTTAGTGCTCTGTATGGAGAACTTGGAGACAAATACTAGTCGTGGAGTGGTTCTTTTAGGTCTGGTTTGTAACAGCGTGGATCTTGTCTGTCTGGCTGTCTTATTTACAGCTGCCTCTAAATGTTGGTCAGGATACCCTCTTTCCCGGAATTTGTGCAAAAGTTTATCAAACTCTGACTTGCCTTCTACTTGATCACTCACCATCTAGTCTGGATACAGTGGACTCGGTCAGTAGATCCATGGCTGGCAGCATAGTACTTAGGGGCATGTCTTGGCTGAGAAAATCTGGATTTTCAGCAGAAGTCCAGGCACGTCTGCTAGATATGCCATTTGACGGTACTTCTGTTTGTTGAGAAGGCTGATAGCAGTCTGGAAAAACGGCAAGCTTCTAGGGCTGCAGCAAAATCTTTAGGGGCGGCAATAAGACAACCTCAATTTATGGGTCAAGGATGAAGAGGTTGTTCTTTTCGTTTCTATTCCTCCATATATAGAGGAAGAGGTCAATTTTCACAAAGAGATCAAAGAAGACCCTTACGTGGAAGAGGTAGAGGAGGAAGGACTCCCCGTTCAACACCCGCAGAGTTACTCTCAGCTGCAGGTGGAACAGCAAAATGACTCCCTCACCAAGAAATCTGTGGTAGGAAGCAAACTGTCACACCATGACCGGAGTTGGCGAAGCATAACTTCAGATGCATGGGTGCCACAAACAGTAGCAGACGGTTACTGTCTCCCATTCCTAAAAAGACCTCCCGATTGCCCACCAACAGCAAGATCAACCTTGGTTTTAGATCCACTCCTCCAATAGGAGATTCTCACCCTATTGGAAAAAGGTGCTATAGAATCGGTACCTGTAGCAGAGAGGAACCAAGGTTGGTACCCTCCTTACATTTTAATACCCAAGAAGGATGGAGGATTGCCCCATCTTGTACTTGAGATGCTTGAACAAGTTCCTCAGGAAGGACAAGTTCAAGATGGTAACTCTTTTGCAGGTCCTTCAGGCCCTTCAGCTCCAGGATTGGTTGTTGTCATCAGACCTTCAGGATGCTTACTTTCATGTGCTGATACATCAGAAGCAGAGAAATGACCCGATGTTCATGGTTGGCGGTTCTCATCAGTTTAGAGTTCTGCCATTCGGGCTCACCTCATCCCCAGGAGTTTTCACCAAGCTGATGGCAGTGGTGGCAGCAAGACTAAGGAGGGAGGGGATTCACATCTACCCCTACCTGGACGACTAGTTGATCAGAGCTGTTTCTCCAGGGCAGTGGCAGAGTCATCTCAGGTGCACCTGCCACTTCTTCCACGAACTGGGTTTCTCCCTGAACTTCAAGAAGTCCCATTTGACACCTTCTCAGACGCTTCAATTCATTGGAGCGGTCCTCAGGAAAAACTTTGCCACCCGAGCTAAGGGCTCAACATCTTTTGCAGATGGTCCAAAGAGTACCCAAGGTTTTCTGGCCTACGACTTCCTAAGGTTGCTCAGCCTTAAGGCATCCTGAATTTTCCTGGTGCCAAAGCCCATCGGAGAATGATATCCCTTCAATAGGCTCTCAGACCCCTTGATTCTGTAGCAGAATGATGGACCTTCTCCAGGTCCAAACAAAGGTCGCCCACAATCTCCTGTGGTGGGCCAGCCGAGCGAATGTGATGAAAGGAGAACCTTTTTGGCAACCATGGCCAGGAGACACAGTTGTGACAGATGCCTCCCTCACAGGATGGGGAGCGCACATGAAAGATCTTTCATTAAGCGGACACTGGTCTCAGTCGGAGTCCAGTCTCCATATTAACCTTTAAGAGCTGAGGGCGATCAGGCTTGCGCTGGTGGCCTTCCTGCCCTCAATAAGGGGGAAAAGTGTCCTGATAATAACGGACAAAACAGTGGCTGTGCACTACCTCAACAAGAGAGGGGACGTAGGGTCACTGCCCCTGTGCAGAGAGGCAATGCAGCTCTGGTTCTGGGCACTAAGAGAAGGAATAATTATTCTGGCAGTTCATCTAGCCGGAGAAAAGAACATGGCAGCGGACTCTCTGAGCAGGCAGAGCATGATCTCCCACGAGTGGGAACTAGCTCAGGAATTACTTCAAGAGATCTTCGTCCTTTGGGGAACCCCTCAAGTGGATCTGTTTGCGACCAGTGTCAACCGGAAGTACAAGCTGTTCTGCTGCAGGGACTTTCCCTAAAGAGGAGCTCTAGGGGACGTGTTCGTAGCGGACTGGGAATTTCCACTCCTGTATGCGTTTCCACCAGTCCCAGTCATTCCTCACCTTATAAGGAAGTTGAGGATGTTCCGCAAAACTATGATCCTGATTGCTCCAGATTGGTCCAGGAGAACGTGGTAACCAAACCTAGAGATGGCCATCTGCCCTCCAATTCGTCTTCCCCAAAGAGAGTACCTAATCTCACAAGAGGAGGGTTGCATTTTTCACCCAGAGATCAGGACTCCCAATCTTCACGCCTCGTGTCTGAAAGGGTGAGATATAAAGATAGGAACCTTCTGGAAGACGTAATGGAAGTGTTGCTTTTGGCAAGAAGACCAGCAAATAAATCCCTATACCGCTGCAGTTGGAATAGATTTCGCATCTGGTGCAGGTAAAATAATTTCATCATATCTGTAATAGAGTTCTATGACCTACAGGTATACATTTTTTTGTGTGGCTTTTTTTAAGAGGTAATATGTTGTTCCTACTTCATATTCTTTCAATAATTCCTATAGAGAAAACTTATTTTTGAGAATAAACAGTGAGATACCAGGCCCAATTTCCCCCTCTGCCAACCTGAGCTTCCCCGGGGGATCTGCCCTATGCACAGCATTCAGAGGCCAGAGCCCAGGTAATCCCAGTGCAGCTCAAACCCCATTGTGGCTGCTGTACCCCCTAAAAATAGACACGGTCATGTCCTTTCAAATATAAGGAGAATATTTAAAAACAAAGAGGTCCACATTCCTCTTCACAAAGGAAAAGACGTGGCTTGTGGTTTTTAAAAATGTTTTTCAGTACGGTAGTGTGTAGTTTTATATCCCATAAAACGATTACCTAAATGTGTGAATCACAAAGTTTGTTTTTTTGGGATCAGAGATGATGCTGCAGATAACTATGCATCTGGCAAATCATGAAATATGATTGCATCTGACTGTTTTTGATTTTTCCTCTCCTTGCAGAATTCCAGGAGCCGTACGCTGTAGCGGTGCTGCTAGAGAAAGACCTCATCGTTGTTGATCTGACCCAGAGCAAGTGAGTAAGCTCTACGTAACCTGCTAGTATTACACAAATGCATACAGGACTCACTAGGCCAATATATAAAATTATTTGCAGCTTTTGAAAAAAACGTGTCAGTTACAGTTTTACCAAAGTGTAAATGTCTAATGCAAAGAGGGGGTTCCCATCCAGGTAGTATTCTTCAATGAAACATGTTTAAATCAAATAGCAGAGAAAGCAACCATCATTTAGCAGTATAAGCCAGAGTTCTCTCTCCACCAATTGACTACATGCCTGTCAACTCACCCGCTTTCAGTGGGTGACACTCGTCATAGAGCCAGTTTGCTCACCACTAATTCACTTGCCCATCCATAGAATTCAATGCAGCTCTCTCACCCACAAAAACAAAATCTTCTTTTTTCACCCACCTTACCAGCTCAAAAGCTTGACAGGTTTTTGACTGGGATGCAATTTCTTCTGACTTCCCACCCCCACTCAGCAGCCAGCGTACCCTTAATTTACAAACATTACCCCAAACTTAACTCCACCACCATCCTATGCTGCCAGCCTCTGTCCTCACACCTCCTCTGGTTATTGGCCATGATGTAAAGTAACAAGGGGCTCCACCCATAGCTTCCTTTCACATCTCTTCTGGTTATTGGCCATCATGTAAAGTAAGAAGGGGCTCCTCTCACAGCTTCCTTTCACATCTTCTGGTTATTGGCCATGATAGAAAGAAAAAAGGGGCTCGCCCAGAGCTTCTTTTCACATCTCTGCTGGTTGTTAGTCATGATGTAAAGTAAAAAGGGGCTTCGCTCAGAGCTTCCTTTCACATCTCCTATGGAGGTCAAAAGGAAAACAACGATGCAGTTGTCTCCCCCTCACCGGCATTGAGTTGTAGTTGTTTTGTTAGATAGAAGATTAGAAGAGACAGTCATTGTTTGTAATTTTATGGAGGACAGATCATATATACAATCTCTCCTGGAATCACTTTTGAGGTCCTGAAGAGAATTTCAAAATTGTATGATGATCCATATATTCCTTCTGATGGACCTCTCAGAACAGTAGAAGGAATTTGAATGCAGTAATATGGTTAAATGACTAGAACTCATCAAGCCTACCGAAGGTTGAGAGGTAAAAGAAACTTAGCAGATGTAATCTGTAAATCTAACAAGGGCAATGAATTTACTGTATATTGAAATCATGATTGGAGCATACATTTTCATTTAATTTATTTTTATTTACACCGTGCTTTCGCAAAGCACCAATACAATTAAAGGAACAAAAAACTGTTCAATCAAACAATGAAGATATGGAAAACAAATGACAAATGATCACAAGGCAGAGGGCTAGGATAAAAGATAGGACTTTAAGCGAGTATTGGAGAAACAGTAGGTAGGAGAAGAACAGATTGAAAGAAGGAGAGAATTCTAATGGAATGTAGCAAGAAGTGAAAAGGCACAAAAACAAGATGCACAAGGAGGTTTGGGGACAACTAAACGATAAGTGGAGTGAAAAGAAACCAGAAAAGCAAGATAAGGGTGACCGAGAGCATGGAGTCATTTAAATCCAATAGAAAGAAAATTCAACAACAAAAAAAGGGACTCAAAGGAAAGAACAGCAGCTGTAGAAAGAGCAGAGGAAATGGGAGAATGGGGGATAGTTCCAAGAGTAGACGGATAGCCGAATTATAAATAGAGCGGACAGGGGCAAGACTAGTAGCAGGTAGACCAATCAAAATAGAAGAACAATAATCAATACGAGAAAAAATTTGAGCAAAGATAAGGAGTTTGGGGCGTGAAAATAAAGAAAAGGGGGAGCATGATGAAGATCAAAGAGGAGAAAGCAACAGTTACGAGCAGTAAGAGAAATATGAGAGGAAAAAGAAAGAGAAGAATCAAAAAGAACCCCTAAGTTCCAGGCAGAAGGGGAAAAAGGGAGCTGAGAAGGGGGAAAAGAAGAGAGGAAGACGAGAAAGAGGAGATGGGTAGAGGAAGGAAAGCAAACTTACATTTTTGTTGGATTGAGATGAAGAAAGTGAGAGGCCATCCAAGACTGGATGGAGGAAAGACAAGCAGAATCTTTATAGTGAAGAGACTCAGGGAACTCAGAGAAAGAGAAGATTTGCGAGTCATTGGCATAGAAATGACAGGAGAGATTGAATGAAGAAATTAGAGAAGATACAGGGATAGTGTATAATGAGAAAAAGAGAGGGCCAAGGACAGAGCCTCAGGGAACACCATAAAGAAGAGTGTGCGGGGGAGAGAGCTGGCTCTCCCAAGAGATAGAATAAGGGCAGCCAGAGAGCTATGATTTAAACCAGGCAAGGGAGGAACCAGAAATACCCAAAGAGGAAAGAGTAAAATTCAAAGTAAGGTGATCAACAGAATCAAAAGCAGCAGAAAGTTCCACTAAAATCAAGGTAGAAGAAAGTTTATATAATGACTGCCCTGACCCTATCTGTTAGGCAGGGATGAGATTCATCAGAATTCTAGCCATACCAATATATTTTGGCTTCTGTTCTCCAGACCTTCAGCGAGGAACAATAGCGGTTACAGTCAGGGAGGAACGGGGAGGAAGGATAGCTCAGGGGCAATACGTTTGTCTTGGAAGCAAGACAACACGGTGCAACACAGGGTCAAATCCCAAACCTGCACTTAGAAACCACTTGCTGGTATTAAGCACGTTAGAAATTCACAATAAAATAAATAACCCGGGCCAACCTTAGGGTTCACTCAACCTTATTGTTAAAATAACATGTGCATATAAAAAGGGGATCCCCTTGATTCGATGTACTCCACATAACTGTTAAACATGGTCTTGAATTCACCCATGTATATGGTGATACCATCAGTTATTAAGGGAAGAAACCTATTCCCTGCAACCCACGTGCTAAAAACACTAAAACATGTGTTCACAAAAGATCAAGTGGTCCCATTCTAAAATGTGTCACCAGAAATCTCCTAGACTACGACACTAGTACGTTCATATGCAACAGGGCATATTCCCAGTACTCCATCTTTTGCAACCTTTTTGAAAGAAATAGCTCCTTCTCTGGCAGTTAATAAATGTCCCAGGAGGCCACTAGTGGGTGTGGACAAAAATGGCAGCCTTCTAGGTCGGCTTCACTGTCTCTAATGGTTTTCCACAAAAGACGCTTTTTTTTTTAGAAACTGAAAGCCTCATATCGGCTGGTAGTGTGGGACACCTTCCCCCAGATAGTGTGAACCTAGAGGCTCTGGTGCAATGGGACGTTGCTGGTGTGGAACCGAAACTGCAGTGGCCTCCTTTGGACTGTTTAGGCGGGTGAGAGATATGACAGACATCAGTACAGTCAGTGACGCTTCGGTGCATGCACTCTGAGATGCACATTAGGGAAGTAGATGGGCCGTGGATGTTCTCTGTGTCGCTGTGCCAGAAGGGTAGCCAGGCTACGGAGGCCTACTCCATCTTGTGGCGAGGTGGGGAGGACAAAGGATGGTGTGGCAGACAATATCAAAGCAGGGGGACTCAAAACCCATCTAAGCTGTGGCGGGCACAAGAGAAGGGTATGTGCTACAAGACGCCGCCTGGATAAAGGCAGAAATTGGTAGGCTCCTTTTTGAGTTGGTGATGATGTTAAAGAAACGATCTGAGATTCAGTGCTTATTGAGGCGTGCACCTGTTTACAGTTGTGGGGATGCTCGGAACGGGGATCCTTGATGTGGTAGGTTGACTACCATGTCTGTCCTAAAAATGCTGCAGTGCAATAAATGTGCTTAGCATAGCAGATCTACGAAAGTGCTGCATAAGACCTGAGGGGGAAATCTAAAAAACAAAAGTGCATCGGGAGGAATCTCCCTCCTGACAGTGCTAATCCGAGTAAGATTAAAGAGGATCTTAGACAACAAGAGCTATCTGGAGATAATTTTCATAACGTCGTAATACAGGGAAGAATTTCTGGAATTGTGACACAACTTTCAAAAGCCCTTGGGAAGAAGTGAAGAGACATTTGAGGTTTATTATCAAATAATATCCGTAGGTAACCCACAAGACTGTGCAAGGTGGGTCAGGCGAAGGGAGCCATTCTCCTGACCATTCTCTTTGTTGAATAAGAACCTAGAGCAAAAGATGGATGGGAAAGAGATAAAGACAGAGCCAGTGCACCAGGAGAAGGGAGTCATTCTTAGGGGTGTCCCATCATGGCCAGCTGCGCCATCGACGCCGAGCGCCCCAGATAAACTAATGGCGCTGATTAAAAAAAAAAAGGTTTCGAAAACATTATTCCTGAGAAAACATATGTTCCACTACCAAGGAAAGACTATTTTAAGTTTCTTTCTCCCATCTATGAAGAGGAAGTGCAGTCTGACGAAGAGGCCCCATTTGGCCTACAATATGGTACGCCTGATTTACCTGAGAGTTTTATCCAGGATGAAGGACGTCTATGACAACCTGCAGACTGTAAGTGGGGTGGATACCTCACCTGAATTGGAGTTTGGGAAATCAGATGCCGGGGACCATGCCGATGTGCCCTACAGGCAACTCATGTCAAATGTAGTGGACTACATGGGTTGGAGTAGACCCTCATTGACGTACGAACAAGATGAGCTTACATCTTAGATAAGGGTCTACAGCCGGATCCCATACTACCATTCCACATTGCCGTGCAGAAATGGGTGGCAACGAATTGGGAGACCTCAGAGACCAATCCAGCGGTTAATAAGAAGTTCACCAAGAAGTACTGCCCTTCCAGTAGTGTCCCTGAGTACCTGTTGAAACACCCCATTGTACACTACCATCACCCCTGATAGGGACAACAAACTAGTAGATGGATGGGCATGGAAGGCATTTTCCGCAGGGCGTATGGCACTCAAATCTGCCAACTCCACATGTGCCCTCGCAAAGTTTACGTTCACTCTATGGGACTTTCTTTCCATTGTGTCAGAGCACATTCCCGAGGGGGATGAATGAGACAACTTTTTAGCCATAGTTAGAGACGGCAAAGAAGCCATGTGCAAGTCTCTTCAGTCAGGTTTAGATTCTGCCGATAGCATAAGCAGAGCCATGGCTACCAGCAACGTTAAGCGCAGGTTTACGTAGTTGCAGAAGTCAGGTTTTGCACTGGATGTGCAATCCAGACCACTCAACATTCCTTTTGATGGGTCTCACCTTTTTGACAACAAGACTGACGAGAGTCTTAAGAAGTTGCAGACCTCGAAGGCGGCAGCCAAATCTTTAGGCACCGCTATTAGGCGACCTCAGCCTTTTCGACCTAGTGGACAACCTTGAAGGGGTAGATCTTTTCGCTACTACTTCTCAGTTGGAAGGGCGAGAAGAATGGCCAGTGAAAGGGGCCAAAGAAGATTTCCACGTGGTGGACGAGGAAACGTTGCAAAGCCAGCTCAGGCAGCATCTTCCTTACCATCTGCCGCTGCATCAGCTGCCTCAAAAACTCTTTGAGGTCTTCAGTCACAGTTCACCAGTGGGGCGGGCAGTCTGTCTCAGCATCTAGAAGAGTGGCGAGACATTACTTTGGATTCTTGGGCTTTAGAAACCGTAGCCCACGGTTACTGCCTTCCTTTTATAAGGAGACCTCGTAACAATGCACTGGGGAACCACTCTTTCAGGATTCCAGATCCGCCCCTTGTGCAGGTTATTTTAACCATGCTAGAGAAAGGCTCTATAGAACCAGTGCCTATAGCGGAGAAGAACAAGGGATGTTATTCCCCATATTTTCTAATACCCATGAAGGACAGAGGATTGAGACCCATCTTAGACTTGAGATACTTAAACAAGTTCCTCAGGAAGGGCAAGTTCAAGATGGTCATACTTTCTCAGATACTTCAGGCCCTCCAACTCCAGGATTGGTTGGTGTCACTGGACCTTCAGGATGCTTATTTTCATGTGCCAATCCATCTCAAGCACAGACAACACCTGAGGTTCGCAGCTGGCTGTTCTCATTATCACTTTTTAGTTCTGCCATTCGGGCTGACCTCCGCCCAGAGGGTTTTTACCAAACTGATGGCAGCGGTGGCAGCGAGTCTAAGGAGAGGTGGGATTCACATCTACCCCTAGCTGGACGATTAGCTGATCAGGGCGCTTTCTCCTGAACAAGCCCTGGATCATCTCAACATCACCTGCTACTCTCTACACAGACTGGGCTTATCCCTCATTTACAAGAAGTCCCATATGACACCTTCTCAGAAACTCCAATTCATCTGAGCTGTACTGGATACTTCCATGGGAAAGAGCTCGCCACCTGAGGTGAGGGCTCAAGACTTTCTTCAGATGGTTACCAAATTTCAGAACGCCCAGTCTCTCCCGGCCTTTGATTTTTTGAGGTTGCTCGGCCTCATGACATCCTGCATTTTTCTGGTGACAGAGGCTCGCCTGAGAATGAGATCTCTTCAATGGACCCTCAAAACTCAATTGTCCTAGTTCTCTGGAAAGATGTCGAGCCTACTTCAGATTCCAAGCAGGGTCACACAGGATCTTCTGTGGTGGGCCTGCAAGGACAACATTCTGAAGGGAACATTTGGCAACATGGCCGGAGATTACAGTAGTGACGGACGCCTCACTCACGGGGTGGGGAGCCCACACCAACGATCCGTCAGCGGTCATTTGTCTCCATCAGAGTCCAAACTACATATCAATCTTTTGCCGCTGAAGGCAATCAGACTAGCGCTGAAGGCCTTCCTGCCCTCTGTACGGTACACATCCACTCTCCTACTCCTAGACCTATCAGCCACATTCGACCTGGTAGATCATAAAGTATTCTTTATAAAGCAATCATTGGCTCCTCCAGTATACTAAACAAACTATCCCACCTATACAAATCCTTCACCATTGATGGTATCATAATAAAAGTAGCCAAGGAAGTCAAAACCTTAGGATTCTACTTAGACTCTGCTCTTAACCTCAACAAGCAAGTTAATGCCACAGCCTCAGCAACCAGCTATAATTGCAAGCTAATTCACGCATGTAAACCATTTCTATCCATGGACAGTTGCATCACCATCGCACAAGCTCTCATCCTCTCGAAATTAGACTATTGTAACACGCTCTACCTAGGCACCAGCAAACACAACACCCATAAACTCCAAACCTTGCAAAACAACGCCCTCAGAACAGCACTACGCATTCCTAAAGTACAACATATATCTGACCATAGAAGAACGGCTAACTGGCTGACCATCAATGACCGCATCAAGTTCAAAACATCGACCATTACACACAACTGTCTTAACAACAAAGCTCCAGCATACCTCATTGAGAAATTCACCAAGCACACATCTGAATGCCACATTAGAAATGCCCAATCCAATAGCATCAAAATCCCTAAATTCAAGTTGAAAAGAACTGGAGGCTCAAGCTTCCCAGTAATGGCTGCTAATCTATGGAACTCTATCCCAGATCCACTCAGAGCCATTCCCTCCTTTCATATATTCAAATCTAATGTTAAACTTTGGCTACAAACCAACGATTGCTGACACATCTCGTCTGAAAGACCTGTCTCCCTGACACCTCTCCTCTCCCCCCCTGCCCTACCCTTTTCCCTGCCATGCTACCGACAATTGTAAATATATATTGATATCCTGTATGTCATTTGTAAGATATGCCGGCAACAGAAGTATAAGAAATGTAAATTTTTATGCAACGATAACCTGTAACGGTATCATAAGAAATGTAAGATATCTATGTAACGGTAACTTTAGATCCCCAAAGTATAAGAAACTGTAAAATGCTCATGTAATAACAAAATTGTAACTGCAACCTAAGAATTTTAATATATTTATGTAACTTGTAACTTAAGATTTCCACAAGCTTCCAGTTGCCTAACGGCCCGGTGCACTCTATAAATAAACAATACAATACAATACAATGTCCTGATAATGACGGGCAACACAGTGGCCATGTACGACCTCAACTAGAGAGGCGGTGTAGGGTCACTACCACTGTGCAGAGCGGCAATGCAGCTCTGGTACTGGGCAATACAAGAAGGAATCTCCCTATCAGCAGTTCACCTAGCCGGAGAGGAGAACACGGCGGTGGATGCTCTGAGCAGGCAGAGCACAGTCTCCCACGAGTGGGAAGTAGCTCAGGAAGTCATTCAAGAGATCTTCACCCTTTGGGGAATCCCTCAAGTGGATCTGTTTATGACCAGTGTCAACCGGAACTGCTCCAGGGAATTTCCCCCAAGAGGAGCTTTAGGAGACGCGTTTGTGGTGCACTGGGAATTTCCACTCCTGTACTCCTTTCCTCCAGTCCCCTTCATTCCGCAATTGATCAGGAGGTTGAGAAAGTTTGAGAAACACATGATCCTCATTGCCCCGGATTGGGCCAGGAGGACGTGGTACCCGGACCTTCTGGAGATGTCCATCTGTCCTCCAAAACGTCTTCCAAAAAGAGAGGACCTTCTCTCACGAGAGGAGGGTCGGGTTCTCCATCCAAAGGTCAAAACGCTCAAACTTCATGCTTGGTTTCTGAAAGACTGAGATACAAGGATTGGGACCACCCAGGTGAGGTTACCGAGATTTTGCTTCTGGCCAGAAGGCCAGCAACAAAATCTTTGTACCATTGCCGTTGGAATGAATTCTGTGACTGTTGCAGAGAAAAGAACATAGATCCTTTTCTGTGTAAAACACCAGATGTCTTATCCTTTCTGTTATCTTTCGCCAATCTGGGGCTCCGGATTGGTACCATTAAAGGCTATTCGGCGGTGCTGTCCATCTTTAAATGCTCGTCAGAGGCATGTTTCTATTTCAAAATTCCACTGCTGACACAATTTCTACAGGGACTCGCCAATGTGTTCCCCCGTCTCCTTTCCATGTTCCAATTTGGGACCTTAATTTGATTCTAAAATTCCTAATATGTGCACCTTTTGAACCCGTACACGCCTGTCCTTTAAGGTTGCTAACCTTTAAAACCATTCTATTGGTAGCTCTAACATCAGCCCGTAGAGTGAGCAAGTTGCAGGCATTTTCGTCCAAGCCACCCTATACGATCTTCCACAAGGATAGGGTTCTCCTAAGAGTCAAATCTTAATTTTTGCCCAAAATAATTTCTGATTTCCACATAGGACAGAACATTGTTCTGCCTTGTTTCTATCCCTCACCTCATCCTAGCAAGGAGGAGGAAAGACTACACAGGTTGGACCCTCGTAGAGCTTTAAGCTTTTATATATCTAGGATGTCAAAACTGCATATTGATGACTAACCTTTCATTGGATATACAGGTCACAAACTAGGTCAGGCTGTCTCCAAGCAGACCTTATCCAGGTGGATCATTCAGTCCATTTCAGTATGTTAAGGATTGGCAGGAAAAGGAGCCTCTGGAGGGTTTAAGGGCCCATTTCGCCAGGGGTATGGCTGCCTCTACAGCCCTGCAAAGGGGTGTACCAATAAAAAACATTTGTGAAGAGGCAGTGTGGTGTATTATCCACACATTCAGAAAGCATTACTGCCTGGAATCTTCCCTCGGTCAGGATGGTAGCTTTGGTAAAGCAGCCCTACACTCGGTTCATGACAACATGTAAAGTAATATTCTACTCCCTCTTCCAAATGAAATACTGCTTTGGGAGTCTGTCAAAAGATGAGGAACACGTGGAAGGACACAATCCATTCGAAGAACAGGTTACTTACCCCTGGTAACGTTCTTTCGACTGGATGTTCCTCCCACGTGTTCCTCATCACCCTCCCAGCCTACCCAACAGTAGAATTTCGCATGCTATTACAGCTTTTGTTTCTTCAAGGCTGAGTACGGTTGTTCCCGTACTTACGCAGGTATTTATGCTGTAAAGGGAAAAAACAGAACTGAAGCCAAGGTGCTGCACATGCTATATATGCCTTCGATGACATCATCCTCGACGGAGGCCTTCGAGGGTCATCGAGTCAACGACATCGACGCACAGCGCCCTCTGCCGATTTTCTTTTTCCAAAGTTGCTAAATCTGGACAGTACATGTCAAAAGATGAGGAATACGTGGGAGGAACATCCAGTCAAAAAGAACATTAGGGGTTTAGTAACTTGTTCATCTCTAGAATGGGTAAATATATGGGCCCTCATTACAAGTTGGGCGCAAAGGGATACCGGGCACCGGTAATGACACTGGTGCTGGTAATCTCTTTGCGCCCTATTCCGAGGTCCCTTTGCGGGTCCTTCCCTTAACACCTGGTTTTACCAGGCGTTAAGGACGGGACCCGCAAAGGGATACCGGGCTCAATAAATACCGCAAATTTCGGTACCGTTATTGATGCCTTCCCCCTTCCCATTGAGCCCTATGAGAGCTCAAATGGGAATGGGGAATGGCTTTACAAATGGGGACTTACCGGTCCCGCCAAGGTCGGACTGGACCGGTAAGTCCCCATAGCACCAAGTCGGTGGCGGTACCGGTATTGGTGCTAGTCATGGCGCTAGTAGCACCATGACTAGCACCAACCTCGGAATGAGGGCCATGATGTCTGCAAGTAGTGGCAAGCAGTATACATTTAGAAAACAATGGGGAAAACATTGAAGTGGAGGTGGAGAACTGACCAGAGCGGTGTGGATCGATAGTTTTCAGTCTGTCCATAAACATTTCCTGCAATGGCACTCTCCCTAGATGACATATGGATCTGTACCAGGTAGCAAAAATGTAGCTCTGCAAGCAACCAGTGTCTGCGACACTCATCATTAAATGATCTTGTGGTTATTTTTGTTGGTACACCACAACAGTTTATAAGACAAGCCTTGCCTGACGTTCATGGAAAAGCTAAGTGCTGGAAGAATGGCTCTAGCGCAGGCTTGTCCAACTCTAGGCCTCGAGGGCTGGAAACATGTTGGATTTGTAGGATTACCATTAATATTCATGAGAAATGTATGCAACTAGTTTCTCATGAATATCAATGAGGGATATCCTGAACACCCTTCAGGATTCCAGCCCTTGAGGCCTGGAGTTGGACAACCTTGCTCTAGCACAATATTGGAAATCAGCTAAACTCCCGTTAAGACAGGCCTTGCTGCATAGGGTCTGGGAAACCTTCATGCTAGAAAAACGGACTTACCTGGTCCGAGGTGAGGCTGCATCTTTCATGGAGGATTGGTGGCCATTACCAAATGTTTGTCCAACCCAACGTCCTTTGTAAACCTAAATCATTGGCTTCCTTTGCAGTTTAGTAACTGAACAAGGGAAACGTGATAGGGATGGGCTAAGCAGAAGGGATGCTGGTTACAATGAGCCATGTCATATCAGAAATGTTTAAGTAAGAATAACGGTACAGAGAGGTATAGGGGAAAGTTGAGAGGGAGAGACTAAGATGTGAGTAGGAATGTTTGGTGTGCAGAAGTTGATTTCTGAAGATGCATTTATTTTGTTGTATTCATTATAATAGTTTATCATGCAATTATACATATTATTTGAAGAATGTTAAATGTTTTTGTTTCTACTTTTTATTCTTTTCTGTATAAAAAAAAAGATTTAAAAAGCCAATAAAGATGCCTTTGGGGAAAAACAGTTTCATGTTGAGCCATTGTTTAATTCTAATCTAATAGCCATGACGCAAAGCTAATCGAAGATCAGAATCCCAATGGAAAAAGCACAAATCATTAGAGGATAAAGCTTTTTACATTTAAATTCTGAAAAAATATTTTGAAAGCCATCATTGATTTTTTTTAATTATTATTTTTTTAATGTATTTATTTTTTATTTAGCTTTTTAAAAAGCTTTTCGGTTATTGTGCTTTGACACCAATTTCAACCATTCTGCTCCACACTTGGAACGGAAACGCTCTTTTCTTCATCACAGAAACTCTGAACTCCTTGTCTGCCCATCAAATTGCATCTAGAGAGGGTATGCATATTCTGCACTGCAAGCAAAGACCTGGAATGCTATTACGTTAGAAGCAGGGTCATTCAGCTTTCTAGAGAAGTGAGAACCCAGCTGAAGATGTTCCTGTTCCGAGTCAGCATTGGTTGGTTCCCAGTGCCAAGCGATCCCTAAGGGCAATATGCACCATACATGTCCTTTCACTCACTAAAGCAAGGGAAAGCTGAACCTTGCAATATTAGGTAGTACGTGGGTATGTGAGGTTTATCCAGCGAATTTGAGGCTGTAGATGGGGTTGTGAGGCAGTTTTGAGGCATACTTCCTCCTCCCGGTTCTCATGACTCTGTTATAGCCTAGTGGTGGCTCTGTAGTCGATAGTGGCTTGAAGCTGTTTTGACCCCTGGCAGGGCCACAGGAAGGAACCAGGCCCGCATAGCCTGTCTGTGGGTTTCTCCAGGGCCTTGACAGCTTCCCTCTCTCTGGCGTGGGGTCTCTTGCTCTCTAGTTCTCAACCTTCCCTCCTCCTTCATACTCCATCACATGTATGTCCCACCACTTTTCTCCTGATCTTGTCTTGCCACCTACCCTTGATGTTCTCCTCCCCCTTGTCTCCAACATCCTCTCCAATCTGTCCGCACCTTTTTCCAACTTCACAAACTTGTCTCGGGAGGATAGCTCAGCGGCAACATGCTCGCCTTGGAAGCAAGACGACACAGAGCAACACAGGTTCGATCCCCGGGCCATGCTTAGAAACCTCTGGGTATGAAGCGCGTGATAAATAACCTGTCATCAAATAACCTATCATCACCAACTTGTGCCAACCGCCTGCCACTACCATCAATAAGCATCCATCTCCATCCTCTCTCACCATACCGCTGCCTCTTCCTTCTTGTTGGTTCCCAATCCTACCCCTCTCTTAGTAATAGCTTGATAAACTCTGTGTCACTTTTCTCAGTATCCTTTTCCTTCATTCTCCACCTCTCATCGCTATATGCCATCTGCTTGTCAAGCCATTGTTCTCTTCGGCCCAACCTCCTACCAAATCTCTCCTTGCTGAGCCTTTTGTGTTTCAATGTCCTTGCATTCTTGGCTCACAGCCCTCTGGATTGCTGTCCAGCCTGCGTCCTGTGAGATGCTCTTGCCAGACCTCTCTGCTGCTCACTTTCTAATTCTCTGTTCCTTAACTGCCCCAGCCCCTTGAGTCCTTCTCAACTCCGTCTTCTGGGATACTTTCTTTCTCGCTGTCAGTGCCCCGTGCCTTCCTGCCACCTGCACCTTCTTCACCCCAACCTCTTGAACCTTTCATTCCCCAACATCTCAGGCCTACTTCTTCCCAACCCTCCAGCTCTATTTCTCCGTAGTACCTGGGGCCTTGCCTCCAGGCTCCTAGCCCTTCCTTACCCAGTCTCTGTTTTGGCCTTCTGAGTTTTGCTTGTGCCAACCTCCTAGGTCTTCACTTTTCCCTTCTCTTTTCAACCAAAGCCCCTTCTCCAGCTCCTTTTAACCTCCCCAGCCAGTTCTGAATGAGGTTGTCATTCTTACTCCCACTTTCTGGCATAGACCCTGCTTTTTATAGGGCCTTGGCCCCACCTTATAGTCTATCTCTGGTGAAAGGGGACTCAGCAATAGGGATTTGACATCAGGCTCTGCCCCTTAGAATGGATTACAGTGTTAGCATGGGATCTGTGACTGGCTTATCCCTCCACTTGGTCAGACTTCTCTCTCTGTCTGCCACACCCTGACACTGTCTTCCAGTCTAATTCTGGGGTAAGGGAACACAGGCAGCATTTCTCTATAGTCAGCTGGCATAAGGGCAGTTCTGATGTGAGACTTGTGGTTGGATTGTCCCTCATTTATGGCCGTCTTCATTTTGGTTTTCACACCCTGATACTGCCCCCGGGATGGACTACCTTAGACTATCTGTTCTTAACTGTATGAAAATGCATGCATTGTGTAATGGCTGGCTGAGCGCATTTTGAATTTCCATCCTAATTCTGTTGCCTCTGTTTCAAATGGATTGTGGCCTCCCACGCATTCCTCATGTTTGATATGTAATCTTCCAGCTTGCTGCTTTCTTCGGAAATAAAATTCGCCAGAGGGCGCTGTGCTCGAGGCCACGTAGCTTTGGGCTCTCGAGGGCCGCCGTCCAGTGTCGACGTAATCCGTTGTATAAAGGGCTCGAGCCGCGCCCATTGGTCTCCGTTCTGTTTTTCTGAGCTTTGTGTTTCGAAACGGCGCGTCAGTTCTCTCATTAAAAATGTCTTCATCCTCAACTCCGACAACACCCAAGACGGGTTTTAAAAAGTGTCTGAAGTGCGAAAGGAAGATGTCCATTACAAACCCTCACCGCAACTGCCTTTAGTGCCTCAGTCCCAACCATCAGGTCGACGAGTGCGGTTTGTGTCAGGCGATGTCGAACAAGGCTCTTAAGGAATGCCAAGGTAAGCTAGCTGTGGGAGAGGAGTCTTTTAAGTCTGCAAAAAGACTAAAAGACTCGAGAGAGTCGAGTAGAAAATATCGTCACAAGTCGAGGCAGCCGAAGTCGAAGAGTCGATCGAGGAAATCTTCCTCCTCTTCATCTAAAAAATCGAAAAAGCGACGTCGCAAATCTTCTTCCTCTTCTTCCTCCTCGCCTAACAGAAGGTTAATTTCATGTCCTTCTAAGCATGATTCCCCCAAAAAATGGAAGGCCTTTAGGGCTTCAATGCTGAAGATTTTTGAGACAGCGGCCCGACCACCTCAAAAAAGTCACGTGAAGAGCATGCCCCTGTCCACTTCAAAAGTGACGGAGGGAAATCTAAAACTGTACACGCTAAATCTGACAAAAAATCGAGAGCATCCTCGGAAGATGATTCTCCAGCGCCTCATGAAACAAAACAAAAACCTTTGGTGCACAAATCGAGGTTAACATAGGACAAAATGGCGTCCTCATTGTCAAAGTCAGGCATCGACTCGACAGGTCCTTCGACGACAACGTCGAAGCCAAAGATGGTGTCGATACCTTCGGCCTTGGCGTTAAAGCCTTACTCAATGACATCAAAGCCTTCCTTGATGACCTTGCTGATTCTTTCGAGCATATCGAAGCCATCGTCTATTTCCATCGACGCCTTTGACGGGGAAATCTTTTATACCAATACCCAAAACGACAATTATGGCTAAACCTAGGTCAATGCCGCCGCCTTTACCAGAAAAAATCTTCCATCCTCAGCCCAGGCAGGAATTTTTTTAATCCATGTCCTCTATTTTTGAAGAACAATCCTCTGATGAAGAAATTACATCAGAAGGTGTTAGATTTAGGACAAGAGAAGTTCCTGTGGAATTAATAGATCCTAGTTCCAAGATGGCAGACCTTTATGACTTTCTACAATCGGCCAGTGGCCTAGGTACCTAACCTGAGGTAGAATTTGAAAGGCCAGACCCTACTGAGCACGCAGAATCTGGGTATAGGAACCTCATGGGAAGAGTGATCGATTTTATGGGGTGGAAGACAGCGTCCCCGAGTTATGACCAGGATGACATGACAGCTATTATTGATGAAGGACCCCAGAAGAACCCGATCCTTCCTTTCCACAAAGCTCTACAAAAGAGAGTTATGGCAAATTCGGAAATCCCAGAATCTTTACCAGCTATAAATAAAAAATGTGTAGGAAAGTACAGACCTTCACCTTCCGATCCAGAGTATCTGTCTAAGCATCCTTCTCCTGAGAGCTTGGTGATTCAAGCTGCGACTGCAAATAAACAATCATCTTATCCTTCCATGCCCCCTGACAGGGACGATAAAAAGGTTGATGCTTGGGCGAGGAAAGTGTTCACTTCGGGCAGTATGTGCCTTAAATCTACTAATGTGACTTGTACATTAGCTAAATTTACTTACACCCTGTGGGACTTCTTGAATGCGCGGCTGATCACATCCCGGAGGGTGAGGAACGGGATGGTTTCCTGGCGATAGTAAGGGATAAAAAGTAGGCTATGGAGGAGTGCCTCAAGTCAGGACTGGACATTGCAGATAGTATAAGCAGGTCCATGGCTTCTAGCACGGTCTTGCATAGATTTGCATGGCTAAGGAAATCTGGTTTTGCACCTGATGTGCAGTCTAGATGACTTAATATGCCTTTTGACGGCTTGAACGAGAGCTTGGAGAAGCTGCAGACCTCGAAAGCAGCAGCAAAATCACTCAGCGCCACTAAGGCAACCTCAACAACACTCTTACGCAGGCTCAACTTCCTGGAAGAGTCGCCCTTTTTGCTTCTATTCCTCTTTTGGAAAAGGGAGGGGGCAGGCCAGTCAGAGAGGCCAACGGAGAAAACCCTTTCGTGGTGGAAAAGGGAGAGGCGATAGATCAGCCACAGCAGCGGCTACAACCTCGTCAGCCACTGCTGCAGCCGCTGCAAAGCCACTTTGAGGTCTTAACCCACAAAACCCCGGTGGGAGGCAAAATCACTCTGTATCTGGAAGAATGGCAGGGCATTATGTCTGATGCCTGGGCACTAGAGATAGTGACCCATGGTTACTGCCTTCCTTTTCATCAAAGACCTCAAGATCATCCACCGGGAGCCAATTCTGCAACAGTTCCAGACCCGCACCTTGTGCAGGAGATTTTAACACTGCTAGAGAAAGGTGCAATAGAACATGTACCTGTAGCGGAGAGGAACAAGTGTTGGTACTCGCCCTATTTTCTCATCAAAAGGACGGAGGATTGAGACCCATCTTGGATTTAAGAAATTTGAACAAGTTCCTCAGGAAGGAAAAGTTCAAGATGGTGACCCTTTCTCAAATCCTTCAGGCTCTTCAGCTTCAGCATTAGACCTTCAGGATGCTCAGTTTCATGTGCCAATCAATCTCAAACACAGAAAGTACCTGAGGTTTGCAATTGGCGGATCTCACTATCGGTTTCAAGTTCTGCCATTTGGGCTGACCTCCGCCCCGAGGGTTTTCACCAAGCTGATGGCTGTAGTGGCAGCGAGTCTCAGGAGAGGAGGGATTCATGTCTACCCTTACCTGGATGATTGGCTAATCAGAGCAAGTTCACCAGAACAAGCCCAGGAACACTTGACCATGACCTGCCACTTTTTACACAGACTGGGCTTTTACCTCAATTACAAGAAGTCACAAATGATTCCAAGCCAAAGACTCCAGTTCATCGGAGTAGTCGTGGATACTACCTAAGAAAAAGCCTTGCCTCCCGAGGAGAGAGCTCACCACATGCTGCAGATGGTAACAAAGTTTCAAAATGCCCAACATCTACCGGAATTCGACTTTCTAAAGTTGCTAGGCCTCATGGCATCCTGCATTTTTCTGGTGCAAGAGGCCAGATTGAGGATGAGATCCCTTCAATGGGTACTCATGACTCAATGGTCCCAATTTTCGGGGGAGATGTCAGATCTTCTGCAAGTTTCGATCAAGGTGGCTCAAGATCTTCTATGGCAGGCTTGCAAGGAGAATATCCTCAAGGGGGAACCTTTTTGGCAACCATGGCCGGAGATAACAGTAGTGACGGACGCCTCACTCACGGGGTGGGGAACCGACACCAACGATCTGATTATCAGCGGCCGTTGGTCTCCATCGGAGTCCAAACTACACATCAACCTTCTGGAGCTGAGGGCAATCAGACTAGTGCCGAAGGCCTTTCTTCCCTCTCTACAGGAAAAGAATGTCCTGATAATGACGGACAACACAGAGGCCATGAACTAACTCAACAAAAGAGGAGGCATAGGATCACTGCCACTGTGCAGAAAGGCAATGCAGCTCTGGTTTTGGGCAATGCAAGAAGGAATCTCTCTATCGGCGATTCATCTAGCCGGAGAGAAAAACACGGCCGCAGATGCTCTGAGCAAAGTCTCCCACAAATGTGATCTAGCTCAGGAAGTCCTTCAAGAGATCTTCACCCTTTGGGGAACCCCTCAAGCGGAACTGTTCCCGACCGGTACCAACCGAAAGTGCGAACTGTACTGCTCAAGGGAATTTCCCCCGAGAGGATCTCTATGGGACGCATTCGTGGTGGACTGGATAGTTCTACTCCTATATGCGTTCCCTCCAGTCCTCGTGATTCCTCAAGTAATTATGAGGTTGAGAAAGTTCAGGAAAAACGTGATCCTAATTGCCCGGATTGGGCCAGGAGAACATGGTACCCGGACCTTCTGGACATGTCCATCTGCCCTCCAATACGTCTTCCACAAAGAGAGGATCTCCTCTCGCAAAGGGAAGGTCAAGTTCTCCATCCAGAGGTCAAATCTCTCAGCCTTCATGCTTGGCTTCTGAGAGGCTGAGATATAAGGATTGGGACCTTCCGGACTACGTTATGGAAATCTTGCTTTCGGCTAGAAGGCCAGCAACAAAATCCTTATACCGGTGTCGTTGGAAGAAATTCAGTAACTGGTGCAGGGATAAGAATGTGGATCCTTTTCAATGTAGCACTCCCATGGTGCTTTCCTTTCTTTTACATTTGGCCAACTCGGGGCTCCAAGTTGGTACTATCAAAGGATTTTTATCAGTGCTATCTATCTTCAAGCGCTCCTCAGAAGAAGTTTCATATTTTAAGATGCCTTTAGTTGTCCAATTTCCTAAAGGGTTAACAAATGTGTTCCCTCCTACACCTTTTCAGGTTCCCATTTGGGACTTAAATTTAGTCTTAAAATGTCTTGTGTGCCCCTTTTGAGCCTTTACATTCTTGCCCTTTAAGGCTCCTAACTTTTAAAACTGTTTTACTAGTGGCTTTAACTTCAGCCCGCAGGGTGAATGAGTTGCAGGCGCTCTCTTGTAAGCCTCCTCACAATATTTTCCACAAGGATAAAGTTATTTTGAAGGTCAAAGGTCAAACCTTTTTTCTTACCTAAAATAGTTTCAGATTTCCATCTGTCACAAAAGATTACTTTACCTTCCTTTTACCCTCCTCCGCACGCTAATAAAGAGGAAAAAAGGTTCATAGGCTAGACCCTAAAAGGGCTCTCAGCTTCTATATCTCGATACTTGAAAGATTTAGACAAACTGGTCAGTTATTAGTCAGTTACACTGGACACAAATTGGGCCTTGGTGTGTCCAAACAAACCTTATCCAGACGGATAATCCTAGCAATATCTGAATGTTACAGGTTGGCTGGGAAAGAGCCTCCACATGGATTAAGGGCTCATTCAACCAGGGGCATAGCAACTTCCACGGCTCTTCAGAGGGTGTTCCTGTGCAGGACATTTGTGCAGCGGCCACCTGGTCATCCATGCACACCTTTGTAAAACATTATTTTTTAGACTCCACTTCTTACCAAGGAGGCCTTTTTGCAAAAGCAGTCCTTCATTCAGTACATAATTAAAAACTCTGGTACTCCCTCCTCCAATTTACTACTGCTGTGGGAGTCTATCTAAGATGAGGAATACGTGGGAGGACACAATCCATTCGAAGAACAAGTTACTTACCAACTGTAATGTTCTTTCGACTGGATGTTCCTCCCACGTATTCCTCATCGACCCTCCCAACCTACCCCTCCGTACAGTTTTTATGCTTTTTGCACTTGTACTTCCTTAAAAGCCTGATAACCTTCGATGCCTGATAGAACTGATGCGACCATTAACGCCGAAAAAACAGAACTGAGACCAACGGGCGCGGCTCGAGCCCTTTATATGACGGATGACATAGACACTCGACGGCGGCCCTGGAGGGACTAAAGCTACGTGGCCTCGAGCACAGCTCCCTCTGGCGAATTTATTTTTCGAATTAAGCAGCAAGCTGGCAGATTACATACCTAAGATGAGGAATACGTGGGAGGAACATCCAGTCGAAAGAATGTTACAGTTGGTAAGTAACTTGTTCTTTTCTCTGTAGATTTATTTAGGGTTTCTGCATCCGTATGAGAGAAGCTGGGCGAGCAGAGGCAGCGAGTTCTGCGGGGCTGCCGTGCCTCGGTTCTCTTAAAGGGACAATAGTGTCTTTGGAGATGGGTTGCAGCCGACCTCGAAACACCAAATCCACTGCCTGACTTCCCAGTGCCACCAGGACATTACAAGTCCTGGCGGAGCGAGAAGTTACGTGGGGTTTTCGGTAAGTCCCCATTCCCATGGCGTCCCATAGGACTCCACAGGAATGGGGACTCAGTAGCACAGTTGCTAACGGTGCCGGAGTTTCAGTGAAAAGTCTGCCTGCAGAGGCCATTACACCCGGCAGGTCAGACCCTGCTGGGCACAACTGCCCCTGAAAGCAGACTTGTAGTGTGGCAGTCCGGAGACACGCGTGCCGGTGAGCTTACCGGCACCCTTGTTTCCGGACTGCCACACTTGGAATGAGGCCCAATGTGATGAGTGTTTGCCCTCCACGTATGCCATGGTAGGGGTTGCCTGGGGATCATTTCCATGGTGCCCCCAGGCACAACATCACATGGTTTTTGGCAACACCCACCCCACTTTGCAACCTCACTATCCACCAATGAGGTCGGAGGACTTCGTTACAGACCCAAAGTATGAGCAATTCCAGATGTTACAAGCTCTTTTGAAGTCAGACACTTCCTGAGAAGAGCGATGCAATTCTATTGAAAGTGGAAAAAATAACCTTTCCCCAGGTGGCTACCCTGTGCATTTGTTCTTGTTATTAACTTTCCAAAGAGCCATCCCACAACGGCTGTGGAGCTTACTCGACTAGATCCATGTACTTCCTCCTGTTTCTATCAGGAATCTGGCTTTATTGGAAAGGTAAGAGCTGTGTTTATGCAGCCATAATTACATATGGGAATGCAGCACACATGTATAGGACTGAGCATTGAGCGAGGAATGCATGGATTAAGGTGAAGTTGATTAAAGATTATGCACCAGCAAATCAATTAACTCAACATTAGTTCCAGGCAAGAATTAAGGCAAATCATTACTTGAGAGTATAAGGGAAATATTGTGCTATATATGTACTACCTAAGAGAATTCCTACTGTGTCAACAAAGCCCGTCTAACAAAGGTTAGAATGTATTCTAAACTAAGCGAATTCCATTGTAAAAAGGCAAGTATTGGAAGCAATCAGATTCCTCTTTTGATGCATATGGTAGAGAAAACACGAAATATTTTTCTCAAAGTGAACGCCCTGATTTAATTGTGTAGAGGTACCAATACAGATTCAGGCAATAAGAGGTAACTGAGTAAATTCCATGGTAGCTTCTAGATTAAATGAAAGATTCAAAGATCACTTCAAGGCACTTTGCATTGCTACAACATTGAAGGAAATTGCAATGAAAGGATCAGCCTCAGCTTCGGTTTTCCTTGTATTAAACTTTATAACTTCTAGCTGTGACACTCATGTATGTTTGGGCTAAAAGGCTGCTGCATGGAGTAATGCCTTAAGGTGTCAGGTCAAATGTTCGAATGCATTTGATCGAATTACAAAATGCTTGAGTCAATTTGACCGAAAATAAAAAGGTTGAATTTTTTTTGAAAAGGTACATATTTTTTTTTAGTATAGGTAAAAAAAAGTTGTTTTAACACCAAAAAAAAGGTGACCCTTTTTTTCGGTCAAATTGACTCGAGCATATTGTCATTCGATGAAATGCATTCGAGCATTTGACCTACAACCATGCCTTAACTGTCAACAATAAAAAGGTTTGATAAAAGCCGATGAAATTCAGATAAAAACCGTGGAATTGTATTTAAAATGCAAACGGTTGGACATTGACTAGATATTTTTGATAAGGATAGTGCCTGCTTCTTTCGAGAAATATATTTTTTTAATGGTGAAACACATGGATGAGATGCCTTGAGTGTAATTTAAATATTTGAAGAGTGTCGTGTCGTGTGTGTCAGCGGGGAGAGAATTCCAAAGCTTTGATGGTGAAACCTGGAGACTTTCTGCATTTGAGAGCAGGGACACACGAGGAAGCATAATATATATGGAGGCACCAGTGTATAAATCGATTAATTAAGGTCAAACACGATTTAAGTTGAGAGGAGATGGTAAGCCAACCCACAGTGGTAGTCGCAGGTGAAGCAGTCGTCACTAAATGTAGTTAGAAAGGTAAATGGAGAGTAGTGTTCTGGATGCATTGAAAAGAAGAGAGTACATGTTAGGCTAGACTATTGAACATAAAGCAACAATAGTCCAGAAGGGTACGAGAAGTGATTCAAGTGACGTGAATTAAAGGACCGTCCATGCTGTGCAGGTGAGAGGTAGCTGGTGAGTGGATTGTGTGTGCAAATGATGTAAATGCTATCTGTGAATCATCAAAATAAAAATTGGGGCGAAAGCTGAATTAAGGTGTGTGTGTGTGTGTGTGTCCGCGTCCGCGTGTAGCGCTCTTGCCCTGGGACCCAACCAGGATGAGCATAAGTAGACTGTGACCCAGGGAACCAAGAAAGGCGTGCATGGGTACTTAAACCCCGCCCTGCCCCACCCCCGACTGAGACAATTCCACATGGATTGAGAAACTCTGGACCTCATTACAAGTTTGGTGGTGCGGAAACAAATGGTGGTAATTCCGTTAGCACAACTTTTTTGGCGGCAATAAAATTGCCACCATTTTTACCGCACCATTGAACTACAAGTCTGAGCTTGAAGTGGAAGATTTTCCTCCAGCATCCCCACGGAGGCTTATGGACTCCAAAAATGGAGATTAACACCGCCCTACCACCACTTGTAATCCCATGGTAAATCCAGGGGATCAATAGGCGGTAACAGTAATGAGGTCCTTTGTGTTGTATAAGGACAATTGTTATTATCACGCAAAGACTTGTGACTTATTGCAAAGCACCGAGGAGTCATTGTTTTCTTATGTTGCCTTGTCTTTAATTTTCCGGGGGCATCAAGATAACTTTTATTTTCACTTAGGAGGTTTGCTTTACTGAAAATCATGGGGAAGCCATCCTGTGTTTATGATGCCTTGTCTCTAGTTAACCCAGAAGGAATAACTTGCGAGCTGCTTGAAAACCAGAAACGAAATCCCCTGAGAGAGAAAGGGCTGTGGTATCTGCTGTTTGGCTGTTTGGCAAGTGGGCGACCATACGTCTGAGGCGGACTATTGACCATGACGTCTACACCAGCCTCACCCGTTCTAAGAACGCGTGCTCAGAAAAGGCGAGAGTTTCTTGATGGAGTAGATGGCTGTGTAGCGGCGCAACGATCTCGCACGATTAAAGTAAGTCGTTACTTCTCATGTAGTTCCACAGCCGATGAACAAGCTACTCTTGTATCACATAGTACTGCTGTATTGTCAAATGAACTTCAGTGTGGGGCGGACTTCAGTGCGGGGCGGTTTGTAACCCCAGCCTGCCTTCACTTGAAGCTCAGCCACGTACCTCGCATGCGCTAAAATCAGTGGGAGTGGAACTTAACACTAAGGTCAGAACAAATGCAGACACCGGCTGCCCAAATACTAAGTCACCTGCAAAATACACACTCCACGATTCAATTACACCGAGGGGTATGATAAACAACAATGTCCAGAAAATGCATTTTACTGACGGATTAGTGCCTGTTGACTCACCGAGTGCGGTTGGGGTCGTATGTGTGGCGGGCGAGCGGAGCGTGGACAGCGGGCGGGGACTGCTGCAACCGGCACCCCTGCGAGTCTGGGCGTGGCGTGCAAGAAACGCCCCTGGTGATGGTATTGATTGTGGTAACGCAGCAGGGTAGGCGGCGGCGTCCCAAGAACGCGTAACACCTATGAAGGAAGTGAAGCAGACCATTGATGCTTGCATATTGAATCATGACAACGAGATGTGCACGACCGCTGTATGCAATCACGCAATACACCTTAACTTGCAAGCTAAGTCACTTGATCAAACTCTGGTAACGTTGCATGAATCCTCATTGGAGATTGCCTGCCAAGTGAGGGCTGGTCAATTTGGCACAAATGGTCTTGTAGTGCCGATTGGAGCCAGCTCGCCGGCGAGCGATGTAGACAAGTCCAATGACGCGGAATCTAATGATGAAGTGTTCTGTTTTTCAAAGTCTGAAATTTGACAAGATGCAACTGAAAATCATGCTGTTGTAGCACAGGAGCGCCCAAGGCTCGAAATAAAGAATGCTGAAAGACGAGACTCACTTGAGGTTGTGAACAAAGTGCTTCATAGCTTGGTCTCAATGAACAAAGTTTGCAATACAAAACAACAAAAAGTGTCCACGTCACAACCTGACACTGTGGAAAAAGGGTCACTAAAGCGAAATAACACCCAATTAACGGAAGCCAATGAAGATATATGGCCAAGAGTGTGCTATAAACGAATTAAATCATCTGAAAATGTCTTGAAAGGTGATTCATTGCATGACTTATCTTGCTTCCAGTTGAACTCCCAAAAAAGGTTGACCATCACTAAGAGAAAGAGACTGAAGGCATAGAAAAGACAAAGAAAAAGTTCAAATTGTCTTGCAATAATGACTCAGACTCTGACAACACTTCGGATTCATTATTATGGAACGTCCGTTCCCTAAAATTAGGAGAGACGGAGGCTCTTCCAGTAGCAGGGTCTGGAACTTCAAAGAACAAATTCCCTTTCCTGACGTGACCAAGCCCATGCCACCAATGGAGCTACAAGCCATCCTAATCTCGTCAATGGCGATTTCGTTAGCACCATCTATGAAACTATATGAAAACATAAATTAATCTACAAAAGATCTTATGACTTTGGTGGCATTAATGAATTCCAAACAGATCCACTTGGAACAAATATGTGGTCAATCGAACACTGAACAACAAGAAGGGATTAAAAGGCTAGATGTGTCTTATAAATTGTTAAGCGACTAAAGAAAAAATGATATTACTGATAAAAAATTCTTTGCGGAAGTTGCCAGAGAGACACTCGCCTTATTTAAACATGAAGGAACAGGCATAAGTTGGGTCAGACGAACTGAAGAACTCGACACTACAAGAGTGCTAACAAAGGACCTGAATGGAAAACATGACGAACAAGGTAACGCTAACATAAAGACCACCTGTTTAGATCATACCAGAGAGACAAGCCATCAGGCCGGACCACACTTGGAAACCATCAATCCGAGTGTACATCAGCAGGAGCAAATTATTGCGACATTGGAATCTAGCTCGGGCAGCAGGGCCTCAATGATGCTTACAACAGAGGATTCTCCATCATCTATTAATAATGGCCACTCAAGCCCAGACATCTTATCTATCAACAACATCGCAGAGATTTCTTTTAATACAGCTTTTGAATAGGCCAGAGGCCCTGTGAACCAAGAACTCCTTAACGATCAAGTCGCAACGGCCTCAATTACGCACCCACAAATTGGTGATGACAAAAGCTAGGACCCAACAACTATCACAGCTGAGAAACCAAGTGTCTTTCCAGTTTTTATTGGCGGCCCCCACAATTCCATGAATCTGGCGAAAATAAAGCCCCAAAACCAACAGACAGCTAAAAAAAGCAAAAAATCTTCTCGGAAGAAAAAGTAACAAATTAAAAGGGGCACAGATATTTCTGCGCAACATACAAGTGGTCCAGATATTGGCCAATGACAATAACAGGTCTGCCTTGGTAATACCATTGACTAATAATAAAAAGAATCGACTGGACCACCCTACAGTAAAGGCCTCACACCCACAGGTGGTGGATCGGGTAAGCCCCACACATGACATAACTGCAGAACTTCTAAACATGTCAACATATGAAGACACAGAGTATGAAGACCTGGAAGGGCCTTCCACGCCAACTAGGCGCATTAAAAACAAGGATGAACAAAGAAGTCCTGTGGTCGAATTAAAGGGCAACACAAACTTACCGCCTGAAGAGAAAGTGGTCGGAAATACAGCAGTTGTGAATCAGAGGTTAAGTCAAAATGCGGCCTGCTCAATAGCGATTGACGAAGGGCCAGTAAAAGGAACAATATGCCGCATTATTGCAGAAACTGACGACTCACAAACACAGTCTCAGTATTTATGACAATGCACGAAAAGAGGCTGAAGATAAGCGCCAATTTGCAAGTAGGCAGTACTTGGATAAAAACGCTTAAACTTCGGAAGCGAAGCGGAAGCGAATGGTCTGAGAAACCACAATGTAGTATCATGTGGTATTCAGACACATGAAAAAAAAAGACATGGGAAATGTAACTGAAACATGCACACAAACTCAATCGTTTAAAGTAAATTATTCCAGAGTAGACCACGAAAAGAGCGCAGTGTTCAAGTTAATGATTGAGCGGTTGGAGTCTAAAGATAACTTGATATTAAATCATGGTAACATGATCAGGTTACTTCATCACGTACCGGGTCTACGTGCAATAAGTTCTAACGACCTAAAAATAGTAGAGTTTACAGATGAAATGCGAAATGACAAGGTGGTGCTCCATGTAACTTCATCTTTATTTGTAACAACCATTCTTGAGGCAAATGTAGCCCTCTTTTCATTGGGCTTTGACGTTTATAAGATCGAAACAACACAGACTGTACCCTCTACAATGAATGAAAAAGATGGCCTTTATATGCCAGCTAGAGTTTCACAGGCTGAGGTTTCGCATTTACCATCAGAGTCGCCCAGAGGCTCTTCTCAGCTGGCACCTATGAAAAATCCTCTAAATCTTCCATACGATGCCCAAACCTCAAATAAGATGCAGTCATCTGGAAAGAAACAAGGCTCGTTTGAGGAAGAACAATTGAATTCACAACATGACGCAAAAGTTAAAATAAGTATAACTATACAAGGACAAGAATGTACTGGAAGTACGAAGGATCCTTCTGATAAAAGCTTTAAAGCAATAGAGCCAAACTTCGACTGGCAATGGCTGGCAGCAACGCTCAATACTAAATCCCAACAATAATGCTAGAAGGAGAAAGGTCATCAGGTGTGTACAGTAGCTTCCTGGAACACGAGAGGATTTGTACACTTGTTTAACTTGGACTGGTTGGATGGCCTTCAGATTGCATGTTTGCAAGAAACATGGTTAAGCGAAGCACCACTGGCGACAGAGTTTGAACTGGCTCTAAATCCGGCAATACAACTAGAAAAAGGGCGTCCGATTGCGGGCTTAATAACTTTAGTTAAGAGATTTTCGGGCTTTCATATTATGAACTCGACTAACTACTCGCCGTTTATCCAAGAGACTACGATTGGAACGCTTGACCAGAAGGACAACTATACTGAACAAGTAACAATACTGAATGTATACTGGAATCATTATAGAGCAGGAAAGTACGAATACATAGATCAAGTATCGAGAATATTAGACCGACTGCTAGAAGGTTCAAACTGGGCGTTATTTGTGGGGACTTAAACATTGACTACTTCAAGTTATTGGAATCATAAAAAAAGACCTTAGCAAGAGATTGGATGAACGAGATGGAGTCAAGAAACTTACAGATGCTAAATGGAAGTACGTTTGGAGACATCCCACCAGCACCAACATGGCATCGGGTGGAATTGACTTCTACAATCGACTATATGTTTGTGTCTGAAGCATTACATCCGCGAATAAAATCTTTGAAAGTCACTAGTAAAAATAATAGCGATCATGACATGTTGGTAATGGAACTATTGATTTCACAGAAGGAATCAAACTTGAAGTAGTCTCATAAAATCTTGGCAGAAGCAAACAGAGTGAGATTAAGACTAGAAGAACACGAAGTCGCCCAGCTGTCAACCTGTTATTGTCAAATAAGCTCGACAATAGAATATGATCATTTATTGACACAATTTAAATCCAAGAATGTTGGTCTAAAAAATGCGACCCTTGTATGTACACACTACTTCGATTTAGAGATATTAAAACAGAAGCTCCAGATGAGACACGCGATCTGACAAATACAAGCCTTAGGTACTGAGGCACGAAAGTTGGAAAAGAAGGCTGTGAAACAAAGGTATACAAATTGGCTTAAAACATACAAATATTCAATGATACAGAATGATGCCGAATTAATGCTAGTGTGCTTAAAAAACAAAAACACGCAGGATTTCTGGAGACTCATTAACAACATGCAGGCTTCACAAAGAGCTTTACAAACGTGTATGGTGTCCGAAACAGCCTGGATATCTCACATTGAAGACCTGTATAAAGCAAATGTGACGTCAATTTGTTTAACTGAAAAACCTCTTACACCTTGGGCACTAACATTCCCTAAAGATGACATTGTGGCAATAATTAAGAAGGCAAAAAGCTCTAGAGCCCCGGCCCGGACGCCCTCACAAATTTTACTATCAAACAGCACCAAGAGCTATTGGCGGATGAATGTGTGCCTCTATTTGATAGAATAAACGCGCAATGTCGGACCCCAAAGTCCTGGAAGTCAGCAGTCATCGTCCCGGTGTTCAAAAAAGGCGATAGAACAAGCCCCAAAAACTATCACTCAGTAGCATTACTGGACATACTAGGCAAAATCTATGTAACAATGCTACAGCGAAAACTGGTTGAATGGGCAGTACCATGTGGATGTAAGACAGGCAGGATCCGTCAAACAGGTGGGTTGTTCCTTAAACCTGTTGCTGTTGAACATGATTAAAATGGAGGCGTTGAAATCAAATCTTGCCTTCATTGATTTTTCCTATGCATTTGACACCATTGATAGGACACTTCTGTCAACAAAAATGCGAGCATGGGGTTGCGCAGAAGATCTAATGGCAGCCATTCGTGAGCTCCATACTGAAACCTCCATTAGAATTAGTCTAGATCAGACTGGCACATTGTCCGCAGCGATTAAAACATTCAAGGGATTAAAACAAGGATGCCCCCTAGCTGCGGCTATATGCAGTCTGTTCATATCAGACAGAGGAGTAGCTATAGATGCAGTAAAATAATTTCGAAGGGATTGTGTCCTCCGACGTATTCCTTAACTTTGATATACGTTTCCAGCTTGCTAGCCACGGATTTTTATTTTATTTTTTTTCTGTAGAGGGCGCTGCGCGTCGACGTCCGCCGAGTCGATGTCCCTCGACGGCCACCGTATCGGCGCCGACATCACCATGCCCATAAATAGACACACGCTGCGTCCGTTGCTCAGTTCCGTTTTTCTGCGCTTCGTGGGGCCTCAGAACGTCGTTGCTCAGTTCAGTCAGGTTTATCTAAATCTATTTCGACGAATATTCCTTATCGTTCTCGATGGCTTCTTCATCAGAACCGACAACGACGCCGCGATCCGGCTTCAAGAAATGTCGAGACTGCAGTAAAAAAATGTCAATAACGGATCCACACAGGGTCTGTTTATGGTGCTTGGGGTCCGAGCACCATTGTTCGAAGTGTGAGGACTGCATGTCCATGACGGCGAAAGCCCTGAAGGAGCGAAAGGGGAAGCTCGAGAGAGGTAAGTCAGCCAAATCCTCCTCGAAGGTTTCGTCGGCCGAGTCGAGGCATTCGTCTCCTCGCCGTCGAAAACACTCCCATTCCAGATCTCGAAGCAGCTCCCACCATTCGTCGAGATCTAGACACTCAAAAAAGAGATGTCGAAGGTCCCATTCCTCATCGTCTTCGGTGTCCCCAGAAAGAGTTTCCTGTCCCACCAAACACAGTTCTCAAGCTGAGAGGGAGGAATTCAGAAAGAAAATGTTAAGCGTCTTCGAGAACGCGGCCTCGACCCCCTCGAAGACAGCTGAGGGTGATACCCCGGGTGAAAAACCCAAAAAATCAAAACGCTGCGAGACGCAGCACCCGGCGAAACATTCCACCCGAGAGCGCCATGAGCCATCGGGTAAGAAGGCACCGTCTTCGACGCCGTCGTCGAGGGTTCCTTCGACGCCGTCGTCGAAGCGTCGTCGAAGATTCCTTCGACGCACGGGTCGGCGCCATCGACGCCGTTGTCGAAGGGTTCCTCGACGCATCCGTCGATCGACTCGACGTCGACGCCGATGAGAGGACCAAGGCTCCACAGCCAACAGTGTTTTCAAGGGCCTCCGGCACGACGCAGAGATCGTCGTCGATGCCCTTGAGTAGGATCCCGATCCTCTCAAATTCTTCGAGGCCCCTTCCAGTTTTTTCGGCGCCATTTTCGGCGCCTTCGAGGCCAGTTACATCGGCGTAGACGACTTCGACATTTTCTCGTCCAATAACAACGAGTTTGCCTCCTTCAGCCCTAGAAATGGGCTTTACTCCATTTCAGAGATCAGAATACCCTGGTCTTTCTTCAATTTATGAAGAAAGAGAAGACTCTGACCAAGAAACTTTTGGTTTACAGAGATCCTCACTGCCTGCTGCAGAGGATTTCACCTCTGAAGAAAGGAGGCTGAAGGAGCTACAGGACTCAGTTCATGAGGCCAGTGGACTTGACACTTCCCCAGAAGTGGAATTTGTAAAGCCAGACCCTGGGGAACATGCCGAAACACCATATAGAACCCTGATGGCAAGAATAATTGAGTTTATGGGCTGGTCTGCGCCTTCACCTGTTTTCCAACAGGATGATCTAACGGATATATTGGACAAAGGCCCACAGGAGGACCCGGTGGTCCCCTTCCATGCAGCCCTGCAAAGAAAAATTGCATCCAATTGGGAGACTCCCGAAGTCATCCCAGCAGTCAATAAAAGACTGTCGACGAAGTATAGGGTAGCGGCTGCTGACCCTGAATACCTGTCAAAACACCCGACCCCAGAGAGCCTGGTGGTTCAAGCGGCAACTTCATCCAGCAGAAGGACTGCTTACCCTACTGTCCCACAGGACAGGGATGACAAGAGGTACGACTCTATGGCAAAGAAAGTCTTCTCTGCCTGTAGTATGGCGTTGGAGTCCATCAACGCCACCTGTACGCTCGCCAGGTTCAGTCACACATTATGGGAGTGTGCTTCATCAGCGGCTGACTGCATACCCGATGGAGAGGAGAAGGAAGCCTTCCTTAACATCATTCAAGATGGCAAAGATGCTATGTGCGAGTCTCTTCAAACTGGCATCGATTCCGCTGACAGTACCAGCAGGGCCATGGCGGCTAGTACAACAATCCGCAGGCATGCGTGGTTGCGAAAGTCTGGCTTTGCTCCAGATGTACAGGCCAGACTTTTGAATATGCCCTTTGACGGCTCTTCGTTATTCGGAAAAAAGGCTGATGACAGTCTGGAAAAGTTACAGACTTCCAAGGCAGCAGCAAAATCTTTAGGAGCTGCTATCCGCCAGACTCCTTTTCGCCCCTCAGGAACCTCTGGGAGAGGAAAGTCCTTTCGCTATTATTCCGCATTCGGAAAAGGCAGAGGACAGCTGGCTCAAAGAGGCCAAAGAAGATCCACCCGAGGTGGACGGGTCAAAGGTACTAAGACCGCAGCAGCAGCAGGTGCCTCTTTACCCTCGGCATCTGCATCAGCCGCCCCCAAACCACTCTGAGGCCTTCGCACACAAGACACCAGTGGGGGGCAGGTTAACTCACCATCTGACGGAATGGCAGGCTATAACGTCAGATGCTTGGGCGTTGGAGACAGTTGCCCAAGGTTACTGCCTACCTTTTCTACACATCCCTCAGAGTCATCCACCGGGGAACATCTCCCGAAAAGTTCCAGATCCGCTCCTCTTGCAGGAAATTATGGACCTGCTAGAGAAAGGTGCCATAGAACCGGTACCTGTAGCGGACAGGAACAAGGGCTGGTACTCCCCCCTACTTTCTCATACCAAAGAAGGACGGAGGACTGAGACCCATCCTGGATTTAAGAGAATTGAACAAGTTCCTCAGGAAGGACAAGTTCAAGATGGTAACTCTCTCTCAGATCCTTCAGGCCCTCGAGCTCCAGGACTAGCTGGTATCTCTGGACCTTCAGGATGCTTATTTCCATGTGCCAATCCATCTCAAGCACAGGAAATACATGAGGTTCGCAATTGGCAACTCTCATTATCAATTTCGAGTTCTGCCATTTGGGCTGACCTCCGCCCCGAGGGTCTTCACCAAGCTGATGTCGGTAGAGGCGGCGAGTCTAAGGAGGGAAGGGATCCACGTCTATCCCTACCTGGACGATTGGCTGATCAGGGCCGTATCTTCGGAACAGGCCCGGACCCAGCTAGATTATGTCTGCCTCTTCCTTCACAGACTGGGCTTCTCCCTCAATTTAAAGAAGTCACAGATTATACCATCTCAGAGACTCCAGTTCATTGGAGCGGTCCTGGACACTTCCCTGGGAAAAGCCTCGCCACCAGAGGTGAGGGCTCAAGATATTCTACAGGTGGTCACCAAGTTTCAAAATGCCCAACGTCTCCCAGCTTTCGACTTTTTGAGGTTGCTAGGCCTCATGGCATCCTGCATCTTTCTTGTGCCAGAGGCTCGCCTGAGAATGAGATCTCTTCAGTGGGCACTGAGAAGTCAGTGGTCACAATTCTCAGGGAGAATGTCAGACCTCCTCCGGATTCCGGACAAGGTAGCCCACGACCTTCAATGGTGGGCCTATTCAGAGAACATCTTGAAAGGAGAACTGTTTTGGAAACCATGGCCGGAGACAACAGTAGTCAGAGACGCCTCGCTCACAGGGTGGGGAGCCCATGCCAACGACTTGACCATCAACGGTCGTTGGTCTCCATCGGAGTCCAGACTACATATCAACCTATTAGAGCTGAGAGCGATCAGACTAGCGCTGAAAGCTTTCCTGCCATCAGTACAGGGGAGAAATGTCCTGATAATGACGGACAACACAGTGGCCATGCACTTCCTCAACAAAAGAGGAGGCGTAGGATCACTGCCACTGTGCAGAGAGGCAATGCAGCTCTGGTTTTGGGCAATTCGTGAAGGAATCTCTCTATCGGCAGTCCATCTAGCCGGAGAGAAGAATTTGACAGCGGCCGCTCTGAGCAGGCAGAGCACAGTCTCCCACGAATGGGAGCTAGCTCAGGAAGTCCTTCAAGAGATCTTCGCCCTTTGGGGAACCCCTCAGGTGGATCTGTTCGCCACAAGCACCAACAGGAAGTGTGATCTGTTCTGTTCTGTTCCAGGGAATTTCCCCCGAGAGGAGCTCTGGGGGATGCGTTTGTAGTGGACTAGGAGTTTCCACTCCTCTACGCGTTTCCACCAGTCCCTGTTATTCCTCAAATGATCAGGAGGTTGAGAAGATTCCGGAAAACCATGATCCTAATTGCCCCGGACTGGGCCAGGAGGACGTGGTACCCGGACCTTCTAGATATGTCCATCTGTCCTCTAATCCGTCTTCCACTCAAAGAGAGTCTTCTCTCGCAGAAGGGAGGTCAGGTTCTCCATCCAGACATCAGAACCCTCAACCTTCACGCTTGGCTTCTGAAAGGTTGAGGTACAAGGATTGGGATTTCCCTGATGACATCATGGAGGTGTTGCTTTCGGCCAGAAGACCAGTAACAAAGTCTTTATACCGCTGCCGTTTGGAACAAGTTTTGCAGCTGGTGTAGGGAAGAGTATATCGACGCTTTTTCATGTGATACACCAACGGTGCTATCGTTTCTACTCTACTTGGCAAACTGAGGCCTTCAAGTTGGCACTGTAAAAGGCTATCTCGCAGCACTTTCTATCTTCAAGCGCACTGCGGAGGAACCATCGTATTTCAAAATTCCTCTAGTGGTACAATTTCTCAAGGGTCTGACTAATGTTTACCCTCCAAAACCATTCCAGGTTCCATTATGGGACTTACATTTAGTCTTAAACTTCTTAATGGGCACTCCATTCGAGCCACTTCACTCTTGCGCATTAAGATTTCTCACACTTAAAACTGTCCTACTTGTAGCACTAACATCTGCCAGGAGGGTGAGTGAGCTACAAGCTCTCTCCTGTAAACCCCCTCATACAATCTTCCACAAGGACAAGGTTGTCCTCCAGGTGAAGCCTAATTTTCTCCCAAAGGTGGTTTCTGAATTCCATATTACTCAGAAAATTACCTTGCCTTCATTCTACCCTCCTCCCCATCCGGGAAAAGAGGAGGAAAGGCTACACAGGCTGGACCCTACACTAGCTCTCAGCTTTTACATCAGCGGAATGGCTAGAATCAGGCAAGCAGACCAGCTGTTTGTAGGATACTCAGGTCACAAGTTGGGACTACCCATAACAAAACAAACCATCTCCAGGTGGATTATCTTGGCCATCCTGGAATGTTATAGACTAGCAGGGAAAGAGCCACCACAAAACCTCAGGGCTCATTCAACCAGGGGTATCGAGCTTCTTCGGCTCTCCAGAGAGGGGTACCGGTCCGGGACATATGTGCGGCTGCCACATGGTCGTCCGCACATACATTCACAAAATTTTACAATCTGGATTCCTCCACTGCTCAAGAGACCAGATTTGGCAAAGCCGTATTACACTCTGTCCATCCCTAAAGGGATAAATAACACTATCACTCCCTCCTGCAATTACATACCACTGCTATGGGAGTCTATCAAAGATAAGGAATACGTCGGAGGACACAATCCCTTCGAAGAACAAGTTACTTTCTTACCTGGTAACGTTCTTTCGACGGGATGTTCCTCCGACGTATTCCTTATCGCCCCACCTATACATCCCTGCAGTGATAACTTCCCTTGTGGTTGCAGCTTTCGCTCCTTCAAGGTTACTAACCATTTCAGACATGTCTTTCTTATACTACAAAACGGAACTGAGCAACGGACGCAGCGCATGTCTATTTATGGGCATGGTGACGTCGGCGCCGATACGGTGGCCGTCGAGGGACATCGACACGGCGGACGTCGACGCGCAGCGCCCTCTACAGAAAAAAAATAAATAAATTCCGAGGCCAGCAAGCTGGAAACGTATATCAAAGATAAGGAATACGTCCAAGGAACATCCCGTCGAAAGAACGTTACCAGGTAAGAAAGTAACTTGTTCTTCCTCCGAAAGTAGACAAATCGCATCTAAGCTGGCTCCTATATGCTGACGATTTGATTCTGATGGACGTAACACCCATTGGTCTTCAAAGAAAGCTGGAAGCTGTTCAACAATATGTGTCTGTAAACCGTCTTTTGATTAACACAAAGAAATGTGAAATTCTTTTACTCAAGAATCTCAAATCTGGAAGATCTAACAGCGTGAAAAAAGCAACATGGACTCTAGGCCGGGAATATCACAGAGTGTAAAAGGAAATGTAGGCATTTCGAGCCAGGCCTTGACCATGAAAACGAAATTTGGAAAGTTCTCGCTCAAACCGCTGTTGAATTTTTACCAACAAAAGGTAATTCCGGTCTTAATATACGGAGCAGAAAATGCCTTGGGGTGTTCCTGTGATGTGTGGTCCTCTCTTGAGATTTTATTTTGGACTAAAGCACTGGGCCTACCTAAAGGTATGACGACGTCTTGTATGAGATATGAGGTATCACTTATATGAATTCATGCCAGAATTTGTTGGAGTCTGCTATCCTTGTTTCGTAAAACACGCTCTTGTGAACAAATTCCACAATTTGAAATCTTTCACAGTGCCTCATCCGTCAGGACGAACATTGTGTCAATGTGGATTAATAGGTGTGAAACTATGTTGGTGGAATTTGAAATTAATCCAGAAATGCTCCATGAAAATCCTAATGCAGCAAAACTAAAAATCTGGCGTGCTGATTGGGAGCAAACCTGTACACAGAGAGTTGCAGACAAAATGATGACCAACGTGCCTCCGGAAGCACGCGCCTTCAGCAGCATACAACGCTATATTGAGTTGTTTCCTGACCCGAATGCACGAAGGCTGTTCATGATGTTTCGATTGAATGCTTTCAAAACCAAGGAGCGACTTCGTGCATGGAAAAGTAATGAAAACTTAAACCCAATGTGTAGATACTGTATGAAGGAAAAGGAATCTCTTAAACACTTGGTGTTATTCTGCAGCGGTCTTAGACCAGAAAGAACATTTCAGTTGTGTCCTTGGAGCGTAAATCATCCATCTCTCTGTGCTGAACAGTGGTGGCAATATATGTTCAATGCAACGGACTTGAAACTGTTACTTCCGCTAACGAGCTTTTTGGCGATAATTGAAAGTTGACTGAGTTTGGACCTATCTGAAACCAATTGAAAGTTAATCACAGAGAAGTGTGAACGGTTGGACTGTGATAAGCCGAGAAAGAGAATGGCTCTATGTTTGTATTGTTTTGTGAATTATTTTAAAGGTTTGTTATAAACCAATAAAATTAATAAAAAAAACAAATCCCTTGAGAATTCCCCAAAGTGACAGGAGGGAAGCCTGGCGCTGAGGGAAGGGCTGTGAGTTTTGTTATGTTCTGTTTAAATACAATTTATAACTATGCCGAAATAAATACTAGTGTAAATGACTGTCATCTGCCATCTGTGTGTTGTTGATCGAACTCTGCTTCATGACACACTTCAAATTCAAAACCCACCTCTTCTAACCCAGCGCCTACATTTCTATGACCACTACCTTTCATTTATGGGAGGGGAGCGGTTAACTATAATATTGTACCATCCTTCTCTTTTGTACTCTTAGCTCCATATTGTCAGTGCTCTGTCAATATCTAAGCAATGCATTGTCGGCGCTAGTAACATCGTCTGAAGATCGACAACACTTGTCACTCATCACAAGTGGTGGCGAGCTTGTGGTGGTTGCTCTAACAAATTACATATTGCGAATCGAGGAGTGTTGCGATTTTAAGTAGAAGTCTAGTGGACTTAATTGCCAGAAGTGCCATTTCAGAAGGAAAAAAAAATGTAGGGGTCTACAAAAGAGGACCTGGAAAAATAAAGATGCTTTGATGAAAAGGAAATAATGAAAAGGATTTAAAGAAGGCGTTCTTAAGCAGGGGGAGAACAGAAGTATGTGTGAACAATTTAACTAAGTTCCCAGTGAAAGTAAGTAAGCAGAGAATAAACGGAAGATTCCCATTGGGTTGAGAGGATTGAGGGGACAGGGTTACAATTAAGACTGGAGGGAAATGGAAAGGAGGAGATTACATTGGGCTGATCACGTGTAGTTAAAGGGAGAAGCAGTAGTGAAGGGCGGATGAAGAAGAATTATGTTTTTTGTTCACTTTTCTTTAACTAAACATGACTGGCATGTATATATCTAGGAAATATACAACAGGCATAGAATATAAAAATAAAAACAATAATCCCTGCAGCTACAATTTGAAAAAAGCAGTTACTGCTTAAGTCAATATCCATTGATTTTATGATTTATCTCATGTAAATATTTCAGGAAATTATTCAGGAGCCATAAATCCATAAATGCACCCCAAATGTTCCTGAATAATTTCCTGAATAATTTACATTTCCAAAAAGACTCAGATATGATTTTCTCTGGGAGGCATATTGCAGCTAGATCCGTAAACCAATGGACATAATAAGGGGGGGTTGAATTATTCTATATCAGACTCTGCACTGAAGGGATATCTTTATGGGAAAAATGAAAACTACCCAACCCCAGTAATTCTGTTTCCTAAAATGACCAAATTATGCTACCATCTGGGTCAGCCTATTGGCAACCTCTTGCCTAGACAAAGGAACACTAGAGTCCACACTGCTATTAAAAAATGTTTACTTTAAGGGAACTTTTGGTAGTAATTTGGTTATTAATTGTATCAAGCTGATATCACTAAAAAACAAATTGATGGCTGCAGCAAACTCTGAAAGCAGTCAAGATAATCTCTCAGTAAGAAAAAAGGTGAAATGGATTGCTTGTGTTTCAAAAAGCATAAAAGTGGAGGAAACACAGTTTTATGAATAGTTAAACAAATCTAAAGTAAAACAATAAAACAGAAAATCAGAAAAGAATATGTTTGAACAATCACTTTGTTCATCACAATAAAGTGGTGGACAGAAACATGAATAGTAAATAAATAAATGTCAACTCCAGGTATTGACTCAAATTCAATCAATACTCTGATTCTTGAATTGATGATTTTTTTCAATTTTTCAGATAACAAAGTTTTCCTATTATTTTACTTGACAGGTCTGCCTACGTGTGAGTGTCATGTCATAACTCAATTAAAGAAAAAGACCAAAAAGCAAAACAAAACTAATAAGACATCTTCTACACGTTTCGGCAAAAACGCCACCTGTCTGACAAACAATTCTAGATAGGTATAGTTGCCTTCCTCAGGGTAAAAAAAACATACAACAACTGGACCCTGTGGGGAAACAGATAAAAAACATAATAAATAATGCAAAGAGAAACATCTTTGGCCGAGATCTGTGCACCCTTTCCCTTGGGTTCTTAAAAGAGAAAAAATGGCAAAAGTAAAGCAAATTTCCCTAAGCAATTTCTAGGGATCTGTCTCTCAGTCACCAGATTCTTAGTAAATATAATTCAAATAATGGTTGGTCATAGTCTCTCTTACCCTTCAGTATCAAGTCAAGCAAAGACAATGTGAAAACATCTCCTTTGAAAAGTCGCCACTCCCACCAAGGCTTGGTTTACTCTCACTAGAGTTTTTTAGTTTTCCCAGCCTTTTGCTTGCTGATCGGATAGATACCTCCTAGTCCTTTGTAGTTGTGTGGTGGGGTCAACTCCTCCCCCCTTGCAAGGTGTTGGTTCATCTCTGACACAAGTTGCAACAACAGTTAGAATGTAACTTGAGGCAGTTGGTCAGGGCTTTGCAAACTTTGTCTCTAGATGTTTTGGACTACAACTGCCATCAGTCGTAGCCAGCAGAGTCAATGATGAGGTATCAAAGGAGTCATAGTTCAAAACGTCTTGAGACCCAAATGTTGCACACACCTGCAGCAGGTAGTTCTGGTAGTGCCAGCAACTCCTTCTGGCCCTAGGTTCTAGGGTAGGACTTATCCCCTTGCCTCAGCAGGGTCCTGATCTCTACCCTCCAGATAGTCTATCACTGTCTTCTGAGCATGGCTCTCCTCAAAGCCACTTCACATACTCTTTCCTCCTCCTCTCTGTGATCGATCTTTTGTGATCTGGGCCTTGCCCCTACACCAAACCCTCCTTTGGGTGTTGTATGCCCTCTCATTCTTCCCAGCATGACTAGTCTTGCTAGTCCTAGATTCGTTTTGCTGCTTGTTATACTTTTCTTGCTGACTCCCTCCTGCCACCACCTCAACCCCTCTTCCTACCACCACTTGCTGTTGTTCTCCTCCTGCTACCACATTTCACTTCCAATGCCACCACCTTCACTTCTTCTTGTGCCGCCTCCTGTTGTACTCCACCTGCCAACACTTTCTTCTCTCCTCCTCCTACCACCTCCTTCACTTCTCCTCCAGGCCAACAGCTGTTGTACTGCTCCTGCAGCCTTTTGCTGTACTCCTCATGTCACATGGTATTCTATTACTCCTACCAATCTCCTTCTCCAAACTCTCCTGCCAATTTCTAACTCACTCTGAACTCCACTCTCAACTTACACCAAATACTGACACTCTGCATTCTACCTCATGGGTTTTTAGAACCTATTGAGATCTCTACACCTCCTAGAGAAAGATAAACGACCACCAGGGCAGGGTGAAAAGGGCGGTGCTTGAATGAAATGCAAGAAGTCTTCCCAGCCACAGGAGAACAAAATCCAAGGTATAGAGCCAACTTTTTATAAAGAACCAAAGAGAAAGAAGGGAGACCCCAGTTATGGGGAAAAGTCCAGGTAGGGAAAGGAGGAAGTAATCACTCCCAAAATGGGAGTTGTTGGATCTCCGGCCACCCTGGACATACCCAAGAATATGGAAGGAGGGACCAGACTTTTTGGTGTTTTATTATTTTAAAGGAAAATGAAATGTGAAGAATGTAATATTATAATTTTGTATTGAATTGCAAAGGTTAGATTTGGAGATCGTTTGTTGTTGTGCATGTGTGTGTGTTTGGGTTCTGTTAGAGGCATGTGAGGGCTCATGTAGTACAGGCTATACTTAATTTTGATTGTGAAACATGTTTTTTTCGATCGTGATAGGCGTTTGTACAAGTATGTTGGACAATACATCTTGAGCGCTTCTGACCGCATGCATGGTGGTAAAAGGGGAATGAATGCTTTGTTGACAAATGTGGCAGTCCCCTGCCCGATGGAGAGCACTAAGTATGGATGACCAGGGCATCATCCCTAAATCACTCACGGACCACCTTCTATGTAAGTACCTCATGGTATGGTAAGCATTTTTGGTGAAGGCTTGCTATCCAAATTGAGAAGAGAGAAAGGTCCATACAATCCTAGGATCTTTCGCTTTTATTAAGAAATATGAGATTAGAATCAAACCATCACTAGGAGGAATAGCCTTTCCTTCAAACATGCCTGAACATCGAAATTAAGGGTGTAGATACTGTATCCCAAAATGTAATGTGTGCTTTGATTGTGGTGCTGTCAACACAGGCTGCTTTCCCTTTTTGGTAGTTTTTCTGTGAACATTTCCAGGTTCAACAAGACATGAACTCCCTGTGTCGGACACAAATCCTTATTGACCAACTAGCTATTGGAAGGGGGACTTTAGTGAGCTATTTGAACGGGGTGTTTTATAAACAGTGTAGGACACGCTGTCAGGAATATCTGCTGGGTTATGGATGACCAGACGGTTCAGGGTAGAATATTAGATTTCTATAGGATCCTGTGATAGAGTGAAAGGCTATGTGAAAAGATGCTTGCCGCTCATGTGCTTATGAACAATTGGGTATGTATTAAGCAATTAAAGTACAAGCTAAGATCCAATCAAGGGAGTCCAGGGCTCTATTGTTGATGAGAAACCAGGAAAGAGCATCTGCTCAGGCCCACAACCCACTCTACCTTTGTGGGGATTTCCTCTCTGTGCATGTGCCATTCTGGTTCTCTGCACTCCTGGTGTTCTGGATCATCATGGGAGCGACTCCTCTTGATGTGCGCTGCAGGCTGCCGCATACCCCCACTTCTTTTAACAGATAAATGAGCATCATTTATGGAACACATTTCAAAGTCTTTGAACATGCTGAGAAGTTTTCTTCATCCTACTGGTCTCCTTGAAGATGTCACAGGACTCTGTTGTTCATTCCGCTGTGTTCTAGTTGTCTCCTCTTTGAGATCTTTGTATACATTGTGCGGCACCACTTGTCTGTTACTGCTTGGTCAGTTTGATTTTACCTGTCCTATTCTTCGTCATTATCCTTACGTGTCATCGTCCCTATTCCCATAAATCGTTAAACTTCTAGTCAAGCTTATTCTTTGGTTTGTGGGCCCCTTCTTCTCGCTTTCTTTCCAACTGTACAATGCTACCATCTCCATGTACCTCACTCTGCTGCCATGGTTCAACAAATAAGGTGATCCCTCTCTTGTTTGATAAAACCTGAACTTGTACCCGGTGTGTTAGTCTAGGTGGTGAGCTTGATCTTCATCCAGTCTTGCTCTTGGATATCGAGTAGTATTACTGCTTTGCACTTGTCCTATGGGGATTCCCAAGCTAGTAGCTACTTCTTTACTTGCTACAGCATGTCTTCTACTAAGATTCAGGGATCTTCTTTGGTATCTGGCAGCCATAGTGGTAAGAGAATTGAATGCGCATGTCTACCTCTCATCACCTGAAATAGTGAGACAGTTGGTGGTAAGTCAGTGGGTGGCTACTGCATCCATGGATGGATGGAAGGGACCGCTGCAAGAAGTGGCAGCTAGTTGCAGGTTTCCCTTCATAAACTTGCTGCTCTCTCAACGTTGTGATTGTCCAGAGGGTGATAAAGGGCTGCTTTGCATTGGTTTATATTGTTCTCTTCTAAACAACTTTCATCTTGTTGGACACCAGTCTCTTGTTCATAAAGATATCTTGTACCTTTGCTGTCACTGTTGGTGGGCTGACATTGGGAACAAAATGGAGCTCTATCCATTTTGAAAGATAGTCAACTAAAGCCTTTCCATACTTTGGTTCTGATTCATGTTTTGTAATGGCCCAATCCTACCTTTTCCCATAGAGTAGATCGAGCATTCCTTAGGGACCTTTGGCATACTTGTAAATGTTTGTCACTAGTGTGGCTCTTGTGGCAACGTTGCATGGCACCTTATATATATTAACGTCCATCTGGGGCCAGTAGTATCCTTCCCTGACCTGTTTGTAATAGTAAATCCTAAGTGATCATGGTGCGCCTTTTTGTGGATGATTGATCGCAGGGTTGCAAGTGAAATGGTTTGTATTCGCTGAACACCATTTTGTTTGTCACTGATGGCTCAGGTTCCACTTGTCTGTATGGGTGTAAAGATGGTGAAAGGCCACTTTCATTGAGCCATTGATGTGGCATGTAGCTTTCCACCTTCTTAAGGACTTTATTTGCTACGGTTGTTTTCCATTCGACTACGTTGTGATCCTGAGGACCGCCTCCACATATACCTGGAAGCGTTCATCTTGTAGAAACATTGTCACTGGAGAATCTTCATGTCTAAGTTGTGATGTGTATCACCAGCAAAGAGGTGCTATTGAAGGCTTAAGGAAGAAATGAGCCTCTCCAGTGAGGGGAAGTGGTCCCAAGACTAATCCTTGAGGACCAGCTGTTAGGGAGAATTCTCTCTTTAGGCTGAATTTCCTAACCTAGTGAATCCCCCAGCAGCTTTGCTGGATTTCTGGAGTTTGTTTTTTTCTCCTGCCAAGAGTGAGACTCTTTTTCTCCCACTCTTGGGCATGATTTATGGTGTTCCTTTGACTGTTAATGTGTTTTATGGGCTCCTTTACTCCATAGGGTCTCATATGTTTTACTATGTGTGTTACACAGCACCCTCTGTGCAGTGACACAGGGGTGTCATAGTGACACCCCACCATAGACTCCATACCCTGGGACTGACTACTGTCTCCCAGGGCATGTAAAGTCACCATTGGCTTTACTAGTTCCAAATTATTAACAGAAACCGGTACAAACCATCATATTGTTGCCGTACTGGTCGGGGCAATTCGATTGCCCCGGGGTCTGTTAGTCGAGGGGGCACGTCTCCGTCCCCCCTGATCAAGTTTTGGCTGGTGCCAGTGGATACTACTTTTTATATTCAACCGCGAATATATCCCTATGGGATTTTCCCATTGTTCGAGGCTGCCAACTTTAATTATTTAATTCTCATAGCCTCGAACATACCACCGGTTTATTTAATTAATATTAATTCGCCGGTTGGTATTTTTTGCCAGGACTCGATTCTAAAATGCCGTTTGTGTTCTCTTCTTTGACTCCAACCCAAGTCGAGCCCTTTGTTCCACTTTTTGGCGGGCTTCTCCACAGAAGCCTCCAAAAGTAGTGCCACTCTGTCTGGGTACCACAGGGGGTGTGGGAGGGGGTTTGGGCACCCTGGACTGAGTTACCTTGGTAACTCAAGTCACACTCTTGTGTGATTGGCCCAAGTGGTGAGCTGGCGGGCTCACTACTTAGCATGTTTGATTGACAGCTAGGGTGAGTGAATGGGGGTGTGCTGCATAAAAGCAGGGCTTTGGGGACTGGAACTTCAGAAGTCGCCACAGGACCTGAGAATCCGACGAGGGAGAAGCTGAGCCGACCTACCACAACGAGCCCTGCGGAACCGACTCACCACTTCCCGACGACAGAGAAGGTCTCCCGGCTGGAGAGGCTTCTTCCCCCGACTGGTTGGCACAACCAGTTTACCTTCTTTTCCTCGCATCCCAGGACGGTTTGTGGTCGAATTGCCCGTGCCAAGCACCCCGGCAACCGGATAGCCACTTACCACTGGACCGCGAACAAAAGGACCACTCCTTTTACCTGAGAACTCCGCGGCTGGTTTCTTCCCTGGCAGTGCAACAGACTCCTGTCTTCCTCCCCTACGAGATCCTCTCTTCCCCCGGACGAAGCACCGACTTGCATCCGCTGCCAAGAACAACTGCCCCCGCTGGAGTATTCTCACCACTTTAAGGTACCGTGTCCGCCAGGCCTCCCTATCTAAAGATTGCTACAAGGTAATAATAATCCCTTAACCTTCTGGACTGGGCTGACCGCCTTGACCATCTAACTGGTCCCTTTCTTTGGTCCAACTCTTTTTGAACCTTTTCAAGACTTTTGTGCACTGCAACTGTGTGACCTTGGACACATTTCGTTCTGATCCTCTTGAAGTGGATCCGGCCTTCTGAACTCTAACTTCACGGTGTTACTTTGCCTTCCTCTCTTGTTGTGTTCTTGTGAAAGTGTTGGGATCTGTTTCAAATTATACTCTGCTCTTCTCTCCCTTTTTAAAACGAATTATTAGAGTGCCATCTGCGTTAAGCGCTCACCGCTGTCTGAAAATAAGTGGGGCTTTACTTAAGACTTGTCTAATATTCTTTTAAGGGAGTGTATATCTTTTAGTGACCGTGTTTCTTAACTGCTTAACCTTAGTGCCTGTGTGTTTTACTAGATGTGGTTTTAAATAAATAATTATATCTCTTTTACACCAAGCTCTGGTCAATGTTTGCTTGTTCTACTATGTTCTTTTGACCTATTGTGAATACTCTGTATACTGCCTAACTCGTCTTGAGGAAAGTCTGACTGCTCAGCCACAGCTACCAAGTGAATCTGTGTGGTACAGACTGCTACCAAGTGGGTTTACTGCCAAACACCTGTAGTCTTAAATCTTTTGCAGTGGTCCCAGAGGGAACTGCACAGGTTTCTGCCTAACACCAGCCCCGGCTAGGGGTGTGTGCACGGAAGGGTTAGAGTTGCATGAAATGAGGAAGGCATCGGTCAGAGAGATTTGCAGGCATCCTACTCGTGATGGTGTCCTTAACCCCAGTGAGGAGAGGGTGTTGATGACAGGGTGATGACCCATAGTGTCAAAGGATGTAGAGAGATCAAGTAGAATGTGGAGGCAGGAGAGCTGAGAATGGTGAGCAGTGATTAGAAATTTCGAGTTATGAGTGAGAGAGGTCTCAGTGGTTTGTTTTGGCTGAACTCCAGATAAGTGTGGGTCGCAAAGTGCATGTGCCATACCACCAAACGCATTATCAGTCGGCAGGAAATGCCACCTCTGGTATTTTCAGTTAGGGCTGACTCATATTGAGGGCATAAGTGTTTTTATGTAGTGCGCAGTATTGTGTAAAGAATGTGTTTTATTGTCTAATTAATGTGCATGTTCCTTGATTTGTATGTGTGCTGCCTAGCAAAAAGAAAATCTGTGACAGTTTTGCACTTATGTAATTTTGAAACTGAAAGTTTTGCAGTGTCACCCTGGTTTGGTATGCCTCTGCTTTTCACTTTTTTTCCCTGAGTGGTTCAGTGTTTCTTTTTCTGTGATGGGTCAACCATCCAAGGACTCCTCAGAGGCTTGAATATGCTGTGTGCCCCCTGAGTTAGCCAGAGAGTCCTCATAAACAGGCTACACCAGGTACCCTGTTTCTGATATGCCAGAAGGAGTTCATAGCTGGCTGTGAGGACTCCACTGCTTGGTGGAAGCATATACCTATTGTTCCAGCTCTACTGTATCCCAGGAGTAGCTCTACCAGCGAGTAACATGTTGAATTCAGTGCAGTGTCCTCCAGCCGCACATTAGTACCAGAGATCTTGCAAATGTTAGCTTGGCATGAGCACCCAGCAGAGTCTAAGCAGCAGAAGCCATGAAGGTGGCACGTAGAGCATGTCTGAGAGTCACGCAGATGAGAGTTTAAGGAGAGGTGGAGAGGGAGGGCAGAACTGAGGGCACTAGTGGAATCTGGAGAGCTGCAGAGACACAGCGTGACAGACATGCTGGGACAAAGCCCCGGGCTGGACCAGGGACATCATGGGCACAGTGGTACATCAAATGAGAGTGAGGAGGAAATTGAAATGCATATATATAGTCCAAGCGGTGAGCACAACCCAAGAAACATTGAAGGTGGAAAGAGGCACTCGACGTGTGTGTGTTATAATACATGAGTTTCCAAAAAGCCAGCGAACGTCCAATAATGGAAATAAATAGAATAGCAACCACAGTCTAAGAATCAATGTTAGAGAAAAGAGCCAATTGAATTGCAAGCTTAAATTGGTGCCAGAGCTATTTAAACTGCATCCTGGTATATGTGATCCAAGGAATGAGCCACAATCTTTGGAGGACTGAGAGTAAAAAGAGTCAATCGAATCGCACATTGATATAGGTGTTCCAAAATAGCATCCAAAGACCAGGCTCTTAAGTCCTATCAAGTGCATGCTGGTGTATGTTGCCCAAAGAATTAGTCACAGTCGAAGAAGGACTGAAAAGGAAATGCCATTTGAAATGCGGGCGTTTACCTGTGCCAGAAAGGCTTCCCTGCCCGGGAAGAAAGCGTTATTTGATTGCATTCTGGTATGACTGGTCAAAGAATGAGACAATTTAAGAAGGATAGAAAGAATGAAGAGCAATTTACATTTATGTTTCACAAAGCGTCTACAGATTTATTAATTGACCAAAAAGTTCTGGAAGAGAAAAAGTGACATTGGGTTTACACGTTGCCAAAATGTGATGCAAGATGGAGCCAATTCACAAAGAGACAGAAAAACTCTATAAACTGTCGTATTTAGCAAAACCGCCAAGGAAGCAGCAGCGGCCAAAAGCTACTGAATAGCGCAAGATGATTGCACTGGCCTGCTGAGAGACATGAATCTAAGTAGCAAAGGACCACATCAACCACAAACCTCTGTATACCAATGAGAAAGCACAGAGCGACTGGCGGACATTGGAAAAGTACCAGAGATCTCCGATTATGAAAGAAGGCAAACAGCAAAGGAAACAACCTCTTGGACCTCAAGACCCTGAACTGTCATATGTCTAAGGAAGTCGATTTTCAACTGGAATAAAAATAAGGTGCTTCTTTTCCACTGGGAAAATGATTTTGGACATAGTCACAGAAGGGTGTCTGGATGTGGACCTAATACCACATCTAATATTAGCAATGGAAGAAGCCCCTCTGATATAGGAACCAACAAAATATCATTACATGGGTGCAGCACTGCAATAAGGGCGTGCATTCACCCTCAATATCATTGCCCATAAATGTGAAGGGTTCTCTTCAGTAAACTAAGTCATTGCGTGTGAGTCCCGAAAACACACAGGAAAGCCTGAGCCTTGTAGAACCCTTCCTAATAGCGAAACTGTTCCCCTCCTACTGGAGAGACCGAAGTTTCATCGAACTCGGGAGACCCAAGATATTGGTCAGCTCTCTCCACTTGGCAGCCTCGAACTTCCAGCCCTTAACAAAGGCTTGCTTGCCTGCAACCTGGTCAAAACCAACAACACTCTAGCAAGTGCACCAGAAAGGAAATGCCCTGGTAGCTAATGAATTCATTAATCTTTTATAACGCGCTTAACACCGGAGACCAGTCTCTAAGAGGGGGACTGGGATTCGAGCCTGTGTTGCTCTGAATGTCTCACTTCCAAGACAACCCGTTGCCCCGGTGCTATCCTCCAGACCAACTAACAAGATCCAAGATTTGCAAATGATAAAGACATAGAAAAAACAACATTCCAAAGTACATGTGCTCCAGGTTGTACCCTCATTTCCCAAGTTCTGCCATTGGAATCATCCTGTAACCTTCTGTCCCTAGGGCTGTGCCTCTGCCACACCTGACTGGCCTGCTTCATACCCCCACTTCATTTAGGCATCGGCAGTGGACCACAGCTTCATCCCCCCACTTCATTTATGCATCGTCAGTGGACCACAGCTTCATACCCCCACTTCATTTATGCATCAGCAGTGGACCACAGCTTCATACCCCCACTTCATTTATGCATTGGCAGTGGACCACAGCTTCACCCGCCACTTCATGTATGCATCGGCAGTGGACCACAGCTTCATACCCCCACTTCATTTATGCATTGGCAGTGGACCACAGCTTCACCCCGCCACTTCATGTATGCATCGGCAGTGGACCACAGCTTCATACCCCCACTTCATTTATACATTGGCAGTGGACCACAGCTTCACCCCGCCACTTCATGTATGCATCGGCAGTGGACCACAGCTTCATACCCCCACTTCATTTATGCATAGGCAGTGGACCACAGCTTCACCCCCCCCCCACTTCATTTATGCATCAGCAGTGGACCACAGCTTCAGACCCCCACTTCATTTATGCATCGGCAGTGGACCTCATTACCTCCCAGACCATGTACAGCTTTCCTTCATGCCACTGGAACTGTAGGAACACTGAAATCATGCTCCTGCAACCTCTGAGTTGGACACCTAAAAATTCCATTTCAAACCGCTGGGAGATTGCTAACCATGAGATAATGGTGTATTTGGCACAGCTTCATCCCCCCACTTCATTTATGCATTGGCAGTGGACCACAGCTTCATACCCCCACTTCATGTATGCATCGGCAGTGAACCACGGCTTCATACCCCCACTTCATTTATGCATCAGCAGTGGACCACGGCTTCATACCCCCCACTTCATTTATGCATCAGCAGTGGATCACAGCTCCATCCCCCCACTTCATGTATGCATCAGCAGTGGACCACGGCTACATCCCCCCACTTCATTTATGCATCAGCAGTGAATCACAGCTTCATTCCCCACTTCATTTATGCATCGGCAGTGGACCACAGCTTCATACCCTCACTTAATTTATGCATTGGCAGTGGACCACAGTTTCATCCCCCCACTTCATTTATGCATCAACAGTGGATCACAGCTTCATCCCCCCACTTCATTTATGCATCAGCAGTGGACCACGGCTACATCCCCCCACTTCATTTATGCATCAGCAGTGGATCACAGCTTCATTCCCCACTTCATTTATGCATCGGCAGTGGACCACAGCCTCATACCCTCACTTAATTTATGCATTGGCAGTGGACCACAGTTTCATCCCCCCACTTCATGTATGCATCGGCAGTGGCCCACAGCGTCATACCCCCACTTCATTTATGCATCGGTAGTGGATCACAGCTTCATACCCCACTTCATTTATGCATCAACAGTGGATCACAGCTTCATCCCCCCACTTCATTTATCAGTGGACCACGGCTACATCCCCCCACTTCATTCATGCATCAGCAGTGAATCACAGCTTCATTCCCCACTTCATTTATGCATCGGCAGTGGACCACAGCTTCATACCCTCACTTAATTTATGCATTGGCAGTGGACCACAGTTTCATCCCCCCACTTCATGTATGCATCGGCAGTGGCCCACAGCTTCATACCCCCACTTCATTTATGCATCAACAGTGGATCACAGCTTCATCCCCCCACTTAATTTATGCATCAGCAGTGGACCACGGCTACATCCCCCCACTTCATTTATGCATCAGCAGTGAATCACAGCTTCATTCCCCACTTCATTTATGCATCGGCAGTGGACCACAGCTTCATACCCTCACTTCATTTATGCATTGGCAGTGGACCACAGTTTCATCCCCCTACTTCATGTATGCATCGGCAGTGGCCCACAGCTTCATACCCCCACTTAATGTATGCATCGGTAGTGGATCACAGCTTCATACCCCACTTCATGTATGCATCAACAGTGGATCACATCTTCATCCCCCCACTTCATGTATGCATAAGCAGTGGATCACAGCTTCATCCACCCACTTCATTTATGCATAAGCAGTGGATCACAGCTTCATCCACCCACTTCATTTGCGCATCGGCAGTGTATCACAGCTTTATGCCCCCACTTCATTTATGCGTCAGGGGTGGATCACAGCTTCATACCTCACTTCATTTATGTTAATGTTAATGTTAAAGGATATTTATACCGCGCACTATCACCACCGGAGTGGTCCCCTGGTGCTCTGGCGGCTCTGAAAGAGGGAGAGGGGGTGTGAGTTAGTGGAAATAAGCTGGAAAAGTGCAAGAGAGCACTGATTTGCTGTTGGCAGCCTCAGCCCGGTGGGTCCGTCGGTTGGGCTTGGGGTGTTTGTGGTCCGTAGTCGTCGTGTGCTGTTGTGCAAGTCTATGTGCGGTTTGTTTTGATGTTGCAGTGTAGTGAAATTCGTGCGTATTGCTGCGTATTAGAGTTGTGGTTGTGTTTGGTTAGAGTTTGAGAGGTGTATGCAGAGAGAAGAGATTGTTAGTGGATTGGTTAGTTGGCCTTTCAGTCCTTGCAATTGTGTCTAGGTGTGCTGTTTGCTATCATTCACTATTTTTTATTTATTTATTTATTTGTGTTTATCAAATTTCTTTGATTTTACGAAATGCTGCAAAGTCTATACAAAAGGAAGCTCTTCGTTCTTTGATGCTGGATGCTTGTTGCTCTACGAATGTCAACATTTGATTTACAGGTGCTGTGTGTCAGTATGAGGTTGTTCACCTATTAGCTTTTCTAGATGGTTTTCTTCTTTAAGGCATTTTGCCAGAGCTGAGTCTATGATCTTTGCTGCTGCAATTGTCCACGAGGTTTTGTTTCCACTTATGAGTCAGTTACTTCTTCTTCTCGTAAGTCAAATGGCTTTAATAACGGGAGTAAAAAGGCTTGCCTTAGGTCAGTTGTTTTTGTGCAGTGTGTTAGAAGATGGCGTATTGTTTCAATTTGTGTGGGATCTTTGCACAGTCTGCAGCTGCTCGCGTTGGTCAGACCTCTCAATGCTCTGATTTCGTTTGTTGGTAAGAGGTTTAGTCGTGCCCTTAAGAAAGATTGCCTTAGGGTTCTAACGATTAGTGGGTGGTCGTTCAGTTTTTTGGTGTGTTGCGGCAAATGGGCAAGGAGTTTATTGGATGCTGCTTTTTCTTGCGTAAGTATCCAATCTTGTAGATTTTCTTTTCTTTTTGATTTTGTTGGGGGTGAGGAAAAGCTCTTCTTTGGTGAAACCGAGTTCTGTCAGGGTATTTTCCTTTTTTGTCGCCCAGGCTGATAGTGATTTGCAGTTTCCTCTTTGGATTTCTTGATTAATCAGTTTGTATTGACTAGGTGCGTCTGGCGTGATTATTTTCCTATATAACGACATTTTGTGCACGTCCACTGTCGCTTTCATGGAGGATAGTCCTAGTTCTCTTCTGATTGCCGCTATCGCTGTTGATTTAGGGAATCGCATTACTTCTCGCCAAAAGTGGCCCTCCAGCTTGTCCCAGATGGCTTGTGGGATTGTCAGGAAGGCTTCCCCCCATATGTCAGGGCTGGGACCACTTTAACTTTGAAGAACTTTATGATTGGTAGCAAAGAGAAGCGGCCAAATTTCCTGTCCGTTGCTCGACCCTGGGCTGCGAGTTTTCTGGTCTTTTCCCAAAGATTGTGTTGCATTCTTGCTTCGTTGCCTGAGCTGTCAATTAGTACTCCAAGATATTTGAACTCTTTTACCACTTCAATTTTGGTATTCTCGATTGACCAGTGGTGTGTTTTTTTTCTTGCAGCCCAACGGGGGTTTGATCACAGAGTATAACATCATCTGCGTAGAGGAGCCTTGGAATTGGGATGTCGCCCAGTTTCAGTGCAAAGGTTCTGAGATCTTTTCCGGAGTCATTGTAATCCCCAAGAAAAGCTGTAAAAAGTGCTAGGGCTAACGGGCATCCTTGCTTTATGCCTCTGTTAATTGCAATTTCTTTTGATAGGGTTCCAGCGTGGTTTAGTTTTACCCTCATTGATGTGTCTCGGTGCAGTGCCTTTATAGGCTCTAGTAATTGAGTTAGGCATTTCCATTGTTCTAGTTTGGACCATAGCATGTCACGGTCGATTTTGTCAAAGGCCTGTGTTAGGTCCACAAAGGCTATGAAGACCTTACATTGCTGTCCACGAGTTTTGTTCTTTATAATGTTGAGTACCATGATGTTTACTTGTGTTCCAGTGTTCTTCGTGAAGCCTGATTGGAAAGGATCCCAGCTGGATGAGTTTATGGCCCACCTTTGGAATCCTTTTAGCAGCAGCGAGCCAAAGATTTTCCCGATAGTGTCTAATAATGCGATAGGGCGGTAGTTGGTAGGTTCGGCTCTATCACCCTTTTTAAAGATCGGGACCACCGTGGCCCTTGTCCATGAGCGAGGTATCGATTTTGAGGTTGTTACTGTTTCGAAAACAAGGCTTATAAACTCAGCCCATTCTTCTGGATTGTTTTTCAAGTCTACGTTTGTTATTCCATCTGGTCCTGGCGCACGGCTTGACTTTAGTTTGTGGATTACATCTTCTATTTCTTCTATGTTAGAGAGATCTTCCCAGTGTGAGTTTTCGTTTGCGGTGTTTAGTGTATGTAAGCCATAGGGTGGAGAAATGGGTCGTCCATCTTTCTTCACTCACTGTGTTGGCTAGCTTATTGGCCTGGTTGCTGTCTGTCTTTTTTATGAGTGACCAGAAGTCTCTGGAGTTTCTTCCCATTACCTTTTTGAGCATTTCTTCTGAGTCTTGTTGGTATAGTTGTATGCGGTGGGATTTTAACCAAGCTCTGTACTTTGTTACTTCTTCTTTTAGTCTTTTTTCCATAAGTGTCGATTTAGATTTTGCTGCAAGGCGTTTTAGTTTTCTAAGTGCACAGCACCTAATTACCAATAGTTTGTCGTACTGGTGGTGCCCTTGGGATTTGCCTTTTTTCTGAAGCGTTGAAGGATTTACCTGGTATTGAATTAACAGGAGTTGGTAGTCTGGTTCCATTTTTCGCCTGTCAGGTTCTTTGTCAAGTTTGTTTTTGTAGTTTTGTGTCAAATCTTCTAACCTTTCAGCAGTCAGTCTTAAGCTGTTGCCTTGGGTTGATACTTCCACGTCTTCCGTCATTGTGTGTTTGTCCAGACGTTGTGTGGACCATGTTATTTGGAGGATGTTATGGTCGCTTTCCTCTGTGCGCAAAACCTCAAATGAGGTTATGAGGTCTAGCATGCCTCCTGAAGCAAATATATAATCAATTGTTCCCGCTTGGGATGCTCTTTCCCAGGTTGGAATTTGGGGTTTTGTTGATGACAACTGTGCCGTGTTGTGGAGGTTTCTGGAATCCATTCATTTTAACAATTTTTTGCCTCTTGAGTCGCCTCTTGTCGCGATATTGGGTGCTATTGGGTGAGAACTTTTGTAGGGACATTTAGCATTCAGGTCTCCGCAAATGATTAATTCAGTGGTTTCTGAGTTTATTTGTGTCTCTATTTCTGTTTCGATTATGCGTAAAAAAACGTCATCTGAGATTTTGTCTGGGTTCCAGTACGTGGTTATTATTATGATGGGAGTTTCCCAGCTTTTATTCGTCTTCTGATTTTGTCGGGTCCACTTCACCTTAACTGATAGATGGTTCTGTGAAGTGGATAACTCTTTTTCTATTGCCAGACCGCTGCCTGTTCGAACTGCGATCAAGAGGCCTGCAGATGGTCGGCCTGTTTTTCCTCTTGAGGCTTTTGAGGTTGTCAATTCGTAGCCGTCTAAAGCTGGTGAGGTTGTGAGCCAGGTTTCTTGTAGTGCTAGAATATCAAAGTCTCCTAGATTTGTTTTCCCTGTTCTCATCAGGTGTTTAAATCCTTGTGTGTTCCACGATGCCATTTTCAGAGTAGCTGTCGTTGAGAGCAGGTTTGTTGATTTTACTGGAGGTGGTTCTTTCTCTGCTCTCGTTGGTAGTTGCTATTTTGTAGACCTATTTGGGGTTGTTTTTGGAAACCAGGACCATAGCTGTTTTATCGGTCCAAGGGAAAATCTGGTTGTCTTTTTCTGTTCTTTGTCTTTAAGGTTGTTTCTTGATGTAGAGAGCTTTTCTTCTGTCGTTTCGTTGCCGGCGTGGTTGTTTTTCTTTCTGGGTTCTCTCTGTTTCGGTAGTTGGTCTGTTTCTTTTTTGTCTGCTAGTCTGGTTCTCAGGGTCAGATGATATGCCTTCTGCGGGTTGATTCCAGCGGTGTTATCACCTTCTCCGTTAGCTCCGAGGCGGTGCAGCTGGGAGTTGTCCGGGCTGCACCGGGTCTGCTGGTTAGGAATTTGGTAGTCTGCCCCGTGTTCCGTCAGAAGATAGCCTCTTTGTCGTAGATCCGTGTCGGTTTCTTTGGACTGATTTATTCCTGCGTTCTTTATTATGTGTACATATGCTTTTGCTTTGCGGGCTTTGTGGTATGGTTCTACTAGAGGAATGTCTTCTGGTCTCGGGTGTCTGAGGGTCTTGATGTTTCTGAAAATGTTCATTATCATTCCTCTGTTTAGAATCACTGCTTCAGGGTTGTGCACTATTCCTTCTGAGTGTGTGGCGCTTGCTAATTTCAAAATTCAAAATTCTGTCTAGATGTGAGGAAGGCTAGTGATCATGATTGTCATCATTCACAGTTTCATCTAAGTGTGGCGCATGCTAGCATTCATAGTCCTGTCTAGATGCGGCGCAGACTAAATTCAAGAATTTCCATCTCAGTGTGGTACATGCTAAAATTCATAAACGTGTCCAGATGCGAAGCAGGATTAAGTCAAGAATTCCATCTAGGTGTGGTACATGCTAACATGCATAATCCTGCCTAGATGTGACGCAAGCTAAAATTGAGAATTCCATCTAAGTGTTGTACATGCTAGCATTAACAATCCTGTCTATATGTAACGCAAGCTAAAATTGAGAATTCCATCTAAGTGTGGTACATGCTAACATTAACAATCCTGTCTAGATGTGACGCAGAATTAAGTCAAGAATTCCATCGAAGTGTGGTACATGCTAACATGCAGAATCCTGTCTAGATGTGACGCAAGCTAAAATTGAGAATTCCATCTAAGTGTGGTACATGCTTACATTAACAATCCTGTCTAGATGTGACGCAGGCTAAAGTCATGAGTTTCATCTAAGTGTGGTACATGCTAATATTAACAATCCTGTCTAGATGTGACGCAGAATTAAGTCAAGAATTCCATCTAAGTGTGGTACATGCTAGCATGCATAATCCTGTCAAATGTGACGCAAGCTAAAATTGAGAATTCCATCTAGGTGTGGTACATGCTAACATTAACAATCCTGTCTAGATGTGACGCAGGCTAAAGTCATGAGTTCCATCTAATTGTGGTACATGCTAACATTAACAATCCTGTCTAGATGTGACGCAAGCTGAAATTGAGAATTCCATCTAGGTGTGGTACATGCTAACATTAACAATCCTGTCTAGATGTGACGCAAGCTAAAATTGAGAATTCCATCTAGGTGTGGTACATGCTAACATGCCTAATCCTGCCTAGATGTGACACAGAATTAAGTCAAGAATTCCATGGTACATGCTAAAATTGCCAAGTAGTTTGGTTAGTATGTAATGCAGGCAACATTTACAGTCTAGTCAGTATTGAGTAGATTTAGGTTGGTGGTCATAAATCTCTAAGTATGCATGGTGTGAGGCTACGGAAACCCATGAAAACGAAAGGTAAGCTAGAGTGACAAGGGCTTTTTGGAGTAGAGTAATTGCTCTACACCCCACCCGTGCCACAATTACAGTTTGTGTTGGTGTCTGTTGACTTCTGGCTTCATTGGCTTCCCCTGCTGACACCTGCAGACACATCTTGGAGCTGCCAATGTCGGAGCCGCCCTTGGCCTTGGGGCCCTTAGCCACAGGGGCTGCCGGGCAGAGGGGTGCCCTGAGAGGGTTTATGATATGTGGCTAAGAGACCAATCAGGGTGCCGGGGGAGGGTTGGGAGGTGGATTGGGCTGGGGAAGGAGGGGTGAAGGAGGAAGGGGACTGGAGCGCCGAGCGCTCTAAAAAGCCATTTTAAAAACACTTTTACAGTGTTTTAAGTAGTTGTGGGGCCATCTGGGGGCAAACTCACCGGGGGCAGCCTCCTGGAGAGTGATGGTGGTGGCGAGGGCGCCACGCTCCCTGAGTTTGTTTCCGTATTTTATTTTGGGCTAGGAGACAAATCAGGATGCCGGGGGAGGGTTGGGAGGCGGCATTGAGATGGGGAAGGAGGGGGGAAGGAGGAAAGGGGACTGGAGCGCCGAGCGCGCTAAAAAGCCATTTTAAAAACACTTTTACAGTGTTTTAAGTAGTTGTGGGGCCATCTGGGGGCAAACTCACCGTGGGCAGCCTCCTGGAGAGTGATGGTGGTGGCGAGGGCGCCACGCTCCCTGAGTTTGTTTTAAGCATCGGCAGTGGACCACAGCTACTCTCATTACCTACCAGACCATGTACAGCTTTCCTTCATGCCACTGGAACTGTAGGAACACTGAAATCATGTTCCTGCAACCTCTGAGTTGAACACCTAGAAATTCCATTTCAAACCGCTGGGAGATTGCTAACCATGAGATAATGGTGTATTTGGCACTCCTTGTAGAGAAGCCTGAAGGACGTTGCGAAGTTCTGAGTGCCTGAGGTCTTGACAGTTATTGTGTAGGGGCCTGTGTGGTTCTGACCGCAAGCCCTATTTTGCACACAACACCAAGGCCATATCTTATTCAGCCACTTAGAATTGTGTGCTTCGCTCCTTTCTTATTTTGAGACCTGTACCATAGTTGAGCAGTAGTTGATCCAGGTCACCTATTTGACAACCGTGACTTAACCAAGCCTCGGTGCACCTAAAAAGACCATGACTCTGAGTTGACCATAACCCTAAATGCTAGGAGGCTTAGAAAGTTTCAACCTAAATACCTGGGGCTTTAAATGTACTTATCTTTAATGTACAGCAATAGTTACCTCCTTGCAACAAGAGTATATTATTCAAGGGATTGGTGTGTTGTTCATATGCATTCTCTTCCAGCCCTCTCCCCGCCAGAGAGCGTGGCCTTCGTATGTCGAACACCACTACAAACTGTGATGCAAGGGGAGCCTGCATGATCCCTGCCCTTCTTGAATCATAGGACTGCTATGACCTTACCCTAGGGCTTGGACCCCTTTTACACAATTCTTCAGGCTTTCTCAAAATTAGCTTCGAGGTGATGAATTTCCACATCTTGATCCCCCTTGTTCATATTTGGACCCCTTTCAGATAGTCAGCCTCCCTCCGTCGGGTTCACTGTGGCTTTTCTTACTTTCACAAATCTTAATGCCTTTTCAAACAATTCACTGTGGGCGTCCCTTGGTGGGGTTCACTCTCGGCGACACACCGTTCATAGGGGCTTTATGCCTCACCCCTTCTTGTTAGCATCCCTCTGCGGGGTTCACTCTTGACAACTTTTGCTAGACACTACACTGTTGCCAACTTTATCAATCGTGCCTTTCTCAATCACCTGACTTTCGACTGCACAGAGGATTTGGCAAGACCCCTGTATGAACACTTTGACCGTTCCTTTGACCGTTCCTTTGCAGCCTTCCTAAGGCCTTCTGCTATTACCAGTTTCAACAAACAGAGGATTGACCAGAGTCTCCCGAGTAAGCACCCACATGGTGCTGGATCCCTATGCAGCTGGTCTACCCTTTATTCTAACAGTTCTTTGAACTTCCCTTAAATTGCTACTTTGCAGCTTTGGTTCAACACAGGTTGGTTTTCTTATCAGTTCTCCCATCGACTCACTGGCTGTGATGAACCGCTTGGCTTTTCCGAATAGCTAGAGTGAAGGCCAGTACCACGGTAGCAGGCATCTCTCTCCATCCTGCTTATCAGCGTAGGCATGCTTCGTGTACCGTTGATATCTGCTGCAATACACTTGAGCTATTGGCCGCGGTCTTACGATTCCTTCTGCTGAGGTTTCGCGGGTCAGGGCCGGAAAGGGCAAGGTTGTGTCTCTCCTTGTCAGCCTCTCGATATTCCCTGACTTTCCCGTCCTCTTGAACTGCCATGCCTGGATAGCTGTCTCGTCATTCTGTCTGCCTTGCTCGTAGTGTGCTTTCATGCTCCACCTTTTATCCCTGTGGGGAAGGGGAAGGGTTGTCAGGTGTACGTGATTCTGGTCAATTGCCTGACCATGCCTAACCCTTGTATTGGGACATGTTAAGTAAATGGCTCTAGTAATAGTCTATTGTTTGTAGTGTGCAAAAGTGTCTGTTTCGGAACAGGGGGTGAGCTGTGTTTCAGAATATCCTACGTGGTAGGAGGGGGAAAAGGTTTTGAAAGAAGTGGGATACCGCGTCTCAGCCATCACTGTCCAACTTCCACTCCCCAAGGACCCCCCATCAAGGTGAACCTCCCTCAGTGGTCCAACCCCAGGAACTGGACCCAATAACGATGGCCGTGTCCTGGCCACGTGGATTACAGATCCCCGGGGACTTGAAACACAAGGGGATTGTCCTCTCGTCTGAAATCAAGAGTTTTCCTTTTGGTTTCTGTAAACGCAGTGTTATTCTGTCATGTTTAACACAATCCAACTTCTTCTGTGTATACTCGAGCTAGAGTGACTTAATAGTCAGACACTAATATTCATCTGAATCAGCATTTTATTATTTAGCTGTTAATTTGCTTCTCTTTGTATACTTATTTCTGTATCATTTTCTTATTTTCTTATTTCTGCAGTTTTTTTACACATGTTTTAGAGAAAAAATAATAATCAACAAAAAATACTTTCAAACTTTTTTTGTACACGGTGGTGCAGTTGAAATTGTGTAACACCATCACCATAGTGACTTATGATATAACATAAACAAATTTCATCCATGTAAAGCAACTAAGAACAACAACGTAAGTTGCATTGCCAGGCAAGAGGGTGACCTAACACGTGGACTAGCTAGGGAGACACCTTCAGGTTTCTCACATAATGCAGTGGCAACGGTTACTACTGCATTGCTGCCGCATTACCACACTGCTGTACTATGTGTTTGGCGGCAAGGTGGAGGAAAAACCTCCAGCAGAATACTGCAGAAAGTTCCTCTGCCTTACCACCCAAAAACAGCAAAATCGGCGGAATTACCGCTGGCTGAATACCGCCAAAATACCCAGTAAATGCGGCCTAACACTGCCTACCACCACTTGTAATCCAGTGGTAATTCGCCAGCCCAAGTCGCGCAAACAGTAAATCCGTTTGGTAGTATTTTGACAGTTTACTGCCGAAATACCACCAAACATGTAATGAGGCCCACTGAGTGTTTTTTGTCTGAACACCTTCTGCTGTTGCCAATAAAATACAAATACCAATGAAAATAAGGTTTTTCATTATGTGGTTGTTTGTCCATGGACACCAAAGTGCGCCAAAATTGCTTTATTATTAGGAACGTCAACTTTGCCATAACTGCAAGGGGCTGCCTCTGTATACGCAGATGTATTGGATGCATGCATGGTTCATGGCACTGCTAGAACATGAAATTGTATTGGATTGATCTGTTAGAAAATGTATTCAAAGGTATTGCACTTGACACATACAGCTCTTTTGTTGTCATGTAATGTAGAAAAGAAACCCATCTGAATTAAGCTGCAGAATTCATTTCGTTGGGTACAATGTCAAGAGGAAACATTTACATTTTAAACGTTAAGTATGAAATGTGTGTCGAGGACAGAACCTTTCACAAATAGAATAGAAAAGACAACAATTTCTACTCATAGCTTCTGAAGGCAGACTGTATGGAATCTCATGAAGGGACCGGATTTGGTAGCGCAGGCGGCTGCAACTTTCAGCTCTCCAGATGTGTTGGACTACAATTTCCATCAGCCTTCTCCAGCACAGCCAATTGTAAGAGATTGTTGGAGTTGTGTTTCAAAACATCTGGGGAGCCACAGATCGCAGACCCCTCTGGTAACACCTTGTGTGAACAATGGAATAAGTAGCCGGAAAATTCTAGGTTCATTGATCATTTACAACACATGGTCGGCCATCTTGGTTCTTAAAGCTCTAGTGGATGAAACTGTTGGAAAATAAGCATTTGCATGCGGTTTACAGCAACTGGCTTAAGCGCAGGACAGTGGGCCATGCATTGTGTGAACATGTTACAAAGTTTTTATTGAGGGCCTTGCTGATACTTGTATGTGTTAGGGTTGCACTATCATGCACGCTTACGATATCGCTATTAACTTATGTTTTCTTAGGGGTTCTTAATAAAGTAGTGCCATGATTTCATGTACCTCCTCTACTTATATATCACTGAATACAATCAGATTACTCTTCTTTTATGAACATTATTTTGTATTTATTCCCTCTGAGAACAAGTCATATTCATTTGCATAAGACTGAGATCTCAGTTTATATTGTTATGCTTGAAAAATGATTTGCCAAACCCACAATAAATTTCAATTACACTTTTATAAATGATGTAACTGAGGTAATTTCACCACAGCAAGTTGTGATTGATGGTCTATCAGAAATCTACCCTGGTGATATTGTATTTTACATGTGTATAGGAACCTGGGAGATCAGGGTCATTAACAGGTACCCCTTGTTTAGACACGGAACACAGTATATTACATTTAACTATTTAAAGTAGAATTTCAATTTTAGGTGGGAATAATATTATGTTCCTAGATAAAGAATAATATCATTGTGTTCAGTCATATCATATGCAGAAGAGGTACATGAAACATGGCCACTACTGTAGCTTTCACCCCGTTCAGTGGGGTGTGCGTGGCCGTTAACATCCCACCAGCTCGAGCCTAGGTACCGGCCCTGTATGCCCCCCTGAGTTTAGGGGATTGCTATTCGCACCCCGGAGTTTGTCAGGGGTGCAAATAGTTTATTTTTTGTACAGGAGATGATCTCCGTGCTTATTGCATTAGCCCAATCTCCCGTAAAAAAACAGATGGCTGTTGCCATAGCAAAAGTGGGCTTAGTCCGGGACTGGAGCACAAAACAGGTGGGACAGATGGGGGTGGGGAAAGGTTGCACGTTGTATTTGTGGGTGGGAGGGTGTGGATGTGGGAAGACAACAGGGAGGGATCCCTGTTGCCTCCTCACAATCAAGATGGCGCCACCTATGAAGGGCCTCGGGCAGCTTGAAATTGCGAGGGTACAGTGTGTTCTCACCCGCTTTTCCAGTCAATTGATTGCTGAGCGCCCTTCCCGTTTGTGAATTACTTAAGGAACCCTAGAAAACATAAGTTAATAGCAACATAGTAGATTTGCGTGATAATGTATATGTAACCCTCAAACGTATTGAATGGCACTGTGGCTATGGGCACAGATGCCCAATACCTGTACACACGCAGCATTCCATAATTGTGTATACTAGATAAAACCCTTGGCACAGTTTATACTATTTTACTTCGCCCATCCTTACTAGCTTGCTGGCATTGGTCAGTGTGCTTAACTGCCAAGTGGCATTGTGTCATGGCTGACACTCTCAGTGAAACCTAGCTTTTTTATTCAACAGCACTTTGCATTCTGGGATTTTGTTTTTTATGTTATTAGTATAGGCCTACAATCTTCTTACAGACAGTAAAAATATCAAGCGTTTCTCCACCTGAGTACACCTCAACTATCAGGCAACGGTAAACAATGATAGCTTACACTCCAGAGCCCCACTGGAAAATAACACTTCCAACGCTCTCCCTGACAATATAACTATCACATCAGAGGACATGCACATAAAACTAATGCGAAAACCAACACGAGTTCCACAAATGATGAACAGTGAACGCTGTAACTTGCCATCTGGAGCACATAGAATTCTGCAGACACCCATGCCAAATCAAGAACAGCTCCAAAATGGCAGCAATCCTCCAACCCTCACTTATAGATATGGATAGCACAGGTGAGGGAAATCCCCCTATTAAGCAAATCGAAGCTTAACCATCAGTGCGATTAAATATACATTAAAGGAAATTGATATGAAACACCAATCTGAACCCTAAAACGGAACAACCAACCCCAGCCAATCTGAAGGGCTCAAAACAAATGCAAAACCCCCACAAACACTATAAAAGAAGGGAGAAGCAGGAGGATGTGGAGAAGGAGCTGGGAGGGACGTAGTTGCTCCTTCCACTCATCCCTGGATAGACGGGGCTCGAGCTACCTGGCAGAAGTTAGCACTTGCTTTGACCCACCTGCAACAGTTACTCTCTAGCAAACGTGCTAATACCAACCCCTCTGTACCAGAGTCCCAGCTGCTTTGACAGAGGTGTGCCTATTGAATGGTCCTTTGCTAAGAAGAGGGCAGCCCAAAGGAAGGCACTTATTGACTGATCTGTGGGAGGAGGACTACACAATATTATCTGCCTGGAAAGCATCATGTGTGAGGTGGGGCAGCGAATACCTATTCAACCTAAGGTCTGGCAGAGACCTACTGAATCTGAGAAACCCAAGGTCTGTGAAAGACCCAATGAAGTTGAAGCTGAGACACCCAAGGTCTGGTAGAGACTTAATGTGAATGGTGAGAAACCAATTGCTGTGGCAAGACTTGAGGCTAATGCAGTGCTTTGAGGAGCCTTCCCAGAAGGAATATTTTTTTTTATTGCTAGTAGTGTAGGGCTGGACATTTCAGATTACGATTGAGGAATTCTTTTCTTGGCCAAACCTTGGCTGAACCGTGGAACATTTTGTGTTCTTAAGCTTAGGGTAGCCAGATGGTTACAGGACTTGTTAAGATTACGTTGAGTTTTTCTGTTGGCCACTTTATTTGAACCTTTCTTTGTAAAAATAGGGTGTCCCAAAGAGGGGCAAGGACTTATTACAGTAGGATTTGAAACTGCTGTGTTTGATCATTGACCTCCGAGGATGTTGCCCATCTGGAGCAAGCCCCTCTTTAGTCTTTCCCAGCTGGACACTGTTTATTGCAGATACGTGCTTATATTGTGTTGGTTATTCTCTAGATCCCATAGGTGTTTGGTCTAGCCTTATACATAAAAACGAGTAATACATATAGTTGTTGAACCATAACTAAATGTATTGTGTGTCCTTGCTTTGCTTATCACATCTGGCATTTTGAAGAACTATAAAGAACAAGTGAAATGCAAACATTTTAGTTGTGGAGAGCGACCTTAATTCAGAAAAGGATAACTTGTCCTCCTAAGTGCCTCTTGTTAAGGTGGGATTATTTACTTATTTAAATGCATAAAGCGCTAACACCTATGTGCTGTACAAAATTTAAAAAGGGAACAATAAATGTACATCAGTATTAGGAGGTTAACAACATGGTATTGTTTTCTTAGCAATTACGCATACTAAGAATGTGGGGTTTCTCGAGATGACTGAAAATAAGCTAGAGTAGAGGCTGAGGAGAGATAATCAAAACGTGAATTACAGTGTTTAGTAGCAGCGAGGGGAGAGTGAACAAAAATAAGACTGGGCACAGTGAGGGCCAGGGACGAATAGTAAAAAGAGGCAGGAGGATCTGACCAACCAATGGGAGAGTAAACAGAAATCAGAAAAGAGAGATGATTTGAGAAAATAAGAGGGAGCAAAACCATGAACACATTTGAAGGCAGTACAGGCGTAGTGAAACAGGCAGAGAAAGAAGTCCATCAAAGAAAAAAGAGGGCGGGGTGAGACAGGGCAACAGGAAGGGAGCAAGAAAGGTGGGTATATATTTTTTATCTCATTGCAAGGGGGCTAGAAATTGCCACCCTCAAGGGTTTTTAGAAATACACCTTTCACAATTAAACAATCTCCCTAATTAATGCTAATCGGTTTAGTCCAAGACTTGCAATACAGGGAAATATAGGAAACTATCCAAGCAATCGGTTTAAGCCAGATATATTCCACTTCCGGGGATTTCAATGCACCAGTGCATGGAGCACAACTACTCTTAAAGAGTCCCCATACAGATGCCCTGATTCTCTATGTAGTAATATATGGATAATTTGATGTCCACCCATTCTTTGCGATATGGCAGATTATGGCTATTTTTCTTGAGCCAATTTAAACTTGAAGCAATTTGTTAAATTGCTTTGGGGGAAGTTGCAACAATGGCTACCACTGTACACAGCATAGATAACTTGAGGATTTACGGCATTCTTCTCATAACAAAGACGATGCATGGTTTGCAAATCCTAGAAATACATTTGTGGAACTACATACACAGGTGGCTGTGCAAGTACTTGAAGCTACTGTTGTGGCAATGTTTGTGCATTACATATATTAAAGAATTAAACTTACTGTACTTTCAGGAAATACCTAACAACCTGGCTGTTTGTCAGTTCTCGGTAAGGCACATGGAGCTAATAGTCTTACTTTAGAATCTGGAGCCCAATCAAGTCGGTCTAAAATCTGAACGCAGGGCATCAACACCTTCCTCGAGTACTGTCCCAGATTGGGTAGGGACAACTAGAATAGGTCTCTAATATCCCACTGCCACACAAGAATGATTCAAGGACAACTAAGACCCTTTGTTCTGGTGAAGGTCCTTGGTCCAAGAGCACTGTGGCACCCCTTCTCTACTAACCTTCTCACCATTTCGTCTTACCACCTTTTACTATGCATACAATTCGACACACTGTGGCTTGAACCTGCTCACACTGACTCTACAGCAGCTATAAATAGCTGTACTCTATATAGCTCTACGCCACTTCAATGGATTACATTCCCTCTCAGATGCCTCATCTTGATAGATGTCCTTCAGCGTCAGCAGTTCTAGGAAAATCTCATCAAGGGGCATAGTGAAGATCAAGGACATATTCCTTGGTCGCGTGCGACTCGGCTTTCAAACTCCTCAACTTGACACATGAGATTGGCTTCCATACTTATTGTGCGCACTGGGCCCCCTTACTTCAGTTCCTTTTTTCTGCACAATGAACATGATCTCGAACATTGTCGAGCGCCACTATGTCAGTCCCCAAACAGTCTGATTTTGAACACTGTCGAGCATGCAGCTTGAAGATATCCATCACCAATCCACACAACTCCTGTGTGTGGTGCCTGGGGGTGGACCATGACATGAGGAAATGCGGCTCATGATAATCCATGAATCCAAATGACTTAATGGAACACCAGGCGAAGCTGCTGTTAGGAAGACCCAACATCTTCTAGTACAGTCCCGATTGGTGAGGGAGAACTCGGATAGGTCTGAAATATCCCAGTATCCTCATAAGAACAAATCAAGGAGGGCGTGGCTTGGTGGCCATGCAGTAGGAGGCATGATCGAGAAGCTCCTTCGAGATCCTGAAGCAAATCCAGCCAAAACTGGTGCAAAACCACTAAAAAGCACCTAAAACTAACAGAAACAGACATCGGAACATCCGTAGATCACTGGCTGAGTCTCCCGAAGGAATCGAGGAGAAAACGCTGAAAGAAGACGGCGCCTGTCGGAAACAAAATGGCAGGTGCGAGCGGCAGAACTGCTGGAGAGAAAGTCAGCGATTCATAACCATGGGCGAGGAGCAGCTGGTGGGGGACAGACAACACCCTGCACAGTAGGAGCCCTCCTGGAGAGGCGACCGAAGACGAACACAGGCAGTCCAAGGAACGGGCACTACAGAGGTACGGAGATGGAAAGCCCAGTGTAGAGAACGCACCCGAGCTCCACTCAGACACGGGCGCGGGCGCATGTGGGCCCCATTTCCCTCCGGAGCCAACCCGCCTGCAAGATCAACAAGCCAAGGCGGGTTAAGTTAACCGGCCACAAACAACCCGCAGCTGACCGAAGACGAACAGAAGCGGTCCAGTAAAGGGAGCCCGGGAGCCGATGTGGACACCATAAAGGTACGGGGTTGGAAGAAGCCTAGCGGGGAGAGCACACCCGAGCTCGACCACACAGGCCCCATCTCCTCCTGGAGCCACTCTGCCGGCAAGGATCATAAAGGCAGGTCAAGATAGCTAACTAGAAACGCACGTGGCCGGCGGAGAGAACATACCCAGAGGCTCAGAGAAGCGGAGGCAAGCGAGATGGGCAGACAATATAAGGGGAAGCAGACCCTGTAGCGCCGGGACTGGCGGCGAACGGAATGCACACGCGGAGCAGAACCCACAGCGCCCAGCAGGCAGATCAGATATAGACTGGGATAAACAGAGCATGCAAGGAACGAGAACCGGCGCACACGGAGCAGTATTGACTACGAGCTAATCCACGCAAACAAAACGTGAAATGGGGCCGCCACCATCCTGTAGGTCTGAGAGGCCAGAGCCGCACAAGAACTACTGAAGTGCACTAAAGGAGGGTCGGTACGAAACAAGCCAAGGCACAACATTCAGCGCAGCAAGCTCCCCCGGCAGATAAAGAGGGCGCACAACAACTCACAGGACGGCTACAAATCCATAGCCGGGAAGCCCATGAACGGAATTCAAGGTACTGAGAGACTGCTAGGGCCAAAGCACGGACTGACCCGGATCCGCTGACCATTTAGCAGTACAAAGGCGAGTTCCATAGAGATAATGCCAAATCGGAAAACGGAGGGAAAATCTAAACAAACCAGCATAGAAGCCTTCACTAAAACACCCGGAAACAAACAACCTGTCAAGCCGGACACAGCAATGGCTACCTCAAGCACAACACAACAGGTGGGAAATACAAATGAAGGACCGATCCTAGAAGCAATAGCCGCCTTGAAAGCGTCCCTTGAGGCCAAAATGGACGCCGCGATAGGCGCCCTCAAGGCATCCTTAGAAAATAAACTGGACACTGTCATGGTAGATGTGGGTCTCCTCCGCCAGGACACCAGAAATCTGATGGACAGAGTAACAACAACGGAGCAGCAAGTGCAGCAAAACACCACAGATGTGGCGGTCATGCAAACACAAATGTAAGAGGTGATACAAAAGGTCAAGATCCTTGAACAAAGGGCGGAAGATGCAGAAGGCAGAGCACGAAGGAACAATATTGGAGCAGGAACTCTGTCCCAAGGCTTCACGGTGGAGAGGGCGCACAGAGCACTGACCAAAAGACCTCAGCCAGGCGCCCCTCCGAGAGCCATGATCGCCAGGATCATGAATTTCAAGGATAGGGAGAAGATAACACATTCTCAAGAGAAGGGGGAGTGATTACAAGGAACACCTCCAAAATTACCATCTATCCAGATTACACAGTCATGGTCCAAAAACAGAGAGCAAAATTCTGTCCGACGAAAGAGCGCCTCAGGACGGCAGGAGTGCGATGCATGCTCCTATACCCCGCCAAATTTAAGGTACTCCATCAAGGGAAATCATGGGTTTTTGACTCAACTGAAGATGTTCATACATGCATGGACCAGCAGCGCATCCCCCAGCAGAGACAAAGGAACCGGAATAACAACGAGAACCAGCCCCGGTGAGTGGAAACGTCAACTTTAGAAACAAGACGTCAACATAAAGTAAGGCCACTAAGCCAGATACAGAGCATGAAGGAACAACCTGCTTCAATCCAGCTGTGAAGGCTAAGGAAAACCACAACCCCAAAATGAACGTTTCACAAGTTCGGATGCCAGTTTGGAGGCATCACGCTGCGGCGAGCCTGTTCCACCTTGGCGGACAGAGCAAGAGAAGCGGCGAGGCCCGAGCAGGGGGAGGGTGGCTGGGCGTTAGTTTGGAAGTTTTGGTTTATGTGTTGGTAAGTAATAAGTTTGGCCGGCTGGCACAAGCCACTAACGGTGGGAAGGACAATTTAAGCACTCACAGAACAGTTAGAGTGAGAGGAGACCGGGAAAGCACACAGCAACCATCCGAGCGGAAACACCCCAGACGAAAAGGCAGAGAAGATCAAAAGGAGAGGAAACTGGGCGAGAAACAAGAGGAAGGCTATGGGACAGCAGAGCCTCAGTAAACAATATATAGATGGACCCTGACGAGATAATAGCAACCTGGAATGTGCGAGGACTCAACGCCTACGTCAAAAGACTCAGAGTGTATGCTTGGTTGAACAAGATGAAAGTCAAGATGGCAATGGTGCAAGAGACTCATCTAACATCAGAAAAGCAGGCCAAGGTGGGCAAGAAATGGGGGTCAAGTATACAGCACCACATACTTGAACTACGCAAGGGGGGCGCTAATTTGGATAGCGCCGGGAGTATCGTTCCAATTAATAAAGCAGGAAAGCGATCCAGAAGGACGACTAGTGTTGGTACACGGAATGCTGGAAAACAGGGAAATATGTCTGATTAACACCTACGCCCCAAACAACGATGCGTCAGAATTCTTTAGGGGCTTGGCGCCCGGACTGGCTCAATACAGGGAGCCCACGTTCATCTGGGAAGGAGATTTTAATTGCACCCTCGACCCGCTTCTCGACAGGTCGGACGACACAGGAAGCCAGCACCCCCTGCTAAGGAGCTCCAAAGGACCCTCGCACGACTGCAGCTGGTGGACATCTGGAGGCAGGTACACAGAACCGGGAGAGGGTATACACATTATAGTGCACCCCACGGCACATTCACATGAATAGACTACCTATTTACGGAGAATGAATCTCTGACAGAATTCACAGGAATTGACATAAAAGCACGCACACTCTCAGATCATGCTCCGATATTGGCAACATGGGCAAACACCCATAGGAAAACTCCAATACCAACGTGGCGCCTCCGAGCAGAGGCCCTAGGGGAGGTAGAACTGGAAGAACATCTGCAAGAGGTGATAGAAGATTACTTTGAACATGATGAAGGTAGCGTAGAAAGTAATGCTACGCTCTGGGATGCATTCAAGGTAGTGGTTAGAGGGGCAGCAATTGGGAAAACGGGAGGGCTAAAGGTAACAGTCATGGAAGAACTGGACAAACTAGAAAGGCAGATAAAAATGGAGGAACGGAGGGCAGAGAGGGCGGGAGAGGAACCCAGGGAACTGCTGGAGTTAAGAACAAGATGCATAGAATTCTGGGAGAAACTAGGGAAGCTGAATTATGGGAAATATTTACAGAGACTCCACGCAGAAGGAGATAAACCCAGCAGACTTTTAGCATGGCTCACCAAACAGGAAAACAAGAGGGATCCCATAGTCGTACTAAAAGATAAAACTGGGACAGAAGTCAGGAACCAGGAAGAAATAAACAATCTATTTGCTGACTTTAATGAACGGCTCTACGCTCCTAACCCAGAGGTGGAGCAGGAGGACATTGTAGACGCCCTAGCAGAGATAAGACTACCGAAACTAACAGCTGAACAGGACCAACTATTGGATGCCCCTATTACTGTAGAAGAAATCGAGACAGTGGTCTCTGAGCTCCCCTCGGGCAAATCTCTGTGCCCGGATGGACTTCCGGGAGAGTTTTATAAGACATATAAGAGCACTATAGCCCCAAAATTGCTAGAAACATACCAGGAGGCATACGAAACAACACAACTACCAAACAGGATGTCGGAAACAATAATTGTCCCGATCCTCAAGCCAGGGAAATCCCCAGTAGAGTGCGCCTCCTATAGGCCGATCTCCCTCATTAATCAAGACGCCAAGATACTTACCGCGGTCCTGGCTAACCGTCTGAAGGTAGTAATATCCACGCTGATCCACTTAGACCAGACAGGCTATGTTCCAGGGCGCAACACTTCATGGAACCTCCGTAGATTGCATCATGTCATAGATCAGACAAATCGGAGACGGGGCGAATGCGCAGTAGTGTCACTAAATGCTGTTAAACCCTTCGACTCCGTCAGTTGGAAATGGTTGCTGAGTGTCCTGGCCCACTTTGGTATGGGGGAAGGGTTCCTTATATGGATTAAGCTGCTGTATAGAGATCCCAGAGCAAGGGTGAAAACGGGAAAAAATATTTTGAAACCCTGGAGAATATACAGAGGAACCAAACAGATCACCTATTTGCGCTACTCCTTTGGTCAGGCGTCACTAGGCCAGGTGACATTGAGATCGCGCCAGGGCAGGTGAGGGGGAAAGGGAAATTGCGGGTCGGGGGAGGGGCAGTGCAATGCATAGGATCAACAGTAAAAAGTAAATAGAATAAATCAAAACCGTAGGTAAAAGTGCAGCTAGCCAGTGGCAAGTGCAGGGGTAAGTGCAGACATTAAGTGTCAAGAGCTGGTGGGGACTGGAGGGATACAGAAAAAGCCCTCAAGTACAAGGGTTGCTCGGGAGGCAGTGCAGATGTGCATGTGTGCAGCTGGTGGGGTGGGGGACTTGGGCCCGAGATCAGACGGTAGCCAGGTGACCAGTGCAGTTTCAGTCAGGAGTTCAGCAGGGAAGAGGAGGAGAGAAAGCAGAAGCAAAGATGAGTCTTGAGGTGCTTTCAGGAACTGGAGATGGTTCTCCTCAAGGTTCAGGGAGGCAGGGAGGTTGTTCCAGAGGGAGGCCCCAGCCGAAGAAAGAGATCTACCTCCAACTCGTTGCTTGGAGAAGCAACTAGCCCTGAGGGAGTTGGAGGCGGATGAGCGAAGAACTTGAGAAGGAAGATATTTCGGAAGAGAGAGTTGGAGGTTTGTGCCTCCATGCCCCAGAACGCCTTGTGGACGATGCGGAGGGTTTTGAACTTGATCCTCGCAGCCATTGGGAGCCAGTGCAGAGAGTTCTCAGTCCTGGAGAGATACGATCCCTGGGCTTGAGGCCAAGGATAAGTCTCACATTACTGTTCTAGGTGATTTGCGGAGGGTGGAGAGTAGAATCAGGCAGATTTAGAAAGAGGCTGTTGCAGTAGTCCAGCCTAGAGAGAACCAGAGCTCTGGAGACAGTGAGCTTCTGGGGAAAGGAGAGGAAAGAAGAATACCTCTGAGGTAACTTCTTAGAGACGTCAGAGATGTGAGGAGAAAAGGAGAGAGTGGAGTCGAAGATGACCCTGAGGTTTTTAGCCTCACAGGTGGGAGAAAGAATAGGGCCAAGAGAGGCCAGCCAGAGATCGACAGGAAAGGAGCGAGCAGGTGTGCAGATGAGGAGAACCTCAGTCTTACTTGCATTAAGGGAGAGATCATTGGCGGCACTTAAAAATTCTGTAGGGAGCTGCTGAATGTAGCTGCATTTAGAAAGTTGCCACTGGCAAATCTAGCTACATGTTAAGTTTAGCCTCTGTGTTGAACTCAGCTACAAACCAAGAAACATATCATGACACACAGGTATGCCTCACACTCCATGCCACCCACCCACACACATCTGCTATCATACTTTAAGACACGTCGCACAACACCTCTGCCACAAGAATGCAGCTATCCCAATGACAAAAATGTCACATAATCAGTCTTCTGCACTCGCATACATTCCAGTCTACCTCACATTACCCATCCACATGCCAGCGCGACATGGGTAGCTAACAGGAATTTGGCCACCCCTACCTACCTATTTTAATATTGGCCAAAATGCACACATTTATTCTAAACTCCTCTGACGAATTTGCCATACCTTGCACTTCGGTTCCCCGAGGGTGTTCAACCAACAGCGTTTTGGGGCCAGACCAATGGGAAAAGGTGCTATCCAAAATGACACATTACATACATTACTACACAAAACGATTAAACTTAAAAAGGAGAGGGCCACCAGGTGGTGCAGGCAAGATTGCCACCTGTTAGCCAAGCTCTGTAATCCCCCTTCCCGAAACAAGGTGGTGAGGCGAAGTGATTGGCTTCCAGTTGAGTTTTAATGGCGGTGAGGTGGAGATGACAGACAAGTGTGTCCCAGGAAGATCTTTGAGAGTGAAGCTTGCGTCCTGGATCCCTGTACAGAGCTCTCCATAAGAAGGTCGCCGGAGGGGTGGTGAACCTGCAGTCTGCAGTGAGGGTGGGGACGAGATACTGATGATAACCACCATGTTAGTTGGTGGAGGGGCCGTGATCTCCTCTTCATCAGCCCCCTGTTCATTCCTGGAGTCTAACCAGAGGAACCTCGGTGTATGCAGCAGTCCTTGCAACGCCGACTGGTAAGAGTGGGCTGAGACACGGGTGCAAATAGGCCTGATTGTGCCAAGAGGAGACCGGACAAAGGCAGCCCATAGCACAGTGGAGAATGAGTGAGGGCCTTCCGCGGATTGGGTGGCGACAAGGACGACATGAGGGGTGTCACTGACAATCGCAGGCAGCTCAAAGAGTCAAGAGAACATTGAGTCTGTGGCGCTGCTACCCCAGTCCCTGCGGAGTGACCTAGGGTGGGAGCGCCAGCCAAGCAGGCTCGCACAGAGGAAGCTTTGACCTGGAGGAGGAAGCAGAGGGGAGTTTGCAGGTGCCGAGTGAGGAGGAATGTCATTAAGAGACACCGTTGGTAAAAGAGACCACTGATTGGTGTCTCCAGTGAAAAAACCCCAGGGGCGATAGAGGAAACCTCAGCAGTGATGTACCAGTGCCTGACGCCCTCCTGTGTAGGTGAGGGAGGGGTAAGAGATTTTTTTTACGGTTGACCTTGCAACAGTATTGTTACCAATCTCTGGAAGCAATGGAAAGGCTAAAGACATTATCTCAATATACAAGGAAACTAATGTTTAACCAAACTATAGTCACGACTACAAAAGTTAGCTATCTTAATAGACAAGTGTGAACTGGACTAATATTTGAACGTATGCCTAAAAAGCTATCCCTGTCCCCCAGGAAGAACTCATTATCCCTAAAAGTAATGGACTGCCCCTAGCCTGAGCCTGTGGGCCACCTATCAAAGATGGATAGAAAAAGGTTTTCCCTCCATTAAACTACTTCTAAAAAATGCAAATAATCACCTGCATATTAGGGAACCACACAGCCTTAATCATTATGTAGTTTTTACAACTTCATATGCTGTCGCTCCCAACTAGGGGAGGTAACTCCCTTACTCCCTGAGATGACCCCTAACAGAAGTGAGTGACCAAAGGAGTTTTACCAGGTCCAAACAATCCTTCATAATTTGGGACTAGCCTTTGTTACATTCGGGTAGGGATTTTCATGTCACTTTATCCCACCCTCCCCCAAGTGTGAAACTCGTTCGCCATATTGCATTATACACAATGGGCCTCATCAGAATTTCGGCGGAGTGGCGAAAATGCAGCGGTAATGCTATTACCATGGCATTACCGCTCTGCCCAACTATGAACTTGCGGTAATTGTACCCATGGGAATGGGGATTTACCACCACCACGCCCACGCGGGACTGAGTTGCAGTAACGCTTTTAGTGTTGGGCGGTATGCCGGCGCATTTACTGCTGGGAAACCGCCCAAATCCTGATGACCCCTAATGTTCTTTATATATAAAATTAATGAAAAACAATCTAAAAACCATCTCGTTTGCCAACAGTATACACTGGGATATTTGTTTTCAGGTCGACCAGTTTCAGTGATGTATGCAATGTAGTGTCACCTTCACTATGACCAACATATCACATTTCATTGCTTCTGGGATCAACAAGAGAACTCCACTGCATTTCGCATATTCATATTCAATCTTCTACTTGTTTGAAGGAGGGACATACATGAAGGAAAGAAGGGATCTTTCCATCTCTTTTTTATTTCACAATCTCTTAGTTAACATCAACTGTTACCAAATAGTGAGCCACACATCAGGGCAGGCTTACCTGCCCTAGTTGTGATTGTATCATCGTATTCAGTGCATAGATGATAGAGGGAACTACTTCTAATGACTATTCCAGACGCTCACCATGTTCTCGCCAAGGTCAACACAGGTCTGAAGCATCTACAAAGATGATCAAAACAGCACAGAGATAAACTTTGTGTCAATGTGGCTCTTGATTCCTTTTCTACACATATTGCACCAATTCAAGCCTTATCTCTGTACTATTAAACTCTCACTTGCTCTCATCTCGTAATGGTAACTCAATTACCATCCTGATGACGCAGCCGTCCTCCTCTGAATAGTGTCCTACTGCCTCGGACAGCAGCCACCGCTTTGTTAGGCCGTTTTCTGCGCCGTCACATGTGTCAAGGCCGGCGTGACTCAACCATCAGTACTGATCTACCAATGCAGTTGGCCATCTTAAAGTGGTACTGCTGGGTCGAAGGAAGCTTTAGTAGTCTGATTTTTCAATACAACAAAAATGCAATTAAGCCAATCCAGTATCTCAGTTCTCATTATATTGAATATACTCAATGGAGTACATGTGTGTAATTCATTAGAGTGTGTTATCAAGCTGTAAAGACTTTCATCGTAATTGTTTTATCTTGTAAATATAAGTCACGAGAGCTGCCCTATAGGACAGTCTAGGACCTTCCCTCACGGAACTATCGGCCATCTTGGAATGGACATGCTTTTTCAAGCGTCCCTCCTGAATGTGGTTATTCCTTGTTATTAGAGGAATACAGAGTCGAATAACTCATGAATGGTCATGATAAATGATGTCTCAATAGATGTCAGATTATGTGAATATCTCTTATGGTGAATATCTTGTGAGGGACCGATTATGCATAAAGATCCTAAGCCACTCTGTAATATATCCTATGAATTTTGGTTCTTGCAGGAACTTTAAAATGCAAGGGTTTGGATTTGGGACCAAACTGATCCTTTTTTGTCACATTTTGTATAAAGACAATATTTTCTAAATGTCCTTGGGTCTGCTTTTAGAGGTCATTGTGAAAACTATTCCCTGTGGTCCTTCCACTGTGAATCTGTGCTTTCAGATTTTGTATCCTTTATTACTTATATTTGCATGACCACTAGGTCATGCCACTGAATCTCTTCATTCAGAACCTGGGTGGATGTTTTCAGTCTAAAACTCCACAATTATTCTTTACGCAACAACATTGCAGCAAAATTACCACCCTTTTTTGGTGGGTAGATCTTTTCAAGTATTGTCCAATTGAGTTCCTCTGCCGATGTCCCTTCTCAACAAAATGATGCACTAATGAGGCACTCGTCTTTTTTGTCCTGATACAGGATTTATGTTCAATAATTCCTTTTTTGATGGGTCTAGCAGTCATGCCCACATATTTGAGGCTGCAAGGACAGAGTATGAGGTAAATTACACCTTCTGTATTGCAATTAGTAAAGTATTTTTGTATCCAAGGTGTTTTCCATCCACAGTCTATTGCCTTAGTAATTTTTGTCTGTACACACATTGTAAATGATCTGCATGTCCTGTGATCTCTCTAGGATTTCATAGTTCTGTTTGGTTGAGGGTGTCACCCCCAAACCCCCAGGCGTTCATCTCGCTGAACTGCATGCCCTACTAGGTCACTAATGTACTCTTACGTCCTGTCCCCTTTCTTCCATACTGCATGGGCGTCCCTTCCAAGGGTCGGGAGACGGAACCTTTTCCACCAGAAAAAAATGTTCTGCCTCTTTAAATTTAGAGGCGCGCGTGGGTGCGGCCCAGGGAGAATGCGCTGCCGAATTCACCAGAGCGCCTGAGTTTGGCTTCGGCCATGTAAGTCCATGCGCAGATACTTCTTCTCTTTGTCTTTTTTGTCTTTTTATCATTCAGGTGCTCGGTTCTCCCTGTGCATGTCGACTTCCACAGGTGTCCATCCTGCAACGGGCTCTTCTCAACTTCAGACCCCCACGCCCTCTGCCTACGTTGCCTTGGCCACCACACACAAACACGGTGGTGAGGGAACAACACACGCGAAAGGAGCTGATAAAATAAGAGAAGTGGATTCAAAGCTAGTCGCCAGTGGCCGATTTGGAAGTACCATCTACAGACCTTGAAGAAAATAAGAAAAGGACCGTGATTATAATAGAACCCGGTCTTGCAAGGTATACAATTGTTGGGAAGCAAGGACCCATGAAGTATAATGGACTGATGCCAAGATCTTACCCACCTGCGCCGATTGAGAAGTGCAGAGACCTGGGCTTACCCTACCGGAACATACAACATACAGAAGCTTTGTTGTCTTTTTGTCCTGAAGAAGGTTGCTACACCAAGAAGACCCCAAGAGTGGTCATGAGAACAACTGAAACACGTGTAGACATTTGATCTGTGAGAGCAATTTCTGCACAGATGGGTTTACCTAGCAATAAATCTGAACCCAGATGAATTATAATAAGAGTGGTGTTATCTAACCAAATGGGGTTAGAGTGAGAATATAGAGTGTATGAATGGAATGAAGAATGAGAGAGAATGAGTGGTAGTTTACTTTGATAGGTGAGTACGGTCTTGAATGTGTGTTCTGAATATATCAATTTTTTCAGACACAGAATACAGATAGTAAAAATTATAAATTTAAAAAAAAATGTGTATTGGATAATATGTATTGTTTTTTATGCGCAAAAATGTGTATGACACAATAAATTGATTTTATGTTTTGAATTAATTTGATGGTTGGTCAATATTTGTAAAAAGACCACATATGATTAGAAAAGGTCACCCCTCTCCCCGATTGGTCCAATTTATATTGTTTCATCAGACCACGTTTGGCAAGCTTGTACAGCGTGTGGCTCGCTGTCATCGAAATCGCATGAAGAACAGACTAGCCAGGTGGAGGGAGCTCTTCCAGAAGTCGCCTTCCGAGGACCTCAAGAACTTCATGAAACACTGAGCCAGGCCCAAGGTAGGGCCGCTATTTTCCATCGCACCCCGCAAAGGAGACTCCTTCCCAAGGACTCTCCCACGCGGGAGGGACCGTTCAGGTCTTTGTACCAGCACGTGCACCGAGGCTGCTGCAGCTACCGGCCTTCGGGCCGAGGGATTCTTGGATCCTCCCGGTGGCAGTGGTGAGGGACCGGAAGGTTCTTCTACCGGATTATCATCCGAGGGGCTCCGTCCTTGTACCAGCAATATGGCAAAAGGGGCTACACCCTAGTACCAGCAATACGTCCGAGGGGGCGCCCAAATGCAACTCTACTGACCCCTGGGTCGAGGGTGTCACACCTACCGGGCCTAGGCCAGAGGAGCAGGGTAGGCCGTGAGATCCACACACAAGAGTCTTGGAGGAGGCTGGGCCCAGCGAGCCGAGCAACACATTGCAGGCACGTGGCTGGCAGCTCAACAAGATGGCTGCCGTGTCAGACCGAGACGTCTGACGCCATTCCAGGAGTTCGGTGAGGAATGAGTGCCAAGGTGGGACTGGCCTCAACCAGGTAGGTGACCTACAGCCTATCCTTCTTATGTGCAGGGCATCCATACAGGCAGGGTATGCAGCCGCTCCAGCTGCTCCCAGCTACCCGTCAGTACCCCCTACCACCTCTCCGACCAGTGAAGAGGGGTTCTTTGAGAGGTTGCTCAGGCTCAAGAAGTCACATCCGATCGGGGTTATCCTCAAGGACGCCATCAGGGAGTCCTTGAGGATATCAACATAAGCTTGTCCCGTGTACCGTTGACATCTGCTGCAAGACAGTCGTGCTGTTGTTTGCGGTCTTAGGCTCTCTTCCATGAAGGTTCTGCGGGCCTGGGATGGAAAGGGCAAGGTCACTTCTCTCTTCGCCACCCTCTCGATTCCTGACGCCTTTCACCTTCTCTAGAACTGCCGCGCCTGCGTAGCTACGTCGTCGCTCTGTCTGCCATGCTCGCCTTGCTCGTACTGTGCTCTTTTACTCCACCTTTTATCCGTTTGGGGAAGGGAAGGGCCATCAGGTGTGTGTGCTTCTGGTCAGTTGCCTGATTTTGCCTGACCCTTGTATTGGGACATGTCAGGTAAACGGCTCTGTTGTTAGTCCGTTGTCCTTTGTGTTGTGCGAAAGAGTTGGTGTTGGAAATGGGATGGGGGGGAGTGGTTTGGAATGTCCTACATAAGATTATGGGGAAAAAAGGTGTTAAAGGAAGGGGGATACCGCGTCTTACCTGTCAGTGTCTCACTCTCACTCCCACTACCTGCGGTCCCCCATCCAGGTGATCCACCCCCAGGATATGGATCCAATAGAGATGGACATGTCATGGCCGCCTAGATGACTAATCCCCGGGGACTAGCTAGGGAAACACCTTCACAGGTTTCTCACATGGGCCTTGCGGATTATGTATCCAGATACGCCTGATCTAAATTCAATTTGAGCTAAAACGATGAACTTGAATGATGATCCTGCTGAACACATCAAGTTAATTGAGGAGATGTGGAGGGCAGAAGCGGGAAAAGCATGGCACAAGAACATGGTGCTTTTTTACCACATGCTGATGAAGGGACTTCACAAAGAAGTCAAACACGATTTAGATAAAGTGGTAGGGATGTAGGTCAAGGGTTGGCCCGAGATTCAAGCACATATTGTGCATTTTTGCAAAAGAAGACAGGCAAAAGCGAGGGAGAGTGGCACACAAAGCAGAGGCTAGGCTTGTTCAAAAGAAATTGGTGAATATTTTTGTAGAAGGGGCAGTAATTATGATTTCTATTGTGGGACTGCAGTGGCAATCGGAACAACAGGGACACAGTGAGCCGGGTATGAAACGGGGGTGGATGGACAGGATATATCCACGGTCAAAGATGAGAGGGTTTCTGAGGGGCAGGAGAGAATTTCCACAGGGAAGTGGGTTATTTGGCGGGTTTGGGGGAATAGGTCTGCGATTTAATGGGCCAATGGCAAACAGTTATGGTATTCAGTGTTGGTCGTGTGGAAGGTTGGGGCAGGTGTCACGGGATTGTTGTAAACGGCCACAGTACTTTAACAAGGGAACTCAACAGATGCAGGCCCAACCCTGTCATATGCCTGGGCTCTGCGCAACCTCAGCAGGCACGGGTTGAACAGAACCCAGTGACTGGGGCTGCACAGACCTTCAGGATCCCACCAACCATGCCAGCACAAGTGTCAGTGTAGACATGGGACACAAATTCTTTACCCCAAGGAACAGTTACACACTACACTGGAACAAGTGTTTTCGGGGAAATCCTTTTTCTCTCACAGTGCTAATATGTACCAGGAGTAGGACAGCTGTAGGGGAGGCAAGGTATCACAAGTATGACACTGACAAAATGGGTACAGTTTGTAAAACCTTTATCAAAATTGTTGGGATTGGAGAAACTCCTATTTTGCCATATAACTAAGATGGGAGTAGTCTTGACCCTCAAATAATAAGTAACGCAGTCCTAGTGGAGTCCATCAAATCAAGGTTTGCCTTTGTCCTGGAAACCCTGCTTTGTTCAGAGTGTGTCTTTGGGTTCTGCCTTTTATTTGTGTGAGGAGAGATAATTGGTATCAGGTGTATGCACTTAGAATCAAGTGCCTGACTTTGCCTGACTCGATTAGCGGGACATGTCCGGTACGATGTGTGAAAGTTAATGCTGTTACTCTGTCACCCTCTTCCTCGGCCCAGTGTTTGGGCAAAGAGAAGGGGAGTTGGGACCTCAGAGCATTCTAAAACATAGGATGTGTTGGATGAACAAAATAGGGGGGAATACCGCATCTCACCATAGGCTGATTCACTCCCATTCCCCAAAGACCCCTAACCCAGGTGATCCTCCCACACTGGTCCACCCCGAGGAACTGGGTTCAAAAGCAATTGCCGCTGGCCACCTGTATGACAAGTCCCCAAGGACTAGCGGGTGAGACACCCTTTGGTTTCTCACACAGCCCACAGGGGTCTCTGATGTGTTCAGTCCTGTCTGTTACCACTGATCTGAAAAAGGAAATCAGGATAGGTGTTAAGGTAGGTGACCAAACGTTATCATTCATGGATGGCCCAGTGGCTGTAAAATTTTGCATGAAGGAAGGCGAGTTTGTCTTGTCAGGCAAAACGATGGACAGACGGGGGTTTTCAGGTGCTATCCTGTCCGTTTCTTATACTGAAGATCTTTGAATCAAGGCGATTAATCAAAATTTATCAGTCCCTTTGTTGCATTGTATGGACACCCAAGAGAATATTTGGGGAAGGGACATCCTGTGCAAGTTTCAGATGTTGATTGCCTTTACGAAGGAAGGTATTGTATGCTCAACTCCAGGGTTGTATCCGGTAAGGGAAGCAGTTTATTCATTTAATGTATTTATTTATTTGCATTTGTAAAGCACCAACTGCCCTCGGGTATCGCGGTGCTATTAAGAAGGCTTACTTAGTTACATAAATGCATTTGAAGGCATATAAACATGTTGCATCATACAGTTACAAAAAATGCTTAACATTGGTCACAAAGATATGTAGGCAAGTATATGGTGACAACCACATCTTAGATGGCGGCTGCTACATAAGTTGGGGGGTCAACATCGGTAAGCAAGAGCATGGGACCAGCCACATGTTCCATGGTTTGTTTGGTTTTTTTGTTTTTATTACTTGTATAGCGCACCAGACCCAGGGGTAACCGGGCGCATTTTAAGACAACTCACAGCTTGGTTACAAATCACGTGGTAAATGAAGAACAAGATATATACATAGAATATACACAAAGGGCAGGAATAATGGTACCCATATTTACAGTCCTACTCAGGCAGGCCGTAACTGCTGGGAGGTAGGTGTGTGCAAAAAGGCCGGAAGGAGATGGGCATGTGGGATGGGTCCAGGCAAATTAGTGGTCTGTTATTTGTCTACGTCTTTGATCCACTTTGTAAGGTTATGTCGGAAAGTCGGGTATGGTTGATCTGTCCGCAAGGTGGGTGGTAGGGAGTTCCAAAGTTGGGCTGCTTTAACCTGAAAGCTACAGCCACCGACTCTGGACAGTTTAAATCTGGGTATAGAGATGTTGTTCGAGTGGGCAGATCTGGTAAGTCTTGTTGGTTTGGTTCTCATGAATCTCGCAGAGAGGTAACGTGGTGCGGCATTATTTAGGCATTTGTAAACAAGAGAGGCCACTTTTAGTTGGATTTTCTCCTGAGTGGAGAGCCAGTTGTTGGCTCTTCTAGGTTCGTTGATGTGGGCTCTCCTGGGAATACCTAGTGCTGCTCTAAGCGCGTTATTCTGCAGGATTTGAATTCTTTTGATAACTTCCTTATTGGCGTACTCACAAATAAGGAAGTTGCAATAGTCCAGCTTCGATAAAACGAGGGCTCTCGCAAGTGTGATGCAACTATTGTTGGATAGAAAGGGTTTGCCCGCTCTTATCAATTTGCAGGTGTATGCGGTGGCAGAAGCCATCGCGTTGACCTGCTTGTTGAAAGTGAGGGTGGAATCCAGGTAGAAACCCAAAGTTTTTACTGCGTGAGCGGTTGTGATTTGGTTATTATCGATGTTAAAAGAGGAGTAGTTGGGGCCCAGTTTTTTGAGGGTAGAGGGTGTGCCCATGATAATGATTTCAGTTTTGTCATCATTCAGGCATAGTCCGTGAGTGGCCATCCATGCCTGGATGATGAGATACACCCGGTTCACCAAGGCCAAATCCTTGTCGTAATCACCAGTAAGTGGTAGGAGAATCTGAGTATCATCTGCATAGTTAGTGTAGGTGATACCAAGAAGGTCCAGATCATCGAAACGGGTCTTCATGAAAATGTTGTAGAGTGTAGGAGAAACGCACGATCCCTGGGGCACGCCGCATGTGATAGGGATAGAGTCTGCTGCAGCCGTGGTGGAGAAGACTCTCATGGTCCTATTATTGAGGAAAGATTGGATCCAATCAGTGGCTTCTTTAGAGAAGTGTGCGGCCATGTCCAAGTGCCTGCAGAAGACCTTGTGGTCAACACGGTCAAATGCCGCTGATAAGTCGAAAAGGAGAAGTAAGGCTAATTTGCCTTGATCCCTTAGCTCATCGATTTGCGCCTTTAGGTCTAGGAGGGCTGTTTCGGTCCCGTGCTGTGGACAGAAGCCAGATTGCCGTACTCCTAACAGGTTGTTGGATTCAAGGTGTTTTTGAATTTGTGAGTTTGTCACTTTGTCTATGATTTTTAGGAGGAATGGCACGGTGGTGATTGGCCGGTAATTCGTGGGTATGGCTGGGTCTAGCGTCTGTTTTTTGAGCAGTGGGAGTACCCATGATTCTTTTAGGTTGCTTGGTATCGATCCTGATGCGAATGAGGCATTAATGAGTTTTGATATAAAGGGAGCCAGGTCTCTGGCTGGGTCCTTTATCAGTTGGGCTGGACATTGGTCCCCCTGGCAGTTAGATGGTTTGAGTGACAATATGATTTTTTCAGTCTCAATAATTGATACTTTGCAGAACCTGAAGCGAGGAGTGTCAGTGTGATTTTTAGGAGGGGTGCTGGTAATCTTGGGCTGCGTATCCAAGCTGAGCAAGGATTTTTTAAATGACAATTTTGGATTGGAGAGTTGTCACTTTGTTAGCTAGGGCTTGCTGAATATTGGTGCACCATAATTTATCTTTGACGCAGTTGTCTGGCACTGGGAGAGGAGACTCTATTTCCTTTAGGATGATGAAGAGTTCCTTCATACTAGAGTTGGCTTGGGCTATTCTAGTGTTATAGGTTTCCTGTTTAGCCGACAGTATTTCCTTTTTGTAAATGGTAGATATATCCCTCGGAGTACTTTTATTTTCTTCAGTAGGTTGTAGTTTCCATGCGACCTCGCAGTGTCTTTTTTTAGTGCGAAGTGATTTTAGGTATGGGGTGAGGTGTCCTTTGGGTTTACTTTGTCTCATTTTAAGCGGAGCAATTGAGTCCAGTGCAGAGGACATGATTTTGTTATACTCGTTCACTAGAGTTTCAGGGTCCAAGTTGTCTGGTAGTGAATTAAGTGTAGGGAGGATAAGAGGGAGTAGGTTATCTGGGGTGATGTTTTTCTTATTCCTTGTTGGGATAGATGGGGCAGGTTGGGCTAAGGTGGGAGTAGGTCTGTCCGTTTCTAGAGCAAATATTATAAGGTGGTGGTCTGTCCAAATTTGGGGGGAGATCGATAGGATCGATAGGATCTGGTGGCAGCTACAAACAGTTGCGTGGTGAAAGCTAGTATGCATATACAAGGTGCCAGCCAAAGGTTACATGGCGGCAACAGCACATATATGCGACGTCAGTGTCAATAGGTAAGTGCGTGGCTGTCATGACCCTTGCCCCTGCCCCTCACTGGCAAGTCAGCCTTCCAGTTAGGGTCAGGTCAAAGGCCTTAAAGCCTCATCCAAGACTCTCTTGGAGTCAGTCCTGGCGCCTTTGGCGCCAGGCTCATAACCATCATGAAGACCAACATTTGAATGGGACTATTTAACGTAGGGGGGTTCAGCCAACATGGAGGCACACACATAGCTCAGTTAAAAGGAACTGAGCAATGCGGTCTAGTCTTTTGGGTGTGGCAGGCCTGGGACTATTCCACCTGGACTACTTTACCTAAGACTATTTAAACCGCACCCAAACAGCAGAACATGCTTTGCGTTATTCTGCTGTGGGCAACGTAACGCTCACTGTGTCCAGTTCTTTAATGCCAGCTTACCTGAAACGAAGGACCTGCAGAGAGAGAAAGAACACTAGGAAACTTACCTGGAACAGTATCCTGTCTTCAATCCATTGCCGACTTCAGTTCCACTCACCTGAAGGTATGAACTCCATCATCCGGCACTGCATGCATCCTGTAATACCATAAACTGGAAAGAGGAGAAAGAAAGACAGCATTAGTAAGCGTTTACTCACGTTTCCTCCCGAATGAAGAAAACCACACAATTCTTACCTGGGTAGTCATCTCCTGGTCAGTATCACTGCTGGAACATTACGGCGCTCGGCGAGGAACATCGCAACCTGCAAAAGACACAGGTTAGCAATATAAAAGGCGAAACAGCGCTGCGCATCGCGCATTACTCACCGGACAGCATCACGTACACTGCGCTTTCGCCTACCGGCCCATGCTCATCTTCCAACTGCATATAAAGACTGTAAAGCAGCCAACCTACAGAGTCTGGTAGGCCTGGATTCCCACAGGGGGGGCTTGCACCAGTGAAGTAACTTGGTCGCTGCTCGCCCCCCACATCTACGCGCCCCTGCCATGAGGAGCAGGTCGGAGAATCCAACTTTTACAATATTATTAAGAACCATCTTTAACCAGAGGCCTTACCAAGGGACCGGGAGAGGGTTCGAGAGTGCAAATCATCTAACCAGGGCTGGGTGGCGTCCCCGTGGATACCTGGTGAGCGTAACAGTGGTGCCAGGCCCAGAATACAAAGGAAGCAGGCTACACATAAATGCATGGTTGCTGTCAGCATAGAATAACATGGAGCCAACCCCATGTTACACGGTGGCAAGTGCATACTAGTACACAGGTTCAAATCAATGGTCAATAACGTGGAGCCGGTTATTGACCATTAATTTGCGTAGCTGCCCGTCTGGTATGACGGGCAGCTACGCACACTTACTGGGATGGGACGAGAGGGGGGGGAGTGGCACCGCAAGGTATACAGGCGATCGACTGAAAGGGGGGAGGCAGACACACATACTGGCTACAACAGGGATTTGGGGGGAAGCAGGCACACATACTGTCTACAACATGGGGATGGGAGAGGCAGGCACACATACTGGCTACAACGGGGGGTGGGCGGAGGCAGGCACACATACTGGCTACAAGGGGGATGGGAGGAGGCAGGCACCAGGCACACATACTGACTACAACAGGGGGTTGGGGTGCGGCAGGCACACATACTGGCTCGCGTTATCAGACCTATTGTAGTGACAGTTTGATTAGGGGGGTTCCCGTGCATGCACCATTGTTTCTTTATGAGGTGATGGTTTGTTAAATTGGGTCGGGGATCAGAAATCCAGCCTGGCGGTACAATTTGAGTTCTTATTTCAGCCTGATGTGCCACAGGAATAAAGCAAGGCACCACATTTATGATTTTCTCAGAGGCTGTAGTGATCAAGAAGAACAGGGTGGGTCTCTCAGGCACAGATGAGGAAGGCGGAGAATTGTGCACAGTTCTGTGCATCAATCTGACCTTGTTGCTGAGGGACGTGTCCGACAAGCAATTGTTCGAAGACACTGAAGACATAGGAGAGATTATCTTTGAAATTGGGGTGCCTTGCCAGATAGCGATAGAGCAAATGGACATACCACAGACCATGCTCATCATTAAAATTACATCGCCAATTTTGGAAGGAGGATTTGGGAAAGGTAGTCCTCATGATGTTTGGCTGCTAAGGGAGTGTTGGAGCAGTGAGAACAAAACTGAAACCTGGTGTGATATTACCTTGGGTAAAGCAGTACCCAAGGTCTAATGAAGAGGACAAAAGTATTTGTGAGACCAAGGCATAATACAACCGTCTGTGTGTCCATGCAATACGGCTATCTACCCTGTGAAGAAAGCGAAGGGCTCCAGCTGGAAAATGGTTCAGGATTTGCGCCCCCTCGATAATATTGTTGAGGCGGAATTCCTGCTGGGTCTGAATCCTGCCACCATTCTCTGTAACATCCTACTGGGTCGACCCACGTCACAGTAATTGATTTTAAAAATGAATTTTTCCTCTTCTCCCTTGCACCCCGATTCTCAGTACCTCACTGCGTTTACGTATCGTGGTCAGAGATTCAAGCACATACAAATGTCCCAGGGGTTCTGTGAATCTCTGAGTGTTTTTAACAGGGTGTTCAGATGGACTTGGGGAATTTACACGTGCCCCGTACCGTTATTCAGTACTGTGGATGTAGCAGTTCAGAGAAGGAGTGTCGAGAAGCCTCTATTACATTCCTCACCCTACCCGCAGGGAAGGGGGTACAAAGCCTCACCCTACCCGCAGGGAAGGGGGTACAAAGTGGACAAAGAAAAATTTCAGTACTGCCAGACAGAGGTAGTATATTTGGGGCAAGTAATATCACCTGCAGGAAGGAAGGTAATGCCGGAGAGAGCCAACGCAGTTCAGAGTACGCCTCAACCAGTTACGATGAAACAGATGCTGCAGTTTTTGGGGCTCTGTAACTAACTCATGGATCTTCGATTACTCTAGTTATGTGAGGCCTTACTGAAAGGACTCAAGTAAGTGCAGAAGGTGAAAGGTCCGATAGAGGGGTCTGAGGAAATGGGGACTTGCTTTCAGGAACTCAAAGCCACGCTCAGCAATGCTCCGGTCTTGGCAAGCATGAATTACAAGAAGCCATTTTATCTGTTTTCCCATTTGAATCGGCAGGTGATGACAGCGTTCCTGACCCAGCAAACATCTCTAGGCCACAAACCTTTAGCGTGCTATAGCAGACTCCTAGGACTCACAACTGGCACACATGAAGATGCAGTACTTTTATTTTTTGTCACAGTAATAGACTTGGAAACAACACAAGCCTTCGGCACCATAGTACCTGATGACGGAACACTCTGGTCATCCAGGGACCCTTGGTGCGTCTTATCACCCCACACATCCGCAGTGTCAGCGTCCGAAACGCAACCTGCAATGACAGAGCTCGGCCCAAACTCCAAAAAGCTCTCTTCCGCCGACGTACGTCTTGTAGCACAATCATTTGTCACATATGCCGTCCTCCGAGCCAGCGAATGACGCACATGCTCCTGACAGTTAACTGACATCCATTGAGCCAACGGGCATCCTCATGACAGCTAGCCACCTCCTTTTAATGCCCTGATGTCATTACAACACTGCTGAACTCGGAGGCAAGATGTTCACTTGTCTGCCTCTCCGGAGCCGCGCAAGGGGTGAGAGACATGCAGAGGCGATGTGCATATGGGGCAATGCTAACTTGAGCCACAATACCCCAACCACTGCGCTGCTGTTTCTTGGGCAAATCTTTTCCCCTTTCCATGCAGAACAGTACTGTTTCGCCCTCCGTATTAATTCCATTGCTACTTCCGTCCGACATCGCCAGTTATTGACACTTAAAAGCAGCCCCTTATATTGCGTAGCACAAAATAGGTGGAACTGGGCCGTACAATCGGGAAGGGAGGCCTTTAACCTCGGCCAACCGTGGCCCTCTGGGGTCCGGTGGATGTCTCCACGGCGCTGCGTTGCTCCCTGTTTCCTAACGCAATGCCTAAAAAGCTGCGTTTGCATTGCTCTCAGCTTCGTTACTCAACGCCCTGACAGCTGCGCCTCCCGCTACCTGTGCTCCTCACCTCTCCCTCTTTATTCCACCGCCGCACAGCAGTCCCATTGTCATTGCGACGGGGACCAGCTCTGGAGCAGCAATACTTTAACATTGAGGCCCTAGCCACTTCAGATCCTCGTTGCCAGTGATGCGTTTAACGCTTATGGTGGTATAGACTGCAACAAGACACTTATGGTTAAACGTAGGTTTACTAGGTTTGAAGGTTCACATGGGCAGCAGGTGGGTACCTCAAGTAAACACATAAATTACAAGTAGGTTAAGTTGTTATGTAAGGAGACATTCACCGGCCCCTCACTCACTCCAGCTCCAGATCCCAATTGAAACTAGATGGAATCGCCAGGAGTCTTGCAACATAACATTCCATATTCAGATTAACCCAACACATACACAAATAGGATTAGGAAAGCCAGGTGTAAAACACAACAGAAGGCTTCTTTAGCATAGGGAGAAAAGAGGCATGCTTTAAGATAGCAGGGAAAGTTGAAGAAGGAAGAGAAATATTAAAAAGTGATGTTAAGTAGGAATGAAAGAAGGATAGACAAAAGGTATAAGTGGGGAAGGAATCTGGTTGGCAGGGGATGCTGTGAGATGAGCGCGTGCAAGCAGAAGGGAAGTGTCAGAGGTAGATATAGATATAGTTAAAAAAGATCAATGAGCAGCTTTGTGATCAGATAGAAAGTGGCAGGGAGGAGTATGGGAGGTGTTAATTGAAGCACAACGAGAAACCACCTTTGATGAGAGAAAAGAAGCTAAATCTGAAGCAGAAAGAGGAAGAAGAAGAAGCATAAGGAGGAGAAAGTAAATGGGAAAGAGTCTGGAAAAGACATTGAGGATCAGCTGACTGAGAGTGAAGGTTAGAATTAAGATTATAGAATTTTCTTTTTAAAATAGCAGTTATTATAGTGCACATTTAAAACGATTTTGTATCTAAGTTTTAACCAAGTCTACAACCTGTGGCTTACCGAGTGCCTTGGGCTGCGACACCCGGGGAACCTCACCATTGACTAGGCTAGATAGAGATGATGGGAGTTGTAGTCCAAAACATCTGGAAAGCAAAACGTTGCAGACTCCAGTTCTAGCAAGCGTCGTTTTTTCTTGATTTATTCATTTTTTTCGGGTAAAGTGCTTGCAGTAGTGTCTGTTTTTGACCTGTGGTATTTGTTAGTAAGAACATTATTCTCACGATTCCTGTTGAGTTTAGTATTATTGTATGATATGTCATTTATTACACGCCTGTACACAAGTGTTTCTAGGCGTGACAAGAAAAGGAGGGGGAAAAAGAAGGACGACAAAACTGCGATCTTACTAGGCCTTGTGTCATTAAAATCGCACAAGTGCGGGGAAGAGGGAGGGGAGAAGTGCTGGAGGGAAGGGAGAAGCGCAGGTAACTCAATAAGGGCTGCCAGAGGGTGGCTCATAAGTGCAGTGAGAAGGGACTGTAGGGTTGCAGATACAGACTGTTAAGTGCATGGTGGGGCCTGGAGCTAGTGCGAGGGCAACTGGACAGGCAGGAGCCTGGGCCTGAGTTCAGTGGGTGGCCAGGTGACCAGTGCGCATAGCAATCAGGGAAATCAGCTGGGGAGAGGAAGAGAGAAAACTGAAACAAAAAGGAAGGTCTTGAGTTGCTTGCAGAACCATAGGTGGTTCTACTCAAGTTTGAGAGAGACAGGGAGGCTGTTCCAGAGGGATGCCCCAGCCAAGGAAAGAGATCTGCTCCCACTCTCCTGACCCTCAGAGATTTGGAGATGGATGAGTGGAGATTTTGAAAAAGAAGATGTTCAGGAAGAGAAAATTCGAGGTAGCGCGGTCCCAGGCCACAGAAAGCCTTGTGGACGATGCAAATGGTCTTGGACTTGATCCTTGCAGCCACATGGAGCCAGTGAAGAGATTTCAGAGCTGAAGAGATTGTATCCGATATGAGAGGCAGGCAGATTTAGAAAGAGGCTGTTGCAATAGTACAGCCTAGAGAGGACCAGGGCTGTGGAGACACTGAGCTTCTGGCGGAAAGTGTAAAAAGGCAGAATATCTGAGGAGGTGCAGCTGAAAGCGTGATTTCTTAGAGACGTCAGAGATGTGAGTAGAGAAAGAGAGGGTGACCAAGGTTCTTAGCCTCACAGGAAAGGAGCAGGAAGAAGGACCAGGGTGGGCGGCCAGAGAGAGGGGGAAAAGGAAGGAGCAGGTGTCACGATGAGGAGGATCTCAGTCTTACTGGCATAAAGGCAGAGATCATTGGCGACACACCATTCCTGAATTGCAGCCAGACAGTCTGGTATGAGAGAAGGAGCAGAGGTGGAAGAGGGTAGCCTGAAGGAGAGCTTGGTGTCATCCACATAACACTGAAAGTTAGAGCAGAATATGGCGATGTTTTGGGGAAGAGGTGCCAGGTAGTGGTTGAAGAGCCAGGGAGATAGGGAGACCCCTGGGGAACACCACAAGTAGAGAGAGAGATAGACCTGTGAGGGTCGGTCAGTGAGTAAGGAGGTCAACCAGGCTAGAGCCTGACCGGTGATACCTAGGTTATCACGAGGCGATTGAGCAGAATAGCATGGTTGGCCATGTCAAAAGCGGAGGATAGATCAAGGAGAATGAATACAGAAGGAAGATTAGAATCAAGATTAGAGAGCAGGTCTTCACGGGTGTTCAGGAGAGCAGTTTCCATGCTTCTGGCAGCTTTGAAGCCAGACTGGTCGTTGTGGAGACAACCAGCAGATTCGGTATGCAGTTTAACTGGGAGATGGCCAGCTTTTCTAGGAGGTTGCCCAGGAGTGATGGAGATCGGGCGATAGTTAGCCGCAGAGGAAGGATCAGCAGAGGGTTTCTTAAGAAGGGGGTGCACAAGGGAGTTCTTAAGAGGAGAGGGGAAGGTTCCAGTGGCAAATGAGTGATTGCAGGAATTGGCCAAGTTCTGGATGAGCAAGGGAGAACCTGCTTTGACAAGACTTTCATAGATCTTACTTGTCTAGAAACATTGTCAGGGGTCAACAGGGGAAAGGAGGAGAAAGGAGGAGGAGAAATGGCCGAAGACGGGCCAGGGGTGGTAGAGGAGGAGGAAGAGGAGGATGTAGAGGAAGAGAGAGTGGACGGGATGTCCTGAGTTTTTGTGGTGAAATGAGAAGCCAGAGCCATGCAGAGGGCCTGAGAGGGAACAAGAGGGGTAGAGCCTGCAGCAGGATTGGCCAGCTTCGTGCAGATTTTGTAAAGTTAGACTGAGTTGTTAGATGCTGTATAGTCGCAGGCTTGGATGAATGCTCTCTTCTTAGAGAGGACAGGGAGACTTTAGTGCCTTTGGAGCAGGTGGCAGGCCGGTTTATCAGAGGGTGCCCGGCAGGCCGGTTTATCAGAGGGTGCCCGTGATGCCTTCCACTTGCGTTTAAGGGTGGCGAGGTTGGAATTGTACCAAGAGTTACACTTGGATGTGTGCTTCAAACGGATCCTCTTGACAGGTGCAAGGACGTTGACCGTGTTAGAGATAGAGAGATGATGGTTAGAGAGGGCTTTGTCAGAGTGTGAGTCAGCCATATGTGTAGGAGGAGGAGAGAAACTGACACATGCTTCATGGGCCGGATACCTGAGAAGGCAGGTAGCAGTGCTGGGGTCAGCTTGACCTGAGGGTTAGAGAGAGAGAGAAGTGGGAGGAAAGGAGTTAGTGATCATTCCAAGAGAGAGGAGTGTTGAGAGGGTTAGAGAGGGGGAGGTCAGAAGAGATCAGAACATCCCGGGTGTGCCCTACAGAGTGAGTCGGCCAAAGGGAAGAATAGAGAGAGCGATAGAGAGAGTTGCAGAGGTTGCGAAACAGCCCCAAAGAGGGGCTTGTAGCATCCAGGTGGATGGTCAGGTCTCTGAGGAGAAGTTGAAAGGTAGAGGCAAGGAGGGAGGAGCAGAGGTCAGCCCACTCAGAGAGGAAGAGGGTGGCCTGGCCAGCTGGCCTGTAGATAGTGGCCATAGTGAGAGAGAGAGGCCAGGAGAGACAGAGAGCCTGCAGACCAGGCATTCAAAGTAGTTCTGCATTGGAATAACAGAAGCAGGGAACTACACCAGGAAAGTCAAGGCTTCACCTCCGCCGGGACGCTTGGTTCTGGGTTCGGAGAGGATCTTGTAGCCATCAAGAAGGAGAGTGTCAAAACTCATGACAGAGCTTAATAGGACTATTTCTTAGGCTGAAGGTTCTTGAGGCCTGCTAGGACCTTTATGAAAATGGTAATAGTGACGTGGAAGGGTGAATTCCTCTTGGCCTGAGGCTGGGCTCTTCTGTGAGTTAGGTTGCATCAGGATAGCCCAGAGGCAACGCGCTTGTCTTGGAAGCAAGACAGTGCAAAGCAGCACGTGTTCAATATCTGCCCCATGCTTAGAGGCTAGATTCCAGCATGAAGCCCGTTGTTAAAAAAACAGTTACATTTATTTTTTAGCCAGCTATGCGTACCCTTCTCATCTTGGGATTCAGTTACCTCGTTCTGCTAATAGAGGGCAGCAGAGTACTCTTAGGTTTAGAAGGGTTGTAGAGTCTGCTTTAACAGTTCTACAATGTGTGCTGTCTGAACCGAGGGATGCTAATGTGTATTATTTAATTATTTCGGCAGCTGTGGAGTGTTGCATGCCACCTTTCCTTTCCACTGTGTCACAGCCCTTGGTGGTCTTGTGGCAGCAACAACACAATGCAAGTATGAAAATATGTATGATTTCCCTACTACCTTGGAATGTTATCTTTAGACTCCTGAACTGGTGTCCGAGTCAGTTGATGGAGGAGATTACGCTGTGGCTTGTAATCAACAGAATTCTATTTCAGTACGTTGTGCATCCTCATTTACTACACGTGCTGCAGGTTTCTCCAGAAAGAAGATATCAATTTAATGTTACTCCCCATTTTTTGTTGCAGTATTTGGTTAATTTTAGGGAGTAAAACGCACTACACTGCTTAGTGGAAAGCAGCCCATGCACCAATTGTTCACCGCATGAACCGTCGAGACACATAACATAAACAACTTGCAGTCATATGCACGTGTGGATTCACACTTTTCATTTTCTGTTGTCTCCCACCAACCTACCCTCCCCTCTTTCTTTCAGAAACATGTGCCAGCATGCCGACAAAATAGCCTGCTATGTAAGACTACTTAACACGATGCATTATCTTGATTGAGTTGTTATACTCCTCTGCTTGATTTGTTCACTAACTATAGTGAATAGGTTAGGCAAATGTTCACAGAATTTTATATATTGATATGTTTATTTCCGAGACAACAAACAAAGCAACAGTGCATTTAAACAATTACTAAGAATAGCAAATTATAAGCAGTAAGCAGGAACTGGCTGAAATGATGCAACATTAAAAATATATCAATCTAATACAGTTGTTAAAAACAAGAGCCTTTAACTGAGGGCATTTGTTTTACATTCTTTGAAAAATATATCAAGTGGAGTCACTGTAGGTTCTGTGGTTTCTAAAGCCTGTCTCCTTACTAACAGATTTGTCTTCCTCCATCAGCTTCCCCATCTTTGAAAATCCCTATTCCATGGACATTCACGAATCTCCAGTGACCTGCACGGAATATTTTGCCGACTGCCCTCCGGATTTGATTCCAGCACTTTACTCTGTGGGAGCCAAGCATAAAAAGCAAGGCTACAGTAACAAGGTACCTCTTCCATTATTCTATCAATATTACAGGTATCTGGAATGATTCAATTTAAATATGGGAACAGATAAATGTTTACAATTCTGATGTGTGTGAACATTATGATGTTAATCCAGTTTAATGCTGGATAGGCTCCCATGTTTTTTGTCAATGAAACTGTACGTTGATCTTTCGTTGGTATTCAGCTTTAATTGTTTTTTCTGCTTCAATTGAGAGAGCTTCAAAATCTTACTATGTTTATAAGTAAATGTTGAGCACCCCTTGAACAGTTCTTTCAGGCATCCAAAGTTTTGAAATGTGTCCCAATGAGCATTATGCATTTTATTTAGTTGGTCTGAAGAGATATTTTAACACGTAGATCAAACTGGGCGTTTCTGGTGGTTTAGAGTCAAGGAGCTGTTGTCTTTTTTGGTTTTTCAACCTTCAGCTGTGAATTTTAAATTTCATATCTTTTATGTCCTCTAGTGAGCAAGTTCTGCATTATTTTGTTATTGAATTGCTTATTTGAATTTGCTCTTTGGGCTTATTTGCCATACAGGCTCACCCTACCCCAGTTTACCACTTGCTAAATATGCTATACCTACACATTATGTACAGTTTATTTGTTGCCATTATACTCCTTAAAACTAGCCTTTCAGAGGACTGTGAGGTGGTACAAGTCGAACCTATCCTGACTACTATGGCAGTCAATAACCTAAGCATTGTCCAACCTAACTACCTTACTGCAACAGGCTCAGGATCCTACGCAACTTACCATTGCAAGACAAATGACAGAAACCTCAAACTCTGTGCCAGACTCACCAAACTGCACAATCCACTTACAAGATCACTACCCCCGATAAATAAGAAAACAAACTGCCCCACTGGTGAGAAGTTTAATAAGCCCATCCTGGCCACTTCCTCGCCTCTGCTTCATGACAATGTTAATCCACAAACTGTACACAAACTCAAGACAGCTGACCCCAACCTACTTACCCCTATCCATGCCACAGCTAAAACTGAGTCACCTCTCCTTAAAGGAGCACTCATAAACACCAGATCTCTGGTTGCCCATGCAACGGACATCTCTGACCTAATACTGGAAGGTAACTTGGACTTCCTTGCGATAACGGAATCCTGGCTACATGACGCGGAAGGACCTTCGCTTATGCTAGCTATCCCAGATGGATATACGTTATCTGGACAAGACCGAGATGAAACTCGAGGCGGAGGCATCACCATCATATCTAGATCTAGCCTATCTTTGAGACCAGACCCCTAACAAACCACACAATCTTGTGCAGTCCTCACTGCTAAACTCCCTCTAAGTAATTTCCAGTCACTCACTATTCCCTTAATCTACAGGCCACCTGGTCCACTTGGGACATTCGAGGTGGATATTTACAGCCTGCTATCTAACCATCTTAAAACAACCACCCAATCACTATTACTAGGTGACTTCAATCTAGGATTTAATGATCCAGCGGATAAGCATGCCTTCAAAATAGCCAATATCCTTTCAGAATTAGGCTTGTCACAAAAAATCAACAAACCTACCCGCAATAAAGGGAGAACCTTAGACTGGGTAGCTGATTATAACTCTAATGCCGCTATCACCTCTATCACACCGCAACTGTGGACAGACCATTCCCTTGTGTCTTTCACATTATCAACTATTAGACCACCCCCGATGGCCATACCTACTGCCCCACCCTCCCCAACAAGGAACACAAAGAATATCACATTGGACAAAGTGATCCCTGCTATTCTCCCTACCTTAAACTCACTAGTGGACAACCTAGACCCTGGTGGTCCACGAATACAATATAATTATGCTTACCACACTAGACAAAATTGCTCCACTCAAACTTAGACCTAGTAAACCTAAATCCCATCTAAATAAGTGGTTCACCCCCCAGTTAAATGACCTACATCTTCGAAAAAGGAAATGTGAAACCACTTGGAGATTACTCCCTTCCAATGATAACAAATCTAAGCTAACTAAAATATCTTCGCAATATAAAAATGAAATCTGTCTGGTAAAACGAAACTCCTATAACAAACGTATTGCCAAAGCAAACTCCAGTATGAAGGAATTATTCACCATACTAAAAGAACTAGAGTCCCCGATTCCTACACCTGACATCTGCATCAAAAGTAAGACATGGTGCTCAGGTATTCAACATGCACTATCTAACAAAATAACCACTCTTCTAAATAAAATTTCCCAAAAAAAAAGATACCTTGAATTTACCACCACAATCTAACAATCTCCCCCCTTCTAGCGAAATACCTACTGACCAGACTACCAGATTCAACTTTACTAAAACCTCCATATTAGAGGTAGAGAAAGTTATCCTATCTCTCAAGCCGTCTAATTGTAAAGGCGATCTTTGCCCAGCTCAGATTATAAAAGATGCAGCTAGAGATCTCGCACCTTTCATTTCTAAACTGATCCATGCCTCCTTCTCTTCTGGTACTATTCCTTCTAATTTGAAACAATCTTGGGTACTCCCACTTTTAAAGAAGCAAACTTTAGACCCACTTATTCCTACTAATTACCGTCCTATCACGACAGTACCATTCTTACATAAAATACTTGACAAGGTCGCATACACCCAGATCCAAAAATATCTAGAACTGCACAAGCTCCTGAGAGCAAGAAAATCTGGACAATCTGGTTTTCGCCCATTAGATGGGACGGAAACTGCCCTCATCGATTTAAAAACACAGGTTGATGAGTTAAGAGATAAAGGTAAGACAGCCCTCCTCCTACTCTTAGATCTCTCAGCTGCATTCGACCTAGTGGATCACAAGGTCCTGTATAATCAGTTGGACTCAGCAGCTCACTTTTCTATAGAGGCCATCAGATGGATAGAATCATTCCTGAGTGATAGAACTATGAGGGTCTTCTCTCCATCGGCAGCTGTGGACCTTGTCCCTATCACGTGTGGCTTACCACAGGGCTCCTGTGTCTCCCCTACATTATACAATATATTCACCAAGCTTTTGTTCGATGATCTGGATCATCTGGGTATGGCCTACACTAACTATGCAGATGATACTCCGATTCTCCTCCCACTTCCTGGGGATTATGACAAGGATTAAGCGTTGGTGAATAGAGTGTATCTCATCATCCAGGCATGGATGGCCACCCATGGTTTATGCCTGAATGATGATAAGACAGAGCACATTAACCTGGGTACCCACCTTAACCTCAAGAAATTAGGCCTTGAATATTCGTCATTTACCATTGATGGAAACATCATTAGGGTAACTCTTGGCTTTTTCCTTGACTCTACCATGTACTTAGACAAACAAGTGAAATTGTTGGCCTCTACCACTTCTTACACCTGTAAGCTCATCAGGGCAGGCAGACCATTCCTCTCAAATGACAGCTGTATGATCCTGGCCAGAGCACTAATACTCTGTAGGCTTGATTATTGTAATGCTCTTTACAGTGGCGCTAATAAGGCCATCATCCAGAGGCTACAAGCACTCCAAAATAACGCCTTAAGAGCTGCACTAGGCATGAATAAAAGAGAACATATCTCTGCAACTAGACGTCAATACAATTGGCTCTCTACTCATAATAAAATTCTTCTAAATCTGGTCTCCCTTACCCACAAAGCACTAAACAATGCTGCCCCCAGCTACCTTGTAGACAGACTACACAGAAGAACCTCCATCAGACCCATGAGAGCCAGCAACAGAAACTGCCTGACTGTACCTATATTCAGACTCACCAAGATTGGTGTTAACAGCTTTCCTGTGAAAGCATCCTGTCATGATGCCTACAACCGGGCATCCGGACCAAGCCTTTTATCCCTACGACAGGGTAACCAGGATCTGCTAACGTATATCGCAACCTTCAATAGGTTGGTGGTGGAAACCGGATGGCCTGAGGAGAAACGAATTACATTATTTCATTGTGGACTTCGGGGAGAACTCAAAGATGTTTTGGCTCAAGCTGTGAACCCACCTCAGGATTGCGCAGAATGTATAGACTTAGTGGTCCGGTTAGACCACTGACTTCAGAATAGAAAGGCTGATCAAGCTAAATTCGAGAATCGGGTATGGGTTAAACCCCCCAAAGGAACAGATGCATCAGAACCTATGCAGATCGGGGGGGGGGGGGTTAAAGGACCTTAACTCAAAAGGAAAGAGAAAAGAGACGGCAGATGCAATTGTGTCTGTACTGTGGACCCGCAGGGCATTTTCTACGGGATTGCCCTATAAAACCACCCAAGAAATTAGTAGGAGTTGCTGACAAAAGCCGAATAGAGCCTGATTCGGGAAACGACCACGCCCGACAAGCGTAGAGGTCCGCTTGCCGAGCTTAAAGAAGGACACTCAGACCTTGCACCTAATCATACCAATGGTCCTTATTGATCCAAGGCAGCCATCACGTATGCACGCAGTAAGGGCATACATTGATAGTGGGGCCGTAGGAAACTACATGGACCACGAATTGGCCTCAAGGATGAATCTACCCCTTTGCAAAAAGACCGCTTCGGATGTCATCACCACAGTCGGTGGAACTGAAATTGCCTCTGGGCCCGTAACTCATTCCACTACTGAGATGACACTGTTGGGTCAAGATGGGCATCGGGAAACTATTGTGTTTGATTTAATCAAGGCCCCGCAATTCCAAATAATTCTGGGAATGCCATGGTTGGAAACACATAATCCTTGTATTGAATGGCGAGAGAAGAGAGTGACCTTCCCGGATTTTGCACACACCTGTTACCCGGAAAAAACCTTGAACAAAGGCCTGGCCACAGTCAATAATCCAGTCGTGCAGTTACCTCAGGAATATCAAGAATTTCAGGATGTTTTTCAAAAGGAACAGGCAAACACCTTACCACCTCACAGATCATACTATTGTCAAATCGACCTTGTACCCGGTGCACAACCTCCATGCAGTAGGATCTATGCCCTTACCGAACCCGAAAATCTTCAGCTACGACAATACTTGGACCAATACCTTGCTAATGGCTTCATTCGTCCATCCAAGTCTCCTGCATCCTCAGCTTTATTCTTCATGCCTAAAAAGGAAGGTGACCTTAGAACGTGCATAGACTACCGCGCATTAAATCAGATTATGGTAAAAAACCGATACCCATTGCCTCTGATCCCCGATTTACTAGAACAAGTAAAGGATGCTTGTATCTACACTAAGTTAGATCTCCGAGGGGCATATCATCTGGTACGTGTAAAGAAAGGCGATGAATGTAAGACTGCCTTTCGCACCAAGTACAGGTTATTTGAATACCAGGTGATGCCCTTCGGGTTGTGCAATACACCAGCAGCCTTCCAGTATTTTATGAACGATGTCCTTCGTGAACTCATTGACGTCTGTGTTGTCGTATACATAGACGATATTCTAGTGTACTCCTCCTCAGAATCAAGACATGTTAAGCACGTTCGTGCAGTCCTTCAGAAACTATGCCAGCACAAGTTATACGCAAAATTGGAGAAATATTATTTTCATTCTACAGAAGTTGAATTCCTTTTATTTATCCTGACTCCAAAAAGAGTTTGAATGGACTCTCGAAAGGTCGACGCAATCCTCAAGTGGCCATCACCCAGTTCAGTTAAAGGGGTACAAAGCATGCTTGGATTTGCTAACTTCTATCGCAGATTTATTCCTGAATTCTCACATATTGTACACCCCATCATAGCACTTTTGCGAAAAAACAAACACTTCTTGTGGACTGAAGAGGCTGAAAGAGCCTTCCAAGAGCTAAAATTGAAATTCACGTCTGTACCTGTCTTAAAACATCCACGCCCTGAGCTTCCATACATAGTTGAAACCGATGCATCCAGTTTAGCCATGGGAGCTGTCCTGTCCCAGAAGGATCCTGAAACGGTCAACTTCATCCAGTAGCATTCTGGTCAAGAAAGTTCTCGGCACCCAAGTTAAACTATGCGGTTACTGATAAAGAGTTATTAGCCATCAATTCTGCCTTCAAGGCGTGGCAGCATTATCTTCTTGGTGCCAGGCATACCATCACTGTAATCACCGATCACAAGAATTTGCAGTATTTGAAAACAGCCTAGGCCCAATCATCGCATCAACTTTGATGGGCATCATTCTTTGCCGAATTCGATTTTGTGATCACTTATTGACCAGGTTGTAAAAACGGCAAGGCAGATGCCTTATCCCGAATAGGGATGGGAGAAGCATATTCGAATCCGGAACCGGTGCCTATAATTTCAGAACAAAAAATTCTTGGCATAACTTCTCTACAGACTTAAGAAGATATTCATTTAAAAATCCCACAACTTTTCGATCCTGCAGCCCTGCAGGACTGGGTAAAGAAAGGCGAAGATTATTCAGTCAGCAATGACCTAGCTTACTGTCAAGGGCGTCTATTTCTACCACACAAGGAACTACAAGAACTAGTTATCTCCAATTATCATGATGCTCTGATGGAAGGACATTGGAAGGACACCCAGGTATCGCAAAAACTGAAGCTAAAATTAAAAGACAATTCTGGTGGCCCACCTGGCGAAAATACGTAAAGTCATTTGTGCTATCTTGTGGTATCTGCACCCAAAACAAAAGTCAGAAGAAAAAAACAGCTGGTCTTTTACAACCTTTGGATATCCCACCTATACCATGGCATACTTTGTCTTTAGACTTTATTACTGACCTACCTCCATGTAATGGATTTAACACCATTCTAGTTATTGTGGATCTTTTTTCCAAGATGGCCCACTTTATTCCTTTAAAGGGATTACCTTCCGCTTCAATTTTGGCCAAGGAATTTCTCGAAAACATTGTTTGAATACATGGATTTCCTTCTGTATTGGTCTCTGACCGAGGTAGTCAATTCATTTTGCAATTTTGGAAGAGATGTTGTCGATTAGCGCAAATCGACCAGTCACCATCCCCAGACCGATGGTCAGACGGAGAGGACCAACCAGACTCTTGAACAGTACCTACGTTGCATGCCACACCAAACCAAAAGCAATTGGAAGGATATTTTATGGATTTCCGAATACGCATACAATAACTCTGTACATTCAGGAACCGGACAAAGCCCCTTTTATACCATATATGGACATCATCCTCGAACCTCAGAACTCGATTCTCCTCAACACTTAGAAATGCCAGCAGTGACTCATCTGCACTCTACTATTACACAAGCCTTTAAGGAAGCAACAGAACATTTGAAACAAGCGAAAGAGAAATACAAGAAAAATGCTGATCAACATAGAAGTGATGCTCCACAATACCAGATTGGGGATCAAGTTTGGCTGGCTACTAAACACATACCTCTAAAAGGGACTCTGACTTTTAATCCTAGATATTTGGGACCTTACACTATTAAGGCCATTATCAACCCGGTGGCCGTCAAATTGGAATTACCCTCTAATATGCGGATTCATCCTGTCTTTCATGTTTCACTCCTGAAACCAGTTCAACCCGGGACAAGACTAGCCAAACCACCCGACCCCATCCTAATAGATGGGGAACCCAAATTCGAAGTTAAAAATATCCTGGACTCTAAAATAGTTAAATGAAGACTTTTTTACTTAATCGACTGGAAGGGTTACGGACCACAAGAAAGGACATGGGAGCCTAGTGACCACGTTCATGCACCTCGGTTGGTGTAAAGATTCCATCGGAACTTCTCAGACAAACCAGGACCAAGGGGAAGAGCACCGTTAGGAGGGGCCTTGGGGGTGGAGGGGGGAGTGCTGTCATAATGCCTACCCCCGGGCATCCGGACCAAACCCATCAACCCATCAACCCCGGGAGCAGGCATCCAGGTGCTTACTTACCAGCTAGGGGCTGTTTGGGTACAGTCCTGGCGCCATTGGTGCCATGCTCATAGAGGAAATCAGTCCTGGCGCCATAGGCGCCAGGCTCATGTGCATTACATCATGGAGGCCATGCTGCAATGAAGTCAAGCCAACGTGAGGCCTGAATGGGACTACTTTACTTCAGGGACTATTTTTTACTCGGGTGTGGTTCTGGGGGAACTTCTTACCTGGGACTACTTTGAAGGCTATTTAAACCACGCCCGAACGGCAGCACATGCTTTGCGTTATTCTGCATCCAGCAGCATAACGCTCACCGTGCCTGCAGTCAGCATCCAGTCTTCTGCCACGCCCGCCTCGAATCCAGAGCGCCTACAAAAAGAGGAAAGAAGAAGGAAAGGTTAGAACACAGACATTATTTTAATTCCTTACCTGATTCCGGATCCATCACGTCTTCGAACTTGGAAAGGACATTATTTCTGCACGCGCCGCATCGCCAGCTGCAGTGCCGCGCCATACTCACCAGTCCTTACAGCATTTTTCGATTCGGCGCTGCTTCCATCATTTTCTTCGCCGAACTCCAGCATCTAGGGGACAAAAGAAATATAAGGTGAGCCGAGAGAGCCAACAAATACAATCTCTTTTTTACCACCATAGACTTACCTGATTTACCACTGGAGACATTATTCTTTAACATCCCCCAACTTCTTACGCCGCACCTGTAAGGAGAGAGAAAACAACAAGTTAAATACATGCATCTTTTACCGGACAGTGTTGGGTAATACAGACTCTTACCTGAACGCCATCAGCTGCCACAAGACAATCTTCTCTTGGACCCAGCTGCAACACAAGAAGGGAATGGGACAAGAGTGAACATCGGACATATTGAACTCTTTGAACTTTATACTTACAGGTTCTCGCCAGGAACCTCGGAGTCAATATTCATCCGGAACTCTTCCAACGCCTTTGAACCAGTGAAGTAACTGGTATCTACGCGCCCCTGCATTCCTCGCAGGATGGAGAGCTCATTGTTCAAAAACATAAGGTGAGATTACTGAAAGGGAATATCGGAGGTGATTAGTGGGGAGAACAGTGGGGTGCCACTACTAGAATCCACAGGTGGCTAAATCCCTTTCTCCACTTGCAGGAGACTACTTATACGGGTCAAGCAGACGAGATTAGGCAGGCCAGTCCAGTCTGTCATCTCTGCACTACGCTTCACGTTGGAGGAGACCACAGCTGTCCAGGTCCGATCTACGCCCCTGTGAGAGCCAGGTGAGCCTAACACATCCAAACTCTGGAACTCCTTGCCACACTGGCTTAGAGCAGATCAACCGTACTTACAATTTAGAAGTAACTACATTAACATGCTCAATTCTACTGACCACTAGCTTATGGAGTCGCTGCATTATCCTCACATAGGCTGCCTTAGACTCTCCCTCCACTATATTGTAACAACTGATTTTGTGCCTATTTATCCTTCCTGTTCATAACCTACTTATAACTTGTATATTTGTAGCTATGTCTTACTGTACACATACCTGTACTATATATGTGTTATTGCGACCATATTTGTAACTATGTAACTATGTAAGCTTTGCATTTTCTTACTGCTGAGCTGTGTTACCCTTGGGTTTGGTGCGCATTAGAAATAAATAAAAAAACAGACAAACAAATATACAGAATAATATCTTTCTTCCAAAGCAGTTCACTGTACGTAAACCTTGAATTGTTTTGGGGTGGATGTAAACTTAATCTTTGATTTTTAGGTTTAGTGTACGGATTGGTACTAACATTTTGTCCAAATATTTTCACGTGCTGGTGGAGAAAGAAAATTGAATTCTCACTTCAATTTGACTCGGGTATTCACAAAAGGATGTGATTTTTTTCATTTTTCCCGGCCAGATACCAAAGATAAATGTCAATACAACATTGCAATCTTTGGTGTATGGTTTAGAATTCTTGCTTGTTACTGATACTAATAAGTTCAAATGTATATATAAACAGTTCCGAGTAAGGGGAGCCCACTTGGCTCCCCCTGAAGTTACAGAAATCTGAGGAAATTTCTTTTGTTGAAAGTGGAAGTAATTGTTAATATTAGTTTGAGAGATTTGATCAATATATCTGTGTGCTCCTATTTCCTATGGTAATAGCATCATAGTTACGTTGTCATGTGCAATTGAGGTCTAAAGATTTCACGTAACTTGTAAAAAGAATATTTGAAATTGTAGGAATTATTATTAGAAGAATTTGAAGAAACCTAGTGGTGTCTTTGATGAATGTTGACATGTTCTGAATTAATTGTTGTGGGGTATACAAGTGTCTCAAGGCAGGAACACACCATTTACTCAAAGTTTTCCCTGTTGGAATATCCTTACATGGTTATCCATGTTAGCATCATTAGTTCTAGTGGAGTTAGCCTGGTATTCGTGCGGGTTGTCCCTACCGTCAACCCCATGTACAATCCAAAACTGACATTGCTAGTATGAGTGGGCAAGTGGTATATGGTTATGGTTATAGATACTGGCTCCCTCAGAATGCAAGGGCTATAGCAGCCAGAAACGGATGTGGCCTGTTTTTAAGAGGTGCCTGCCATTCAAGCTGGAATTCACACCTGAATGAAAGTCTCAGAAGAACCCCTTGAAGTTGAATGTGACAGGCCCCACTGATTGAGTGGCTGCCAGAATGTATGAAGTGATGACGCTGCGTAATAACTGTCAGGGTATTCTCCCCATCCCCAGTCACCTTTAAATGCGGGAGATCTCCTTATATACCTTTTAAGGCAGCAATTTGTGCCTAAACGCCTAACCTGTCATGACCCTTCCTGGCAGCAAAGCTCGGGTCAGTCCCAAGTGTACCATACATTTCATTAACAGAGCAAAATCTATCCATGGAGCTTTCTTCTACTGACTTGGTATGACCAGCCAAGATGCAAGCCTTTGAGAGGCCCTTCCCCCAGGAAGCAATGACCAAACTGATAGTGCCTGAGGTCTGTGGCTGCCAACCGAAAAAAACAAGCTGCAAGCTAGAAGAGACTCCAAGGTGGCATTGGTCCTTTGAGGGCTATGCCACCAACCTGAACTGCTATCTTTGACAATGTCACAAATGGGGGAGGCTAGTGGAAATGGCCTGCAGAGCTCTCGAGAACAGGGGTCACCTCTTCCCAGGTCCCCCATCCCCTCCCCAGCATCATATGTCAGGTTTATTGCTGTGCCACAAGTCCCCCTTTGTGCCCCAATAAGTACTGCTAGGTTTCTGAGAAGAGAAATCTGAAGAACATAAAGCATGCTGCTTGAGGACCACTGGTCCCGTGACTCTGTGAGCCACATGCTGACTTTAATAAGTGCCCTCCAAGGTTTACATTCAGCCAATGGACATCTCCATGGACGTCGAGGACAACCAAGCGTCCGTCCATGCAGTCCACGAGGAGGACGACGGAGCAGGGTCTAGCACTCCATTATTCCCTCTTCAGCTGGGGGCTATATCCGTGGACATCCTGTCAACTCTCCACACCCTAGTGACAGAGATCCAGCAGAGGTTGGCTCCAGCACCCGTCAATCTGCAGGCCCCAGACCAGCCTCCACGCACGAAGAGGAACAGTTACCTGATGCCACCCCTCCTCCACCACATCGGGACCCGACCCCACCAGCGGATCTGGGTGCATACACAGACACTGGTACAGAGAAAGCCACGGAAACCGACGAGGATGTGGACTCCGTACCGGCAGATGGCGAATCGCTGCACCTGCACACCCCCTCATAGAGGCTCTCCACCAGACGAGGTGGGATCATTTCACTCAATGATCTACAAGGCCTCTGAGCTGTTCCAGCTGGTGCCTGAGGAAACCAAAAAGGAGGACTTCCTATATCAGCAACGGAAGTCCAGGAGGAAGGTGATCATGGCTGTACCTTTTTTGGGCAGAAGGCCTGGCCCTCGTGAAGAACCCATGCATGGCTCCAACCTAATGGGACAGGTTGGAGAAGAAATACAGAGTGGCAGGCTCCACACCCAAGTGTTTGAGGTCACAACCGTCACCGGACTCAGTAGTGTAGGCCGCCGCAAGAAAACGTACAGCCAACCCAGCATCCGCATCATCAGTCCCTCCGGACAGCGAGGGGAAGACGATGGACATCATGGGGAAGAGAGTCATCTACACGGCTGCATCTGTGATCAAAGCGGCTAATGCTCTGGCTATCTTGTCCCGATACGACCGTGAGCTTTGGTACAAGCTGGGCCCTATCCTGGATTTCCTTCCCGACGACAAGAAAACTAGGGCTCTCACCCTCTTCCAAGAAGGGGAGGTGGCATCAGACCATGACATTATGATGGCACTAGACATCGCTGACTCAGGCTCCAGGCAGATTTGAAATAGTGTTTGCCTTCGTTTGCAGGGATGGTTGAAGGCCACTAACTTTCGCCAGGATGTTAATGCAAAGGTGCTGGACATGCTCAATGTCAAAAATCTGTTAGGGAAGGCGGTAGACGAATCCCTTCAAGTCAAAAAGAAGGGCACAGAGATGGCGCATTCCCTGGGCGCTCTGCGGAAGCAATGCTCGTTGTCTTTTCGCTCCTCCAGGGGGAAATCGAGCAGATCATCCAAGGGCTACTCCACGTCGTACAGACAACCTCCCAGGTCTTCCACGCAGGAAGCCTACAGGGGTTTCTCCCAGGCCTACGGTGGCAGAAATCAGCGTCACCGCTGCCCACAGGGTAGGACGCTGGTGCCCAAGCAAGCCTGAACTGGCCAAGATGTCAGGCCCCCACTTGTGCATCCCGGTGGGAGGCCGGTTGACGGGATTCATCAGCGAGTGGAAGAAGATCACCACCGACAGATGGGTTCTGGACACTCTTTTCCAGGGACACACCTTGGAGTCCCAACGCAGGTGCCCTCGTATTCCACCAGTTGCCTATCAGGAGCAGCACATCCCTCAGTTCCTGGAAGAAGTGCAAGCCATGTTAAGGAAAGGGGCGATAGAGCTTGTTCCCCAATAGCTCTGGGGCTTTGGAGTCTATTCCAGATACTTTCTGGTCAGAAAGAAGACAGGGGGTTGGAGACCCATCCTAGATCCAAGCTAAGTACCTGAAGTCCAAAAAATTCAGGATGGTCACGTTGCAGCACATGCTCGGCCAACTGGATGAAGGGAATTTCTTGATGTCATTGGACCTATAGGATGTGTACTTTCATGTCCCCACCCACAGGAAACATTGAAAGTGTCTACGGTTCGTGGTGCAAGGCCAACACTACCAGTTCAAGGCCCTACCATTCAGCTTAAAATTGGCCCAAGCGTGTTCACAAAAAGCCTGGCCCCAATGACGGCCCACCTGCGTCTGCAGGACATACACGTGCCTGGAAGATTAATTGATAGGCATCCGCTCCCGGGAACTGGCCAACAAGCACACGAAGGAGACTGTGCGGCTACTGATGGAGCTGTGGTTCTCCGTAAACTATCCGAAGTCCTGCTTAATGCCATCTCAGAACGTGCTCTTTCTCGATGCCAAACTCAACACAGTGGCCTGCCTGGGGTCACCCTCGGCTTGCAGCCATTCAAGGGAAGGTGCAGTGAATGTTGTTGGCAAAGACGGCCACGGTTTGGGCCATCAAGTCATTGCATGATGTCGTCTTGCATCTAAATTCTCTGTCTATGCAGGTTGCAGATGCGACCCCTATAGGAATTCTTGGATTTAGATCCAAGTGTCCGGGAGTTTTGCGGACAAGATCCCCCTCGACGAGGAGTTTCGACGTGCAATAGAGTTGTGGGGGGTGCGCTCCTACATCGCCATGGGGATGGGATTTCAAACCCTGCCATACCAGGAGACGGTCACCACAGATGCCTCTCTGGAAGGTTGGGGGGCTCACATCGGACGTCTACACGTCAGAGGTCTATGGCTTCCGGAAGAGAAGGATATGCACATCAACATCCTGGAGCTATGGGCAGTGTTCTGGGCCCTCAAGTATTTCCAACAGTCTCTGAAGGGCAAGGTGGTGAGGATCTTCACGGACAACACCAACATCATGTTCTACATCAGGAAGCAAGGGGGCACTCGATCCCCAGTGCTCTCCAAGGAAGCTATGGGATTGTGGCACTGGGCCATCAGACAGGGGATGTTCCTTGTCCCGCTCCACCTGCCAGGCATCAAGAACACCATTGCAGACTCCTTCAGCAGGGAAATGCGTGCTTGCCACGAGTGGGAACTTTGTCAGGGTCAGGCGGACTGTCTGTTCCTCAAATAGAGCAGATCCCTGATATTTTTGCCATGGCGTGACCTCCAAATGCCAGATGTTTGCCAGCAGATTCCACCAACCGAGGAGCTTGGGGGCACATTCTCCTTCTCATGGGAGGTTCTGTTTGTATACACCTTTCCCACGTTTCCTCTCCTGCTATGTGTCATTAAAACATTCAGGCAGTGTCAGTGCAGGATTATACCCATCGTCCCGGCGTGGCCAAGGCAGATTTGGTATCCGGATCTACTGAACCTGAAGGCATGGCTCCTGCAGCCTTAGAGTTTGTAGGTTAGGAGCTGTCAGCGGACTGCAGGGAGGTCCTCGCAAAAGCCAGGACATCGTCGACACTAAAGTGCAATGGGCGTAAGTAGAAGCATTTTACTACGTGGTGCTGGTCGCAGAAGATTACCCTTCCGAGGGTCACGGCTCCACAGATTCTTCCTTGGCAAAAGCTGGTCTGGCCCACGCCTCCCTCAAGGTACACCTGGTGGCCATCTCACACTACACCAGATCCCTGGGAAGATCCTTGTTGTGGTCCCACAGACACGTAAAGGAGTTTCTCAAGGGGCTTTTTCAATCTTTCCCACCAGTGAAGGCGCCTACCCCGGCATAGGAAATTCAGAATATTCCACATAAGACCTATGGGGGCACCCTTCCAACCTATGCATTAAGCCCCACTCAAGTTCCTCTCGTGGAAGACAACATTCCTCGCGGCCATCACCACAGCCAGACGAGTGGGTGAGATGCAGGCTCTGTCCCTCAAGCAGCCGTATCTGACTTTCCATGAATTGAGTGTGGTGCTGCGTACGTACCCCTCTTTCATGCCAAAGGTTCCATCGGAATTCCACCTCAACGAGCCCTTGGTGTTACCTGTTTTCTTCCTGAAACCTTCAAAGCCGGCGGAGAATACCTTGCATTCGCTGGATGTTTCTCGTGCCTTGAAGTTCTATGTGGCACACACAAAGGCCCTCATTACAAGTCAGGCGTTAAGGGTTTAACGGCGCCGTCGGCGCCGTTAACCCTTAACGCCTGATTAAGAGGTCCCGGGTTTTAACGCCTGCTTTTTGCAGGCGTTAAAACCCATGCCGCAAAGTGACCTTAGTGCTAAGTACGGTGCCGCAATTTGCGGCACCGTACTTAGCGCCTTTCCCCATTCCCATTATGCCCTATGGAGCAAAACTGGGAATGGGGAAGGGCAAATGGTGAATGGGGAATTACTGCCCCACTCACCTTGGAATGGGGCGGTAATACCGCCATCCACCATGCCGGAGTCCGGCATGGACCATGGTGCTAATAGCACCATGGTCCAGCGCCAGAGTCGTAATGAGGCCCAAAGAGTTTTTGGAAGGCTTCTCAATTGTTTGTGAACATTGGACCTGTGAATAATGGGAAGGCCTTGTCCAAGGCTTCCATCTCAAGACGGCTCTCCAGCTTCATCGTGCACTGTTATCGGCTGGCTAATTGGCCTCTGCCGGGCGGCCTGAGAGCCCATTCAACCACAGCGATCGCTGCGATGACGGCTTTCCTTTCTGGTGTACCCATGCTCAACATCTGCAGGGCTGCGACATGGAGGTCCATGCATACCTTCAAAAGGTTCTACTGTGTCAACAGGGATTCCAGGGAGGGGTCCAGAGTTGGCCAGGCAGTGCTACGCAACCTGTTTTCATGAGGTGAGTCTGTTCCAGGGGGAAGTGTTGATTACTTCGGTTGAGCCTTGCCACCTCCCGGGGTTGTGTAATGTGTACTGCTGTGTTTTCATTATTCATGAGCATGTGAATCCATGCTAGCCCCCATACTGGAGAAGGTTTAAGTTACTTACCTGTAACTATTGTTCTCCAGCATGGGTCTTGCATGGATTCACATGCGAACGCTCCCTCTGGCCCCTCTTCGTCATACTGCCACTTTACGTGCTTACCAAATCTGAGGTTGGCTGCCAGAGGCGGGGCTTAAGGGGAGGACTGTCATTTGATGGGGGCAGTATGACCCAGAGGATAGTGACTGGTTTAGAGGAGAAATACCGTTTTAAAGTGAAAGTGAAACTGTTTTTTCTTTTACCGAGGATTCCCAGCCTGACGACAGGGAATATTCATGAGCATGTGAATCCACGCCAGACCCATGCTGGAGAACAATAGTTACAGGTAAGTAACTTAAACTGTTTCCCAAGTCTGCACAAATGACAAAGCATACCACTGACTGATGCACACCTGCATGTGTCTTACACTTACTTGCAGGGTTGGATTGGCCCCTCAGCCTTTCGGCCAGTGGGAGTGCGGTCCGATTTCTGGCCATGCTTGGGCCGGTTTGGAAAAAAGAAATTGGAAAAAAAGATAGCTTTTCTTTTTTTTCCAAAAATGCTTTCATCCTTCTTAGGTCGATAAATGAGTACCAAGAAAGGTTGGGTGATATTGTATGCATATTTATTCTATAAAAAGAGCCCAAGCTTAAGTGCTATACAGTAACATATTATCATTTGGCCTTGGACTTCTGCTTGGATTCACAGTAATTCAGTGTACTTAGGGACAATGCTATTTGATGCCACTTCCTGTTTTGTCAAAGGGTGAAAGGTTGTATTTCATCACTTCCCGGGATGTCACTTTGGGGTGGGGGTCAAATTACATCACTTCCGGTGATGTCATCAGATGTCAAGGGCCTATTTCTTGTCCCAGTCTGACCCTGCTTACTTGACTGATTCCAAACTCTGCTAGGCTGTAGAAAAGAGAGAGAATCTGCGGGGAAGCGTGGGAAGAGACAGTTGCTTGTAGAGCTAGTATTTTGAGGAACAGGGAAGCGTGGAGGGAGAGGTAGAGAAGCGTGAGGAGAGGTTGGAGTGGCGAGATGAAGGAGCAGAGCAGGGGGGACATGTATGGAGAAAGGAAGGTACAGAGCAGGAATGAGTAAAGTAGGAGGTGAGGTGCCTAAAGAGAGAGCATAGAGGAGCTTGAGGAGGAACCTCAAGGGGGAGTGGAGGTGAAGTGGGAAAACAAGGAAGGAATAAGTGAAAAGAGGGAATGGCAGAGAGGGAGCAGTGGAGAAAGGAAAGGAGGTAGAGGATGAATACCAAAGGAAAGTGAATAAGGAGGAAAAACAAAAGGGAGAGAAAAGGAATCAACTGCTAGAAAGACAAAGATGGGGAAGGAAAAGTAGAATTTCAAAAGCGAGGGAAGCGAGAAGAGACAAGGCCTCTGAATCGAGCAGAGCAAGGGTAAAATCAGAGAGGATAGGTAAAAAAAACAACTGTGCATAGGGAAAGAAAGGGAACTAGAAACCTACAATCACCTGGAGGGGGGCAAGGATGACCTGCAGCGGGAGAGAAGAGGACCACACTTTGGAGATAAGACCAGGGTAGTTGAGCCGCCGAAGATCTCGGCCAGGAGAGTACATCTAAGTTGGTGGAAGGGGGCCACAACAGGGGCCAATACTAAGTCATAGAAAAAAGCCTAGGAGTTGTGTCCTCTATGACCGCATACGCTGTGAGGCTATGTTGTTAGATTGACCTGGAGGCGAAAGGTGATGTACACTGTGGCCCCTTCAGAACACCTAATAGTGCCAGATGATTTTGCCTGATAGCTAAGTCCAGGATTCTGCACCAGCCAAGAAAGAAGTGTTTGGAACACTCTAAAATATGAGAGACTGCAATACTGTCTGAGCCCCTGAGAAGCAACCTTGACTTAAAAGGAGAGAGCAGTCCTAAGATTTGATTTGATGCCCAACCGTTTGTTATACTGTTTCCAAACCCACCACTGTTGGTTCAGTTAAGTGTAATCCCTTTTGTGAGCAGAATACAATAATTAAAGACCTTAATGGTGGTCTCATGTCATCTGTTGATGCCTCAACTTTTACACACCACTGGACACAATCCACACTTCCATGACTGGAGCAGAGCCTCCACCAGATGAAAATGCGGATCTGTGCACCCACTTTAATAGCCCTTTCCTTTTACGCACTATCAGCATCTTTATCTTCAGCAACTGTACATCTGTTCTGTTCAGTTGAAGATCTTCACCAGCTTCATGAAAAAAATATAACTGAAGAACTAGGATGCAGAAAGTGTTGGTGTTGACCTCTCGACTTCACCAGGAGCTTGAGCGTTGAAAGTCCATGGTCAAAAACTGCCCAAGAGACCTTAAAGCAAGGTTCCTACCACTCGTCTCCTCTTCAGAAATGCAGTGATGCTGAAGCACGGCCCTATCTTTTCTACTTGCCTTTATGCTTACCATTGGGGGATCGCACAAGACTGGGAACAGTATTGCACTCAGCCGATGAGAATGACATAAATAAATCTCTTGCATTATTTGCTATCAGGGATTAAGCCTTGTGGAGTGAGTACAGGTATGATATGATATTTTATTTCTTTCGAGCTCGTACACAAGTGTTTCAGAGCGCGACAAGGCAAGGGAGGGGAAACGGGGGAGAACAAAACAGCAATCTTACTAGGCCCAGTGACATTGAAAACGCTCAAGTGCATGGGAGAGGGGGAGGGGAAAAGTGCATGGAAGGGGGGAGGAGTGGAAAGTGCGAAGTAGTGGAGAAACAGATAAATAACAATAAATAAATAATAGAGACAACAGTGGTAGTGCAGCCAGCAGTTTGCAAGTGCTAGGTCTAAGACAGCAGACAGGGTAAGTCTGATAAGTGCAGGAAGAAAAAGGGGGGGCTGTATGGTTCTCTGCGCACCTAACCTGCTGTTTTTGTATTCTGCAGGTGCGGTATATCCAAAGCGGGAGTGCGTGGCGATGTCTTGCGGGGCCGCGAGGAAGGGCTGCCTTCAGGTGAGTAGCGGCGCTGCGCAAGATTTCAAAGTCTGAATGAGGCCTTTCCCCCACTGCGCGGCTTACCTGATGTCTTCTTTGTTTTCTACAGATGCGGCAGCTCCGGAGCAGCGATCGGATGATGGAGCGGATATCGAGTGATGGTGCTTCCATGGATCGCTGGAATGAGCAGCCTTCTGGTAAGTATTAGCGTTGCGCTGCTAACCTGGTGTCTTTTCCTTTGCAGCTCTGCAGAAGCGGTGACTCGGGACAACCGAGATGGAGCATCAGGTAAGAGTCTTGTACTGTTCTCTTCTCTCTCCTTCTTCCTTGCAGGTAATTCGAGAGGACGGGATGGGTGTGTCTGAAGACAGGCCTGGACTTTGCAGACACAGTGAGCGTTGTTACGCTGCAGGAGTGCAGAATAACACAAAGCGTGTTCTGTACTGAAGGCGTGGTTTATATAGTCTTCAAGAAGTAGTTCCCAGGTAAAGTAGTCCCTCCAGCCACACCCTAGCAAGTAGTCCCTCGGTAAAGTAGTCCCTTCAGCCTGCCTCAGACTGGTCTGCACGTGGTTCTCTCCCTTTGAAACCTGCCTTACTTGAGATGGCAGCATGAGCCTGGCGCCAACGGCGCCAGGACCGAGTCCAGGAATCCCCTAGGGAATCCTTTGCGACATTGGAGGTCCCGATGGGTGCCAATATTCTCGGCTGGTTGGTCTGTTCCTGGTGTCTGGGGGCAGGTACCGTAACAATAAGGAAATCAAGTTGTTACCCCCAACTTGCAATAAACCCACTAAACTGCGAAATATAGCTATGCCAACAAACGCAGTGGTTTTCAAACTGGCCTCAAAGACACAAAAAGTACCATCCAGTGAGGAAAAAAATGATATACAAGAAATTACACCAGTAAAGTCAATACCAACGAATGGGAGAAGAGAAGAAGAACAGGAACTGAAGGATATGGAAGAACTAATAAATCTTTCAACATACTCCGATGAGTGCATCCTCAGAGCGGAGGAACACTTAGATCAATCAAGAGGGTCAGGACATTCAGGATTAAGACAATTCCTTGAATAAAATTTCTTCTATGAATGAGACCCAGAACGAAGATGACGATATTGTATGCTCTGATGAACATGTGGAAGACCTCATTGATGATAACGATCTTGTTTATTTGGGAGTGCAGCACCATCTATGAGGTGGAAGACTAGGGTCCACCAGAAATCTATGACCAAAGAATTTACCTTTGATAAAAAGCAGGAGGAAAGAAGCAATAATTATGTGTAGAATTCAGGACATTTGAACAACGAAGGAATGAGTTAACCAAGCCACGAAAAGGAGAGGAGAGATTACCCAGAAGCAGTGTATTAAAGGAGAAACGGACCACCAGTGTCCCGAAGCTGCCAGAAATAAATTCATGAAGTGAAAAATTTAGAATGTCATTAGAGAGGTGTCCTGATTCCTGCCTCCAAGGAGCCAAAACAGGCTCAGAGACAGACACCATGCATTCAAGGGAAGTCCCAGCAGCCCCAGATGGGGGCCCTTTGGACTCAGTCCTGGCGCCTTTGGCGTCAGGCTCATAGGGGACATCAGTCCTGGCGCCATCGGCGCCAGGCTCATACAGAAGTAGGTTGGGAGTAGTGCTTGGTGTAAACTTACCTGTGCAGACCATGCTGCAACTTCCAAGACTGGAAGGAACTATTTTTCTAGGGACTGCTTGATCTCTAGGGTGTAACCGGTGGAGGAATACATATTTCTGTGGGAAGAATACATAGCTGGAACTACTTGAAAGGCTATTTAAGCCACACCCAAGCAGCAGACCACGCTTCGCGTTGTTCTGCACTTAGCAGCTGGACGCTCACCGTGCCTGCTCCTGCCTTGGTCCTCCATCACGCCTGCCAGCATCCTGGAAACACCTAAAGAAGAAGAGAACAGGTGAAAACAAGAACCTTACCTGATACATCTGCACTCCGGATTCTGCACGCCGACGATCCTGCAAAGAAGGCAAACATTTTAAACGCGCATCGCGTCGCGCGCAGCACGCTGCATTTCACTCACCTGCACGTGGTGTTTTCGAGTCCTGCGACCTCCATCCGGAGCTTCCACCGCCATCCAGCACCTATTGGAAGGAAGGAGAAAGAGAGGTAAGAAGGGAAACACGAATCTAAGTAGAACTTACCTGTGGTTCAATTCCCTCTCCGCCTTCGGGTTTGTGCCATACCTTCGGCATCTCAGCACCCTGGCCCCTAAGGGGAAAAGAAGCAGACATTGTATTAGTGAGAGCATGTGAGAACATTAGCAATACGCTCACTCAAGACTTACCCATTTGCAAGAGAGACACAGCAGCTCTTTTCGGGTCGGCGCCTTACCTCCGGCATTGCCGTACCCCGGCCCCTATGGGGAAAAAGACATTGGACATTAAAGGAGATACTTAAAACTGCAAAGGAATCTCTCATCGGAATTCTTACCAGAATTTGGCTTCATCCAAATCGCCTGCAGCCCGGAATCTTCTCCAGCACCTGCGAAAGAAAAGAACAGATGAGTGAATATAAACCCAAACTTGCCATAAACATTTGCGGTACGACGGGAATGGACAAACTAGTTTAAACTCATCAATCCAGTGAAGTAACTGGAATCACAACGCGCCCCTGCATCAGAAGCAGGATGGAGAGCTCGTCATTTTGGTCCCTAAGGTGAATCTTCGCAGGGAATCCCAAAAGGGTTTCACGGAGGGAGAGAAGGGAAGTGGGAGGTCGGAACATCACCCGCAGACTATTAACCCTTCCTTTTCACACACAGTGGGATATTCCTCCGAGCCAGAAAAGCCAGGTTGGGGAATCTAGTCCAGTCCATCTTCTGGGTCTTACGCATTTCTGCAGACGAGGTCACAGCAGTCCCAGCCACGCCTGCGCCTCCGTGGGAGCCAGGTGAGCGTTACAAGAGGTTCTTATTGATCAACGACAAACTTACCCTGAATCGAGCAAACATCATACGCCTTATCCACTGCTTACCGGAACAGAGAGCAATTCAATTGAAGTAAAGTTTCTCCTGGAAAGGGACAGGCACAAATTACTCTCAATGGGTTTCTCGTGAAAGGAACTACAGCACGAGGAACCATCGCCAAGAACTACCCCAAAATGTGAAACAACTAAGAAACAACGACGAGAGAAACAATTGGAATAGTGACAGAATAGACACAGAATAGACACAGCCCACCATGAGAAGCAAACAATTACAGGATTCTCGGGGTCAAAAACCCCTACTATCTTTCGTATTGTATTAGAAGAAAAAAATGGAAAGTGGGAACAGCCAAATCCTCAAGAGCAAAGCTCTACTAAACACGAAGAAGACTGGAGTTGGCTAGCAAGCACACTAGCCTCAAGGTCATAATGCTCAAGGCACTTGGAGGATACCATCAATACAGGAACAGTATTTGGTTGCTGGAGCACCATGGGCTTCGCGCATCTATTTGGTAAGAGCAACCTAAGCTTCGATAGCTATGATGTAATCTGCTTGCAGGAAACGTGGCTTAGGGAAGCCCCAATACTGGAAGGATTTCAAATATACATAAATCCAGCACAGAAAGGAGCCGCAGGGTGTCCTACCACAGAGCTACTTACAGCTATTAAGAGAACCAGTGAACTCACTGTGGTCTCCACGTTAAACTTGACCTCATTGTCACAGTTTATAACACTAAAGGATAAACCACAGAATGACCGCAGTCAATGGACACTCCTAATTTGTAACCTGTACTGGAATCCCGTATCCGCTATGGCGAAGAATTTTATGGAAATGGTTATGGAACAGATCGGCAAGGCCGGCCAGGGCTACTTGGAACAACCTTGATATTATAGTCTGTGGAGACTTGAATTTTTTAATTTTTCAACAAGGACTTGGAGCTGATAAAGGACCTCCCACATAACTTGACACAGAGTATACAAAGAGGCTTCCTATGGAGGGAAGAATTAAAGAGTAGAAACATCAGCCTCATTAATGGGCATATGAGGGGAGATATGCCGCCTCCGGTAAGAACTTGGAAATGGGGAACTAACTCTTGCCTACATAGTGATCTTAATATTCTGAAACTAAAAGGGAGGCCCTGGACATGTGGTCATCCCGCTCCGTTAGAATATGTGAATGGGCCATCGATTGGACTAACACCGGGAGGAAACCGACTAAGAATTAGCACAGTTGAGGTGGCGGCTCTAACCAGAGCATTGACCGACGCCTCCTTAAAAGAAGTTGAATGCAACACCTCTCCTATCCTCCAATATCCATCGTCTCTAATGGCCTTCAGCAAAAAATATAGTGAGAGTCCAAAGAAAATATTTATAGCCCGTCAATTATTTGACCAGGAAGTGGCATCAAGGAACAAAACCTAAACAAACGTTTGTGGTCCTCCAAAAAACATCTTACAAGGGGCCCCACAGAAGCAGCCAGAGTAGGGAAACAGCTCTATAAAACTGGCTTAAGCATCATAGATGCCAACTCCTTCAAGGCGACGCAGAGTTGATGTTAAAACTGGTGGGGAATAAAAGCACGGTAGAAATGTGGTAAATTTTCAATGGCTTGACGGCCCCACAACAATCAAAGTTAACCAATTCACTGCCAGCAAAAGTATGGGAGGCATATTATGGTCAGCTATTTCTGAGCAATATCTCTTCGGTGGCAAGTACAAAGGAAATTTACAATACCTCATGGTCCTTTCATTTTGAGAAAAGCGATATAGTAAACTTGATATTTAAGTCTAGCAATTCAAGCGCTGCGGGTCTGACGACCTCACAAACTCAATTCTCAAAAAAGATCCTCAGCAATGGGCCGACTTTATGATGTCACTGTTCGAGACAATCAAGACCACAAAAACCATTCCACTGTCATGGACAAAATCTTTCGTGGTGCCCATTTTCAAGAAAGGTGAAAGGTCTAACCCTGCAAACTAGAGGCCTATCATCCTTCTGGACGTATTGGGAAAAATATTTGATGCTATTTTGTTGAAAGATCTGAATAATTGGAGCACAGCGACAAAACATCTAGACATCTGGCAGTCTGTATTTGTCAAGGGAACAGGGACTGCTATAAATCTGTTTCTCGTGAACTTGCTTAAGTGCAGGGTCAAATTATACAAGAACAAAAGAATTTATATTGCATCAATTGACCTTGCACAGGCGTTTGCCACAATTCTATGGTCAAAACTCCAAGCTTGGGGATGCCCATTAGATTTGAGAGAAGCTTTGGAAGCACTCCACACGGCAACGTCGTTTAAAGTAAGACTGGACAATAATGGTTCCCTGTCAGAGGAAATCCCAACATCAAAGGGATTTAAACAGGGCTGTAGACTGGTACCGGCTATTTGTTACATATATATATATATATATATCTGACATTGAACAATCATTTGCAGATATAAGGTGTTTTCCCCCCACCACAGTTTAGCCGGAGTGGCTCTTAGCAGGCGCTTTACGCAAACAACCTCTAGCTCCTGGACCAAGGGCAATAGATCTAGCAAAATAGCCTGGTATCTAAAGGTGCAAAAGAATACCAGAAGTAACTTCAATGGTTTATCTGGGTTTGACCTTAAATGACAGTATTAATGGTTCCTGTGAAGAGCTAATTTTGAAGAGCAAAAACAAGGAATTTGGTATCACAGGCAAACCTTATCAAACGGTGTTACTGTAACTTTTTGTTAATTCCGGCAGATGAGTTCTACAAACTCAAGGTAACTCCTATATTGACCTATAGAGCTGAGGCGGCACTCTCCCTTGCCTGGGCAGTATGGTCTAAACTTGAAGGTCTTTACTGGAGGAGATGGCTCCGTTTGACTGAATAATGTCCGATCGATATGATTCAGAAAGATTTGGGTTTAACATCCCTTTATGCGGTTATTGTCTGGAAGACATTATCGTTCTATCGAAAGTGTTTGATCCCACCTGGAGGAGGCGGGTTTGTTGTCCTTCAATCCACACTGGCAGAAAGTCATGAGACCATCCTGATGGAGTGGTGAAGTATGTGTACAGCCATTTTAGAAAGTATCAAATTAACAGAAGAGACCTTAATCCACAATCCGGTGTATTTTAATAAAAAGTTATTGGATCTAGATTGAATATCAACCCAAGAGCAGCCCTACAGTTTAATGATCTGTGGAAGGAACTTTGAAGATCATAGAAGAAAAGCCATGGCCCGCTGTATGTGTGCACGTTTCCATCGTCCCATTTGCGGAACGAGTTCATGAGATTTTGCCTCAACTTGTTTCCATCAAAGGAAGTCATTGAATTAAGGAAGGCATCAAATGTACGGGACTTTACATGTAGATTCTGCAATCACTCCATTGAATCCCTCTACCGCCTAACGTTGCATTAGCCAGTGTTGGGTCCTTTGAGAAACAGGCTGTTGGCGAAAATATTTTGCAGAATTAAAAACAGCTTTGGCCAAAGAGTGGTGGGACACCTTGAAACAAGGGAACAGTCTCGGTGACATTGTTATGTAATGTTATATATATTTCTAAAATGCACATACGCCCAGAGGCATAATGGTGCTGAGTAGAGCGAGAGGCAGGCAGCAGTAAACGGGAACCTAGTAGAGATAGGTCTTGAGAGCCCGGCGGAAAGACAGATGATTGTCGACCGCGCGACGAGACAGTGGAAGACTGTTCCAGGTTTTGCCAGCTGTCACTGACATTAGCCTTTTTAGCCTTCCTAGAGGAAATATTTCAGTCAGTAACAGAGGGAATGTGAGGTGCAAGTACTCTTGTAACTCTTGTAACAGAAGTCGGACTACTGTTATGAAAATGTATAAATCAGTCGGTTGTTGGAACATTTTACTTTAAAAAATTGTGCTTGTTTTAGTGTCTTTTGAAAACTTTTCACTTATGTCTTTAGACTCCTCTTCTTTTCTCTTTTCCTTATTGTTCTTTTTTTTTCTTTTTTACTTTTCTCTCTTTCTTTTGGATAGATCTATATCACGTCTGTAGCAAAAAGGTTTAATTTGTAAATTAAATACTAATAAAAAAAAGAAGAGCTTTCCAGTGACCATGATCTTGATCGCCCCTGACTGGGAGAGGAGAAAGTGGTACTGCAACCTCTTGGATCTGTCCACTTACCGGTTGGCTCGGCCGCTGGATTTCCTAACCCAGTCGGAAGGTCGGACCCTTCCACCCGACCCTGGAATCCCTCAACCTACATATGTGGCACTTGAAAGGATGAGATATGATGACTGGGACCTCTCTGTGGAAGTGCTTGAGGTGTTGCTGGCTGCATGCAGACCGTCTACGAGATCTTTGTACACGTGCAGGTAGAGAAGATTTGAGGCGTGATGCAGGGAATGCGAGATTGACCCCACCTCTTGCCCCACCACCACAGTGATGGAGTTCCTTCTGTCACTGGCCTCAGCAGGCTTTCAGGTCACCACCGTCAAGGAATACTTGGCTGCCTTGTCTGTGTTTAAGATATCCCCAGATCAAGGTTAATTTTTTACAATCCTGGTAATGGCACAATTCCTGAAAGGCATTGTAAATATGTTTCTGCCAACTCCCTTTGTTGTCCCGGATTCGAACCTTGATCTGGTACTGACATTTCTGATGGCGGTTCCTTTTGAGCCTATGCTTGCTTGTCCTTTATGGCTTCTCTCTTTGGAAACAGCCTTTTTGGTGGCTATTACATCTGCAAGGCGAGTGAGTGAGCTACAGGCCTTATGCTGCAAGCCACCCTTCTTGCATTTTTTCCCGGGAGAAAGTCTCAATCTGCCTCCCCAAAGTTGTCTCAGAATTCCACCTATCGCAGTCCATTGACCTTCCGGTATTCTATCCTCCTCTGCACCCTTCTAAGCAGGAGGCCGATTGCATCGCCTAGACCCCAAAAGGGCATTAAGTTATTATATTGCGAGAATGGCTGAATTCAGAAAAGCTGACCAGCCATTTGTGGCTTTTTCTTTAGCCTGTATGGGCCTGCCCATAACTAAGCAAACTTCATCCCGCTGAATAATTTTCTGTATAGCGGGATGCTACCAGTCCGCTGGAAAAAAATTATCGGCAGGCATCAGGGCCCATTCGACTAGGGGAGTCTCAGCATCAACAGCATTACAAAGGCAAGTCCCCGTTAGGGATATTTCTCGCGCTGCGACATGGTCATCCCTTCATACCTTCGTTAAACACTATAGCCTAGATGTGGCTCATACAGCTGATGCGCATTTTGGCAGGGCCGTGCTGCAACATTTCTTAGTATACTTTCTGCCTGCCTCCTTCATCTACTGCTTTGCGAGTCTACCAAATGAGGAATCTGCGGGAGAAAATCAATCCATTGAAGGAGAAATTACCATAATGTTCTTCCTATGAATTCTTCTCCTGCAGATTCCTCATTTCCTCTCCCATCCATACCCGCTGAGAAAGTTAGTGGTTGGTGCGCATCTTCTCTTTCACGTTGAATTGGTAATGGTCCTCAGTGTCCAGTTTCTGTCCTTTCTGCCTTGTGTTTTAAAAAAATAATAATAAAAAAGGAAGGTTTTTCTGGCGCTATTTGTTAGTGTCTGTTGCAAATACTTCCTCCGGAGGTTTATTAAGGGCTCATTAGCCCTTTGTTCTCCATATGCAGTGTGATGTGCTCGGGAAAAAAGGGAGAAACTGAAGTGTGGGGCGTAGTGACGAGGTATTTATACTAAGCCTCATGTCACGTCCGAGCCGACGACCAGATGTCGAGCAAGACGGAACGACGTTCGAAGGTCGGGTCGAGGACCACTATGCCCTCTGTCGAAAATGTTCCAAAGCAGCAGAGCTGGATGGAATATCTATCAGATGAGGAATCTGTGGGAGAAGAATCCATAGAAAGAATATTACGGTAAGTAATTTCTCCTTCTCTTGCTATAAATGTTCTCTCTGCGTTCATGGCATAAGGGATGAGAGAACATATGTAACATTTATCTGACATTCTCCTCTCCACTTCTCTCATGTGTTGATACCACATGTTATTCTTTAAACGGGGCAAATTATCAAGATATACATTTATACCTTCATTATCTTCCCCAATATTTCTTTTAGTTTGGCAATTTGTTCGTAAATATCAGAATAAATATCACTTGTACCTTATAAGGGATAGAAAGAGATGCCTCATTGTCTGATACTTCGCTTGAATTATAAAACAATATATCACGAAATGTAAAGAGATTAAGAAAATAAAGACAACACAAAGCCAAACACAGTAGTAAGAAGTATTGCCAAAGTATTCAAATGCCACATTATCTCTTTTGGAGTAGCTGGTCTTCTCTTTCAGTGTGAGTTTTATATAATGGAAAATTCTAATTTTTAATTTACTTTGTTCACCTTTTAGTCACTTTCCAAATGTGCACTTTTTTATATTGAAACTGGATCATAATGGCAATAATAACTCTGCGAATGATGGAACTGCTTTTAGGATTTCACAAAAATACAACAATGTCCACGTTTTGTCGCACCCAGAGCTGGATAGGTTCGGAATATGTATGTAAAAACAGCATGCAGAAATGTGTGCAACATATTAGGCAACGTTAAGTTGTACTGTACAATCTTCGTATTTTGTCTTCATTGTATAGTCTTTAGTTTACTGAAAAAGTTTCTGGAACTGCATCAAGTACATTCATCTCCTATTTAGACTTAGGAAATTTCAATTCTTTCCAGAGTGTTTTTAATCCTTTGATTCTTTATCCTTGCCCTTGGTAGCTGATTTGGTCAGCATGCGAAGAACTTCTTCTCTTGCTTCACTGTCAATGGGTGCCATAGGGGTTGGGGTCTCGCCTTTGGAGAGCTTCATGTCGTTCAAGTGCAGCCAGGCTCTTTTCCTTGGATTTTTGCTGTGGTGGAAGTGACCGCATCTACTAGGTATGGTCTTTCAAAACGCAGCTTGTTCCCGGTTCTAACAAAGCTCTTTTTGAAAACTTGATCCCCTACATACAAATGAGGCTGTTTGAGTGAGTCAATAACATTAGTTAGTTGGCTGTTTGCCTCAATCGTCTTCGACCCTTCCCTCAGATTGTTGATCTGTTGAGAAATAAAAGAAACACTAGCAGTCATACTTGTTAAATAATAATGCATCTTATCACCCAATGTTTTTGCTACACTATGTGCATCCATTTTTACTCGAGTGGGAGGAGCAAGGAGTACTCTCGTGCAGCTTCCAGTCACCAACTCATGAGGAGTTAGCTTGTAATCTGAAACAGGCTGATTTCTAAGGGTAAATAAAGCGAGGGGTAGGCAATGTAGCCATCCCTTCTTCAGAGTAATTTTTATTTTAGCTTCCAGTTCTTTTAGAAGTCTGATTAACCTCTCACAGACACCATTCGCCTGTGGGTGATAATCTGAGGAAATATTGTGTTTTATGCCTAATAGAAGAACTATCGGTTCAAACAACTTGTTTACATAATGCGTGCCATTATCATACCGCAGGACTTCCCACACACCCCATCTAGGAAACACCTCACGTACGAGAATCTTGGCAGCACATGTGGCATCAGGGTGCGTGCATGGACCTGCCTTGATCCATCTAGAAAAGGGACATACTACTGCCAGCATGTATCTATAACCATTACATACTTGTAACATATCCACATAATCTATATGTAGATGCTGAAATGGACCATTGGGCCTAGGGATTGGACATACTACTGCCAGCATGTATCTATAACCATTAAATACTTGTAACATATCCACATAATCTATATGTAGATGCTGAAATGGACCATTGGGCCTAGGGATTGCTCTTCTCACTCTTCGCAAGGTGTACTCTGCTGTGAATTTCTGGCACACAATGCAGTTTACAATAAACTGTGCCACATGTTCTAATGAGTTTGGTGTAAACCAGTCTTCTGCGATTTTTGCAGCAAGATTCTCTCTGGTGGTTTGTGTGGGGTCGTGACGCTGTTCCAGTGCCACGTTCAATAATGCTAGAGGCATAACTGGCTTTCCAGTGCTATCCTGTCTCCATAAAGCCTCAGTGGGGGATAAAGAACACCCCTGTTTTCTTCACAAATCCTGCTCTTTCTGTGGAGCTAGCCCTTGCAGCTCAATTAACTGTACAATGGATAGCATATTAAATCTTACCTGCATCAGCATGCATTGTTCTGATCCTTGCTTAACATCATCTACTTCCAAATCAGAAATATTTGGAAAATATGCTGCTCTTTTGGCTTCTATGAATGCAGCTTCATTACTGTGAGAAATTCGGTCTGCCCCTTAGTATGGGCTGTGCATCTCACCACGGCGATAGCCAATGGGAGCTTTAGTACTTTAATGAGCTTGCCCAATAGGCACGCCGGTTGCACTGGAGTGCCATCTGCGCAGAGGAAATCCCTCCTTTTTTAACATGACAGCCCTGCGTGCATGGTTGTCGTCACATAGGCGGAGTCAGAATACACAGTCCCTTCCACATCTTCAAATCTCTGAAGTGCGGCGATAACCGCCACTAATTCTGCAGCTTTTGCTGAACAATGTGAAGGCAATCTCGCAATTGTCACAACTTCAAATTCACCATTCTTTTTTAACTTTTCTACTGCCATCTCAGTAGGCCTTTCACCAGTCATTGGTCATTTTTCAAAGAACCATCAATAAAGAGAACTCCCCACCCCCCTTTGAGAGCATTTTCTCTAACGTGAGGAATGTTATCATAGAATTCAGTATACGTTGTGTAGTCATGTACATAGTCATCTTTTTCTACTGTTTCTGCTATACATGTTGCTGGATTCACTATTCTACATCTAACAATTTAAATTGCTGGATTTGAAATAACCACTTTGTATCCAGATGCTGTTTGTGTAGTCAATATACTTTTAGGTTTCTCCGAAATGTCAAATAGGGAGTGCTCGACAAATAATGTTATTGAGCATCCCATTGTAATTCTGGTGGCTTTCTCAATTGCAAAAGCAGCAGCCGCTAGCGCTTGTTCACACAGGTAATATCCTTCTATTACTGGGTCTAAAAACCCACTAGTGTGAGTACTGCTGTCATCACATCTCCGTTTGAATGTGAGAATAAGTCAAACTCTTCATTATAGTCTGGTATTCCTAATGCTGGAGCTGTGCAAATCGCCCTTTTTAATTCTTTGAATCGTTTTGCCGTCATGTCATCGGCCCGTGTTATTTTACTTTTGCTTATCTATGCTTCCTTGAGTCCTTTTAAAAGTGGAATATATGAATATATGTCCTGTAGTCAAAAACCCAGGCCCTACAATAATTACATAGGCCTAGAAACTGTGGCATTTCCTTCACTGCCTCAGGTTTTGGAGTTCTCATGATTGCTTCTGCTCTCTCAGGCGTCACTTGTCTCCCCTCTTGAGAAATAAGCTGTCCTATGTACAGGAGCTCTTCCTGACAATATTGTAGCTTCTCGTTGTCTACTTTGTATCTTTTCTCTGCTAGTATTGTCATTAATCGAACTGAGTCTTCCCAGCATCTTTCCTCTGTCTCACTGCACACCAATATGTCATCTACGCACTGAATTAACATGCTCTCAAGTTGTACATTGCCCAGATCCATCTAAAGGACTATGTTAAAGATTGATGGGAAGTCTCAGTACCCCTGTGGCAGTCTTGTGTGTTTTAGTCACTCATTTATGTACAAAAAGGAAGTCAAAGCCTGTGAGTCTTCATGAGTTGCAAAGCCTGTGGGTCTTCATGAGTTGCAGGGCCTACCTATTCTGTCTTAACCCAAATACAGTTTGCACACAAAAAAAGACACTTATATTATTCAGACGTTATTCCTAATGCTTCCGAAGTGGTCTCTGCGACCCTGGCGGAGCCGGCTGAGACTACACCAATGGAAACGGCCTCTGGGCCCAGAGTATCCCTGCCGCCGCAGAGGGAATCCTCTTTCCAGCCCACCGCTAAAACCCCCGTGAAGCCCCCGGCTGAAAAAGAGGGGGCGGGGCGGTGGCCGTTACAGACTCAGAATCAGCCTCTGAGGAGGAACTGGTGGAGACTGACAGGGGCCTCAAAGAAAGGTCCATAGGCCTCAACGAGAGGTTCATAAACCTCAACAAGAGGTTTGAGCAGGTTCGATCCCAGGGGACGGTCCCGGCTGACGTGATCGAAGATAGCGACGAGGACGACAAACAGGGCCCAGTGGAGCGGCCATCCCGTCCATCGCAGCCATTGCCCGAGCCCCAGGATAGCTCGGCGGCCATTTTGTTGGCAATCCAATCCTTATGTACCGAGATAAGGACGAGATTACCATGGACCCGATGGAGGATCCAGAACCAGGCCCGTCGGGAAACCCTCCGAACAAGCGGAGGATAGTCCACCCCTCTCCGCCCTTCGTGCCCGCGAGGCCGGTGGACCCCTCATCCCCCTCCCGACGGATACGGCGACGGATACGGCGACGGATACAGCGACGGATACAGCGACGGTAACGGACGACGACGGCGGCGATGACACAGCAGACATCCCGTCGTCAACCCCCCGCCCCCGCGGGCGTCCCCAGCCGACGAGGTTGGCTCTTTCCATGCCATGATAACCAGGGCATCCAAGCTCTTCCAGCTCTGCCCTGAAGAACAGAAAAAGGAGGGGTTTCTGTACCAACGACGAGAGGCTAAGAGGAAGACTGTCCTCGCGGTGCCTTTACTCGACGACATCTGGGACGAGGGGCTTGCTGTCCTCAAGAACCCTGCCACGACACCCGCCAAGAGGGACAGGTACGAGAAGAAGTACCGAGTCCCCGATGCCGCCCCCTTATGCCTCAGGGCCCAGCCCACGCCAGACTCGGTCGTCTCGGCAGCGGCTAAGAAGAAGGCAGGGGGCGCGGCGGCTTCAACTTCCACTTCCCCGCCAGACAGCGAGGGTAAGAAGTTGGACTCTATTGGACGACGATTAAGGCAGCCAATGCCTTAGCGATCGTGGCCCGCTACGGCAGGGAGCTCAGGTTCATGATAGCTCCCCTGCTAGATTTCCTGCCTGATGACAAAAGGGCGGAGGCCCTAGAAATTCTGCAGGAGGGCAAGGTGGCGCCGGATCACGCCATTACGGTGGCAACGGACATTGCCAATGCCGGATTTTGCCAACTGGGCAACAGAGTTTGCCTCCTCCAACGAGGATGGCTCAAGGCGACAGACTTTCGCCAGGACGTCCAGGCCAGAGTGTTGGACATGCCATTCGACGGCAACAACCTCTTTGGTAAGGCGGTGGATGAGTCTCTACAGGCCATCAAGACCGACTCGGAGACGGCCCGGGCCCTTGGGGTGCTTCAGCAGCGACGCCCCTTTCGGAGCTCTGGAGGCAGACAGGGTGCCTCCAAAGGATCCAGCGGTGGCTCCTCCACCTACCGCCAGGCGGCCCGCTCCTCTTCCCAGGAGGCCTACAGAGGTCGAGGCAAGCAAGGGGGTTCCAGCCGTCGTCGCCAAGGAGGTCAAGGAGGCAAGGCCGCTTCCAAGCAACACTGACCCGGCCAGGTGGTCGGGCCTCCACTGAAGCACCCCAGTGGGAGGCCGACTGACGAAGTTCGTCAGGGTGTGGGAGTCCATCTCCACCGATCGTTGGGTGTTGGACACCCCGGCCAACGGACACTCGCTGGAATTCCTAAAGAAGTGCCCTCGCATTCCTCCTGTTTCCAGGAAGGAGAATCATGTCCCTCAACTGCTGTTGGAGGTAAAGGCGATGCTCAAGAAAGGTGCCATCGAGCTCGTCCCCAGGAGGCACTGGGGCTCCGGAGTATACTCAAGGTACTTCCTCGTCAGGAAGAAGACAGGCGGTTGGCGCCCCATCCTAGACCTGCATCGGTTAAACAAATACATCAAGGTGCAGAAATTCAGGATGGTCACCCTCCAGCACGTACTGGGACAGCTGGAGGAAGGCGACTTCCTATTGTCGCTGGACCTGGAGGATGCTTACTTCCACATCCCCATTCTAAAAAGGCACAGGAAGTTCCTCAGGTTCGTGGTTAAAGGACGCCACTACCAATTCAGAGCCCTAGCGTTCGGATTAAATTCGGCACCCAGGGTTTTCACCAAGTGCCTGGCACCAGTGGCGGCGCGGCTGCGCCTGCAGAGGATCCATGTCTACCCCTACCTGGACGACTGGCTAATCCGGCAAGGTCAAGGGAACTCGCCGTCGATCATACGGCAAGGACCGTCCGGTTGCTCACGGAGCTGGGGTTCTCCTTCATCTACCCCAAATCCCACCTGGTTCCGTCGCAAGTAGCACTGTTTTTGGGGCAAAGCTCGATACAGTGGAGCAATTGGCCTCCCCTTCAGAGGAGAGGACCAAAACCATCCTGAGCAAGGTATGGCGACTGTTAGCCACGGATGTGTCCAGGGTGAGGTCCATCCATTAAAATGTCCTTGGACGGCAGGTAGATTCCACAGGGTGAGTTGTTCTTTTAACTTGGTGGGTTCCGTATAGGTGTTCACCAAACGATCTTTGGGATTTCTGCTCCGTTTGAATGCGAAACGGGGTTTGGTAGGTTTAAATGAATCAGTTTGAAGAATGTTCCAATGTTTGAGTATGGTTTTCTTAATTTGATTACTGAGTGGTGAAAAGGTAGTGACACAGGTGATTTTGTCCTTGCAAGGCTCTCGTGGGGTAGGTTCAAGGCATGATTCTCTGCTTTGGTTTTTTGCTCGTTTTCTGGCTTGGCGGATCGTGTGGTTGGGGTAGCCTCTTTCTTTAAGTCTTGTGGTAAGGTCTCTGCTAGTTGATTCGAAATCTTCTCATTTTGTACAGTTACGCCTTAGGCGCAGAAATTGGCCAAATGGGTGGTTTTCTTTGAGACTAGGCGGGTGGAAACTCTTAAATTCCAGAAGTGTGTTTTTGGCTGTTGGTTTCCTGTAGAGGGTTGTTGCTAAGGTATTGGTGGTGGTTTTGTAGACTGTGGGGTCTAGAAACGGAATAGAGTGTTTATCTGACTGAATTGTGAACTTGATTCAGGGATCTTGACTGTTGAGCCATGTGAAGAAACTTTTTAGTTCTGTATCATTTCCTTTCCATGTCATAAAAATATCGTTGATGTACCTGATCCAGAGGCCTATTTTTTCTTCAAAGGGTTGTTGATGTCATAGATGCATTTGTTTTCAAAAGAGTCCATGAACAGGTTTGCCATGTCCGGTGCGAAAGTTGCTCCCATTGAGGTCCCGTGACATTGTTGGTAAAAAGATGTTTCATAAATGAAATAGTTTTCGGTTAGCGCGATGTGAATGCATTCTAGTATGAAGGCCATAGGTGGTTCCATGTTGGTTCTTTTGTCAAGGTATGTGGCCAAAACATCGAAACATTCGCGTTGAGGAATGCTAGTGTATAGCGACTCGACGTCCAGGGTCACTAATAATTCTTCTTCATTGGTGGTTAGGGTGTCAAGTTTTTTGATGGTCGAGGTAGTATCTTGCACGCAGACCTCATTTGTTTAATGAATGGTCGTAGAAAGTAGTCAATATAAATTGACAGCGGTTCTAGGACTGATCCTATACCTGCTACTATCGGACGACCTGGTGGATTATCAGCGTCTTTGTGGATCTTTGGAAGTAGAAGTCTCTAGGACAACCCTTTGGTTGTTGGGCTGCATTAATTGTCTATCCAATAAATGGAAAATGTCAATATCGTTAGTTTCACTGACGATCTATATAAAAAACTCCTAGAAACACCCTCACTGCTGGGCAACAAATCACCGGTTGTCACACCAGTCCAGAATCCCTCAAATAACGACATTGATACTCTATTTGCGAAGAAAAAGAAACTCATAGGAACCGAGTCCCACGAGCATCTAATGCTTGAATACCTGAAAGCAGGCATGATCCCAGAAGGACTTCAGGTCAAGAACATTCCAAGAGTTTTTCTCGACACCCCCCGGTTCATGACAAAATTTAGTGGAGTGGGCAATAAATGCTCCCGTGATTGGGTAATCTTAGTCATAGAAACCGCTGAGGAAGAAACCAAAAGCCAAAAGAAGCATTTAAAACCCTCGAAGAAAAAATGAAAACAGAAAACATAATCCCGGACATAAAAGTACAACTTGAAAAAATTGAAGAGGAAATTAAAAAATTTGAAAAATTCACCATCGACAAGAAGCTCTGGAAGCTACAAAACGACATTAAGAATTACAAGGAAGAAAGAACATACCCATACCTAGTACCTGGTTTCTATAATCAGATAAACCAAAACACTCAACAAAACATACGTAACCCACGTCGACCTCAGAAGAAATTCGTAACTTTTTCCAATAGCTCCAACAGTAGTGGTTCCAATAGCGACTCCAGTTCTGCAACATCTGCACCTTCAAGTTCAAATCAACAACACCCTTTTCAAGGACGGGGACAACAAGGCCGACCAAGACTACACCAACAACACCCCATGCGAACACGGCAATGGATGCCCCCAGGGAACCAATCATGGTGATACCCATCTTTAATCTCAGTGACCATATCCTAACCCACGAAGAAACCAACGTTCTAAGCAAAGGATTAAGTTTCGTCCCCACTACACCCGCCAACAGATTCCAAACAGAAGTCGAACTTCGTAAATTCTTCCGGACTATCAGACAAAACATTTTCTTCATTAACAAACCAGAAAAAGACCCTCCAAAATCCACTGGCTTGAGACCGCCTTCGACTTTCACTCCACTATCTCACATGGTCTGCCCAGAGATTCTAGCTTTCGAAAACCATATCCTTCTAGAAACCAACAAACTCTTCGAGAAAAACAACAGATACCCAGACAGTCTCAATAAAACGAACGGACAGCCCTTAAAAACCTTGAAAACAATCTCACCTTTTTGATTAAACCTGCCGACAAAGGCGGAGGTATTGTCTTATGTGCCAAAACCTTATACAAAACAGAAGTCCTTAAACATCTCAACAATACCAAGTTCTATTGCCAGATACCGATCGATCCTACCACCAGACTCCTCAACGAAATAGAAAGCCTTATGTGCCATGCACTCCAAGAAGGCTGGATAGACGACGATGAAAAATTATTCCTGATAAACCGTCATCCAATACTACCTGCATTTTATCTACTTCCAAAGATCCACAAAGACGCCGATAATCCACCAGGTCGTCCGATAGTAGCAGGTATAGGATCAGTCCTAGAACCGCTGTCAATTTATATTGACTACTTTCTACGCCCAGTCATTAAACAAATGAGGTCCTACTTGCAAGATAATACCTCGACCATCAAAAAACTTGACACCCTAACCACCAATGAAGAAAAATTATTAGTGACCCTGGACGTCGAGTCGCTATACACTAGCATTCCTCAACGCGAATGCATCGATGTTTTGGCCACATACCTTGACAAAAGAACCAACATGGAACCACCTACGGCCTTCATACTAGAATGCATTTGCATCGCGCTAACCGAAAACTATTTAATTTATGAAACATCTTTTTACCAACAATGTCACGGGACCTCAATGGGAGCAACTTTCGTACCGGACGTGGCCAACCTGTTCATGGACTGTTTTGAAAACAAATGCATCTATGTCATCAACAACCCTTTAAAAGAAAAAATAGGCCTCTGGATCAGGTACATCGACAATATTTTTATGACATGGAAATGAAATGATATAGAACTAAAAAGTTTCTTCACATGGCTCAACAGTCAAGATCCCTACATCAAGTTCACAATTCAGTCAGATAAACACTCTATTCCGTTTCTAGACCTCACAGTCTACAAAACCACCACCAATACCTTAGCAACAACCCTCTACAGAAAACCAACAGCAAAAAATACACTTCTGGAATTTAAGAGTTTCCACCCGCCTAGTCTCAAAGAAAACCTCCCATTTGGCCAATTTCTGCGCCTAAGGCGTAACTGTACAAAACGAGAAGATTTCGAATAAACTAGCAGAGACCTTACCACAAGACTTAAAGAAAGAGGCTACCCCAACCACACGATCCGCCAAGCCAGAAAACGAGCAAAAAACAGAAGCAGAGAATCATGCCTTGAACCTACCCCACGAGAGCCTTGCAAGGACAAAATCACCTGTGTCACTACCTTTTCACCACTCAGTAATCAAATAAAGAAAACCATACTCCAACATTGGAACATACTTCAAACTGATTAATTTAAACCTACCAAACCCTGTTTCGCATTCAAACGGTGCAGAAATCTCAAAGATCGTTTGGTGAACACCTATACGGAACCCACCAAGCTAAAAGAACAACTCACCCTGTGGAATCTACCTGCCGTCCAAGGACATTTTAAATGCGGCTCATGCTCAGTTTGTTCTTTGACAAAAAACATGAAATCCATTGATCTAAACAGAAAGAACTGGAATTTCGAGTCCTTCACCAACTGTAAAAGCAAATGGACACTATACGCAATTCAATGCCCCTGAAATTTGTTATTCATCGGCAAATGAAAGAGAGAAGTTAGACAACGCATATGTGAATATCGCTCATGCATCAAAAATGATGTTCCAGACAAACCAATGGTGGCACACTTCCAAGAGAAACACCACACCCACAATGACATTTTCTGGTTTGTTCTAGAAATAGCCAGAAACCCTTTCAGAGGTGGCGATAGAGACCTCTCACTTCGAAAGCTAGAGCAGAAATGGATTTTCCGCCTCAATTCTGTCAAACAGGGCCTTAAAATAGCCATTAAATGAAATCTATTCTTCAAATAAATCTCTATTTTTAGCCCTAAATGTCATATGTTTCTTACTACATGCCTTGTGAAATATTTCAACAGGCCACGTGCCTCCTGCCACCCGTCTCCTCACGAGACTGAACACCCTCATTACAAATTATGAGTCATGAAAGAACATATTTTTTGTCCTTTCAAACAATATTTCCTATTGTAATGCCTTAATCGTGTATCTTGAACAAAGATGTCTCTTGCCTTCCTTCTGCATGATGAGACCAACGCTTGATTATTTAACATATACCACTCTCTCGAATTTATGTTTAACCAGAATAATCTGTCGAAATAACTATCTATGCTTTTTGCTCCAAAAGATTGTCCATGTTGTTCAACATTAATATATCAAGTCAACCATGTTTTTCCACCACGGCTGTCAATTGCTTTCTACACTAACACCTATTAGTGTCCTTATCCCAGCCCCATCGCACATGCGTGCAAACCACCTTACGACACATGCGCGCACCCTTTTCAAACATAGCGTCCCTAGTAATGTCGCCATTACGCATGCGCCAGACCGGCCATAATGTGTATTTACACTACCCGCCTCTCCCAAAATAATCATTTGGTTTCCGGACTCGCAAGGCAGACGTTCATTCATCCGCCTCACGCTCCTTTTTCAGGTAAGAAATCGAGCTTGCCATGACCCTGCAACCACTTTGTTATACTAGACTGTCTATCGCTAATACAGAACTGCACTGCGATTATTTCGCTTAAACCAAAAAACTACCCTTCTGTTTGGCACACTTTAGCCCAAATACTGCCGCACCGCGAGCACATACCTAATCGGATGGCAGGCCCTAGCCCAAACTACTACCACAAAAACGTACAACCAACAATAGACAGTACAGACGTGAACTTACCTCACGCTTTACTGGATATTTTCGGGTTTTGCACCATTAAATTGCGTTATATACTCGATAAACGGTCATGACGGTTCTATATTGACAATGGCCACGGAAATCACAATTTAACACTATACCGCACTTTCGAGCCCGCTCAGGCACCCAGTAGTTCACTGCCATAATAATTATCATAGACACTTTGCCTGCGGTCGTTACTTAGCTCAAGCATTCGTGGTTCTCCTTTTTAGCAATAAGGGCACTTTTCGCCAAATCGTTTTTAAGCACCAGGTAAAAACACCTTTTTAGCCACTAAACAACATCCTTTTCCTTCCTATACAGCGTCATAGGCTATGTTTCTAACCGAAAAAGCCTCCAAGTACACGGAAATTGCACCCGTGTAACAAAACAATTCTAAACTGGACCGCATGCCATCAATTAAGGTATGCTAAACTCTCGTTATTCGATCCATTATGTATGATCCTTCATACCATCCAGGCGCATTCATTGCCCCCCTTTTTTCCTATTGTAGATTACCACGATGGACACCAAATCAATGTATTTATCTCCCTGAATTCAGTTCAACCGTTGACAGAACATAGGTAGGTTTCCTATAGTGCAGCACTCTTTTCATACGGATTCCTCTGTGCGGTCACACTTTTTCCTCTTGACATACTCTCCTCTCCTTCCCTCCCAATAGGCGTTCCCAACAACATCCTGATGAAAGTTCGGACCCTTCATCTGTGAACATTATCCACTCAGTGAAGGTTGAATACCCCCCGAACCAGAAACACCTATAACAATGTGTCGACCACTATGATATACTACCAATCTGACTGTAGTATTTGAAATCCACAATATGTTACTAACCCTCACCTACCAAACTGTGATGCAACAACAGTTTTGTACTTATTAGTTTTTTACTTATTACTTTTTCGTGTGCTTTTGTTACAAGCCAAACCAGGCTTGCATGTGATCTTTCATTTTAAACTGTTTTTTCTTTACTATGAATTCTATACTCTATATGTATGTCTGAATAAACCAAAATTTCTTTCCATTCTTATATATATATTTTTTTTTGTGACTTTCGACAGCTAGCAATTACAGACTAGCTTCCTGCCTTTTGGAAACCTACCGTAGTTAACACGGTGAAATAGGGGTAGCTTATGACTCTCTTCTCCCTGTAATTAACGCCTTTTTTGAGTCAAGACCCTCTTTAACAAAATAAAAGGCACCTAGCCCCCTCTTTTCTTTAGGGACTTGATCTATTACTGTTCTTTATAGTTCAGATCCTCTGCTGTCCGGAGTTTATAACCCACCTAAATGATGTAATCACACAGGGTGGATTTCCATTAGTCTAAAGCTGTGTTGCTTTAACGGACATGGGTTACTATTTTCGTTATTTATTGCAAATCTTACCCGGACTCCGTATGCTTCCTTAGTGTTTTTCTTCTCTGCGGGGGCTTCTCAATATGGTTATCCAGGGGGTGTGTGTAATTGCTCCTCCTCTTGTAGATTTCCCATCCACCTCAATCGTGCATGCCCTTAATCAAAGAGATTTTTCTCATAAGGCATCTATATTACCATGGATACAGTGTTAGTTCCCCTGTTTCATGCTACTCCCGTGTCTACTCAGTCTATTTCTGCTGTTCGCCCGCTTACCATTCTTACCTTGTGGGAAGGAGTACAGTGTTCAGATCGCTCTCTCCTGTGTTTGGATCGCGGCTGCCATTTTGGGAACCTTTGGTTATTTTCTATGTCTAGTGTTACGTGATAGCTACGTGGTATCGGTGCAGAGCAAATCATGTGTTACAAATAGTTTTTCTACTTGTTATATAGCTAATCCTTCCCTAGGAATCAATGTGTTATCACAAATACTGTTTTTGCCTCTGTATTATAGATCTTAAAGGGGCCGTGATCGGCATGTTCACAGCATGATTCTGATGCTTGCCGCATGGTATTGTGGGTGTTGTGGTCCTAATTTTTTACCTTCAATTTTCCTGCCGATCTCTAAGACATCAAGTTACAGGGTCGGCTCTTGCCACAACGCAAGGTATCATAGGGTTAATAAAGCCTGTTAGTCATGGGAATTATATGTAGATTGTTGTCTCATACTATCTGATTGGTATAAATTCCTGTGAGGATTAGTGCTATTAAACATAGGTATCACCTCCATAGTTTCATGCTGTGTATTCTTAATCCATGTTTTATTGGATAGCCAACTCCGAATGCCAGGGCAATATCCCTCATGTTCCTACTTTGGATCATCAACCGGTTGAACAGCACAGGATGTTTCTACACAAATATGCTTCTGTGCAAGGGGCAAGGATCAAAGTAGGAGTGGGCAAGTTCTAACACCCAACCTGGTTATTGTTCTTATGACGTGGCTAGGTCTGCCAACACTCTTCCTTGATAAGGCCTTTTTGATGGCTCTTAAGTCTAAAGATCCACATTTGCTCTCTCCTCGGCAATAAGGCTGCTATATTGCCCCCTCTTCGTGGTACTGCTACTTTTTCAATTATGGTCCATCTAATCTCATTCTCACTGTGTTGTTCTTGAATGAAGTGTTCGACTAAAGGGGCAGTCAGACATTTCGTCCTAACATTGGATCAGTGTTCACATATCCTGATCCGAACTGCCCTTGTTGTCATTCCAACATATTTCTTATTGCACGGGCAACTTATAAGGTAAACCACATTTGTGGTATTGCAATTCGTGAGTGATCCCTGCTCCCACAGGACCTTCCAGCCTACGTCTATCGTTGTAGTGCGCTTGGTAAGTGGACAAACTACGCAACCACCACAGGGTGTGTGACCAATTACTTTGGGAGCCCCCCATAGTGTTGGTTGGCTCAATAGTTCTTTCTTTTCTTCCATGTAGGTGTGCACAAGTGCTTCTCTGATGTTTTTTCTTCGCTTAATTGCAAAGAGTGGGAGGTTCAGATCTCCCTCTCCCACATTGAGGATGTGCCAATGATTCCTTATCTCCTTTTTTATTCGGTTCACGACAGGCGAGTAGCTAAAGACTGCTGTTATTGTGTTGTCATCCCTTGTCTTCTTCTCTTTTTGGGTCAAGGTTATTTCTCTCAGTATGTTCCTCACCCTTCTCTTGGCCTGTCTGATGGTTCTTTCTGGATAGTGCCTCTCTCGTAGGTTCTGTGTTAATCTTATCGCCTGCTTGTCATACTCTTCACACGAGGAACAATTCCTTCTAAATCAGAGGAATTGTCCAAATGGCAAGTTCTCTTTAAGAGTTCTCTGGTGGTAACTGTTGAACTCAAAGAGAGCGTTTCTGTCAGTCTTTTTTTGGTATACAGTAGTTGCTATTCCTGTATCTGTTCTAATGATTTTGAGATCAAGGAATGTGGTTTCTTTCTTGCTATATTCATAAGTGAATTTCAAGAAAGGGTTTATTCTGGTGATAGGCATATCTCGTCTCTATTTTACTCCATTTTGGAGTCTGTCATGCACCCTTCTTTGGGTGTAGCTGCAAGAATCCCTTAAATAATACTCCATTCCAGAGTGTGGTTATGTTATGTTGCGCTTATAACGCGCTGTAGCCCGCACGCAATGAAAGACAGATAATGCTAACAAACCATTTACAGGGGAGAGGCTAGCGAATATTCATGCCGGGTAAGGAAGTCTATTTGTTCAAATAAGCGTGTCTTTAGCCTTTTCCGGAATGTTTGGGGGTTCTTCTCTAAGCACGTTTCTACTGGGAGGTCGTTCCAGGCTAGAGTAGCCAGACCAGGAAAGAGCAACCTCAACCCTGGCTTCTTTTGATCCTTGGGCAGATGAGGTGAAGGGTGTTGTTGGAGCTAGTTGATCTCCCTAAGGCTTGGGGGGTAAGAACGTTTTTTCAGGTAACTAGGAGCATGTCAATATAAACATTTGTGTGCCAGGGTCAGGATCTAAAAGAGATTCTGCAATTAACTGGTAGCCAATGAAGTTCCCTCCTAGCCTTAGTTATATGTTCTCATCTAGCTATGCCAAACTGCATCATTTTGAACAACCTGGTGTTTTTGTATATAGTTTTTACTTGTTCCCTCTAGCAAGGCGTTACAGTAGTCAATTTGAGGCATATGCCTCTGACCAAGGTCTTGCAGTGTAAGAGGATTCAATTCAACACTACAGCTAAGTCAATGCCTAGTCTGGGATACTGAATGGAAACCCTTATTGATATATATTTATGTCCAGTTCATGCGTTCTGGATGACTACCCCTATATAACACCCCTCTCTTAGAATCCCCCTGACCCCCCTGAGCCAAGAAGTAGTTCTGTTTTGCAAGTTAAAAGGTTTATTTGATAATTTAAACAATATATATATATATCAGACTTTATAATAATTTAATAATTGAATATCACACTTAATCTGATATGATAAAGATTAACAACGGAGAATCTGGCACTAGCACACTTGTGAATAGGAACAGAAGAATAAGGTGGTAGAGAATGCTTTATATAAGTCAGATGGATGTAATGTTGAATGAAAATGCAATACAGAAAATACTCAATATGATTTCAACAAAACAATGTAATCACTTTTCTCTGGCAATTCCCTCCCCCCTTTTATGCAATGCAAGGAAATGGAAGAAAAGCACACAGTTCTCAGAAATGCAATCAAATGTAATTCAGTTCACCCCAGCAAGCTTAGACTACAGATCGGAGTTTTAAACACAGGCCCAAAATGCTTTTACATGTGCTGGCAATGAAGTGAAAAATATGCTAAAATGCTTTTAATTCCCTCTAGAGGTTCAGGGGGAGTGGTATCTAGTTAATATTAGTCCAGGCTCACTTTAGCGATTAAATAAAGGTCGTTTTTCAGATTTGAAATTTTAAAGTTCAAAAAGACAAGTGACAGCTAGCAACTAGAAAAGGACAAGTGACAGCTAGCAACTAGAAAATGACAGGTGACAGTTAGCAGGTAGTTCTACTTAGATTAAAATAGATTGAATTATATTATTTTAACTAAGAGATTGGTTCTGCACAGTCTTGCTAGGTACTCACACTATATTCTTGAATTAGATGGGCCTCGCCACGGATCTGGTCAGGTTTTAGACTGGACTCTGGTCTGGTCTCGGCACTTCACAGTGATCTGGGTCAGCTCTGCTCTGCCTCTGGTTCTGGATATTGATGGATTTAAAGTCTGGATCTTTCTGCACAGCTTTCTCTAGAGATTGATGGAGGTAAAGTATGGATTTTCCGGCAGAGCTTCCCGCAGCAGATGTAAATGAATGTCCCTATCTGTCCTGTCTGTCTGCTTTTATCTGTTTTTAAAATGGGTGTGTGTGCAGCATCACTAGCCAGCCCCTCTCTCAACTGCCCATTGGCCACTTCATGCTCTTCCCCTTGATTGGGGAATGAAATGAAGTGCCATCATGATGAGGTCTGTTTATGGTACAGAGAACCCACCCCTGTCAAATTTTACACACAATCTATATTTGCTCAAAAAGACACATTTGCACAGGTACACATTTGTTTAAAATTACATGCACCCATCACATATCAGAGGAGGTAAACCCTGTCCAAATCTGCTCTTCCTGGGGGCTTGCATTCAGAAATGGCAACATTTGCACTTTTTAACTGATTTTGCAATTTCGGACATTAACCCAAATTTACACACATGTGCGCAAGGAGTATGGACATTAGTTGATGAAGTGTCAGATTTTTAGCATGCATACATTTTAAGTAATACCCTCTTAACTGCCAGCTTGCCCCCAGATCATGCCACCGGTTCTAAAAACCTCTTAAAATGTGGGCAGAAAAATCACAAGAATTATGGTGACATTTAAATAATTTTCACAAGTCCGTACTATGAGTTATTCATCTTTTTAGAGTCATGTTCTGGCCCCAAAGGGGTGTGGTTTTTTCAGGTCACATGGTACAGAAACCAGTCTTTCCAGTTTCTGCCAAGCTCAGAGACCCTGCCCCTCCCAGCTTCTGCCAAGAGGAAGCTGTTTTACGACATCTGCAATAAACCATCTGCCTGGGTGAAGGGGGTTGCATTGTTCAGAGCTCCTGTATTCTGTGGGGGCTCCCCTTAATTCAATTATCAGAGAGATGGCATATCCTTAGTGTGGCCAGCAGGAAACAGCCAGGCCTTGGAAGTTACTTGTGAATCAAGTTTCACTCCTGATGGGGGTAGTTGCCAGGCAAAATTGGAATCTCTTTAAGCCAGTTTTTAGCCACATGTCATTTCTGTTCCCCAGTTTTCTGCATTCAAATAACTAACAATTTTTTACATATGCAGCTAGAATGCTGATTCTAAGTTTAAAACTATGACATTTAAACAATTGCAGCCTATGTGACACTCAAAAGTAGGTCACTCATTTCTTTTAAACATTTAGATTTTTAGTGTCTTTCAGTCCAAATTTACTTAAACTGCTGGAATCCACAGCTCAGCCAGTCTTGTGATGAACATTGTTTTAGGCTCATCCTCTTTCCAGATTTTGTATGCCCACAAGACTTTATTCTGCCAGATGTCCGCTGGTGTTCAGTGAGATTTTTGGATGTGTTGCAAATAGGCATTTTGAGCTGGCATTCAGAGAAACAAAAGGTGATTTTAAAGTGCGGTTTTTCCTTTGGCACACATTTCACTCATGGCACCCCGGCCCATCCTGCTTGCACTGGTGGGTGGCAAGTTAGGCAACCATTTTAGTGTGCACAACTGCGCGGTTTTCATAGATTCTGGCGCACATGTGGGCTTTTTCGGCCATCTTGGATTTCCTAAGCCCACAGCACCAAATGTTGTAGCCTAATAGTCCAAACGTGGGTCAGAACACCCAACAGCAGTGCTTATTGGTGACATATGGCTTGACCAATCTGAGGAGTTTAAGATGGTATTGTGATTTTTGGATGACATTGGCTACGTCTGTATCAGCGCTAAAGGATTTATCCATTATCACCCCAAGGGTTTTAACCGGGTCTAAAGTTTTTATGAGACGACCATCAATTGTAAAGTCCATGTATGCCTGCCCCAGTTTCAGCCTTGCTTCTGGGGATCCGAAAATCAGCATTTCTGTTTTTCCACTGTTAAGACAGAGCCAGTGTTGGGTCATCCAATCTTTTATGATCATGTAGATGTTCTGTACCGTTTTTGAATCCTCGGTGTGATCACCACTCAGATCCACCAATAGCTAAGTATCGTCAGCATAATTAGTGAACCTGACTCCTGCTTTATCAAGAATGTCACACAACAGGTGTAAATAAATGTTGAAAAGTGTAGGGGACAGGCAAGCTCCCTGTGCCAATCCACAGGTGGACAATATAGATCCTGAGGATGCTTGGCCCCAGCAAACTCCAGACATTCTGCCTGACAGAAAAGACTCCAGCCGCTTCACTAATAATGGGGAGCAGTCGCCTGTCATAGACCATGTGGCAAGGATTTTTACATGGCTCAGGAGATCAAAAGCCGCCAATAAGTCAAGAAATATCAATAGGCCTGCCTTGCTCCTGTCCATGTAGTCCAGCATCTGACTCTGAAGATCTAAGAGGGCACTTTCAGTGCCGAGGATGTCAAATGTTGGTTTCTTCCAAGTGTTTTTGTGACTGTATCGTGGCTACACGATCCACAACCTTCAAAAGGAAAGTAACATTAGTAATGGGTCTTTAGTTGGCAAAAATGTTTGGATCCAGACCGGCCTTTTTCAACAAGGGGGAGACTACAACCCTTTTGGCCTTTTTTGGCATGATACCATAGCGTAAGGTGGCACTAGTGAGACAGGTCAAGAAGGGCGCAAAAATATGAGCATTACTGAGAATGATCTTACCGGTCAGGAGATCACCACTACAGGAAGTGGGACGCATCTTTTTGTGGACTTCCTCCATTGTCTGAACAGAAATAGTGGAGAACTCAAAGAGTATGGCCTCCTTGCACAGGGAAGGTTTAGTTATGTTAGGTTCAAAGGCTGAAGCCGGATCAGCCAGAATTTTCTCGTGTGCATTCGTGATTTTTTCAGACGTTTGTCGGACTTTGTGACAGTCTTCAAGGATGGGGGAAGCCAAGTCTGATTTAAGATGAGATTTTTCCATAGTTTTCAGGATCTCAAAAAGTTTCCTTGTGTTATTTGGTGACTCCTTAATTTCGACATTGTAGAAGTTTGTTTTAGCAATGGTAATTTTTTCCCTGTATTCTTTTTCAATATTTTTCCAGATTAGTTTGTTTTCATTTGTAGGGATTTTGTTCCGTTTACGTTCAGCTAATCTTTTTTCTTGTTTCAACTGTGTGAGTTGCGGGGAGAACCAGCTCTGACGATTTAATTTTCCCCTAACTGTTCTAGTTCTAGTCTTAACAGGAGCTATACTGTTAAGCATACCACTCATAGCAGAGTCATAATTGGAGAGCAAAATGTCTGGTGAATCAAGGTCGGAGGTATTTGCCGTAATATTAACTAAAAATTACACAATATGGCCCATCCCCTTTTATTTTCCACTTTCAATGTTTCTACTTACATCTGTTATTCAGCTCGAGGCCTTCGGTATCGACTCTTGTCCAGTCGACTAGTTTGCCTTCAGTCCATGGGGTGCCTGCGGGAACCAGACCGAATTTTCATCAAAAGGGAACCTGCTTGACCGTCTCTGGTCACACCTGTTATAGCTTCCCTCTCCGCAGGAAACTCGGCAGTCTTCCAGCTAATGGTGGAAGATGTCAAGAATCCGAGGACCTGGATCTGAACCATGAAGTGCGTATCAGTTGAGGCTTTCACCGCCACCTTTTCACCCCCACCCCCCTCTGGCTGACTATCACCCTGACACAGCCCTCTCCACGCTCCACTCTGCTATATCTGATACTCTTGATATCCTTGCCCCTGTCATGAGAATCCGCCTGAAGTCCAAAGCCAAGGGCAACTCCTGGTACCCTCAGACCTCGTCACCCTAAAACACAAGTGCATGGGGCCGGGAGGAAATTGCTTGCTTCATGTACATCCTCTGACAAACTGGCCTGCCGCCTGCTCCAAAGGCAATAGACTCTCTCTGTCCCACCCAAGAAGAGAGCTCATATCCAAGCCCGTGTCTCTGCGGCATCTAACAACTCAGCTGAACTCTTTAAAATCTGCAAAGAACTGGCCAATCCTGCTGCAGTCTCTACCTTGCCTGTCCCTTCCCAGGCCCTCTGCACAGCACTGGCTTCTCACTTCATCTCTAAAACTCAGGACATCCTGTCCTCACTCTCCTCCTATCCCCTGCCTCCCTCTACTCCTCTACTCCCTGCTCTTCCTCTGGCACCTCTGCAGCCACCTCTCCTCCCTCCTTCTCTGCCTTTCCCCTGTTCTCCGCAGACAAGGTTTCTAGACAAGTCTGAACTATGAAAGTCTCATTGAAACAGGTTCACCCCTCTTCCTCCAAAACTATCAAGGACCACATCGACTCCCTGGCTCCTGCCCTGGCTGATTTCTGCAATCACTCCTTCGTCCACTGGAGTCTTCCCATCCCCCCTGAAGCACTCCCTTGTGCACCCTCTTCTTAATAAACCCTCTGCCGACCCTTCCTGCTATCGTCCAATCTCCATCACTCCCTTCCTGGGCAAGCTCCTGGAGAAACTGGGCATCTCCCAGCTTAATCTCCACACGGAATCTGTTGGTTGTCTTCATGACTATCAGTCTGGCTTCAGAGCTGCCAGAAGCATGGAAACTGCTCTCCTGAACATCCGTGAAGACTTGCTCTCCAACCTTGACTCTAACACCCCATGTGTCCTCATCCTGCTTGATCTCTCTTCTGCCTTTGACACTGTCAACCATGCCATCCTGCTCAACAGTCTCCGTGATAACCTGGGTATCACTAGCCAGGCTCTGGCGTGGCTGACTTCTTTCCTCTCTGACCGACCCTCCCAGGTCCAACTTGGGTCCTTCCTCTCCACTAACTTCTTCTCTACCTGTGGTGTCCCCCAGGTGTCTAACCTCTCTCCCTCCCTTTTCAACCAATACCTGGCACTCTTTGCCCACTGCATCGCCGCTCTCTGACCCAACTTTCAGTGTTATGTGGATGACACCCAGCTCATTTAGACGCTACCTTCAGCCTCCTCCTCTCCTTCCTTCATCTCTGACCGTCTGCTATACAGGAGTGGTGTGCCGCCAATGACCTCTGCCTTAATGCCAGTAAGACTGAGATTCTCCTCATCGGCACACCTGCTCCATCCTTTCCTCTAGCTCTCTGGCCGGCCTCTCTTGGCCCTCTTCCTGCTCCCACCTGCAAGGCTAAAAACCTCAGGGTTATCTTTGACTCCACACTCTTCTTCTCTCCTCATATCTCTGACATCTTTAAGAAGTCACACTACCAGCTACACCTCCTCGGAGGCATTCTTCCTTTCCTATTGTTCCCTCAGAAGCTCACTGTGTCCAGAGCTCTGGTTCTCTCAAGGCTGGATTATTGCAACAGCCTCTTTCTAAATCTGCCTGCTTCTACTCTCCGCCCTCTGCAACTTATGCAGAACAGGACTGCAAGACGTTTCCTTGGCCTGAAAATCTCTGCACTGGCTCCCAGTGGCTGCGAGGATTAAGTTCAAAACCCTCTGCATCGTCCATAAGGCCTTCTGGGGCCTGGGGCCTCAATACCTTCAACTCTCTCTTCCTAAATATCTTCCTTCTCGAGCTCTTCGCTCATCCGCCTCCAACTCCCTCAGGGTCAGTCGCTTCTCCAAGCAACGAGCTGGTGATAGATCTCTTTCCTCGGCTGGTGCCTCCCTCTGGAACCATCTCCCTGCCTCCCTTAAACTTGAGGAGAACCATCTCCGGTACGGAAGCACCTCAAAACCTTTCTTTTTACTTCTGCTTTTTCTCCTCTCCTCTGCTGACCTCCTGGCTGTAACCGGAACTGCACTGGCTACCTGGACACCCTCTTATCTCTGGCTCAGGTCACTTCCCCGCCAGCGTCACACACATGCACTGCCTGCTTGGCAACCCCGCACTTGGTTACTGTTTCTGTATCCCTACAGTCCCCCTACCAGCCCTTGAAACCTGGTGTCTGCACTTACCCATGCACTTGCCACATGCTGGCCGTTACTTATTGTTATTATCTATTCCCATGTACTGCACTGTCCGTGCCCCCTTCCCACACACTTGCGCGATCTGAATGACACCTGGCCTAGTAGGATCGTAGTCTGTCCTCCCTTTGATCCCCTCCCTTGCCTCATTGCGCCTTGAAACCCTTGTGTAATGGCGTGTTATACATGCCATATCATCACCCATCATGTATTCGATAGAGTAGGCATGGAGAACAAACCAAGAGTGAAGGAATCCTCCAGATCTCATCTTCAAACTCATCTTCAAAGTATTTTATCTAGCACAACAAAAGGTTTCAACTGCAAATTTAGTTCACCGTAGGACATGTTGACCTCAATCAATAGATCTTCTTTGGGTATGCCCCTTTGACGCTTGGCGTCTGGAGTACTGAGCAAGTTATAACCCGCCATCCTACCTTACCTACCAAAGTTAATTGTTCAATTGTCAATGTTTCTTGGAGACAAATTACATTACATTGCATTTATAATGCGCGCTACAGACCCGCAGGCATGAAGGCGCGGAAAGGTTGTACATAAAATACATAAAGGGACATTCAGATATAGAAATATCTGAATCAGGAACACAGAGGAGTCTAGCTGAAGAGGTTGTTATGGTTACGGTAGAAAGCTCAGGTTAGTCGAGATCTTAAGAAAACAGCAGAGTTTTCAGGTCTTCTTGGAGGCTTGAAGGGAGTTAACGCTGCGCGGTTCCTAGTGATTGCATCGTCAGCCAAACCATCGACAACCATACCATTGAGCAGGGGGGTTCCCCCAACCCCTTTTTAAACCATTAAAACACATTTCTACCAAACTAAACCCTTTATCATTGAAAAAAATGCATTCAATGGTTTTTATAAGGCATTTTTCTCAATGGTATGATCTGTCGATTGGTTTGTATTTGATGCAATGACTGGATACCGGCTGCGCATATATTCTGGCAGTTTATTTCACAGATTAGGAGCTTTTAAGAAGAAAGCTCAATTTTTGGCTTTTGCAGTTTTTCATCTAGGTTGCACTAAAAGATTTTGCTTCTCAGACCTCAATATTCTGGTGTTGGTTTTATCCTTGATATAACACTGCAGATATGGAGGCATGATTTGTAGGTTGCATTTAAATGTTATAACCAGGACTCTAAATGTAATCCTCGATTCGATGCGTAACCAGTGAAGTGAGTGCCTGGCGTTTGATACATGGTCTTGCCTAGATAGTCCAAGAACGACTCTGATGGCCCAGTTCTGTGCCACTTGCAGCCTATGCAATTCTTGCTGACTAAAGCCCAGCAGTAGACTGCAGCAATAATCAATTTTAGCTCCAATTATTGCCCAGCAATAGTTTACGCACTTTCCTGTGCGATCATAGGTCTCAAGTGCGACAACAATTTAACATAATAGACTGAACCGGAGACAACTGTTGTAACGTGTGCCTTCATGTTTAATGTCTGGTCTAGAGTCACTCCGAGAATTTTAGTTTTGGATAGGGGCGATAAGAGCTGCCTACAATCATAAATTCTGTCTTGCTCCGGTTGTGGGCAAGGTAGTTGTCCAGCATCCAATTTTCAACTAGTGAAAAAATTCTATTCACTTCTTGCTCATCCTTCTCATGGTGCCCGGTTAGGGGGATAACACATTGAGTGTCATCTGCATAGTTTGAAACCACGACCCCCTCCTCTTCTAACATAAAGAAGGGGGCCATGAAGAGATTATATAGACACAGCGAGGTGCTGGCACCTTGTGGGCCGCCATATAATACAGGTAATGGTGTGGCTTCAGCTAAATCAGAGCACACTCTGCTGCTTCTATGCTCGAGAAAGGAGGCAATCCAAGATGCCGCAGTATCAGAGAAATTGGCAACCTCCCTTAGTCTGGAAATGAGGATGGTATGTTCCATTAAATCGAAAGCTGCAGATTATCTAAAGAAATGACAAGAGACAACCCACTCTTGTACATCTGGGCTAGGAGTTTAGATTTCAGCTCCAAAAGTGAGTTTTCTGTACCATATTGTTTCCTAAAACCCAACAACCCGATCAAGTATCTTAAGTAGAAATGGCATGTTAGATATGGGCCAATAGTTGAGTGGGTTATCCCTAGCCAACCCAGATTTCTTAAGAATGGGAGTAACCATTGTTAATTTTAACTCGTCAGGAACCTTTCCCTCCTTCAAGGAGGCATTTATGAAAAGCACGCTGCTTTGAGAAGACATGAAGTGCATGTTTTGATGATCATAGATGAACATGCATCACCTCTGCAATGAGGATTCCATCCGTTCAATGATTTTAGTTAGTTTATTCTCTGATATTGGATGAAAATTGAACTGAGGGACTGCAGGATCACGAGTATGGTGTTTAGTTGATTCCTTGATGGCGGAAGTAGTTAGCATCAACTTTTTTTCAATCATTGCTCTCTGAATTTTGTGCATCTTATTGTGCAATCCATCTTGAATAAGTTGACCATTGTTCGTCGTTTTTTGCAAGGGGGCCTGAAGGAGTCGGCGTAATCTCCTGTTCCTTCAGGATCTTATATATTTCCCTGGTATCTGACTTGGCATTGCTAATGCGATTGTTATGGAAATTTCTTTTAGCTTTAAAATGATTCACTTTCTTCCAGTTTATTACGTAAATCATGGATATTCCATGAAAGGAAGAGTTATCACTGTTGCTACCTAGAGGAAAAGTGTTGACAGTGATTTATCCATGTTGGCCCTCTAAAATTGAGTTCTTGGTGTAAAGGGAAATTAGGTTGCTCTATCTGTAATAAAATTAGTATCAAACAAAAATTAAGGAATAACAAGACTGGCATCAATCACAATTTCCATAACGTTTTGTGCGTTTCCATTGTCACTGTAAGTGGAATGTGCAAGACTTGCAATTACTGTGTCTGTGGTCAAAAGATACCTCCCACTGGTGACACCGAAAATGTCTGGTATGGCTTGTGATCAATAAATGGAGATGTGTGACCTTGCAGTAATGACTGGACTGCCCATTTTGATGGGCAACTAACAAAAATGTGCAAATGGTGTTCCCACTTCTGTAATCGCACACATTATAAAAACGTGTGAAATGGAAAGCTGCCATGTATGTAGATGCTATGATAAGTATATGGTCAAAAAGCAATGTTTTATCTAAAGAAAGGATATGGTAAGCAATTTTTTTGTCAGTAGAATAACATATTTAAACATTGGAATTCAATAATGTGTAGGCTGTAGGTCATACATTGGTTTACACCTTCCTCTATAAAAGAATTCACTTTTTTTCACGATTTTAATGCTTGTCTTGCCAGGCAATTCCCCTGGTAAATGACTCTAATTAAATGGGGACGTTGACTGCTGATATGGAGTGTCCCTCATCAAGATGGCAACTGTCCAAGTTCCAAACCCAGAGCACCAGGAAAACCACACGGGGGGCTTCCTCCATTTCAGAAAAGAAACTGTTTCTGAATGAGAACAGAGTGGAAGCACATGCTAACTAACAAGATGTGTTCCATAGTACCTTTTAATTGCTATATGCATATTAAACCAAATACATTTAAAAGATTTTTCGAAATAAAAATATAAGAACCAGACATCACTTAATATATATAATATAAACCAGTTATAAATGCCTATAGAACAATGTAAATTGGCATACGAAACAAAACAATGGCTGGAATTGCCAACGTGGTTACCACTGTTCTGCAAGTTCTTTTCCCTTCTGTTTTTAGCAGAGCAGAGTTGGCGGAAACAAAAAATGTGAATGTACGAGTGAAATGCAGCCGATTATATCACTACCAAGGCCATATTGTGTCACGGCCAAGCAAAAGCCTATGACAAGTACTGTAAGCTACCGTACCTTGTTTACAAACCATGGTGCATTTTTGTGACCTATTTGTTACTTTTTTGCCAAAGATTGATTTTCCTTGGGCGGCAAATTCCACATCGTTAATGTTTATTTTTTTGTCTAAAAGCAGTCTTCCTAATTGTCCTTAATCCTCTTACAATTGGCACCCCACTACTCCTTACTTTGCATTCTTCTTTAGCTACTGACCTATTTTCTTTCATAGCCTTAACACACAGCATTGGGTGCTCCATCTTTTTCACAATTACAGTTGCCTCCCTCAGAGTAGGATACGCTGCTAACCACAAGTGCCCCTCTAATACCCAACTGCTGGTTTGCTTTTGTTATTTCTTCCGCAGCTATGTCAGCACCAACATTTCAAGAAACAGGCAACTCTTGGAAAGTCACCACAAACTCAGTTGTGTCCTATTGTACCTTCTGCTTCCTTGTGTAAACTTTGTGACACTAAATGCTAACTTTGGTAGTGGAGGTATAATGTTTGTTCGACTTCAGGATGTAAACATCATATACCTTACAGTAATCCCGCCAACACATTGACATTATTTATTTATTTGTTCTACTGTGTTATAGTTTTTTGTTTACAAACTTTTCACTTTTCACACTTCCCACAGGAAAATCAACCTTGAATCAAGGATATTTCATACAATTATTAAAATACACATTAAAAAAGACCCTAGACAAGGGCGCGTGAATTTGGCAGAGACTGTTTCGCTGTGGCTGCACCTCCTACCCTGACTTTATTTCTGCTTCATTCTGTCACCAGAATCTACACCTGCATGTGACCCAGCTTGAGCCCGTACCACTCCATAGCGGAGCTCTGAGCGTGGGTCCCCGGGGCACAGAAAACAAGGTACTGCAGCATTAAGAGACTGGAGTCTCTGGGCCCCGCCCACCCAGGAAGCAGGAGCTAAAAGTGCGACTGAGCCGCCCTTGCGGCGATAAGCCCGCGCTAGACAAGGGTGCGTGAATTTGGCAGAGACTGTTTCGCTGTGGCTGCACCTCCTACCCTGACTTTATTTCTGCTTCATTCTGTCACCAGAATCTACACCTGCATGTGACCCAGCTTGAGCCCGTACCACTCCATAGCGGAGCTCTGAGCGTGGGTCCCCGGGGCACAGAAAACAAGGTACTGCAGCCTTAAGAGACTGGAGTCTCTGGGCCCCGCCCACCCAGGAAGCAGGAGCTAAAAGTGCGACTGAGCCGCCCTTGCGGCGATAAGCCCGCGCTAGACAAGGGTGCGTGAATTTGGCAGAGACTGTTTCGCTGTTTGCTGCTTTGCTGTCCGCTGGCAGCAGGGGATACGTTACCCGTCGGCACCTAAATCACTCTGCAACAAGCCACCCCGAAAGCTAAGAGAGCGAAAACACAGCACCGTGTGACAAGAAGCCCCTCCTCTACAACTAGTAACTCGACCACTGGCAATAAGGTATCCCTCTGACGCGCTGCGAGTTTTCCATCGAAGCCAAGAAGCCATGGACAAGTCTGACGGTTTAGGCACATTTTTACTCCCCAGGAAAAAGGAAAACTTGGGTCAACCTGCCCAATTAAAAAGTCCTTCCGGCCGTGTACTGAGAAGTCCATACACTTGTCTAGAACGTCAAAATGGAAAAGAAAACATCCGAAGTCACTCAGCATCAAGAAAGGGAGAAGCTACACCCTCCTCTCCCGCATTCAGTCCCTCGTATGTTCACTTCCCGGCAGGGTTCACTGCCGCCTCTGGAAGAAGGGACTGAAAATCTGGGTCCTCATCTCAATACTCCGAGGGAAGTGCAGAGGCAGATGAGGTTTTTGGCCTATTTCCCCCCCCCCCCTTCCGATCGCCTTGAACTCACCTGCAATGACACTACGAACGGTCGGGTGGGGTGGCCAAGGGGCAGCGAGGAATCGCCTGAAGAGACTCCTCCTCTTCCCGTGAACCACCCGTTGATGACATCTAACGACCGGCTAGCCACCACTGCGGCGAGTGGGGCCATGACCGACGGGGTCGAAGGATGCCGCCGATCTGACCCCAGCTTGCCGGTCGCGCGTCAGTCATCCAGGAGTGACCTCACAGAGCTAGTTGCGTATAACTCACAACCTTGTCATGAGGATCAAGACGACGGGACACCATCGGAAAGAAATCCGCAAGATCCAATTTTGCCATCAGCCATGTCAACCATGGAAACACGATTGACCACACAAGTTGAAGTCCACCCTTATTCACATCTTCAACAGTCTGACCTACGTGAGGATGAAAGAGACGCGACATCTCTCCTCTCCTTTCACCCACCATTACAGCCCAAAGGCACGGAGGCCCTGTCATGGCCCCTTTCAGCTCCAAATGAAGGTGAGCGCACAGGCAACTCCGTAGACGTTGAAACTTCAATTGAAATTGCGAAAGGGCCACCAAGCGAGCCGTACGCACATCAAACACAAACTGCAATGGCTTTACTTAAAAAGAAAGCCCTGTCCAAAAAAGAAACAAGAGCACAAGGGGAACACGCAAACCCAGGTCTTCAGCAAAGAAAGTATCACGCAACGACAAAGAAAATTGACCCGGGTAAAGCGACATTTCCCGACCCTCTAATGTTGCACGCATTGAAAGATTTCTTCACTAAACAAATGAAGAGAAAACTAGAGCAAGAGGCGGAGCTTTCTGACGCTGAATTGCTGGACGTGGTTTCAGAAATTGCTTCAGCCCCAAGCAAAGAAAAACACTGGAAAATAACGTCCAGAATCTACCTATAGAGTTCTCAATGTTGCAGCTGCCCAACTCTGGAGACCACCAATCGCGGAACAACCACCCACAGTCGCCCCCATGGGTAGAGGCAGCAGCTGCGCACCAACTCTCTGACAAAAGTGATCCACCGCATTTATTAGGGACCAACAGTGTGGAAAAAGGCTCACGGGAAACACTAGCAAAGCCTCAACTAGGTGATACTGAACAAAGAAACAATACCTATTCAGCACCAAATTACCCCTCTGTGTTACCTGTGAATCAAAAACCGGAGATAATCGACATAGACACACCATGCTCACCAAAACAAAATGATCACCCTAAAAATATATATACACCAATAAGAAATGGAAGATCCAGTGACATTTTCGCGAGCTCACCTAAAGGCACACCTGGAAAGAAGCCCGACCTACTAACAATCATGTCTGCAATCACGGTGGGGCAGTCTCCTTTTGTAAAGCTATACGAGTCTATAAATGACACGATGAAAGATTTGCTCATGCTATCAGCTATTACGAACTCAAAAGTAATCTTTTTGGAGGGCTTTATCACAGCATTGGACCATCAAAACATTGAGCAAGAACGACTCTGGGAACTAAGAATCGCTCGTCTTGAAGATCAATTAAAAACGCGACCCTCCACACATGCCCGTTTGGTTCATCAATGTAGTTCCCAAACAGACACCCATACAATGGCTCGGAGATCTGACATCAACAAGAACGTCTTGGCAACAAAAACTGCCCCTCCACCTGATAACAAGTAACAACTATGTGCTCATGGAACACGAGGGGGCACAACCACTTCAGAAATCCCGACATGCAAGACCTAGCCCAATTCGACATGTCTCCAGGAAACCTGGCTGATGGGAAAACCGGCACTCGACGGCTACGAAACTCAAATATCACCAGCGGTGAAAGGCATCCTTGGCAGACCATCATCAGGCCTTTTAACTGCCGTTCGTACTGGCTCGGGCATTTCCATAAAAACAAAGGTTGCGGAAACCTATGGGTTTTAGCTCTACAAACGGAGTGGTCCCACCAAAGGAAGTTGCAAATGGTAGACAGAAGATAAACCTAGCCATTATACTCGCCTACTGGAACCACCAAAGAGTCAGTAACAACGACCTCTGCGATACAGTGACCAATATACTAGAAAAATTTACAACTGACTTGGGAACTGATCACATCATCATCTGTGGCGATCTTAATGCCAAATGTCACCAATTTCCCACCATCGCGTCAACTTCAGCAGCCGTTGAAAGAGGAGTGTTATGGTCAAACTTTATGGATGCCAGAAATTTCCACAATGTAGCTACTTTGCAAGGTCAACTACCAGTCTTCCCAACATGGAAACGAGGAGACGCATCAGCAACTTTGGATTACATCTTCATCTCACATGCCTTATTACCATATGTGAGCTCCTATGAGGTTTACAAAACGAAAGAAAGCTACCATAACTTCTTACCCACGGCATTTGAAACCACAAGTGTGCAGAAATAAATCTACACGGCTAACATTGAACCGTTGACTAAACAAACTCGAATTCAACTAACGGCGGCCAATGTAAAAGAGCTTACACATAAATACGACAAAGAAACCAGACACACCTTCGATGCGCCAGTAAGGCCGAACTATCTCCCTCTCTTCTTACCGCATAGGGCAAAACAAAAGAAACTCGGCAGTTCGTTGAAACCTGGACCGCATGAATACGACACAATGCTTATCCACAAAAGAAGAGAACTGAGAAAGTTACGGCGCGCGTCCAGTCCAAGCGACGATAACCAAAAAAGCATTTTGAAGGCGGCCACAAGATCGTATAGATCTTGGATAAAACAACACAAAGCTGCAATGTACCAAAACGACGTGGAACAAATGCTTAAAACACTAACCTCATAGAGTACCAGAGACTTTTGGGCACTATTAAAGAACAAAGATCCGCAGACTGATAGTCAACTGTTAAACTCCATTCCGGAACCAACGTGGATAACTTTCTGTCATGGGCGCTACTCCCGAGGGGCCAGGACTGGCTCAGCGCCCTCGGAAGCAGACCCGTCTTCCACTACTCTGGACCCAGCAGACCCGTACAGGGGCCCTTTGGACCGTGTCCTGGCGCCTTTGGCACCAGGCTCATGAAGGGTTTCAGTCCTGGCGCCATAGGCGCCGGTCTCATATTGATAAACAGTGTAATAATGCTTGGGTGGACTTACCGGAGGCAGACCATGCTGCATATTTACCCAGAACAATCCAGTCTGGTTGAAGTCCCCAGCAATCAGGGCTGGGAGGAACTATTCCCTCCATTCAGGAACTCTTTTCTTACCTGGGTGGAACCGGTGGAAGAACACACACTGGAAGGGCTTCTCTGCTATTTAAACCACGCCCGATGGAAAACACGTGCTTCGCATTATTCTGCAGCAGCAGCAGGACGCTCACCGAGTCGGCTCCTGCATTCCAGGTCCAGAGTCATCTTCAGCTTCCGCGCAGCAACCTGTGGATGAAGAAAGACACAGAACAATACTTACCAGATCCCGGAATCCAGTCACCGGCAAAACCTGCAAAGAATAAAGATAAGGTTAGAAAAGTGCAACTCGCTCGCAGCCGCGCCCGCTTACCTGATCCATCCGTGATTGCAACGGAGCTAACCGCGGCCTTCTCTTCGGCAGCTTCTCTGCACCTGAAAGGCAAAGGATATAATTAAAAAGGGGTTTGGGTGAAGGCAGTTGCATTCATCTTAACTTACCAGTTTTTGCACGCGCAGTAGCGGCCGCATCAACCTCAGCATCCCGGCACCTGAAAAACAGGAAAAAGACATTATTTGAGGTGCCATTAAAAGCGGCCAACGATCATTATATTTACGTGCATCGGCACGTGCAGTGGCAACGGATATAAAGCCCGCAGCATCCCGGCACCTGAAAACTAGGAAAAGGACATTATTAGAGGTGCCATTAAAAGCGGCCAACGATCATTATACTTACGTGCATCAGCACGTGCAGTGGCAACGGATATAAAGCCTGCAGCATCCCGGCACCTGAAAACTAGAAAAAGGACATTATTAGAGGTGCCATTAAAAGCGGCCAACGAACATTATACTTACGTGCATTGGCACGTGCAGCGGCAACGGAAAACTACGCCCACAGCATCCCGAGGCCTGAAACAAAGGAAAAGGGACATTATTGAGGTGCCCATCTTTTAAAGCCTAAAGACTACAGTATACTTACAGGCATCCGCTCGTGCAGTAACGGCGGCATCGCTCTTCGGCATCCCAGCACCAGTGCCACAACTAAGGCCGCAAAAGACTTGAGCCTCAACACTGAACTCATCCAGTGACGTAACTGGAATCCACGCACCCCTGCACCAGACGCAGGATGGAGAGCTCAGCATTTATACGCCTAAGGTGAGAGCTCGCCGAGACAAGTAGAAAGCTAGGCTGTGGGAGAAACTGGCGATTGGTGGGAGAAGGAATCCCATCAAACGGTGATTAACCCTTTTTCTTCCACCTGCAGAAAACTTACCCTGCAAGTCAGACATTCGATAAGAGGAAGCCCAGTCCTGAGAGTCGTCCGAGCTCTACGCTTCTCAATTGAAGAAACGATAGCAGCCCAGCCGGGATCAGCGCCTCCGTGGGAATCAGGTGAGCGTTACAGAACGCGAAGCCCACCAATAACCTCCTACCCAGGCGCTATGGAAACTTCCGACACAGACCAACTGGCCCAGTTATTAGGGGAATTAAGACCTGAAGTTCATGCTGCCCGCCAGGAAACGAATGCCCTTAGGAGGGAATTGATAATATCAAAAGAACGAACTGATGATCTCGCCAGACAGTTATTACAGACACAAGCGGGGCAAACCCCGCTACCTAATTCAGGAGGGAGCTATATCCCAGCGGCTTCAGCCAATCCTGTTCAAATCGACCTACCCGGAAATGTGCCATTGGCACCGCCTGAACGCTTCTCTGGTGACCCTAAAAGGTTTGCGGTGTTTATAAATCAATGCCGATTGCACTTTCTTTGTAGACCTGCAGCCTTTCCGACTGACCAGACTAAGGTAGCCTTTGTGCTTTCGTATCTTAGCGGCAGTGCCGCTGATTGGTCGATCCCTCTGGTTACACAGGATGACCAGATCCTTCGTGATTTCCCGACCTTCCAGGCAAATATGGAAAGACTTTTTGCAAGGCATTCCCAGGGGCAGGCCCTGGACAACAAACTCCTTTCCCTACGACAGGGCAATCAAGATCTTTTGGCCTACATTGCATCATTCAATAGGCTAATCGTGGAAACCAGATGGCCTGAGGACAAAAGAATCACGCTTTTCACCGGGGTTTGCGTGGCGAACTCAAAGACGTCCTTGCCCAGGTAGTGAATCCTCCTCAGGATTGTTCAGAGTACATTGATTTGGTGGTCCAATTGGATCACAGACTACAAAACAGAAAGGCGGATCGATCCAGGTTTGAAACACGAGTGTTCCCTAAGCCTCAAAGTCACACCAAAGGAGTTGAAGCCGTCGAACCTATGCAAATTGGGGTTGTAAAGGGTCCCCTAACCCAGAAAGAACGCGACAGGAGACGACAAATGCAACTATGTCTCTATTGTAGAAATTCAGGACATTTTCTTCGAGATTGCCCGGTGAAACCACCTAAGAAGACAGTGCGAGCTTCTGATAAGGGTTCTGAAAAGCCTGAGCCGGGAAACAACCTCGCCCGACAAGTGTAGAGGTCCGCTTGCCGAGCGTAAAAACCAATTCTTTGACCTCGCACTTCATAATGCCAATGGTCCTCGTAAACCCAGAGCAACCGGATCGTTTGCATGCAATTAAGGCATACATTGATAGCGGAGCAGTTGGAAATTATGTGGACCGCGAATTGGCTTCCAGGATGAACTTACCTCTTTGTCCAAAGGTGGTTAAAGACGTCATTACCACGGTGAATGGGACGGAAATCGCCTCTGGACCAGTGACCCATACCACTACTGAAGTGACGATACTAGGTGGGAGAAGGAATCCCATCAAACGGTGATTAACCCTTTTTCTTCCACCTGCAGAAAACTTACCCTGCAAGTCAGACATTCGATAAGAGGAAGCCCAGTCCTGAGAGTCGTCCGAGCTCTATGCTTCTCAATTGAAGAAATGATAGCAGCCCAGCCGGGATCAGCGCCTCCGTGGGAATCAGGTGAGCGTTACACTTTCTTTGCTAATCAATTTGCGCCCATTCCATTTTCAGAAAACACTATCTTCCTTTCTGAAGAAACACCATGGGTGAATTTAGCAAATCAGGAAGATGTGCTACTAGCAATTTCCAAATTGAAATCATCTAGGGCCCCAGGGCCGGATGGCCTAACCAACATAGACCTAAAACAGCACCCGGTAGAATGGTCCTGCTTGATAACCAAAATCTACGAGCAATGCTAAGTTACCAAACAAATTGCAGAAACATGGACCGATGCAGTGATTGTCGCAATCTATAAAAAAGGAAATAGAGATAACCCGGCCAACTATCACCCTATAGCCTTGTTAGATACCATGGGCAAAATCTTTGCGACTCTACTCCTAACTAGATTTCAAAAATGGGCAAGAAACTCTCCATCTTCAGACCCACTACAAACAGGCTTTTTGAAGAACGCCAGCACCAACATCAACATCACAATCTTGAACATCATAAAGGAAACATAAAAAACGGTGCGCCGAAAGTGTTCATAGACTTGTCGCAAGCTTTCGACAAAATCAGCCGACAGAAACTCTGGTCCAAACGAATCGCTTGGAATTGCCCTATGGAAATTCTAGAGCCAGTAATCGCACTCCACACGGACACAAAATATCGAGTTCGACTAAACCGGCAGGGCATGTTGTCCTACCAGTTTAAGTCAGAAAGTGGAGTTAAACAGGGCTGTCCCCTCGCACCGGCCCTGTTTATCGCCTTCCTGGGAGATTTCCAGTATACTCAACCAGCAGTCAGAGCCTTTCCAACAAAAGTCGGGAACAACCCAATACACAGGCTCCTCTACACGGACGACTTGATCCTTATGGACCAAACGCAAATAGGTCTCCAGCGCCAACTCACTAACTTCGCAAAGTATATAAGTGAAAACGATCTGGAGATAAACATCGATAAATCCAAATTTTTGATTTTGGAAAACAAGCGTTGTAAAGGTAGAGCAAACGGCAACTGGTTTCCCAACAACATAAAGATTGAGTTAGTGACAGACATAAAATACTTGGGCATAATGATTGACGCAACAAGGTCTGAAAAGTCAACGCGCCTGGCCCTACGGAGTAAAACAAAAATGCTGACTACCCAAGCAAGGCTAGTTGATCGCAAATATGGGAAATTTTCCCTGTGACCGGTGATTCAATTTTACAAACAGAAGGTGGTTCCCTCACTAACCTACGGAACAGATGCTGCGTTAAATATACAGGAAGCAATCTGGCCAAAACTTGAGGGCTATCTCTGGAAAACTGTTCTGGGCCTGCCTAAATCAACATCAATATCTGCTATCAGACGCGAACTCGGCCTGTTATCATTGGCGGCTCCGGTGGAACAAGGTCAAATGAGAACCCTCAGGAAGATCATAATGCCAGAAAGCCTGCCAATTTACAAAATGATTCAGACGGAAATGCACCAAGGTTGCTGCAAAGCCCTGAATATTTGGGAGCAGAAACTTATGGCGAAGCTCAAGGATCTTGCATGTACTGAAGACGATCTAATACAAAATCCTGAAAAAATCAAATCTAAAGTGGCCAACAAAGACTGGATTAAAACGTGTGAAATGGCAACAGCAAATAAACTACTAGGTCATCTACCACAAACTACCAACAAGTTGAAACTGCCTCTGAACTATTGTATAAAATTCCCGAACAAGAACCTCCAGAAATACTTCATGAAAATGAGATTAAACCTAATCTCTACTCAAGAAATTCGGGCCATCCGCTCTCAATCAGCCTAAAAAATTTGGAGACTGTGCTCCAACGGCGAAAGGGTGGAAACCGCAAGCCATCTCCTCCTGAACTGTCCTAAAACAGCCCATTTGCGGGAAGTTTTCTGCTGCCTCTATTTCATGGGTCTTCACTCAGAGACAAAGAAATATGGTGGTGTCGCTTGGTTGCAGGTGAAAAAACAAAATGGTCAATTCCCGCAGTTAAGATGCTAGAAGCGGCTCTGAAAATGGCCACAGAGACTGAAAGCTCACCCATCAGCGAATGAACTGAGCTAGTTCCACCTGGACGAAACTACGAACTTTGATATTCATATCCACCGAATACTGTGTCTTGTAAAAATCATTTTCTTTTTGTTTTGCTTATAAACAAGTAAATAAAAAAATAAAAAATAAAACTAATGAAAACATATTTAAGACAAATACTCACATGTAGTAACAGCAACATCCGAATTACCTTCATGTTAATATTTCTAAACTTGCTAACATTTTTCTCCATAAAATAGTGAAAAGTATAATGCAGGCTTCATGGTTCCCACTCATAAACAGTTCCCATATTTCATCCATTACCCAAGGCTCTTGTGTGTCCACGGCTTGAAGAGTCTGCAACCTCTCTAGTGATGGAACAGAAGGTGCTTAACCAATTACAATATCCCTGCTGCACATATCGCCAGTCCCTGTTTACCTGTGGAACATTCTACCAAGCCCCCTCTATTTCCCTGGTCCTAACCATGTTAATTTTAATTTAAGGTAATCCCATACAAGATTATTACCCACAAATCGATACATATAGACAGGCAGTTTTCTCTGATTCTGCATCATTTTGGGTGGCCAGGTTTATTACAGATTGTTCCTTGCCATAACTAGACAAAATGTCTCATGTTCTTTTTAAAGAGACTCAATTTTGTTCCATTATGTTTCCAGGTGCAAGCTTTAGCCAATTGTTTGCCATAGTGCTTAATTTCACAATATTACTGACTGGCATCATACAGGCTCACGTTTGGATAACGCCATACACAAGACCCATGAGAGTGGTTGCAGGGGCATTAGCAAGCTTCCATAACGTGGTTAAGCAGCCAAGTTGTACTCTCAAATGTATGGGCATGATGTTATATTCTAAATGCACCATTTCAATACACGTGCGGACAGGTAATCGTAATAGGGTCTTCAGTATAAAACGTTCTATTTTACTCGTCTCGTCAAAATTAGCTAATGCCCATATTTCAGCTTCATAGAGCAGAACAGAGTAATGTTTAGCTTGGTATAGCTGGATCAAAATACCAGTTTGGAAACCACCTCTCTTTTGTGCAAAGGAGCGAATGCGGCCCTCTGTAGTATGGGTCTTATGTTTGACCTGACCCAAATGCAAGGCACCACTGAGCTTACAGTGTGATTTTAGTCCTAGATATTTCTACGTGGGAACAACTTCCAGAGGAACCCCATTCATTTCACATTTCACCTTTTTTACCTTTTTACCACTTGAATGAATACCATGATTTTAGTTTTTGAAATATTCACAAGCAATACATTTAGGTCAGAGTCAACCTACAGTAGTTTCAAAGATGTGTATAACCCGCTGGTGTAATGTGACAAGGTTGTCTGCATATGCTAGCCACTGTATTGAAGTAGATCCTAATTTAGGAGGGGTAACTGATGTATGACTAAGGGCAGGACCTCCAAGAGGTAAAGATTAAAAAGCATAGGGGCTAATATACAGCCTTGTTTAAGGCCTTTTTGTGAGGGTATCCATGGAGTAGGCCCACCGTGCTGATCCAATCTGACCTTAGCCCTTGTATGTTGAAGGAGGTGAACAATCATTTTCAGAAGACCATAGGTAATATCCCAGCCCATTAATTTGGTCCAGAGACGATTTCGATCAACAGTGTCAAATGCGGCACTGAAATCGAGGTATGCCCCATAGACCGGTAGTTTCCTAATCATCCATGCTTACTGGATATGATATGATATGTAATTTATAACATGCTTATACACAAGTCTTTCAAGGCGCGACGACGAACAGAGGAAGGACAAAGACACCGATCTTACTAGGCCAGGTGACATTGAGATTGCACAAGTGCAGGGGAGAGGGGAATGGAAAAGTGCGGGGGGGAGGGGGCAGCACAATACATAGGATCAACAGTGAAGAATACATTAAATAGATAAAACAATAGGTAAAAGTGCGGCCAGCTTGTGGCAAGTGCAGGGGTAAGTGCAGACATCAAGTGTCAAGGGCTGGGGGGCTGTAGGGATACAGAAACAGCCCCCTAGTGCAGGGGTTGCCAGGGAGTCAGTGCAGGTGTGCAGCTGCTGGGGAGGGGGGGACCTGGGCCCGAGATCAGAGGGTGCCATGTGACCAGTGCAGTTTCAGTCAGGAGTTCAACATGGGAGAGGAGGAGAGAAAGCAGAAGCAAAGAGGAAGATCTTGAGGTGCTTCTAGAACCAGAGTTGGTTCTCCTCAAGTTTCAGGGAGGCAGGGAGGCTGTTCCAGAGGGAGGTGCCAGCAGAAGAAAGAGATTTACCATCAACTTGTTGCTTGAAGAAGCGACTGACCCTGAGGGAGTTGGAGGCGGAGGAGCGAAGAGCTCGAGAAGTAAGATATTTAGGAAGAGAGAGTTGGCGGTATTGAGGCCCCAAGCCCCAGAAGGCCTTGTGGACAATGCAGAGGGTTTTGGACTTAATCCGTGCAGACACTGGGAGCCAGTGCAGAGATTTCAGTCCTGGAGAGATACGATCCCTGGGCTTGAGACCAAGGACAAGTATCGCAGTCCTGTTCTGGATGAGTTGCAGAGGGCGGAGAGTAGAAGCAGGCAAATTTAGAAAGAGGCTGTTGCAGCAGTCCAGCCTAGAGAGAACCAGAGCTCTGGATGCAGTGAACTTCTGGGGGAAGGAGAGGAAAGGTAGAATACCTCTGAGGAGGTGCAGTTGGTAGTGTGACTTCTTAGAGACATCAGAGATGTGAGGAGAGTGGAGTCGAAGATGACCCCGAGGTGTTTAGCCTCAAAGGTGGGAGAAGGAAGAGGGCCAAGAGAGGCTGGCCAGAGAGTGACAGGAAAGGAGGGAGCAGGTGTGATGATGAGGAGAATCTCAGTCTTACTGGCATTAAGGCAGAGATCATTGGCAGCACACCACTCCTGGATAGCGGACAGACAGTCGGAGATGAGAGAAGGAGAAGAGGTTGGCGGAAGGGAGCCTGAAAATGAGCCAAGTGTCATCCGCATAGCACTGAAAGTTGGGTAGAGAGCAGCAATGCAGTGGGAAAGAAGTGCAAGGTATTGGTTGAACAGCCAGGGATAGAACACCACAGGTAGAGATAGAGGAAAGGAAGAACCCAACCTGGACCTGGGAGGGTCGATCCGAGAGGAAAGAGGTCAGCCAAGCCAGGGCCTGATCGGTTATACCCAGGTTATCATGGAGACGGTTGAGCAGGATGGCATGGTTGACTGTGTCAAAGGCAGAAGAGAGATCAAGTAAGATGAGGACACATGGGGTATTGCAGTCAAGGTTGGAGAGCAGGTCTTCACGGATGTTCAGGTCAGGAGAGCAGTTTTTGTTCTTCTGGCAGCTCTGAAGCCAGACTGATGGTCATGGAGACAACCAACCAATTCAATTCCCTGGATGATAGTAACTAGGGCAAGACTGTTCATGTTAGTATTTTAATTCAAATCCCTGTCTGATTGTATGGAATAATATTGAATTTTTCAACCCACGTTTCCAACTCTCCAAGTAGGACACGTGCAAAGTCTTTTTTCTGGTGCATCCACCATGTCGAGAAGGCGATAGTTACGTGGGTTGTCATGAGTTCCTCTTTTAAAACGGGAACAATGGTACTATCTCGCCACGACAATGGTATAGTTAGAGTAATGTCAATGCAACGAAACAGCCAATGTAAGGCTTGAGACCAAACTACGGAGTCAGACATAATGAGTGTGCTGCATATCCTGTCGGGACCAGGAGCCCTCGAGGACCTACTGGCTCCAATGAAACCGCAAATGTCTTGTAAGCTGCTCAAATAGTGCCAATGAGCAGACCTCAATGCCTCCAGCGGAATGTGCTTGGAGGAACTCCCGAACAGCCTAGATACATGTGAGACGCATTCCACATACGTAAGGCAATTAACATTTCTATTGGACAATTCCCTGCTATTAATCATCCTCCAGAACCCCACAATGTTGTTAGCAAGGGACGCCTGCATTAAAGCTTTCCAGCGGGTGCACTCAGTTAGAAATGTTTGTCTCCTGAGCAATTTGGAATAGATATGCTTAGCTGCCTTCACCTTATCTCTATGCTCCACCAAATATAATTGGGGAATGGCCAGGGCGTGCAGATCACGTCTTAGCGTTCTTTCTGTCTCAGATGGCACGATCAAAGACATGACCATATGGTTTGTTAAGACCAATACCCACCCTAGTGGTGGATGTGGAGCCAACCAAAGAACAAGTCTTAATGCAATCCATGGATGTTTCAAATTGTATTAATGCTGTGTTTGCAATCTCTGCTGATATCACTTCGGAAGCTGCGGGACAAGCGTCTAAGAAGGCATTAAGAGGGGCTTGTGTTAAAGGCAGAGCCTTATCGATATTCCAATCACTCCAAGTCAGGCGATTTAAAGTAATATTAACTCTTAAATGGCCAGTGGTAACAGGGATAGATGTTGAAGGCTTCAAATTCAATTGAGCAATATATGGGAAATGATCGCTCTCATGCCACTGGCACTCAAACATATCATCAATCAAAGGTGCTGAATTAGCAACAAACATGTAGTCCAGTATGCTACTCCCTCCGCCTCCCACACAAGTGAAATTAGGAGGGGAATCGGAGGGAGAAGCACCATTGACCATGTTGAAACCAGCTGAGAACAGGAGGCTAGTCCAATCCGTCCCCCGGCGACCGGCCCCAGTTAATCCACTGCACTGCAGTGAACATAAAATCCCCCCCCCCAACCACAGTCATAATGACTGTGGGTATCTTGGCATTAAAAACCCCAAAGAGCAAAACCATGCTGTTGAATCTCAAGCAATGCGAGAAAGCTCTTGTCGTCAGGAGGAACATATATGTTAATGACAAGTATCCCCCATGGGGGAGTAATGCCGTTTTCACATGAAGGACATATCTTACCAATAAGAAGGTTCAGAGAAGTCTTGGGCACTTCCACAAGGCCCAAAGGTTGCCTTACTCCTAGTGCAAGGCCACCCTTCAGACACCCGCTAGGGCCCTGGGCGGCCTTACGTGTTATTATATTCCACCCATCAACGACTAAGCGATTCATCATCCAAGTCTCCTGGAGAGTTATTATACTCAGTCTCCCTATACGTTCCAGAAGGCCATCTCGATGAAATAGGTGAGTATGCCCGCGTGTGTTCCAGCTTAATACCGGATTTGGTATGTCAGAACCGCTTTCGGGTGCAGGAAAGCCCAGGCCTCTCCACCATACTTGATGCCCTGCGAAATTCATCTGCCTGCTGCCTGTTCTCAACCTTAGCGCTCCCATTCCTGGGGCGCAGTCCATGTTTTTGCATAGGGTCGGGACAGGCGTAGCATGTTGTTATGCCGGTTTAGTGGTCTCTTCAGTCATTCTTGTGTCCCCATTTTTTCCAATTTACAAGACCTGATTACTTCTGACCATGATTACCCTTTAGTTAAATGACTGAGCATTCATAGCCTAATTTATAAAGTAGAGCACAATGGTCCATGATGTACAGAAGAGTCCCTTCAGAAAAAAAAGTGTACAATAGATGTAGCTTGTGTAACATTCTCTATCATGTCTACAATACAGATATCACTACTTCTAATGAAATGTAAAGGGATGATGGTATGTAAAAATTCGATTAAGAAAAAATCTACTGCCATCACAAAAAATACTTTGTATTTTTAAAAGGGTATTTGTGTCCGTGTGTCAATAGAATCTGTAATTTTAGCAATTTTTGAAGCAGTAGGGCCTATTTTTGTTATGCTGCCTGAGTCCACCTGCGTTATTAAATTGCTAGTGGTGGGACAAATACCCACTCTTATGTTAACAGCCTCCTGGTTAATAAACAGCTCCTTAATGTTATAGGTCATTCACATTTTCTTGAGCCCTAGATTTTTGCTTATTGGTCTTGGTCCCGCTGCCTGGGCTCTTAGGCAACGTTCTTGTGCCATTGTTGTACGTTTTCTGCTCTTTAGTAATACATGTTTTATCGTAGGCGCAGGGAGGACCATCAGATTTTAATTGGGGCGGCACTCCGATACGGGCCATTGCGGGCGCACTCTCTACCTCCAAAGTAACTGTCAACACACAGTGAGGTGCAAATCCTTGATGTTACTCAATTGTGTGTTCTACGGTATATTGCTGCATTCAGATATACCTTGTGCAGTCGGAGGACACAATTAATGTTGTTTCCTCTTATTTTTTCAGGCAAGGTTTCATGCATAATAGCCTGCTTCGCAACGTTCTTTTTTCCCTAAGTTGATACCAAGTAGGAGAGTCAAGATTTGTCACGGTCACACCACCCAATTGTGGGACTGTGGTGTGTTGCATAGACATCTTTTGTGCTTTGTCCTGGAGCAGGCACATTATTATATTTGTTTTTTCATTGATCGTGTCCATACAACCATTAGTGACATTCTTAGGCTTATAAAGATTATTCAATAAGGTCACAGTTTTATCTTATTTAAAAATGTTATTCAGATTTCTCCATTAACATATTACATAAGCAACTTACATAGTACTCAAAATGTTTTAAATATCAGTAAATTATAACACAGTACAGACAAAACATCATCCTTTGTGGCTTAATCACCTTCAAACCTTCCCTCACAAACCTATTTTAAAGTGTATTATGCTAAGCCTCTTCTATAAAGACTGATATATAATCAATCAGGTCATAAAGAAATTGTGAGTTGGTACAGTTAAAAATTAAAAACATTGCCTCCTTTCAAGAGCTGACATTTGTTTTCGAGAAAATGCAGCCTTAACCATCTTATCCTTTCCCTTTTAAAAAATGGACACAGCAGAATAAAGTGCACCAAATCTTCCTTTACATCCATATTACAGTGGCATATAGTTGGAGCCTTCAGCCAGGTGGTTCTTTTTGCCAATGGCCGCAAGTTAAGCCTGGCTTTAAGAAGGAGTCTGCGTCCCTCTGGGGATTCTAGATCTAGTATTGGGATTGGGGCACCCAGGGCCCTCTTATACTGAGCAGTTTTATCAAAGTTAACACAAAGCTTACTGTGTTTGTCAGCAATGGCTTCACTTTTAAAAATTACTTGTCAGTAAGGTCTTTGGAGAACATACCGGTAGAAGAGGAACTTTCGTCAAGGTTTTGAGATATATTACTGTGCTCCTCAGCTGTTTTGTCAATAGGTGGCAACGGAATGTTCTTTAAACGTTCCGGAAAATATTGTGTTAAGGGTGAACACCTCATAGTTGTAAGGAAGGCCTGGTGTCAACAGTAAGACAGACAGACACAAGTGACCACAATTCAAGGGTGTTTATTGAACTTCAATAAGGGTATGATAAACACCTATCCGATCCTAAATCTACAGATGGAAGCAAGCTGCGACCATCAAATAATAATAATAATGCAGTCCTAGTGGTGTCTTCTCAAAATTAAAGAGCCTATACTAAAACAACCTATTGCCAATCCTTACCTCTAACAACAAATAGTGTGGGGTTAGTGTTTATGAAAAAGAAAGAAGTGTTCACAAAAATGATATGTCAGGATGATCATGTTGCTGGCCTCCATACCCCGTGTTTTCAGCACATGACAAGGTGGTTCACTTGGGCGTAGTCCAATGTCTGGCTTCTTCGGCACGAGGATACAGTTCAATCACTAGCATCAGGGCCTTCTGTGCCCAAGTCTCTTTACTTATCAAAGTCTCTTGATTTAGAGGGTCTGATGTACCAAAACAAACAAAGTTATTTTCCTCTTACAAGTACTCAATTCAGGTGATTCACTCTTCACCCCGGATCCCCCTCTTCTGGGCTCAGATCCCCTTTTAAAATGTTCATAGAATATTCTTTCTCAGGTGACTCACAGTTCACCCCGGATCCCCCTCGGCCGGGCTCAGATTCTTCCTCTTACACAATTAGTCTACCTCAGCCTGGTTCGGACCAACTTCAATTAGTATCTTCTATCAAAGACTTTTGAATGTGCACAGGGTTTAGCTTGACCCGTTGCAGGACCACTTTGATTTCACAATTCCCATTTAAATTTGCCACCTCTCAATTGGATACCTAACAGAGACCTTCAAATGAGCCCCCACGTGGCACCGGACCACTCTGATTACGTATCTGTCTTGGCTTCAAAAGTTCAGTCACTCATTTGCTGTTTAATTATTCACGTTGCTTGTCACAAACGCTTCGCACACTGTTATCTACAGATTTCTCTATACAATGTTGCCTTTGGCAACCTTGGTTCTAACACAGTCCGGTCTGGTATCAGTCTCTCTGACTCATCGGCTATGCTGACTTTAATGGTGCTGATTTCTTGTAGGAGCCAAGGATAGCACCTTGGCGGCAAACTCTTCTCCCTTCCTTAGCCATCAATGCGGGAGAGCCCCGGGTACCTCCGAAACACAAAGCAGGTTTCTTTACCTTTAGTTCTAGGTCGTAGGTTTCTGATTCTCAAAGGCTCATGAAAGTAACAGTCTTTCTCTGGAAAGGTCAAGAACACTTCCCTCCTTGAAAGCCTCTCCGGTCTTGCCGTCTTTTTCCTCGTACTAAACTGCCATTTTGGAACTGCTGCTTCCTCGTGTGCTTCGCCTTGCTCAGATTGTGCTTTCGTGCTCCGTCTTTTATCCGTGTGGGGAAGTGTGATGGGAGTCAGGTGTGTGTAATGATCAGTAATTGCCTGAATCTGTCTGAAAATTGTGTTGGCACATGTCGGGTATATGGATTGGGTGTAAGTCCATTTTCTCTCCCAGTAAGCTGTCTGTGAGAAGGTGTTTGTGTCGGGAAAGGGGTGGGGGTTGAGTTCCTAAGTATCCTACAAGGTGCGGCCTATCATAAGGCTCTAAAAATAGCAAAATCTTTGTACTTCAAGGACTCAATTCAAGCAGCAGTAAATGCTCCAAAAAAGGTATTCAAGATCATCAATAAACTAACTAAATCTGATTGTAACCCTCAGAAAGCCACCTCACAACTGTTATGTGACGAGCTTTCAACCTTCTTCTTTAGCAAAATTGAAAAGATTAGCAAAGGAATTGTCAGTGAGGGGAACCCGAAAGATGTAAAAAATGCTAATGTCGAAAATGGTACGCCTCTGCTGGCACTAGCAAATAAGGCAGAAGTTTGCTTCACTGATTTCGCCTTAACGAACAAAGAGGAGCTGATCAAGAAAGTGGCCAAGCTTAAATCGGCATCACCCTTAGACCCCATTCCACTGAAATTGTTTAAAACAGAGCTAACAGACTTTTTTTGACATACTGGCCGCTGCAGTTAACTCATCTTTGAAGTGCAGACAAATTCCAGCTAAACTCAAAGAGGCTTTAGTAAAACCACTACTGAAAAAGCTGACACTTGATACCTCGATCCTGGCAAATTATCAGCCAATCTCACTCATGCCCTTTCTTATGAAAGTTCTAGAAGCATTAGTGACTCCCCAATTGAGATAGTTTTTGGAAAGTCAAAACATCTTAGACAGTTGTCAAATGAGCTTCCGCCCCCCTGATGGGAACCGAATCAGTTCTGGTATCGGTACTGGATGATCTCACCATGACCAGGGACGAGGGCGGCATGGCAGGCCTCCTTCTGTTGGACCTGTTGGCCGCTTTCGACACCATTGATCATGGAATATTGATGGTGAGGCTTAAGGAGGCAGGGTTTACGCGGGCAGCATTGGACTGGTTCCGTGCCTTCCTGACCGCACGCTCATAAATAGTCTCCCTTCACCCCTATCATTCATATCCGGTCCCAGTCACATGCAGAGTTCTGCAGTTATCAGCTCTCTCCCCTGCTTTTCAATTTATATATTCTCCCCCTAATGATTCTCATTCATCTGTTTGTATTTAAGGTCTTCTCATATGCAGATGACACACAGATCCTGTTCAGACTAGACACAAAGCAGTATGATGTAAGGGACAGGCTAAATAATAGTCTGGAAGCGGTCAGATGCTGGATGGAGTCAAATTGGCTCAAATTAAATGGCAGGAAGACATAGAGATTTTGATCTCAAGCCTGCCAGGGGCAGTGGAGGGATGGACCGTTGCCTTTTGGCCAGAATCACTGGGCCCACTTCGTAAGCCTGCCAAGGTGGTTCTTCCTAACCTTCGGATTAAGTTATCAGAATCCCTGTCTATGCAGGTCAACTCAGTATATGGAGCAGGCTTTGTTAATCTTAAACAACTAAAGAAAGTCCTCCCCTTTATTACAGATAAGTTTCATACTCAAATTGTGGCAGCATGTGTTAATGGGAGCCTGGATTACTGTAATGTCATCTACCTGGCGCAACCAACTTTTCTTATCCAACGCCTGCAAGTGTTATAAAACGCTGCACTGCGCTTGGCACACACATCCCTGCTGGAGCAGGAGTTACAAGGGCCAGAAAATCTCTCCACTGAGTTCCGATTGAAGCTCAGGTAAAATTCAAGGCGCTGTGTATTAAGCACCATGCTCTATGCAGAAGTGGCTGTTTAGCCATCCAAGAGAAACTGGACAGATACATTCCGGTACGCTCTGTGAGGTCCTCAAATGCAGCATTGTTAAGGATACCTAAATATAAGAAAGAACGTTTGGGTGGTCGTGCTTTTTCAGTGGCAGGGCCCAGGCTTTGGAACTCGCTGCCTGAAAAGCTGAGGAAAATTGAGGATTTTTTATCCTTCAAACATAATCTTAAAACGTTCCTCTTTAGATAAATGTTTTCGCCCACCCACCAGTGACTCAACTACATCTGTCCTGACTATCGATTGTCTTTATAAGCGCCATGATGCCTTTGTTGAAAGAGCGCTATACAAATAGCTGATTGATTGATCCTAGCTGGTAGGATGGGGAAAAGGAGTTACAGGAAAGGGGGTACTGTGTCTCGCTGTCCTGTGTCCCACTTCCACTCTCCAAAGACCCCTCATCCAGGTGATCCTCTTGCACTGGTCCACCCCCAGGAGCTTAATCCAGAAGCGATGGCCGTGTCCTGGCCACCTGGATGACAGATCCCCGGGAACTAGTGGGTGAGACACCTTCAGGTTTCTCACATAGTCTGGTCAACAAGTTCTGCACTAGCTTGTATATTAGTAAGTTCGCATTGTGTGTCTATATTAGATAGGCCTTGTGTATTTACTGATAATGAGGACATATCTTTTCTTGCTAAACTTCTAAGCACCAGCTCGATAGTGAGCGGGCTGAGCAGAAAGCAGGTGGATGGGGCACCTGGTAATGCAGAGCTTACATTGTCAACCAGAAGATCTATGCATTGCCCCGGAGTAGGAGTTTTTAAAGCCTTAACAACAGTTTCAAAAACGTTAGTTCCTATACATGGAATGGACACTATAAATTTGTTGGCTAAATCATTACAAAGATCAACCTCCGCCTCCTGTGTGGTAACACCCTTAGTTTGATAAAAATCAGTGATTCTCATGTCCGTCTTACTGTTCACAATAGTGCTTTGTACATTTCTGTTGTCAGTATCTGTGGACAGGGGCTCCGTTTCCACCAATAGCAAAGAGCCATCAAATTAAAAAGAAGAAGAAATGGACATACTGTTCAGAGGTCCAATATCTGTCTCCCGTTCCCCCTCAACAGTCAACTCGTCCTGCGACAGATGCCAAAGTTACTGTGGAGAGTCGACCATAAGTCCACGTCTGCCCACCACGGCAGGTTTAGCCACTCGTACGGCAGTGGCCGTGGGAGCCCAGCATTTCGGCGTGAGTGCAGCACAGTGGAATGTAATTGAAGAAAGCCCAGCACACCCTGACCTAAAGTTCAAATACTTTAGACGTTAAAATATGCTTCCCTTGAACACACTTAAATGTCACTTACCCCAAGAGAGGCGGGCAAAGTCTGCCATATCAGTGATGAAAATGGTAGGAGGTAGAGGAGGCCAAATATTTCAGAGTGAGGTCCTTTACTGACAGGTCCTAGTCAGCAAACTCTACCAGCCATTATTTGATCACAGTATGCAAGTCCCAACACAAAAACACTCTGCACACTCCACGAGCTCCACGCAGAGTGAATGTTTTAAGGGGTAGGGCCGCCTCCTCAGCAAGTCAAAGATGGAAAGAGACTTAATACTCCAAACTCGCTGCCAAAGGATCGTTGTATCTAAATGTAGCAGGTACTGCCAAAACACTCTGCACACTCCCATTGGTATTAAGTTTAAAAAGATGTTAACCTTCAGAAATGCAGAAGTGATGTTTGTTTTTACCTGATAATTATTTGAGTTCACTGGTAAATGTCAAAGGTATTTGCACAGCACACAGCAGCCATGGGTATAGCTTTGTAGTGCGTTGTCCTTATTTGAAGGAGCATGAATTACACAGCATCAGTGCATGATAAAGACTGTAGTCTAATTCCAAGATGCATGATGCTATGGCTGTGGGTGGCCTGTATGTGTTGACCTGCTGGTGTAAGGTAATGTCGGAGGGATGCCCCAAACTGGCACTTTGTGGTTGCTACTGCTGCTAAAATATGTTACAATGGGGTATGAGGTCAGTAGTTCATGCAGTTACCAGTGTGGTGCAGGAACCGGCTTTTCTATTGCACTGCTCACATCATCCTATTTGGATTAAATGCGCCCAATGGAAACTATACTCATTGCAGGTTTGAGGGTTAGATGGACCTTGTTTAAGATATATTTGTGTGATGCGCATGGCATTCATTCTCCACACGAGCTTCATTACAGGTTTGGTAGTATCTCGGCAGTAAATCCGCCAAGATACCAGCAAATGGAATTACTGTTACCGCCACTTGGTCCAGTGGAATTACCCCCAGATTCCAAGTGGTGGTGGGCACTTTTAGTCAGCGATTATTGCATTTTTATCTCTAGATTGAATTATGCTAATAGTTTTTACTTGGGCTACTTCATTGCTAGATTTCAGAGAGATCAGGACTCTTCTACATAAAATCTTTGGAAGCTGGGTTTCAAGGCAGACATTTCACCCACCTTATTATCACTATGCTGGCTTCCAGTAAGTTGCAGAATATGTGTTTGGTCCTTCTGCGTAGGATATGTTCTTTGTTCCTGGGATTAAAAAAACATAGTCCCAATCCTTCATGTATTTGCTGATCTTCCTCTAAGCGGGCATTGGCAGTGCCCGCACCTTCGAGGCATCTATATCTCAGTACCATCTCCTCAGCTGTGGAATTCCCTTTCACTCGACATTAGAGCTATCCCAACCTATGCTGCCTTTAAAAAAAGTCAATAAAAGCATGTCATAGCAGCACCAGAGCTGCCTCTTAATTCTCGGTTACATCCCTTGTAAAATCCTTCTAGCTCCAACATACACCCCCTCGGGCCGGGGAATATTAAATGTGATTTCCCCCATATCTCCACACTGTGACATAGACAGCGAGGTGGGGGGAAGTCCGAAATGACGTACTTCCTTGTAGTATCTTCATACTTTTACATCGTATATCTGTTAGACTCCACCTTTAACTTATCCTCGCTACCACCTTGACTTGTGAGATGTAAAACACGGTAGTGCTACACCCTGTAATATCATTGCTTTGCCTTAGTCTCATTATGAGTCTTGCTAGAGTATATTTGGTATGCATCGCAACATTTCACGTTGGCTCCTTCCTAAACTGGCATCCATTTATTTTAATGTTTCTCTTCAGATTACCTTTGTTTTTAAATTAAACCCTGTTCCCACTCATATACACGTAAATTGTACTATCTGTCTCTATCTGTACTATCTGTCTCTGCCTCCTTTGCTTTGTAAGAACATATCACAATACGGCTGAGATCAGCAAGCAGGTTTTGCACTATATTCCACTGGTCATGGGTATTACTCCTGTAATACATAACCGGCTGCAAAGATCAACAAAGTTTAGATTAAAGTAACATTAATGCCATGCACATCATCATATACTAGCTATGTTTTATAACATCTCATGTTGGACCCTATCTAAACTGGCATGCATTGAATTATAATTTGTTTATTCCATAAAAGAAACCCATCTTCCTTACACATATACAAAATGCAGGATATCAATGCAATCCCATATACATTTTACTTCCACAAAACCACACTGGAATATCCTCCAACTAACACTCCAAGCATAGCAGATTTCAATCATAATGGATAAAAAACCATTACAATGCCAAAATGTTGCAGTATTTTATATGGACAATACGTTTTTTAAAAGTGTCAACAGCTGATATCTTTTACTAAACTGAGCATCCTATTTGACTTGTATCTTAAAATCTAATAGAACTATAATGATTCATCATAGGATATGGTTAACACATCAGGATCTCATGATCCGTGGCTTCTTAAAGCAGTTCATCACAGCAAAAGCCCTGTATTTAATATGAATGTACTCTTCAGGTTGCATGTGTTTCACGGTACATCTTGCTTGCAAATATATTTACGTATATTGTGCTATCTGTCTCTGCCTTGTATCTCTTTAAAGGCATGGTCTAGTAAACAATTTTATTTAAAAAATAGATAGGCAACATTAAAAAAAAAATACTAGCATTCTCTTTTTTAAAACTTCCTATGTAAAATGTTGAGCTATTCAAGCTCAAAATTCGCAAAAGCAAGCACATGGGCGCATCCATTTTGTGAAATGAATGCCCTCCTGTGCTGGCTTTTGCTTTTGGGGCACTAATGAAGCAAAAGCCAGCCAGCTGTAGTAAACAAAAGCTACCGCTGGGTGGCTTTCCCTTCATTAGTGCTGTACGCGGAGGACGGGGACCGGAGACCAGAGCAGGAAAGCTAGCAATGGAAGCCTTCCCACCCTCCAATCAAAATCTCCTGCATTCTTCCCTCAGAGCACTCTGTGTTCTGGCCTTAGGCTCTCAATGGTACATGTTAAAATGTTGTAATGTAGAGGCACCTTATTTATCCTAGGAAAGCCACCTCTGCTCTCTATTATTGCCTTCTTTGTTAGTCATTTATGTTCGGAATCATACCCTGTAAAAAGAATACATTCAATCATTATCACTTATTTAATGGTGGGTACAGATATCTATATTTTACCTCAAGAACACTGCCAGATACCGAAAGTCAATACTACGTGTTGAAAAGAGAGCTTTGAATCTACCCGTATTTTTGGGGAAACAAATTTGTGTAATTAATTCCCCATTTTCCATTTCTTGACATTTGTTTTTTGCTTTGATGACACATTGTAGCCCACATGTCTCGTGCTTATGCTAATGAAAGCACTTGAAATAGAGCGTTCATTACTCAATCAATGCCCCTGACGTGTGCAGTGTGTATGACCTGAATACTGCTTGTAAATATTGTGTTATGATGGCCTTCTTGTTTTCTGTCTAGGAATGGCCAATCAGCGGTGGAACGTGGAACCTCGGAACACAGACGTACCCTGAAATCATTATAACGGGGTAAGCCATAGAAGCGACTACTTTTACAAGAATAAATTAAACATGTTCATGCAGAGTCTGGACTAGGCAACCCTGTCTTACACGCATTCTCTGCTTACATCTCCCCTCGATATCACACACAGAAAACGCTCAGTCAGCTTTATGTCTAGGGACTACAAATACATAAAAGATTGAATGATTTCCCTGCTTGAATAAAACGGGTAAATTGCAAATTAAACTGAGAATATAATGCTCTTTTAATCATTGCAATACTAGAATCACCCATGGAGCATGATGTGTAACACCACAAGAGCAGAAGTGGAATCTTGGCCTTGTCGGGGCGGTGGCCTACCGCAAACAATTTGCCCTTGCACCGTCTGACCTCTAACAAAAGGGCCATCACCCAGTTGCTCATTATCCTGATCAGAATAAAAAGGGAGCTTGCTGCGTGTCTTCAACTCGGACGTAAATGGGGCCTTTTATGTTCCTGTGATGTTCCCATGTATAGCAATTGATGTTCTTTATTACAGCACCAACACACCACTAATGCAGCTTCAAGGCGCTGGACAAGAGGCCTAGCAAGAAAGTGCACGTTAGTAAACAGTGACGCATGGGGAAATGTTCAGGCGCTTGCGAAAGGTTACCTAGTAGAGGTGATTCTAAGGGTCTAATGGGGGAGGCAGTTACAGAGGGAAGCGCAATGTTCAGAAGGAACTTGTGCATAATTTAGGTATGATTAGTGCCAGCCTTAGCAGCGGCAGCACCCGGTAAGCAACATAAAAATGTGGCCATCCCCATTCACCCCCCCCCCTACCCCTCCGCGTGCCCCTGTTCAATGCCGGCGGGATGGGGCACATGTATTTTTAACCCCGAGCTACTGTGTCGGAGCAGGGAGTTAATCAATGGAATAGGATGCCCTCAGCTCTGATGCCCGTGGGCTGCAGCGCTCTATAAATATATACAAAATTAAAAATTAATATTATAATGAAAACCGTCCACGCCAGAGAGGGGACATAGTCACCTCAATAGGGTGCTGATGCAAACGCATCAGCACCCTGTTGTTGTTAAATGTGCCCCGCTACCGTGCTGGAAAGCCAAGCACCAGCACAAGAGCAGGGCACATTTAATTTCGATAGGGCACCTACCGCACCTTCTCCCACCACGCCAGCTCGGGGAACCCTTGAAAGACTCCCCTGAGCTGGCGAAGCGGTGGGCTAATTGCACCCCGGGTGGTGGCCCAGGTGGCCTCGCTCTAAGGCCGGCCCTGGGTATGATCTTTTAATGAAGTGTCTTAAGTTTTCCATACCACCAGTCCACATGTAAAGCTCATTATTACCTCTTCTGTATGAGTATTTTGACAGCCTGCTTTTTCCATTTGTTCGTCTTAATTATAATTGAATCCCCTTTGAGGTTTTCTTTCAGGTTTCCTTTTTCCTCTTTCTGAGGTTTGGTTTTTTAAGTGTCTGCTTGGCAGCCAGTGCTTCACCCAGAGAATATAAGGGCAAGGTGTTCAGCTGTTACGATTTATTGGGCGGTCACTCTCAACTGAGTGAATTCCTCCTCCCCAACCCCCAAGCAAGGTGGCACACAACAAAAGTGCTTTACAGATTCAACTTTAGTGAGGCCGCCAACCTATCTTGTTCTATTCAACAAATACCCTCTTTACCACCAATGAGCTCGGAACGAGGCCGGTGTATAGTAACACTATATATTTATTTAAGGTTTGACAAAGAATAATAGAACAACCAAAACATCAACCACCAACGCTGTTGCACTACATAAAATCACAATTTCAAATTACTTGCACCAATTGACAGACTATTTCTGATGGACAGATACTACAACACACAGGTAAAATTTGGAGATGGACAGTCATCACTTTACATAAGATTTCTTGCAGTTGCACCCATAGAACAATATAACTCACACAGTGATTGCTTAGTTTGCTCTATGGTTCTTTTCTCCCAGCAATCCCCACCCCCATGCATCAATTAGAAATGACACCTCTTGTTTGAAGGCAAGGTACAGGAAGTGGGAATACAATAGAAAAATCGTTTTGACCTTTTTTTTTAATTAGAAAAGCTATATTAAAAGGGACTCCAATGGGAAAATCGTTTTGGGCTTTTTATTTGAATCAAATGGAGGACCTTGGGATTCTGTTTTGGGATGCAATTGAATAAATGGGAAATTTCATTTTGCACACTCTAGATTCACTTGAATGGCAGGAGTTTTAAGGTTACTTATTTTGGGAGTATGGACAACCCCCTTGGATAAGGAAGAAATGGGGTTCAGAAAGGTAGAGTCACCCAAGTACTTTATTGGCTGTACCGTCTCCAACACACTGGTCATGAACTTTGTTAGTTTCAAGCTCTAACAACACTCACCCCATGATTTTTCTATATGGGAATTAATTGATTTAAGTTTAATTCAAGGCACTAAAGGTCTATATAGTTTCACCCCCTGCCCCACAATTTAATGTAAATGATTAAGAAAGGCAGTTCCCCACACAATTCGATTTAAATTGATAGGGTGGTTTTCTATGGGGAAATCATTTGAGTTATATTTAATGAAATGTGCAATACAATGTGCCAAGGGTCTCCCGAGTTTCACCCCCCTAGCCCTTAAGCGAGATGGAGATTAAGGCTGGCAGATACCCCCCCCCCACACACTTTTGTTGGCATTTGGATTAATCTACTTACATGGGAGGCCTTGGTCATGGGGCATCCAGGGAAACAGCAGGGCTCCTCTGTGGACAACACAGATCTGGTCAAAGGCTTTGGCCTCGCATAGTCCTGAGCAATCCAGTCCTCCTCCTGGCTTCTCAAATGGCAGGCCCAGCTAGCTTCTAGGTTTCCCAGTCTCTGTATCCCATGCAAGGTTTAAGGCCTTTCCATGTAACCAGCTCTTCTCCTGGCAAGGTTTACCCTGATTGCCCGGGTAGCTCTCCTAGCCTCTCTGCTAGTTGTTCCTCGCAAGAATCCAGAAGTAAACTACCTCCAGGAATGGAGTTGAAAAGTCAAGCCAAAAGTCCCTCTCAGATGGAAAACTGATCCCTTATAGGGCTGGTGACACTCCATTATTATCACAATTCCCACGATACGGATTGGCTAGCTCTCTCCACCCTCCTACCCCCAATATGCCCACTGCGTGCTGATAGGACAAGGAGTTGGGAGGTGTGGATGATGAAAGCTGAGGAAGGAGAAAGATTCATCATCCCAAAATGACAAGTGGGTTTAACTTTTAGTGTTCCTAAAAATCTCACAACATGGCAGCTACTTGAGTTCGATATTTGATGGTGAGTCAGAAAATACTAATCTTATTTCGGCACGCCCTTCCTGGGAGGAGCTACTGTTTTTTTCGATTTGCTCCTGAGCCGAAATAGTAAAAAATCTGACACTTCAAGATTCAATAATTTCCCCCTCTAGTACCACACCAACTTTCCATTAGCTCAGAATTAGGAAAAGGGGCGAAACCATAATTCTTTTCATAACTCCCATTGTATATATCACACAGAATTCATATTTACATGGTACCGACTGGCTTCTTATCTCCTTTAATATCTGTCTGGATGGGCACTGGGAAACACAATGCTCTTTATATTAAGGAAAATTTAATCCTATGTTAATCAGCCAATGCTTCACATGTGCCCCTCTGTTTCAAAATAGCCCCCACCTTTCCTCAAGTTTCATTTGACTTCTATCACATGACATGAACCTCTGTTTATCAGCAGTGCCTGTTTTTTACAAGGTTTGAAGATCCATTAGTGGCTTTGCGGGCCATTTCTTGAGGTCAGCCCTAAAAAGGTCATTTCTGATGGCCACTAATGCATAGTTAATGGGGAGGCCTGACCTTAAAGGTCATTTCTGCTGGCCGGCTTATCTACCCCTATACAATTCTGATCTAATTCTCTGTAATTCTTAGCATTTAACTGAACGCCAGGCCTTTTTCTCCTAGAGGGCCTCAGCCCAAAGGTCTGAAGGTCACAGTTCCAGATACACAGCAGTTCAGTGAGGAAGCAGCAGTAGCCAGTTTTACATGCATGATAGCATTTTAACTTGAAAAGATGTGTTTACATTTAATATTTTACATTGCCTATGGGGCGTCTGTCCATATGTTAATATATTTATTTCATCTGCTGGTTGAAAAGACACGAGTTTTCCTCTTAACTTGCCAACACATAGGCTATTATTTAACATGGGAAACCAGTGTCCCATTTTAAAACAAAGTAGGCCTTTCCATTTAACTGTCAGTTTATTTGTGGAAGGTGTCTTTCTCTGTGTCAAATTAAATGTCACTTGGGTTCACTTTTTAAACGTAAGGCACAAGGCCTCCTTTTTATTTTTCAAAGGCACAGCATTTCAGTGTATCTGTTCCCATGTGTACTACTGCAGTTTTGAATTTGTCAAAAGGTGCCTTTTCCCAGTTTACACAAAGTCAGCATCTGCAGCACCACATGTCTTTTCCCAATCATTGGGCATATACAGCAGTTTTCAGCTCTCAGGTACATTCCCTTTCACGTGAGCACCTGTCCATTTTAGTAGAGTTGAAGTAGGTCTATTTATTTTAATTTCACTAGGCCTTATGTCGAAAATCACTATTTTGTACTGGCTTTTATATCTCAATGGGGCTCTACATTAGCCAGGACACACACTACTCTACTAGGGCCATCATTTTACATGAGACAGTACCCATCTCCATCCTGTGGCATTGCCAGGGGCTTCCTTCAAAGGCGCTGGCCCTTTCGAAGAGCCGCAGCGCGGATCTGTTGTCTCAACATGGGACAGACGTGCCTACCTGCCATCATGCACCAATCTCCCCTGCCATCACCGGTGACGTACCGCGTGTCTTCACCCACTACTCAGGTGTCATCGGATGCCATGCATCTCTAGTTCTCATCTTCCCCAGTGGTTTCTAGGGGTGGCTTCTGACTTCGCCTAACCACACTACAGTTCAGCATAACAGAATAATTTACAAATACATGAATCTGTTATGAGATTATTCTGCGTTTGAGAAGGCATTTGAGGTAAAAGTTTACATGGCTTTAATGTATTCGTTAAAATGGCTGCGATTAACAGCTTACCTGGCTGTAGTTGCCGGTTTAGATGGTTTTAATTAACAATATAGAAGGCTGTAATCATCCGTTTAGACGGCTTCAGTTAATAATTTACATGGCTGTAGTTATTAGTTTAGAGGACTGCAATGAACTACTTAGATAGGTTTACTTAGTAGTTAGGTGGCTTTAGTTAACCTGAACAGTTTGTACAGCTTAACTGTAGTTATGCTGGCTGTAGTTAACAGTTTGAATGGCTATAGTGATTACTTTAGACCTGTGTAGTTAATGGTTTATATGATTGTAGTACAAAGTTTAGATGTTCTTAGATAACTGGTAATTAAAGAGTAATTAAAGAAATGTAAATTGTTAACAGTTTACAAGGAAATAGTTTACATGTCTGTAGGTGAAAGTTGAAATGCTTGTTAGCTTAGATGGCAATGGGTATTAGTTTAGCTGGGTGAAGTCCTGCCTTTAGCCGGAGGGTTGTACATAACAAATTGGATTTAGAGGTCAAGGGTTGAGGTATCGGCTGCTGTTCTCTGCGCTCCATCTTGGTGTGAAGAAATAGGAAACCCTTCTCTGATGTCACTGTGCAGCCTCTAAGCTATACATAGAGGCGAGCGGTTTGACACGTCATGGGACCCATCGCTGTACGAAAAAGCCCCAGTTAGAAAAGACCTCCAGTGCTCAGACATTTCAAGGACGTAAACTCAAAGGTAGCTTTATTTCGAAGCTTCATAAAAGGACATGGCATTTCACCATAAGGAGAGAGCAACCCATGGTCATGTGCCCATTTCATCATAGCAAGAAATGAATAAGAGTGGAAGCTCTGTTATCCATTACTTCATGAACTGGAGCACTCTGTTGGCCAGAGTATTTATTTATTTGTATCGTGCACATACAACCCAGAGGCATTGAGGCTCTGTTGCAAGAACACGTCAATTGGACAGTGTAAGATGTACAGTACATACAATATTGTAATATTGTAGTTGTGCAATACAGTATGGCAAGCATGGGTAAATTTACAGAGGTAGATACAGTTTAGTTACCATAGTGTGAAGGTCATAGCAGTTAATAATACTGTGCAGTGGAGTAATAGGAGAGTAGGTCGGATGAGTAGGTGGGGTAAGCGGGTGTGGAGGGGCAGGGGATGGTTTAGTTGAATAACTGTGTTTTGAGGGCTTTGCAAAAGACCCAGTAGGATTTCCCAGCTCTCAGGGAGGGGAGGGGGCTATTTCCAGAGTTTGGCGGCAATGTAAGGGAAGCTGGCACAATTAGACAATCTGTATAAGGGGCTCTAGTGGGTCTGGTGGAGTGGAATTTGGTGATTCTTTGGGTAAGGTATGGTGGAGCTGTGTTCGAGAGGCACTTGTAGGCGATGGAGAGTGTTTTGAAAGTGATGCGCTCCTGAATGGGGAGCCAGTAGTATTGTTCCAATTCATGAAATGCTGATTGCTAACTTTTGAGGCCGGACAATTCTGATTCCAGAAAAGAATGACGTTAACAAAAGAGGCAGCCAGAAAGCTTTCTTATATGGTCCTTTTGCTCAATTTCTTGGCTCTTTACCACTAGGAATTATCCAGCATGTTTGAGTCTCCTCTTCCGCATTAGTGCTCCCTCTCTCTCTTAACTCAATCTTCCTGCCTGCTCTCTCTCTCTCTTCTTTCACCCCCGCCTTGATGTTCCTCATCATCTCCTCCTTCATTAACTGATACTCTTTTCACCAATTTTTCTCTTTCCTCCTCCGACCTTCACTGTGATGTCCTCTTCACCCTTCCTAGTTCCTCCCCCAACTTCCTATACAACTCTGTTCTGCACCCCTTCTCCCTACCTCTTTACTAATGCCTCTGAACACTCCTCTCCAATGCCTCTCTGCAGTCGTTCCCATTCTCCTTCTCCAGCTCCTGTCTACCACTTCTACCCTTCAGCCAAATCTAGTACTCGCACGCCCTCTCATTACACCCACACCACTTTATAAATGGCCCTTTTCTTTTATAACAACCTATCGCCTGCCCCTTCGCCATCCCACTTGCGCATGGGGGAAACTGATGATAATCATTGGTGTATAATAACTGCTGCTGCTCGTTTGGATCCTACTTTCAAGATTGTGCTTTCTGGCTTCTGCTGCAGCGTTTGGTGGCTTGCAAAAGCTAGTGGAAAGGCTCCTCCTCAATTTGCCACAAGCCCATATACAGCCAGCGCAGCGCTTTTGCGCGCAGGCTATTTCGGAAAGGGCTGTCTGTAGCTGTCTGCTCGAGGTACTGCAGCTCGTTTGGATCGTACTTGCAAGATTGTGATTGTGCTTTCTGGCTTCTGCTATGGTATGAACTATGAGACTGTGAAAGCACCTGAGCAATCTGCCTGCTACATGTCTGCTACATGGAGCTTGGATTAGTTGCAACGCAACGTTAATACTGTGTTTTCATTTCTTGTAGGCGTTTGGTAGCTTGCAAAAGCTAGTGGAAAGGCTCCTTCCCAATTTCCCACAAGCCCATATACAGCCAGCATGCGCTTTTTTCGCAAGGGCTGTTTCGGAAAGGGCTGTCCGTGGGTGGTGGGGAGTGAGGGGAGCTCTCCCTATAAGTAGTTGAGCATTGGTCCCCTTTTGTTTGAACACGCATATAAGGGCGGATGTTAGCTGGACCGGCTCCATACTGTGTTTCTTTGATCATTGTTAACGTGTTTATACTATAAACTGAGGTGAACACAGTTGATTTCTGTAAACAGTTTGCTAGTGTGTACTCTGTTTTGTGTCTAGCGTGTGACAGAATAAAATTTGGCGATGGCCGTATACACGATATGCCGGCGTGTAGTCTGCTGTCAGCTAGGCGGATTACAAAAAAATCTATTATAATAACTCCGGCTAAAAACGGTGCATCTGTGGACATACGAGATTTCTGTACACCATGTAACCCTAACAGAAACTTTAAGCATCTAACTGTGGCGGCCAGCGCAACAACAGCTGCATTTGCTGGAACCGCCCGCGAAAGTGAAAATTGCTGGAAGGCGGCCATACTAGAAAGTGGAGCAAATAAGCCTCCAAGCGTTCAACATGGTGTTACTATAGACCACAACACCACTTTGAAATTGGATCCTGACTTACCTGTAAAACAACAAAAAAAAGGGTCCAAATGCAAACATACAACAGGATGCGTTATCTAATAAGGATGATACGCAAAACTCACCAATAAGAATAATTGAGTAAACTCCCAGCTCATCTACTCCAAAGGACTGTCCAATTATTAACCTGGGCCAGTCCTCGTGTGTTGGAATTTCCTTAAACGCAAGCCTTTCAAATGAGGCAATTTCTGACAATTTACCGTGTTCCCCTCCTCTCTCTGAGTCACAACAATCACGGTCCTCAAATGTTTCCATCTCTTTTGTGCCTCCGACTCCACAAAGACCTATGGCTCGGCCAGTGGACAGGACGGCTCCTCTCTCCCAGCCACTGATAGAGATCACTTTATCAGTGATAAATACAGCAATTGTTAGTTTAAGTCAAGTGTTTGAATCACTTAATACAAAATTAGACAATCAAGCTTTACAGATTAATCACATAATGGAATGGATGGCCAGTACTGAGAAAAAACAGATACGGATGGAAAATGCGACTCAGATGGAGGTGGCACTCCTTAACTTGATCAAAGAGCCCATGGGTTTCAAAACGATGCCCACACAAGGTCTACCTTGTTTTGATGATATTTGCCCCATTTTAGAAGCACAACCACCCCTGCCGATTAAGAACATATTGGGGGTAAAGCAAGTGATCGAATTGGTACCTGGCGCTGTGCCATATGATATATATCTCCCAGAGAAAGGTGGCATTCAGCCACAGGTCAAAAAGATTGATAAATGTCCGCCCAAACTCCAGGGTAAGAAATCCAAAAATATGAAAAATGTAGTTGCACAAGCACAACCATCATCTAAGCAATTTGTAATGAAAATTATTGCTTCTCAGAACCAAAAGCAAAATGCCTGTCGAGCACTGGTTAACAAATATAAAAATCTAAGGAAGGAAAGGGAAATAGACCCTAAAACGAGCCACAGTTTGGTTGCCTCCCTACCAGCTTTTTAGATGAACTTGTATCCGCACTGAACGTTGCTCAAGGCAGCCATGATAAAGAGAATGACCAGGTAACGAAGAAGTCAAAGATCTCAGAAGCCGACATAAATAAAAAGGATCCATCCAACTCCTTAGTAGGTGACGAGAAGAAGGCGCAAGAGGAACGAAGAAAGGAAATCAGAGAGGCGGTGGATGCATATATGTCCCTACAAGCATCTCAGTTGCCTGCCCAGCCAGTGGTCGATGCTGCGGCTGGTGTCCTTGCAAAAAAATCAATACACAAATTCCAAGTCAATGCAGATGTTTACAGACACTACCAAGTATAAAGACATTAGACCAAAGGGTGTTAACCAAGGCTCATTTTGGGCTTCGGGGCAAGGCAAATGTTCAAAATCCTCATATGTGTGCTGCGCCACCAAATCAATCTACTCAGCAGAAATCTGCACTAATAAAGAAGAACAATCAGATCAGGGCTCCAAATCATACCTTAATAATGAGTTGTCGGCCCTTATCGCATGATCAATTTACCCTTTGCCGCTCTACTATATTGAGTATATTTGAAGATGTTGCGAGACTAGAAGATGTCACGTCAGGGGACATAGCCCAAGTGGAATTTTTGGATCTATATGACCCTACCACGGTCAGACTATGGATCCCCTCTGGAGTTCTCAAAACAATTTAGTTGGCTAAATCTGATTTATATGACATAGGGTTTCTCATTTTGCAAGATGTTAAAAAGGCTGATAAGGTTGATTTAAAGAATAATGAGACACCATGTGGGTGTTTGTGCCAAAAGCCATATCATTGGCCACATCTTCTTCCATGAACGCATAGGTAAGTTTAAAAAGTCCACAATGCCAAAATAATGATATAATCCACGGGTCGCCGATTAAATTGGCAAGTTGGAACTCGAAGGGTCATCGTCACCTCTTAAATCCAAATTTAGATCATATTAATAACTATGAGATCCTTGCATTGCAAGAAACTTGGCTGGTAAACAAACCTTCATGGGATGATCATGATATCGCTTGTCTTGGTACCATTCCGACTGTTCATGGCCGCCCAACTGCAGGGCTTCTAGTAGCAATGAAAACTAGTGCTGGTTTTCCAGTCAAAGAGTGGGCTGCGCCTAATAATTTTATGCAATTATTTAAAATCTCTCATGCAGCCGGAACCATTATTGCACATATAAACTTGTATCGAAACCCAGTGGCCATAACTGACAAGAAATTCTTTTTTGATCTACAAAACTTGTTAGGCTTAATTTTAATTCATTCGTCCATTACGAACACCATAATCACTGGTGATTTAAATCTTCGATGTTTAGATCCATTAACACGAACTTCAAATACTTAGGTGCGATGGGGTACGCTCATGAAAGAGCGAGACTTTGATATGGTGAATGGTTCCCTACCTGGTGATGTACCTCCACATGCGACGTGGTCCAAAGGTTCCATGTCGAGTATTATTGATTATGTGTATATAGATCAAGAATTATACAGTTTAGGGGACAAATTTGAAGTTGTGCAGCATGCAAATAGTGACCATAATATGTTGGTGCTGCATTGGAATTGGATAGTAAAAACTGTATATAATAGGAGAGATATGTATTCTCTGCATCTCCAGACCAATAATGCTGCCAATCACCTTAAGTGGAATGAGCATTCTCTGACTCAATTGAGCATTTTGCTTGATAATAACTATTCAGAAAACTCTAACCTAGCATATGATCTAATCTTTCTTCCTCCAAATATGCCTTTGAATAGCACGAATCGACACCTGGTTCAGAAAAGGCGTTGTTTTGACCATGAACAAAAAGAAAAAAAAGCGCAATCACAATGGCTAAAAGTAAACATTTGGACTGTTCCAGCAGCTGAGAGAGCAGCAGTGCTACGTGCAGCCAAATGTGCTTACAGAAATTGGTCACGAAATCGCCAGGCCTGTAGATACCAACTAGATGGTGAACCTTTCCTTAGAGCTATTACATCTAAAAATACAGCCATGATTTGGTCCATGATTAGTCAAGCTACTTCATCAGTAGGCCTGCCTACCCAGATGAATGGTGTAACCGAAGACCAGTAGGTACAATATTTTCCAGGACTGTATGACAACAATCTATGGCAAGTTATTGAATCTAAATCCATCTCAGGTTTACCATGGTCAATTCATATAACAACTGATGACATTGAAGGCTTTATAAAGAAATATAGCATTTCAAGGGCACCTGGTCCAAATGGGCTGAGCAATCACACGCTGAAATTAAATTCTCAGACTTGGGCCAAAATATTAGCAAATATATTTCACACAGTAATAATAAAGAGAGAGATACCTAAGGCATGGAGACAAGCTATAGTGATCCCCATTTTCAAGAATGGGGATTGAGCTAAACCAGCAAATTACAGACAGATTTCCCTGCTGGCAGGAAAAACATTCGCACGTTTTGGTCTAAGAGATTTCAATTCATGGACTTTGAAATTTAACAAACGTGAACCTCATCAAACCGGATTCATAGCTGGCATGGGAACGGTTGTAAATCTAACTACTATATATGCCATCAAGCAACTCCACTATGAGACAAAACGCCCATTATATCTTGCATTTATTGATTTTAATGCAGCGTTTGACTCGGTGTCGAGACAAATCCTAATAAACAAATTGCGAAAAGAAAATTGCCCGGACACTGTTGTGGATATAATACAAAATCTCCATACTGAAACATCTCTACAAGTTAGACTGAATAGGCAGGGAATGTTGTCCAGGGCCATTGGTACAAGAGGGCTAAAGCAGGGATGTATTCTCGCCTCATCCTCATTCAACTTCTTTTTGTTAGATATGCCGGATGCATTTAAAGATGTGATATCAGATCTGCCAACACTGGGGGTTGGGAGCGGCGGATAAGTGTGCTCCTCTATGCAGATGATTTAGTACTTATGGCCAAGACACCGAGTGGGTTAAATAACTTACTACTGGCATTGTCAAGTTATCTGGACTCAACAATTTGTGGTAAATATTAATAAATCAAAAATCATGATGTGCAATGTACAACAGTCTAAAAGATCAACAATGAGATGGGCCCTGCAGAACAAAACATTAGAGATAGTTGATACATACACATACCTGGGCATGCAATTTGAGAACCAACCTTTGGATAAAATACATTTACAGTCCATGGAAGCCAAATTAATCACAGCCAATTCACTGACTACAATGATACTCTACAAATATGGAAAACTTTCATTCAAATCTGCCATTGAGTATTAAAAAGCTAAAACAATTCCTATAATTTTGTATGGACTGGAAGCATGGCTAAGTGTGAAACATCTAAATTTGGAAAAAATAGAAGGCAAATATTGGAGATCCATCCTAAATTTACCACAATGTGTACCTATGGCACGTATACGTTATGAATTGGGCCTTAATTCACTAAATAGCATATTCCAATGGAGGCACCTGTTTAGGAAGTGTATTATAGCTAATAAGACAACTACGCTACTTTGGTCTCTTTCATCCTATTTATTAACCTCACAACAAAGGGTGGTAATTAATTGGCGTAATAGTATCTTTGACATTATGATAAAAGCTGAAATTGACCTAGCCACCCTGCTGGAAGATCCAGGTAGGGCAAATAAAAAGTTATACTTGATGAACTGGATTTCCACAGGAGAATAATGCCATAGGTATAAAGATTGCGGTAATCATGTATGTACTGACAAAAAAATAAGGAACTTGTGAGTCCTATCTTCTTTTACATTCCTCAGTGGCGTTAAGATCTGCCTTTCTGAGATTTAGGTTAAACCTTTGGCCAACCAAAGCGGTGTTGACCACCAGGAAACAAATTGGGCAAGAACTAAACGTTTGTAGATTTTGTGAAAATCAAATAAACACAGAAACCCTACAACATATTTTGATGGATTGTGTTGCTTTAACCCATATTAGACAGATGCATTTGTGAAAGATGCATTTGTACAAAGTATGTGGTCATCTTAGAACCTTGAATAATGATGATAGGTGGAAGATGTTTCGGAATGCAAATCGATGTCAATATATATTCCAGTTGTGAACTTTCTGTATGCAGTGTTAACAAAGGTGTACATTCCGATATGTATTATTTTGAAATGTACGATCTATGATGACTACGTACTTTAATTTATTATTATGTTTTAAACTTTGATTGCATATGATCGATGTAATTAATAATTTTCTCCAGCATTGGATCTTTCATAGATTCACATGCTTTGAATATTCCCCGTCGTCAGGCAGGGAACATCGGTCCTTTCTAAAATAGCGTTTTCCCTTGAAGAACTTTGACACTTTAGTGTCCTATCGACGTCCTTTTGGGTGCTTAGCTACCACCCAATAGGACGCAGGGTATAAATAGACCTGCCCCCGAAGCATCCCCTCAAATTTCAACCGTCTCCAAAGTGTCGGGATCACCTCATGCTCGTTTTGGTTCTACACATTGGTGTGTTGTGGTCAGTTTTCCCGAACTCTTCATGAAAAGCTTTGTTTCGGCCCTACGCTACTTGCGGAATGAAAAAGGTATATGAAGGGGATGGGCACATGGACTGCCTCTATTGCTTCTACCCTCATCACTCCGCCGATTCCTGCGACATCTGCAAAGTTTTCTCTAAAAAAAAATGGTAGGACCGCAATCGGCGGTTGATATCGCGGCTAAACGATGGGGCCTACCCTCCATCGGAGGTGGGATTGGTGCGCAGTCTAGCATCTGAGAGACCTGCTCCTACAGTTCCTCGCCAGTCGGTGTCGGCTGAACTGCCGGCTAAGATGTCACGGCCTGCAAAGAAGAGCGGCCACCCCTCTTCAGAAAAACTCCTGATGAAAGGGACTCCTTCGTCGTCTAAACATGATCAGTCTGACCAGTCTCGAAGGCCTGAAAAAACGTCCTCTTCGTCTTCTTTGAAAAATGACGACTCTTCGAAATGCTCCTCTTCAGCAGACCATTGTAGGTCATCCTCGAGTAGAGACTCTTCGAAGCAACTATCCAGGAAGTCAAAAAAGGTGGGATTGCTTGAAAAATATGTGCCACAGTTGCTGGCGGCGTCAACGGGGTCCGGTCACCGACGGTTTCACTACTGGCTACGGTGTCTGCCTCCACCATGGTGTTGTCGGCTCCAGTGACTGCGGTCGACGAGGGCCCGAGTTTTTTGTCATTGACGGACAACGTGCTTCCAGCGGGTGGAGCGTGGCAGCCTTAGGCATATGACGCCCTTCTACCAGACACCTTACTACAGCAGGAGCCGGTACTTTCAGAGTCGTCGATAGAGGAGGAACGAGAGCCTGTGGTGATCCCAACAAGCCTCGGATTACAATGTGTGGGCCCTTCGACAGCAGGGGTACAGAATGTTCCATCTGCGTCTCCTCTGCTGAACCCGCAGTCGGTACTGTCCTTCCAGGTCTTATCTACACTGCAGTCATTACTAAGTCAACTGGATTCAAGATTGCCTCGCGTGGGTACACCCCCGGTAACACCTATCGTCGACGCGGCAGGTGTCCCTCCGCAATCAGCGTCTACGGCTGAGTTGCTGGCTTCCCGGCCGATGAGCACAAAGCCTCCTCGTTCCCATCCGGAGGAGGGTGAGCTGCAGGACTCTCATTCCGATCAGGGACCCAGGGACTCCAACTCTGATATCTCCTCGTCGCTATCGAGAGACCCGACGTGGGAGTCAGATGTGGAAATAGAAGCTCCTAGGAGTCCGGCGCAAACGTCTCCCCCGAATGACATTGGGGCATTTCATGCCATGATGGCAAAAGCCTGTGTTGAGTTTGGTCTGACCCCACAGGAACAACGAAAAGAATGCTTCCTATTTGATCTCATGGGAAAGAGAAGGAAGGCGGTTTTCTCCATTCCAAACCTGGACCATGTCTGGCAAGAAGGCCTACCCACCATGCACCACCCATTTTTGGAGCCTGCATTCAAAGCCAGGTTAGAGAAAAAATGTAAGGCCCCGGACTCTACGCCAAAGTGTTTGACTTCACAACCCACCCCTGAATCAGTGGTGTCAGCGGCGGATAGCCGGAAAGCCAGAACGCAACACAAATGTACTACACCCCCTGACAGCGACGCTAGGAGGCAAGATGCCTTTGCAAAAAAGGTTTTAACAGTGGGGGCGACGACAGTTAAAGCTGCCAACTCGTTGGTGATTATGTCAAGCTATGACCGCGAAATGTGGCATCGACTGTCCCCTCTGTTAGAACATCTACCCAAGGAACACCGAAAGGCGGCCATGTTGCTGGTGCGTGAAGGTGAAGAAGCGTCAAATCATAGCATTAACATGGCTGTAGATTTAGCGGAATCTGGTTTCAAACAGATTAATAATGTGGTGGTACTACGTCGGCAGGCCTGGCTGAAGTGCACGGACTTCAGGCCAGAGGTGCATTACAAGGTACTCGACATGCCCTGCGAGGGGGAACAATTGTTTGGGGAAAAATAGATGAAGCCCTCAAGGGCATGAAAAAAGACTCAAATACAGCAAGATCATTGGGAGCTTTGCAAAGGAAACACCCGATTTGCTGCCTCCAGAGACCGGAGTTCCAGTCGGTCTGGCTACTCCTCACAAGGATATAGACGGGCAGTTCAATCTTCGCAGAGAAGCCGAGATTTTCAGGCATTCAGAAGGAGAGGAGGACAGCCCTCTTCCGCCAAAAGTAAACAGACGAAATCACAGCAATGATGGTCTTCAAGGAAATGTGCTGGGGGCAGAGTAGCTCTACATGTCGACGAATGGGACAAAATTACATCAGACCGTTGGGTATTGGACAAGGTACGGTTGGGCCACTCTCTGGAATTCAAGGGCTCACCGGTCCCCATACCTCCCATCTATGGTGTGCAACCTCATCTTCACATCTCACAGCAGGAAGTTGTACTTATGATACAAAAGGGGCTATACAATTGGTTCCAGTGGCCGAGAGAGGTCAGGGGGTTTACTCCCGTTACTTCATGGTGAAGAAACCCAACGGCAAGTGGTGACCCATTCTGAACCTTCGGACGCTGAACGAGACTCTGGAACACCTGAAGTTCAAGATGCTCACACTTCAAGAAGTCATTCGGTCTATACAGCCGGGGGAATTTCTGGCGTCGTTGGATTTGCAAGACATATATTTCCACATACTTATGCGTCCACGACACCAAAAATTCCTGCGATTTGTAGTGGGTAAAAATCATTACCAGTTCCGAGTGCTCCCGTTCGGTCTGAAATCTCAGGACATTTATGAAATGTTTGGTGCTGGTGGCGGCGTGGCTCTGACGAGAAGGTCATCACGTCTACCCTTACCTGGACGACTGGTTGATACGTGGCTCATCGCCGCCAACGACGCAGACAAGTCTCAACGTTATCATGCCGCTGTTACAATGACTAGGCTTCGCCCTCAACTTCAAAAAGTCATATCTATCTCCCTCCAGGAGCTTGGTATTTCTGGGCCCATAATTTCAAACTCAGCTAGACCTGGCGAAGCCCTCCGTCGAGAGAATTCAAAAACTGAAGCAGAAAGCGGCAGAGTGGAAAGTCGGAACGAGAGTGTCTGAAAGTACATGTCACTGTTGGGAACCATGGCGTCATGCATCCCGTTGGTGAAGGATTGTCGTCTCTTCATGAGGCCGGTTCAGGAGTTTCTGGTGGACCGGTGGGCTCAGAGTCGCGGATCGTGGACCGACAAGGTGGTGGTCAACAGCGACTTGCTAGAAGCTCTTCTATGGTGGCAGCTCTCAGACAATCTGGATCGAGGAGTGCTGTTGCTGCAGCTGGAGTTTTAAGCTACAATTGTGACGGATGCCTCTCAGACAGGGTGGGGAGCGCATCTGGGAAGCTTCCAGGTTCAAGGTCGGTGGTCTTGGGTCGAATCGAGTCTTCACATCAATGTGCTGGAACTGAGAGCAGTTCATTGGGCTCTAAAATCTTTTTTGCCGCGCATACGCGGCTCTGTGGTGAGGGTGTTGACAGACAATACCACCACAATGTTTTACCTCAGGAAGCAGGGGGTGGGGGCACTCATTCCAGGGTGCTTTCAAGAGAGGCTCAGGAACTTTGGCATTGGGTCCTGGGACAAAACATCAATATTGTGGCGTTCCATCTACCGGGGTGATGAATGTGCAGGTGCACTCGCTCAGCAGAGAAATAAACCAACTCCACGAATGGCAGCTGAAGGAGCAGCAGGTGTCGAGCATTTTCCGGAAATGGGGCTGTCCTTCATTAGATCTTTTTGCCACTCGAGAGAACAAAATGTGCAAGGAGTTTGCCAGCAGGTGGCCTCAGCCCGGGTCCCTGGGGATACGTTCTCGTTCCCGTGGACGGGCAGGTTCGCGTACACATTCCCTCCATTTCCACTCATTCGGCGGACCCTCCAGTGGATTCAGAAGTACCCATGCCGTGTGATTCTGGTGGCCCTGTACTGGGCCAGGCAGCCATGGTTCTCTGACCTACTCCATCGATATGTGGCGGAACCAGTTCGGTTGCAAGTGATGCCGGACCTTCTGTTTCAGAACAAAGGCACAGTTTGGCACCACGACCAAGGCTCTCTCAGCCTGACGGCTTGGCTCATGATTTCTCCGAGTTTGGTCTACTGAACGTTCCTAGTGACTGTCACCGCATTTTGTAGGCAGTTAGAGCCCCGTCCACGAATGTCTCCTATGCATGCAAGTGTAAAAGGTTTTGTGTGTGGTGTAAGGGTCAGCCTGAGATGGACCCTTTGAACATTTCACCAGAGCAAATTCTACCTTACTTGTTGCACTTGACAAAGAAAGGTTTGGCGTTCTCCTCCATAAAAGTACACCTGGTGGCCATTTCTAGATTCACTCGGAAGAGGCATGCTACCCCTCTGTTCAGTGATCGTCTGGTCAAACATTTTCCAAGAGGGTTGTTTCAGACTTTTCCTCCAGCTAAGAAATTCCCTCCTGGGTGGAGCCTCAATCTGGTGCCGTCCGGTCTGATGAAAGCCCCGTTTGAACCTATGTCGTTGATGCCCCTGCAGTTCTTGTTGTGGAAAGTGGCATTTTTAATGCCCATTACTTCGGCAAGAAGAATATCTGAATTGCAAGCCCTAGTGATCGATCCTCCATACTTAAGTTTCTTCAAGGACAAGGTGGTATTGGCCACTAATCCGCACTTTATTCCAAAAGTGGCAACCACTTTTCATAAACTTTCTTCCATCGTGCTACCATCATTCTTCGCTTCTGCTTCCTCATTGGCAGAAAAGGCGCTGCATACGCTAGACGTGAAAAGAGCATTGAAATTTTGTCTGAGTCGTACTCAGGAATTCAGACAACTGTTTGTGGCTTATGGACCCTCAGTCAAGGGAGGGGCAATCTCCAAACAAGGACTGTCTCGCTGGATCTCATCGGCTATTTCCTTCTGTCACTCTAAGGCGGTAAAGCCTTTGGAGAGGCGCCCGAAGGCGCACTCGACGAGATCCACCACGGTGTCAGCGGCATTATGGTTGGGGATTACGCTGGTGGACATTTGCCAGGCGGCCTTCTTATCGGTGCCGCATACCTTTACTCTGCATTATTGCCTGGAACAGCAGCATGGTGCAGACGTGCAGATGGGACGTGCAGTCCTGCTTCACCTGTTTCGATAAGGCGAAGCCTTGGGGTATCTATTCCAATGTTACCACTGCTAATGTCTTCTTTCCTGGTTTTATGTGTTTGCTTTCCTGATGTATTGGTTTGCATTACACGCCTCCATGCATGATGACTACCTCTATGTAATCTATTGAAAGCATGTGAATCCATGAAAGATCCAATGCTGGAGAAGGGAGGAGTTTCTTACCTGTAACTCCATTTCGAGGGGATTGGGTCCTCCGACGTATTCCATATCTATGACAGGTAATGTCCACAGCTGTGCTGCTTCGGAAAATCTTTGGCGTCTGCGTCGATGACGTTGATGCGCCATCCCCGAGGACCTCCTCCGACGGCCGACGTCACCCGATGTGATAAGAAGGACGCACAACGCCCATAGCCTCAGTTCCGTTTTTTCCGCGAATGTGTTCGCTTCGTGAATCTCGGTACGCCTCGACTCGTTGGAGTTTGCTGTTTTCAATTCTCGGTTCATTGAACCTGTTCGGTTTGTTGTGAAGACCTGTTCGTGGCGATGTCTTCTTCGTCTTCAACCCACGCGTCCGGGCTTCAAGAAATGCGGGGACTGTGGGTCTAAGATGTCGGTCATGGACTCGCACAACACCTGCCTCTGGTGCCTCGGGGAGGCCCACGATATGGACGACTGTGTCGACTGCCAGTCGCTCACGGCAAAGGCCTTGCGGGAACGCAAGAAGAAGCTGTCGGTAGGCCGGGTGTCTAAGTCCTGGAAGTCGAGGTCTGCGGGGCTTTCGACGGATGACTCGAGGGGCGACTCTCCGCGTCATCGTCGGAAGTCCAGTGGGTCTCCTTCCAGGAGTCGGTCTCGCCACTCCTCCGCCTCTTCGAGGCATTCCCGGAGGCGCCGCAATAGGTCGCCTTCCCCGTCCTCTTCCGAGGACTCCGCCCGTCGGCGGGTCGCTTATCCCTCGATGCAAGCGACACCGGAGGAATGGGCTTCCTTCGGGAAGCAGATGCTAGCGATTCTTGAATCGCAGGGCACCGGTCCGTCCGCGCTCCGAGTGGGGTCGGTTGGCACCGGTCGAGAGACACCGCTCGTACGCCTTCGGGCTCGGGTGGTCGGCGCGATTTGCGGGAGAGGTCCCGCTCGGACAAGGGTAGCCTTTCTCGCCATGCCCGTTCCAGGTCCCGGTCCTCGACGCGCTCGAGACCGCGTGATCCTGTGCCGTCTTCAAAGAAGACGTCGACGCCTGTGGCACCGAGGTCGTCGAAGATTTCTCTCGAGGCTCTGCCTCCGAGGGGGTCGTCGACGCCGTCGGCGCCTAGGTCGTCGAGAGACACGCTCGGAGCTCCGGCTTCGAGGCCTGTGTCGTCACCACCGATGCTGGCGGCGCTGCAGCTGATGTCGACGCCGATTCGCTCGATGTCGCCGCCTTTTCTGTCGACGCCGGCGCTGACTCGTTCGGGATGATCTCACGGACATTCTTGATCTCGGTCCCCCCACTGACCCGGTTTTGCCTTTTCATATGGCTCTGCAGAGAAGGGTGGCGGCGGCTTGGACTGCTCCGGAGAGTCTCCCGGCAGTGGGCAAGTCTTTGTCGCGAAAATACCGTCCAGCCAGTAGCGACCCCTGCTACTTGCCTAGGCACCCCATTCCGGAGAGTTTGGTGGTGCGGCGGCTACGGCCCCGGCAAAGCAGGCGTCGTATCCTACCATCCCTCCGGATAGGGACGACAAACGTTTTGACGGCTGGGCGAAGAAAGGATTTTCTTCGGGGGGTATGGCGCTTCAGGCGGCCAACTCCATATGTGCCTTGTCTCGTTTCACACACACTCTGTGGAACTGTGTTGCATTAGCGGCTGAACATATTCCCGAAGGGGACAAATGGGATGGTTTCCTTGCTATGGTTCAGGATGGCAAGGATGCCATGTGTGAGGCCGTTCAGTCGGGTTTGGACTTGGCGGATTGTGTTAGCCGGTCCATGGCGGCGATCACCGTAATGCGCAGGTTTGCGTGGTTGTGTAAGTCTGGGTTCGCTCCTGATGTGCAGTCCCGGCTCCTCAACATACCCTTTGACGGTGAACACCTTTTTGGCAGCAAGGCTGACGAGAGTCTGGAGAGGTTGCAGACCTCCAAAGCTGCAGCGAAGTCGTTGGGCGCTGCAGTTCACCAACCTCCGCCTTTTCGTCCTAGGGGACAGCAATGGAGGTGAGGTTCCTTTCGCTATTACTCGTCCTTCAGTAAAGCGAGGGGAGCTAGCAGTCAGAGGCCATCGTAAGAGTGCCAGAGGTGGAAATAAAGGTACTCGAGGTGCCAAGGCCGCTCGGGCAGTTGCCTCTTTGCCCTCGGGCAACGCCGCAGCCGCTACCACTCAGTCATGAGGCCAGGTCCCATGGTTCGCCGGTTGGGGGAAGGCTGGCGCAGCATCTTGTAGAGTGGCAAGCCATTATTGTTTTTTTTTTATTTTTTATTCAATGTAATGATATAATAGCTGATTTTGGAAATTAACTAATTTGATTTCATGTTTCTAGATATGTGTAAAGTTTATTAATTTAAACTGTAACACATTAAATAAATAAATAAGTTACTTCGGATGTGTGGGTTCTGGAGATCTTAACCCACGGCTACTGTCTTCCCTTTCGGCAGAGGCCTCACGACAATCCACCAGGGAGCCTCTCTTTGAAGAGTCCGGATCCGCTCCTTGCGCAGGAAATTCAAGCCCTGCTGGAGAAAGGCGCCATAGAACTGGTGCCTGTAGCGGAGAGGAACAAGGGATGGTATTCCCCTTATTTTTTGATATCGAAGAAAGACGGGGGATTGAGACCCATCATGGACTTGCGCGGTTTGAACAAACTCCTCAGGAAGGACAAGTTCAAGATGGTGACTCTTTCTCAAGTCCTCCAGGCCCTTCAACTTCGGGACTGGTTGGTGTCTCTCGACCTCAAGGATGCTTACTTCCATGTGCTGATCCATCCCAAGCACAAGAAGTACCTAAGGTTCGCGGTTGGCGACTCAAACTTTAAGTTTCGGGTCCTGCCGTTCGGATTGACCTCCGCCCCAAGGGTTTTCACCAAGCTCATGGTGGTGGTGGCAGCGCATCTCAGGAAAGGGGGGATTCACGTCTACCCCTACCTGGACGATTGGTTGATCAGGGGGAGCTCTCCCGAGCAAGTCCTGGATCAACTGTCCGTCACCTGCCACTCCCTTCACAGGCTGGGTTTCTCCCTCAATTTAAAGAAGTCCCATTTGACACCAACGCAGCGGCTCCAGTACATCGGAGCAGTGCTCGACACGTCCCTGGGGCAGTGTTTTCCTCCTCAGGTGAGGGCTCTTCACATTCAGCAGATGGTGCACAAGTTTCATTTTGCCCAGGATCTCCCAGCGTCCGAGTTCTTGAGACTGCTCGGCCTCATGGCATCCTGCATTCTTCTGGTGCCAGAGGCTCGTCTGCGGATGAGATCTTTGCAGTGGGCACTCAAGCTCCAGTGGTCTCAGTCCTCCGGCAGGCTGTCGGACCCTGTTCAGATGCCGCCCTCGGTGGCCCGGGACCTTCTGTGGTGGGCCGTCGAGGGCAATCTGATGAAGGGGGCCCCATTTTGGCTGCCCCGGCCAGAGGTGACGATCGTGACGGACGCATCCCTCACGGAATGGGGAGCTCATGCCAGCGAGTTGACAGTCAGCGGTCGTTGGTCTCCGTCGGAGTCCAGACTCCATATCAATCTGTTGGAGCTGAGGGCCATCAGGCTAGCCCTGAAGTCTTTTCTGCCAACTGTGCGCGGAAAGAGGGTGCTGATTCTAACGGACAACACAGTGGCCATGCACTACCTCAACAAAAAGGGGGGGGGGGTCACTTCCGCTGTGCAGGGAGGCGATGCAGCTCGAATTCTGGGCCATCCAGCAGGAAGTTTCGATCTCGGCTGTTCATCTGGCCGGAGACGACAACGAGATGGCGAACGCTCTGAGCAGGCAGAGCTCGATCTCTCATGAGTGGGAGCTGGCTCAGGAGATTCTCCTGGAGATCTTCGCCCTTTGGGGGACCCCTCAAGGCGATCTCTTCGCCTCCAGTGTCAACCGGAAGTGCGAAAGGTTTTGCTCGTGAGAATTTCCTCCAAAAGGAGCCTTAGGAGACGCGTTCGTGGTGGTGTGGTCATTCCCACTGCTGTACGCGTTTCCTCCAGTCCCCGTCATCCCGCAAGTGCTGCGGAGGTTACAGGGGTTCGGTTCCCGGATGATCCTCATTGCTCCAGCGTGGGCCCGGAGGACATGGTACCCGGACCTTCTAGACTTGTCCATCTGCCCTCCACGTCGTCTTCCCTACCGAGACGATCTGCTCTCACGGGAGGGGGGTCAGGTTCTCCATCCAGAGGTCAGATCCCTCAATCTTCACGCTTGGCTTCTGAAAGGTTGAGGTATAAGGATTGGGACCTCCCTGAAGACGTGATGGAGGTGTTGCTCTCGGCCAGGCGGCCGGCAACTAAGTCTCTGTACCGTTGCCGTTGGAGAAAGTTCTGCGACTGGTGCAGAGTTCAGAATGTGGATCCTTTTGAATGTGACATTCCCATGGTTCTGTCTTTTTTGCTTTCTTTGGCCCACAGGGGTTTGCAAGTGGGGACCATTAAAGGTTACCTGGCGGCGCTGTCCATATTTAAGCACTCGTCTGAAGAGTGTTCCTATTTTAAAATTCCTTTAATTTCACAGTTCTTGAAAGGGCTCACTAATGTGTTCCCTCCGTCACCTTTTCTGGTGCCAGGTTGGGATTTGAACCTTGTTCTTAAGTTTCTTATGGTTGCTCCGTTTGAGCCTTTACATTCTTGCCCTTTGAGGCTGTTAACTCTGAAAACTGTGTTTTTGGTTGCGGTTACGTCCGCTCACAGAGTGAGTGAGTTACAGGCACTTTCAGTTAAGTCACCCTTCACTGTGTTTTATAAGGACAGGGTTGTCCTTAGAGTTCGTCCTTTTCTTCCGAAGGTGGTTTCGGAATTTCATTTGAGCCAGAAGGTTGTTCTTCCGGCGTTCTACCCTCCTCCACACCCTGGTAAGGAAAAGGAGAGGCTCCGTAGGTTTGATCCTAGGAGAGCGTCGAGCTTTTATATTTCGCTCATGTCCCGGGTCAGAGTGGACGATCAACTTTTCATTAGTTACGCTGGAAAGCGTTTGGGACAAGCTGTGACGAAACAGACTTTGTCTCGTTGGATTATTTTAGCTATCTCCGAGTGTTACCGCTTGGCGGGTAAGGATCCTCCGGCTGGCTTGCGGGCCCATTCTACCAGGGGAGTGGCTGCGTCTACTGCTCTGCAGAGGGGAGTTCCTATTCGTCACATCTGTGATGCAGCCACCTGGGCTTCAGTACATACTTTTGTACGTCACTACTCCCTCGATTCCATCAGAGGGCAAGATCTGGCCTTTGGCAAGGCAGTTCTCTATTCTGCAATTTGATTGGGCATGTTAAATTTGTATTCTAAATTCTTTCCCACCTCCTTGCTTGGTGCTGCTTTGGGAGTCTGTCATAGATATGGAATACGTCGGAGGACCCAATCCCCTCGAAGAACAAGTTACTTTCTTACCTGGTAACGTTCTTTCGATGGGATGGTCCGACGACGTATTCCTTATCGCTCCCTCCCTACCTTCCCCGCGGCAGAATTTGTTTTGCGATTGCAGCTTGCGTTCCGCAAGGCCTTGTGTGTCTGACTGGCAGAAAACTGGTGGCACACGTTCTGGGAAAAAACTATAACTGAGGCTATGGGCGTCGTGCGTCCTACTTATCACATCGGGTGACGTCGGCCGTCGGAGGAGGTCCTCGGGGACGGCGCATCGACGTCATCGACGCAGACGCCAAAGATTTTCTGAAGCAGCACAGCTGTGGACATTACCTGTCATAGATATGGAATACGCCGTCGGACCATCCCATCAAAAGAATGTTACCAGGTAAGAATGTAACTTGTTCTTCTCCAGCGTTGGTATCTTTCATGGATTCACATGCGCCCGCCGGCCTCCTCTGCATGCAAACCTAGTTGGTTCCTTTACTTTGGAGGTTAAAATCTGAGGGGAAGCTGAGGGAGGCGGGTCTATTTATACCCTGCGTCCTATTGGGTGGTAGCTAAGCACCCAAAAGGACGTTGATAGGACACTAAAGTGTTGAAGTTTTCCAAGGGAAAACGCTATTTTAAAAAGGACCAAGGTTCCCAGCCTGACGACGGGGAATATTCAAAGCATGTGAATCCATGAAAGATACGAGCGCTGGAGAAATGGAGTTACAGGTAAGAAACTACTCCCTTCCTTTTCTTTTTCAATAAAAAATGTAAAGTGAGTAATCAGCTAAATCAATAAAAAAATGTTTAAAAAAACATTAGTGTTGGGACCTTATTGAAGCGACAGCTCCATCATAGTGTGCTCCCACATCCCCTTCCCTTTCCACCATACTTAATCCGGGGACAGGAATCAGAGCTCTGGCAAGCCCAAGTGCCCTTCTCCTTTAAGAATTTAGAGAGTGGAGCTGGCTACGTGTGCGTAGCGTGCCCACGCCTTATGCCCCGTGTCAAGTGTCCTGTGCTCCTTCCCTTCTGTCCCTTTCTTCATGTCGGACGCCAGACGGAGCCCTCTTCTTTTTCTTTGTACTCACTGCTTTCCTGTAGTAACTGTATTTGTTCCTTTTTCCTGCTCAATGAGAATTTTTTGTAATTCCACCCCATGGATTCTGACATCATTGACTTGAATTGGGCTCTATAGAAAATATTGCTTAAACCTATGATGCACAGAATTCCAAGATAATAAATGAATGTTCACCTTTGACCATAGAAACCATCAAAGGGTAACAGATGGTATACTACTGAACTTAGAACTCATAAAATTGAAGCTACACCCTGCAAACCTAGATGGCGTAAGGATCCTAACTCAAAACATAACAGAGCCTTAAAATCAGCACACTCATTATACAAATTAGCCATTTTGGAGGCTGAGAGATCCTTGTACTCAAGTCACATTTCCCAAGCTAAGCATTCATCCAAGCAACATTTCAAGATTGTACATGCTCTTCACAAACCAGTTATTGCAAGACCTCCTATTAAACCATCTGCTGGTTGGTGTAATGAAACCCTTTCTGCAATGATTACCCATGCAGATACAAAATCTCTTACTACTTTCACTTTCAAGCCAATATCAGTAGAGCATACTATTAAAACCGTCATTTAGTTAATTTAGTTAAAACAGGGTAAATGCCCAGAGGCCCCTTCTCCATCCTATAACTTGAAAGAACATATTGACACCCTTACCCCTAATATTGCTAGGCTTAGTGATACTTTGATCAGTGAGCCCATGCTGACAGATTTCTAAAAAAGGGCCAGGAATACCCCTTGGACACTAAAGCAGATGTAGACCTTGGAGTCAGCACATATTATCGCCCCATCACTGCTGTGCCATTTTTTTATGACAATTCTAGATAAGATTGTTGCTTCCCAGCTTCAATCGTCTATGGAAGAACAGCACATTTTGGGTGAGCAACAATCAGGCTTTTGTCCAAAGAAAGCCACAGAAACTGCATGGCATGCTTTTTACCTTTCATATATTTCAACTGTTCTTCGGTGTGAGGGCGCTAGAGAGCCGTCCAAGATGCTCTGTGTAGCTCCCACACAAATCCTGAAAAATCGCTGCTTCGGTGGTGTCAAACTCATTCGCCTTTGCCACCTGTGAGTTTGCGAAGCAATTTAACACAAAACGCTGCTCTCATTTCGCCTGAGAGGTGCTGATTTGCCCACAAAGACTCGACGGAGAAGAGCCCCCCTCCCCCAGCCAGCATGGAGCCGCGGCCTCCAGTCAAGATGCTGTGGAGCCCACGAGCGCGAACAGCTCGCCGGGGAGCTGATCAGTGCCGGAAAGAAACATCAAGAAAACGCTGGTCGCGTCACCATTGAGCGTGCGGCTGCGGTGCCTGTGTGGGTTCCCGGAACGGTGAAGTGCCGGTACAGAAGAAAGGAGGGAAAGCTGACTAATCCAGACACATCTCGGCAGTGAATCGGGTACGATCGCTCCATGCAGCTACACTGACATTTACCCGCGTGGTGAGAGCTCTTAGCTCCCTGGTCCTCCCGAGTGACATGGGGTCTGCTGGCAGCCACGGAGGCTCCCAACATCCATACAGCCGAGACAGCATACACTGGGGAAAAGTCGATGGCAGCCGAATCACACGGAACCATCCGGAAGGCGGGTAGCTCAGCACGGCGACCGCAGTGCGAGCAAAAAAACCTGGCTGAAGCACTGTAGGGGGGCATACGCGGATAGGGGCGGAGAGAGAGTGCCACACAGCCCCTCGCCGGTGCCCCGGACAGCAGGTCCAAGGCAGACAAGCCACCATTAAGCCGCGGTTCCACACTTTCAGACAAGGTAGATATGAACTGTAAGTCCTGCTATTAAGCATAGAGCTGCGGCGCTGCCACCGTGCGATTTCGGGGCGCCCTGATTCGCAGACCCACATTTTCCCATCCAAGCCCAAGAGGAATGTCCCAGGCCCCCTGAGAGGCCCTACGCCCAACGTGTGACCAGGCGGCTGTCACATAGCACAGCTGGAGCAGGTCCCTAGACTGGCAGGAAAACGGCAAGCACAGGCCCCCTACAGACTGCAACTCTGCCGGTCGTGACCCAAAACCTTGCTCCTGCATCTCCCTAGAGCCGTTGGAGCGCGGCAAAACCAGGCAATCCACAGTGTCAAGCTCTGCGCTCCGACTAATGCAGTAAGGCCCTCGATCAGATACAGGCGCAGCCACCCAGCCAACAATACCAAGCTGGTAACGAGTCACTACCCAAGTACAAAAGTGACTACACCAACGCTGAAAATGGGAAAAACAGACAAGTCACAAAAAAAATTAAACTTTGAATCCAGTTCCACAGCCAAAGCGCCTCACCCCAACAGCAGACCACAATCACCCGCACAAGAGACCCGCCAGGAGGAAGAAGTAGTACAAGACTTCGACATCCGAGAAATCCTACTAGATCTGAAAGCAGGAATCGGAGGCCTGGGTTGCAAATTAGACACTCTCTCCTCCAAAGTCGATCAGCTCCAACATCGCCTGGACAAACACGCAGACAGGCTAGACACAGTAGAACAGCGAGTATCAGACCTTGATGACAGTACAACGGCCATCACATGAAGGGTATACTCGCGGGAAGCACAAATGAAAACAGTGTGCACCAAAAACGAGGATTTAGAGGGTCGCTCCCGCAGGAATAATATCAGGATCGTCGGGGTCAGAGAACAACAGCTCAAAATTAGAATGGAAGAACATGTGGAGAAGATTTGCATGGAACTATTTGGAACGGAGACCCTCTCCCAGCTGTTCGTCATTGAAAGAGCACACAGAGTCCCCAACACGAGACCCATCCCGGGAACAAACCCTTGTCCAATCATTGCAAAGCTGCTAAACTATAAGTACCGAGATGCAATGCTCAGGGCAGCCAGAGAAAAAGGAGACCTCCAATACGAAGGGGACAATATACAATTCTTTCCAGACTTCTCTCAAGCAGTCCAGGAGCAAAGAAGGTTGTTTACTGCAGTGAAACGCAGATTGCAAGACAACCCAATTCAATACTCGATGCTTTTCCCAGCGAAACTCTGCATTCAACACGAAAGCAAAACCCAGTTCTTTAACACACCAGAGGAAACCAGCGACTACCTTGACCGTGCCGGTTGCAGACCCGCCTCGAACAACGGAAGACCACAAAGAAGAGACCGGTCGAGAAAGGACCCGCCATAAAAACACTCCTCCGGAAACGCACGGCAAAGACATTATGCTACCTACAACTTTACAGAATCAACACCACAGTACAAATAGGTAACAGTAGTGGGGAGCCGCCCCTCTCTTGGAGGGCTACCAGCGCCCCAAGCACAGCAAAGTTGACTGTTTTGTTTGAAAGGGGTCGTTCATCGTGGGCCAGTTGGGGGTTGCCCACACAAGGGAGGGAAGTTAGTTTGCCTTTGTTTGCTCACTCACGCACCACAATGTCCATACAACAGATCGCTATTCAGCTGAAAGCTAAGTCCGTCAGACTCCGACATGCACCTAGACTCTGGCCACATCCAAATATCCCAGCCTGGCCCACTTCCAGTCAACTTCCCAGATGCCAGTGACAGTGTTTAAAATCACCACTTGGAACATCCGTGGTGGCAATCAACCAACAAAAACTAGTAAGATCCTCCAGTACCTTCGAAGACACAAAATTAATATCACCATACTTCAGGAGACCCATCTCTTTCCGTCTTCGGAACAACATTGGGCCAAATTCTGGGGATGCCATAGATATTTCTCATCCTACAAATCCTATGCAAGGGGGGGTCGCAATCCTAATTGACAAAAGAACAAATTTCAGCCTTATTGACTCGAAGAAGGACACTGAAGGAAGAACTCTACTGGTGCGAGGGATACTAGCTGGAAAACAGTAGTCGTAGTAAACTCGTATGCGCCAAACACCGATGGACCAAACAACTTCAACTGGGTCATGACCCAACTAGCAAAGACCAATGCAGAGACCATCATATGGGGGCGGACCTCAACACACCAATGGAGCCCGGTCTCAACAAGTCCCACAACACGGCAGGGAATCCATCCAAAGCTAGCCTTCAAGACAAGGAGATTTGCCAAGCATTTAATTTATCCGACACATGGAGGCAATACATCCAAGATAGGAGAGAATATACCTTCTATTCCGCTGTCCACAGCACCAGCTCTCGGATAGACTACATTTTGGCATCTACCCACACCCTGTTTAACTGGGGAGCAAGTCAAATCCTGCCACGTTCCTTCTCTGACCACTCAATGGTAACACTCGATGTCACACTTTCCGGCTATGCAATACCTGGGCTCAACTGGAGGTTTAAGGCTGGTTCACTCACCGACTCCGTATTTGCAACAGAACTACGCCAAGAAATAACATCCTTCATAGAAACAAATCAGGACCCTGTGGACTCGGCCAGCACCATATGGGGAAACCCTAAAATGCTACATTCGGGGTATATGTCTAGCAAAGGATAACGGCATGCTAAAGCTGATCCGCAGTGAGCTCACCAGCAGCGAGCAACGCATGAAAGAACTGGAGCTCAAATACACCACCACTATGGAGCCACAAGTCCAAGCAGAGTTAAAAGAAGCACTCCTGAAATTCAAAGAAACAGCAGAACGCGAACTGAAATTCCTTGGACGCAAACACCGGATCCGCCAATACGGAGAAGATAAAAAACCAGGTGCATTGCTGGCCCGGCTATTATCAGTCGACAAAACCCCCACCTGCGTGGAATGCATCAAAGAAACCCAAGGAGCTCTAGTCTACACGGAAGAAGAAATTACCAACACGTTTCAACATTTTTCCCAAAACCTGTATAGCGCCAAAGATGGTACAAGCCCAGAGCTAATTCATACTTTCCTCGACGACACAGAACTGTTCTGGGTAGCCACTGAACTATGCGAACCATTAAAGTACCGTTGACACTAGAAGAAATTCTGGAAGCAATAAAATCCCTCCCAAACAGTAAAGCGCCAGGACCCGACGGACTCATCGGAGAGTTCTACAAAGCCCACGCTACCATCGTGGCCCCTCTCCTACTTCATGTCTACAAAGAGTCAATAGAACGAGGGAGCCTACCTCCAACATTGCGTGAAGCCAGCGTAATGGTACTACACAAAGCAGGTAAACCTCCAGATGACTGTGCATCATACAGACCGATCTCCTTGATCAGTCCAGACAAGATTCTGGCAAAAATGTTGGCAACACAATTACTCCCTCTAATGCCAGCCCTTGTACTCGGCGACCAAGCCGGCGTCATCCCGGGACGCAGTACGACCTACGGTATCAGAAGGCTGTTCGGCATCATAGAAGCCCTTGAGCCAACACAACAAGCAATAGCAATACTACTTGACGCTGAGAAAGCGTTTGATTCAGTGGAATGGCCATTCATGTTTGCAACGCTCAAGCAAATGGGGTTGGGGAAATTCTTCATCAAGCTAGTATCGTTGTTATATACCGACCCACGGTCCTACATTACGCTAGGAAACACTAGATCCTCATGTATCACACTAGAGCGCGGAACTAGTCAAGGGTGCCCCCTTTCAGCCCTTATTTTCGCCCTTGTGATGGAACCCCTGGCCTCGAGATTAAGATCCAACCATTTACACAGAGGACTTAAACTAGGACCTCATAGATTAACAGTTTCTCTATATGCTGACGATGTCATGCTATTCGTAAGCGACCCCCAAGCCAACCTCAACCCTATAATGTGAGAAGTGATAAAATTCGGCCAAATGTCTGGCCTTAAAACCAACCACTCGAAGTCAGTGGTGTTCCCCTTAACCCCAAACACAAAAGAGTTCATAGACGACCACAGCTTTAAATGGGAAAACTCGAAGGTCCGATACCTAGGCATCTATATGTCCCGCAATCACCATGATATATACAGAGACAATTATGTGACATTACTAAACTCCCTGCAGGAGCGAGTCCACAGATGGAAATCACTACCGTTAACAATAAGGGGCAGAACCTCATTGATGAAAATGGTTATCCTTCCCAAACTCCTCTATCTTTTTACAAATATTCCATTGCTCATCCCTAAATCCTTCTTCCAAAAGGTCAAGAGCCTTATCCTAGAACTACTGTGGGCGGGAAAGCCAGCACGGGTAGCATATAGAACATTAACACTACCAACCTCAAGCGGTGGCCTGGCACTCCCAGACATTGAAAAATACTACTGGGCAGCCCAAGCTCAGTTTCTGAGTCACTGGTATACGACTCATTTTATCCGTCCACATGTACAAGTAGAGCGGGCCCTCGCATCCCCTAACTTGCTGAGAGCCATCATCATAAACCACATCCCATTAACTCACAACACGTTAAATACGGTTTTATCAACATACGCAATCTGGAAAAAGATTGCTTGCAAATACGAGGTAAAAATAAGATTCTCCCCTATACTACCGATCAAATTCATTCCCGGCATCCCCCTTACAAATGAAAAAGTATTTCTTATTTGGACAGACAAAGTCAACATCCAATCCTTCGGAGATCTATTCCCAGAGGGCACCTTTCTAACTCCACAAATGGCTAAAGACAGGGGCGGTAACACCTCCCTTGACGTATTCATCTATTTCAGATTGTGTCACACTCTACAAACGCTCTTCCCATCATTCCCCAAGCAGCCACCGACCTGGGACTTGCTACACAACGTAATCCAGGCCCAGGGGGAGGAAAGACTAGTATCACTACTATACAAATCCCTACTAACCGACACTGAAACAATTAACCCTAAGGTGAAACAAAAATGGCAAACGGCCATCCAGGAACAACATCCGCAGAAGATTAGGCCTACATTCTTCGTCAAACCCAAAAAATCGCATTAAATACTCGTTATAAACTAATTCACTTTAACTTTGTGCACCAAACCTACTACACCCCAGTAAGGAAACACAGACACCATCCAGAACTGTCAGCCCAATGCGAAAGATGCGCAACCGCAAATGCAGACTTTTTTCACTTAGCCTGGAACTGCCCCGGAATACACCGATTCTGGACCACTGTTCTCCAAATAATTGCAGACATCCTGGGTGAACAGGTATCTCCACTCCCACTGGGGGCCCTCCTCGGGCTCACCAAATACCTACAACCTGCATCTCGAAAACTAGCAGCCCTTCTTATGATACTGGCACGGAGGAGAATCGCCATGACATGGGGCCGCGGTCCACTACCAAGGATCGAAGACTGGAAAAAAGACATTTTATATTGCCAGGACATGGACAACGAGTTCATAAGGACACTACCACTACATGCACGACCTCCTGACATCTGGGGGCCCTACGTAACATATCTGCTGAATAGCGTCGAGACCTCAGACTCTGAAACTCCAGTAACTTAAACGAAGTGTAAGGGTCAGTGACACTCAATACTAACGCTAGAGTCAAATCACAATGATGTAAATGAGGTAAATGCTTTATGTTTATCAAAGTGGGTGTCAGAAGAGAAGAGCAGGCATGAAAAGGCCTTCAAAGTTGTTTATGTTGTAATTGCACCTGGTTGGTGCAAATGCATTTGTCAGAAGTGTAAAATCTTAAAAATAAAGTTAAAAAAAAAAACACTGTGCTTCGGTGTGTAATCTATGCTCACTAATGGGATGCAATGAATAATTAAGGTGTGATCATACCTTTTTAAAATTTAACTTAGTGTTAAATTCACCTGGGGACCACTCAAGTGGTGATAGTGCACGGTATAGATATCCTTTAACATACCGGATATATACTTTAACATACCATACAAAGGGTGCAATGGATGCACGTGGTGGAGGCAGTGCAACGGGACGGAGTTCATGGGAATGCCTGTCCGAGCCCCAATGTGACTGCCCAAAGGAGAACAGAGTGCATTCCAACTCACTTGTCTTTGTGCTTTGTAGGGGATGATATGATATGAACGATATGGCATTCATAACGCGCTTATACACAAGTGTTTCAAGGTTTCCAAGTGGCAGAGTAGCAGCTTTCTGATGTGCCCTTGGAACACCGACCCAGGACCATGATATGTTTATTTTCAACAGTGGTTTGTTTGGCTGTCATCAGAGGCTCTTGCCTTATTCTGTTCTCTGCAAGCTGGAAGAACTTGGAAACAATTTGAAAAAGACGTGATCAATTCTCATAGTGGAACAAGGACCTATTATATCTCCCTTTCCAGAAAGGAAAGGCAGAGCGTTATGACAACCAGTGTTTGCTAATATTTTATTCATGGGTTTTGTTTGCTTTGAATGCCCAAGACATGAAAATGATAACGCCTCTGGTTAATTGTGTCTCGAGGAGAAGCACCTGACCCTGTCGTATCTGTTGATGCCACTGCCAGCAGAGCTATTTATATGGTGCAATGAGAAGGCTGCACACCTTCAGTGTCAGTAAAGCTCCAAGCATGCTCCTGCATTTTACATGCTCATTAGATTAACAAGCTAGTGTAAGATTCCTGATACATAGAGCGCAGCCTCCTGGCAGGAGCCACCCTGCTATGGAGAGACAGCCTGGTGGACTCCGGGAACTGAGCGGAAGCTGCAGACCTGTGCCAAACTGACACTGGGAAAACACAAAAACAATTAAAATCTCCATCTGGCACCATAATACGAAACTGTACATTTCAGATACTGCTGCTAGCAAGTGTTGTGCAGCGTATGTTGCTTATGACTTTCAGACTTTTCTTGCTGTGTTTACTGCAAATGCATAATGTTTCTCATATTCGTGTTTAAAATATCAAATGACTGAAAAATAAACGTGTCTACCTATCTGCAATCTGTGTGTGTGTATGTACATTGTGGTGTTATCATGCTTATGTAATGTTCCAGTAGGATTGTAGACACTCTATCCTTATTTTAAGTCTGGTTAGAAGTAGCATTAGCGTTTTTAGAAACCCTAATGCTAATGTAGCAAGTTTGGAGACTTGGAGGAAATGCACTATTTTGCATGGCAGGAAGTCATGAAAGACAGCATGTCTGTTGTACGAGGCCTCAAGCCCGCCCGCATCATCAGCGCGGCCTAATGCGAGAGTGGGGACTTCACCAAAGACAATGCAGGTGTGGAGGAAAAGAACGCACATTTAGGGAGCAGTCGGCATGAAGCATACTTGCTCCTTGGCATTGCAGTTAGCACTTGTTCAGGCCTGAACATTGATGGTGAATTATTTCAGTATCTACGTTGAGTCTTTCAGCATTGCCCCCACTGTCCTTTGCTTCCTGCTGCACACAGATTCCAATTTGGTGAAGATGGATGGGACAAACTACGACTACCACCACTCAGTTTCTCCAGTCACCAGTGGAGCCATCCATTCCTTTGACCCAATAGCTACTTCTGTTCATGGCCAGTTTAGGTGCTAACATAAAGTGCTTAGTGCCCGTTATATTGAACTCTGTGCACTGCCTGAGACACGAATAGGGCATAAATTATGCCTAGCAGTGTACTCAAAGTTTGCTTTTAGAACTTTCCTACGCTCATACATATTTTATGATGTTAGTGTGTGAATTATTTTTAGTATATGGTAATTTTTGATATTAATAAAATGTTTATATAAATTCAATGCCTGACTGAGCCTATTCTCCCTTTCACCAATTTGAGTCAATTGTATTCTAATCTATTGTGTATTAATCCGTGTGACCACTTTTCCTTACTTTCTGAGCCTTGATATGAACATGCTCACACTCCCTTATATTCCCAGAGAAGAAAAGCTACCACAAGGCCAAGTTAAAAGACAATCTGAATTGCAGAAGGCATGAGTGATGAGAGATGATGGGCTAATTGGGTCGGGAGGTACGGTCAAGTCCACCCACCAGCACCTGGAGTACCATCTTACCTGCTGCTAGTGAATCGAATGTTCCAGAAGGCTACAAGCGTGCTAACCAATTGTAGAGGGCCATGTAACAAAGGGCATTATAGTTTGAGTGCCAGTGATGTATTGTGTTTCTAATAACTGTTGGAGATGACTTCACTAGTGGAGGGCATACGTTGTCCAGCTGACTGTAGAGACCCAATCCAATCCCTTATAGAAAGTGTACTTGGATATCCCCTTTGAACCAACCACAATCTCATGTAGGTTTTCTTAGTTTGCCACATAGTATGACGTCACGTGTAACTAATTTTCTGTTATATAAGAATGCTTTTTTATGAAATACTACTATGCTGTCCATCGTCCGTTGATGTCCATTGTAACTCCCTGTTTTAGATAATTGAGAATAAAACAGACATATTTTGGCAACTTCCTGAGTCAGTCTTATTATTTGGTGTAAGAGTTATTCTAGATCCCATCCATCGTACAATGTGTTGTCTTGATTAAAAGGACCAAAAGGGTTCATATCTCTCCAGCCCTGAAATCTCTCAACTGGCACCCGGTGGCTGCAAAGATCAAGTCCAAGACCCTTTGCATTGTCCACACGGCATTCTGGGGCCAGGGACCAGACTACATCCAACTATCTCTTCCTAAACACTTTCCTTCTCGAGCCCTTCGCTCATCCACCTCCAACTCTCTGACGGTCAGACGCTTCTCCAGGCACAGAGTGGGAGGGAGATCTCTTTCCTCTGCAGGGGCCTCCCTCTGGTACAGCCTCCCTGCCTCTCTCAAACTTGAGCAGGACCACCTCAGGTTCCGGAAGCAACCCAAGACCTTCCTTTTCGCTTCTGCTTTCTCTCTCTCTCCCCTGCTGACATACTTGTCTTCTGCGCTAACTGGTTGCCTGGCCACCCTCTGAACTTTATGGGCACAGACTGGGAACATCCAGTGGAAAACACAAGTACCTATTCAGCAACAGATTGAGTTGCATAAATAACTATGTCCACAACATTAGACCAAAACGTCCAGGAGGAGTCCTGGTGAAACACAGTCTGTCTTTTAGCAGACAGTCTGTCTATTAGCAGACACAGAAAGACTCCGACATCTTACACATATTGCAAGTCGACAAAAAAAAAGAACCCATAGACTAGAGGCTTCAGAATATTTAAGCCCAATGGTGCGAGATTCACTTATGCGTCGACCTGAGAATTCTCAACCAAGAAATAATAACTGATAACTTTACCCTTTGCCAAGCACATTGGAACGAATCATGATCTTAAAGAATGCCAGCATTTTCTTGGACAGTGTAAATGAGAGATGCTTACCACCAAATAGGTTTACACAACAACTCAGAATCACTCACTTCACTCATTGCCCCATATAGCACTTATAGAAACCCTAGAAATATCTTTGGACTGTCACCAGTTACTCAAACACATTCCAAACGTAGAGTTATTCCAGGGTTCGCACCAGAATGTCACCCTGAGAACAGTACTAAGAAGGTTACAAATAGCTGGTATTAGACTATGCAAAGAAATGTGTATATTTCATGCAGGAGCAGGGAGGACCTGGGCTATGCATGTCAGCTGGCGGCGTAAAAACCAAGCAAGGGCTCTTAACAGCCATCATACAACGACCTCTCACCAACCTCTGAAGAAGAATTAACATCATGCCTACATTTAGCACAGTACTGTGAAAAATGTAACCAGGAATTTTCAGAGAGAACGGAGCCCTTGCACTCTGTTATGAAGAAAGGCACTCGTTTCCTTTGGTCCCATTCACAACAGAAGACATTTGAACTGATACAGAGGCACATTCTGAAGGCCCCCCTGTTTCAAATCCTTCAACCCTAAATTAGAAACGTCTATTACAGTCGGCGTTAGGGGCCACCCTTACATAGAGGAGCAACAAGGAGGAAGTATAGTAAAGTTTGCTTCAAAATCCCTCTCTGTAGCAAAACTTACTCTGCTATTGGAAAGGTGATTTTAGCCTGTGCATGGGTCACCCAACATTTCTCTATGTACCAATAGGCAAACAAGCTCCACTTTTCCACTGACCACAAACCATTGGTATACATGTTGAAGCCCAATGGAACCAAGTCAACCACCCCAAGATTGGCCTGGTTAGCTGCAAAACGTCATCAATAAACGTTTGCCATACATCATCTACCATATATATATATATATATATATATATATATATATATATATATATATATACATCGTCTGGAAAAAGTGAAGGGTCCAAAACCTTTTTTCAGGATGAATCTGTTATGGCCATGCTAGCAGACGTGTGCGCAGAAATCTTCTAGGCAATCAAACAAGGGGAATGTCAAAAAGACACATGTTCAGATCACATCCTGTAAAGAGCAAGACACTTCATGGCTCAATGAGAGGATACACCATTCTGAGAAATTGCCCTGAACCCTCGTTAGCCCAGTATGTCCTATTGAAAGAAGGCAAAGCATCACTCCTGCACAAAGCAAAGGAGTGATAATAGAAAATGTGTATCCAGGAAACCTAGGTGGAACCGTCACTAAAAGTGCAACGTGTACTGGTCGCCACATGTGGATGTCGAGATCAATAGCACCATAAAGCGTTGCCACAAGAGCAGTGACTGCAATAAAAGGATCCGACTGCAACAAGCACCAATAACAAATGTCGACACTGCAGACAGGCCATGGGAGAAAGTCAGTGCACCAATAACAAATGTCGACACTGCAGACAAGCCATGGGAGAAAGTCAGTCTCGATTTTAGAAAGCATGGGACTCGATCACTGTTGCGGCATACTAATGGCGGATTAGCAGCTAATTGAGGTACATTTAATTCACAATAGTAGCACAGTGATCATTTTTTTGTCTTTTTTGTATTGTTGTAGAGTTTACCCCGACGATGGGCGAGAAGTCCAAAATGCATTTGCTTCTGATTCTGCCACATCAGATGTAAAAAAGTTATGGCACAAGACATTAAAGGATACCAAGAAAATGAAAAATTGTTTTATTTTCTTCTAAAACTGTATTTGTACTTCACTGGTAATACAGTAGTATTTTACTACAAGTGCAGCCACCAGATCTGATGGTAAATATCATCAGTTTCTTCTCTGGCATCTTATGGTTGACAGCCCCTTCTTATGTACATTCTTAATATAGGCCTGCAGAATAAGACCCTCCTACCATTTTTACCTCACATTTGAGACCCTGGTCTTCAAATTATGGTTGAGACCATAGCCTGAGAGCTTCCTAATCAGCAAAGGGCGTGGAATGTGGCTAGCAGAGCAATGGAGTTGACATGCTTCTGGTCTGCTCCTATACACTGAAGCAATATCCTTTTCTTGGAACCGAATTCTCAAACCTCCCAGCAGGGAGAGGAGGGGCACAGGATCGATGTCTCACTGGACAACGAGTATGAGTAGCAGACAGCCCATCCAAACAGTTTGATCCAGATGCTGAGCAGGAGGAGTAACCTTGGCCGGGACCAGCAGCTGAAGGCCATGTTTCAGTGTGCAGAGGGAACATAGGGGGAGATCCTTCCCTTGGTATGGTGCGGCCGGCTCCCGTATGACCTGAAGGGTGAGGCTGAGAAAGGAAGATTCTGTTATCCCTGAAGGAACATCAGTCCTGCATATGGGGCCTATAATGTGGTAAGCAGAGGCAGGAGGCGGTGAAGGGGGCGGTGGAGTGTGCATTGATACTCCCTGAGTATCCTGAGCATGGGAGGCGTTGTGATATCCTGACATGGAACCCCCACTAACAGGAGATCCGCAAAGAAATCCTCAACCCAGCAACCGCTGTATTTTCCCAGGCGAGGCAGATGAGTGTAGGCCAGCATCGGACCCTCCTTAATGTGACTCAATGCAGCCATTTTCTAGCAGGCCCCCATGCACCCGTAGTCTATCCCTCCCCCCGGCTTCCCTGCTCCACCTCGTCCCGCCTCCCACCCCTCCCCCATGCTGTGATTGGTTTTGTTGGTGATCTAAACCGACCTCCCCAGGGCAGCCCTCTGCCCATGCAGCCCCTGCCGCTAAGGGCCCCAAGGCAAAGGGTGGCTCCCACGTTGGCGGCTCCAGAAAGTGTCAGCAGGGGAAGCCAGTGAAGCCAGCGGCCAGCCGTCAACGAGCATCAACCACCAAAGTAAGTGTGGCATGGGTGGGGAGTAGAGCAATTACTGTACACCAGAAAACCCCTGCCGCTCGACATTACACTACCCCAGAACTATGAATATTAGCATGTGCCACACCTAGATAGAATTGTGAACATTAGACTGTGTCGCTTCTAGATAGGACTGTAAAGATTAGCATGTACTGTACTTAGATGGAATTGTGAATGTTAGCAAGTGCCACACTTAGAACTGTGATTATTAGCATGTGCCACACTTAGATAGAACTGTGAACATTAGACTGTGTCGCTTCTAGATAGGCATGAAGGAAAAGGGACCATGGACTAGGAGTAAGGTGGTCACTACGGTGAGTAACCTTATTAAATTCCTGCATGTGGTGTAATTTTTCATTTTGGTGGCGGGAGAGGGATATGGTCTCTTTTACACATACCAGTTCTGGATTTTGTGCTTTCTTTGGTCTGGATGGCCATGCATGCAGGATGGCACTGTGAAAGGGTATCTTGCTGCCATTTCGATTTTCAAGAGGAGCCCGGAGGATGGCTCATTTTTCACAATCCCCACAGTTATGCTATTTTTGCTGGGATTGTGTATTATGTTTCTCCCACTCCAGTTTGTTGCTCTGGCTTGGAACTTTAAATGAGTGTTAACGTATCTTATGATCGCTCCATTTGAGCCCCTCCATTCTTGTTTTTTTAAGAATAGCCTACCGTACAGTGATGCTATTTTGTGGGGGCCCCTGCCAGGCGGTACCAGCAAAGTGACGCCACTACTAGCATGTCTACAAGCAAAACTACAGGAGTTCATGTTCAAAATAGAATATGTCCTGGGGTGGCAAAACACTCAAGCCGACTCGATATCATGACTTCCCCTGCCGCACAAACCCAACGACGGATGGAGCGCATATGACTTTGTAGTCTCAACAGTGCAAGATGCAGAAGAAAGCACACCATCCAGTATCACTGCACATGAAGGCAGATGGCACACTCAAGATGAACACACACTACAGCTCATTGCTGCATACAACAAGGCTGATTGGCTATCTGCAAAAGACCTGCCACACACCTTACGTACATTCAGCAAAGTAGCTGCAGCAGAAAACGGTCTGCTTCACAGAAATAACAAGCTAATTCCTACCAGAACATTCATTGGATCCTAGCTGACAGTATCGTATGAAGGTCATTTGGGCAACATGCTGTTCAAATGCAGATTATGAGAACAATACTGGTGGCCAGGAATAGGCAGTGAAATCGAGAGACATGTGACAGTCTGTGCAGCCTGCAAAGAAGCCGACAAACAGCTCATCATGCATGCGCCACTCATGCAGTCAGTTGAACGGACAAAGGCTCCCGGGCAGAAAATAGCAAGTTGACTTTATTGGCCATACAGAGCACGTGCCCTCCAAACAGAAATGCACCCGGGTGCTAGCTGACTATACATCAAAATAGGTGGAGGCGTACTGTAACGACAGCAACGACTATACAAGCACTCCTGAAAATATTCTGAAAAGTGGGATGTCCGGAGGGACTAGCAATGGACATCACAGCCCAGTTTATAATTAGTTCAATGGTGAGTTTCCTAAAAAGAAACAACATTCAACATCTTTGTGTGGCTCTCGACCACCGCAGGGGTAATGGGCTGGAGCCAATGGGTAATACTGTCATGAAGCAGTTCAACTCTAGCATACTGGCTTACAGCCAACTCCACCACAGGTAGCACACCTTTCCAACTGATGAGAGGATGAAGAGCAAACACGAGGCTGGATCCTTCATGGATGCCCTCATGCCCCAACACATTCGAGATACGTACCCCAGAGATACATGAGAACGTGTCTTGTGTACAGAAGCGCTAAAGACAGTCGTTCAACTCAAATGCTACAACCTCCAAGAGCTTCAACATAGGTGACCAGGTGAAAATACGAACGCCCCATTAGGGCAGAAACAGCTCGTCGAAATACGGAAACTAAGAGGTACACAAGACAACATAGCTACCGGAGGGGACAAGAAGTGCAACATGTCCAGGAATGGGCACTGTACCCGTGGACACAAGAAGATAATGACCACCATGTCCTTAGTTGAAGCTATCTTCTAATGATTACTGACGCCTATCTTCACTATAAGAATCACACATTTTCTACAACAGCCTTTCTGTCATCCTTGAACTCTCTCAAAGAAATGGCAAGCAGATCTTTTTTTGTGGTAGGAATTCCCAAGTGTAAGTATCTGTGATACCTTTCACCCAGCCCAAAGAGTCATTAATCCAAAGAAATGCTAAAATAATGGCGTTAACATTTTTTCACACCTAACAGATTTTCGGATCAGACCAAATACTCTAAACACTAACACACAAAAAGTTGTTTTCCCTTAAAAGTACATTAGCTCACCGTGTTATGTAGTCTCCCTTCAATAATATACAATGTAGCCATTGTAATACGCACATGCGCAATGCTGATCCAGTATAACACAGCAACAAAATACGTTTGAACATTAGAATGCATGCAGCAACCACAGAGCGTCTCACAGCGCTGCACAGATCGTGCACCACTTCCCCTTCAACAATTATGCTCATTACTGGCAGTGACCCGCTCAAGTACCATAAACTACCAATTTCCACTAGCATTCAAAGTACTGAGCAGTGAACTCTATTGATGGAACCTTTTGTCAATGACATTTAGACCTTGCAGCACTTCCTGCGCTTTAAACAGGAGAGAGGTGTCAACAATGGGACCAGAGTTCTTAACAGTTAGTACCGGGAAGGATTGCTCAGGGCAACGCTCTGGTCTTGTAAACAAGACTACACTGAGCAGCATGGGTTCGTTGCCCAGTCCCGGGAATGCGCTTAGAGGCTATAGTCCGACATGAAGCGCAATATAAGAAGCCGATATAATTGTTAGTATGGCCATGATCTGCTTCCCCAGACTATGTCTAACTGGGGAGATTTCTCCCAAGGATTCTTACAATGCATTTGCGTGTCTCCACCAACTACTTTACTATGGCTACCAGCACACAAGGGCCGGCAGGTATCCTGCAAGCATATATGCCCTATGTTCAGAACAAGCCAAGTCAAACAGTCGACTTACAACAGGGTTTAATTAATTATTAAATAGCATCATGGAAATGTGCATCATGAATGATGTGATAGCTATATCGGTGTCAGTACACTTCTGAACAAACGCGAATAGGGCATATCATACCCCCTTATCAAACCTACACTTCACTCCAGATAATCGCATCCCTGAACTTACAGGGTAAATCCCTAAAATGTTTGGGAGCATAAGTCTGGCGCTCCTATAACAACAGCATTAATTCACTGTCCAGCATACCACACGGTTATGGCAGGTTACTCACCCGCCAAGGCCCTTACCTGTCCATAGACTTGCATGGGCTATCACCCTCTGTTAAGATGGATTTCTAGAATCTGGCCTGGTTGACAGATTTAAGGAGGCCACCCTAGTTGTTGTGAACAGGGAACTCTCAGAAGTTAGCCAAAACCCAATCAAGATAGACATGGAGAGCTGTCAAGGCTATTCTCAGGAGAGTTTGGTTGGGGTCAGGGGTCAACAATGAGTCCACACAGTGAAGCACACAATAATTAAATTTAGACAGGAATGTATAAAAATACAAATATTTATTCTAGGCACACACTAAAAAATTAAACAAGCAGGTGAGACTATCTCACAACACTCAATAATAAACATATATATACATTCACAATAGGTTCTTTAAAGTTATTCAATGACTTAAATCAACACACGAGGTAACTAAAATGATGCAGTTTAGGTGGAGCCAAGTCACAAGTGATATTCCCTAACAGGAAGAAGGCCAAACAACAATATGGCAAAAAACAAGAGAACATCTCATGCCGTGGACATTTTGAGGCACTAGCCACGTTTAGTAGCCAGACGCAGTAAACGCGAATGTGGACACTAGAAATAACACAAACATTGGTAAAAATATATCTGCACAAGTATCTCCATTCCACTGCATTGTAAAATGCCGTTTGCAATGTGAAAAAGTTACAAAAAGGTAAAAGATAAAAGGGAAGCATAGTTTCCCAGTACTGATAGTCTGAATGACTGATTTATTTATATTTATTTATTTATTTGGATTTATAAAGTGCCCAGGAGCACTGTTAAAGTATATTCACTTAGATACAGCTTAAGACAGGTACTTCAAAGAGTTACAGGAAAAGCTTAGTTTTCAGCACCTTTCGGAATGCCGTGAGAGAGTCTTCCTTTCTTAGGCTGAGTGGGAGGGCGTTCCAGGCTTTTGGTGCTAGCACTTCGTAGACTGATCTGTTTCCCCATAACAAATTGGCAAAAGGCAGGGGAAGTGGGGGTCCATAGAAACTATGGAGGAAAAGTTGCCAAAAGAGAAGTCTTTCCTAACACCCTCCAAAAAGAAAATCCTCTGTTTTCACCCGCTGTGGTGACTCAAAAGGTTGAGAGGTGTGCTGTCCAGTGAGCACCTTTAGGGCACTCCAGTGACAACAGCACTAGCTCACATTCCAGTGAGCGCCTGTGTGGCACGGAAGTGACAGCAGCACCCAGATGCTGGAATGAGCGTGCACAGTAAAGAAGCTTGCACTTTGGGTGACTGTACTGCTGCAAGATGCATCGTCTGAAAATTATACTATGGTACATACTCTTGAGTGTTGACCAGCAAAGGATGTGTGAAACTAAAAGTGGAATAGCAGGTTTAGTATTAACACGTTGTTTGCTGAAAGGTGGACAGTTCAAAATAATATGCGTATTTGATTGAAATGTGTTTCATCAGATGGGGGCGCTGCTCAAAAAGCAGCCCACAAGATGGCTGATTATTTCTAATCCTCCGAAACGGCCACCTGATACACCCTGTGGCATGCACCGCTAATCCGTGCCATGGCCCGTTAATCAGATGTCAACGTTGGTGGCAGGATAAGGAGGCCCTCTGAACAAACTGCAAGTTTGGAGAAGGTTGCAGCAGTTGAGCCGGACTTATACGATGTAACGCTCAGTGCGATGGGAAGATGGAGTCCAGAGGAGGAGCGCTGCCTGAGCGCCCTGTGTGAAGGAGAGCGCGATGACACCTAGCATGGACGGACTGAGTGGTGAGAGCTCCTGCAGTCTTTAATCCTGTGGAGTCGGTCAGGTGAAAACTACACACTGGGGTGATGAAGATGCCAGCTGAGGCAAGACCTGCATATGAGCTGAGAGGGGGTGTGCTCTCCTGACTCAAGAGGCGCGCCTAAAGAGCAATACACCCTTTGCAATCAGGAGGCTGCGTTAGAAAATGGACAGAATGTTTGGAAAGTGAAGGCCTGTGCTTTGGACTGCTAGCGCCGAATTGAAGTGTTGTTCTCTGCCGGAAACTACTGAGAATGTGCTTTGGCAAAACTGGTATAAAGGTTGGTCTCACTATCATACAGTTCCCGCTGGCAGGTTGAAGGCAGAGCCCAAGGCATGGCACATGCATGCAGATCAACTTAAGCTCGACTGGCAGGCCTAGTGACAGCTGGGTGGCCCTGGGGACCGTGACAGGTATACTGTGGGTAATTTGTAGCCTTGGTTTTGAGGGGCGCTGATAGCCCTGATAAAAAAACACAACCACTGGCCCACGCGCAGTGTAAATGATATCAGTTAGCAACGGTTTGTGCACTGCGTAGGGGGGTGCTGCAGTTGACTGGGGTGCCCACTCTACCAACTGGAAGTGTGCCCTGCCATGGGGACTTTTTCATACTTTGCTGGCGGTGACCCTTGATTGGGTTTGCCCACATTACGTCGAATGAGTAACTGGACTGTAGGGCGTGTGCCCCGATACCTGTGGTAATAGCGTTCAGGCTGGGTCGATTGGGCATCCAGCTGGTCTGTGTGACACCCTGAGACTCTATCCTGGGCTGCAGCCCGACCCTATTTCATTGTTGGTCTCCACCACTCTGCTAATATGAAGAAAGGAGAGGGCAAACAAAAAACAGAGCAGCCTGGAGGCGTTTGCGTGTCACACTGACAGACCCTGCAATCTGAGGCAGTCTATATAACATTATATGTGATAACCATGATTCAAGGTAATTATCACCTCATTGTATTGTATTTTATATTTATGCATTGCACTTTTGTACTACAGTATGAATGGGTGAGTATTTAATATTTATTGTGCTAATATTGTATAATGAGTTAATATGTGATTGATATGAATGTATGAAAAGTAAAGTTTTATGAACTGAAAACAACTTAATAAATTAATAATAATAAAACTAACAGACCCTGTGCTGAACCATCTCGTGAGGCGAGTGCGCAGCCGGGACAGGTAGAGCAAAACACCCCGAAGCTGAAGCAACTCATGGAGAGCATGCAGGCGGGGTTTACCTCCATACCGGATACATTAGATGTTATTACTACAAACATGAGCTCCCTCAACAGCAAAATGAAAATGGTGTGGTGCACAAGAGCACTTAAAAACCAAGTGGCTGGCATGGCCAAGGACCTAACGAAAGCCTTGCTAATATGCAAAGACCTGGAATCCACATCAAGAAGGAACGACGCTTGTATTGCGGACCTCTCCAAGTGATTTGGATATGGCCCTACGGAAAAAGCTGCTGAGACCTTGTTTAAAGAACTGCTCAGAGACCTAGACTTTTCATCTGCATTTGTGGTTGGACAGCACATAGGAAACGAGATGGAAACCGGGAGCCCTCCTAGGGTTGTCATTGCGAAACTCTTCAATTACCGGGACTGAGACACTATCCTGCGTTGGCAAGAGAAAAAGGCCCATTACGGTACGAAGATGCCACTGTCCATTTATACCCGTAATTTTCTACAGCTGTGCACATGGAGCACAAATCGTTCCTGGGAGTCAAATAAATGCTTTGAGAATGAACAGTTCCCTATGCAATGCTTCTCCCTGCAAGGCTGCGAATACAGCATTGGGGTAAAGTTCTCTTTTTCACAATACCGGAGGAAGCTATGGCCTTCATAGAGGCCAATATACCTATCCAGGCCCCGTGGAATTCCAATGCTGAGGTGGAGATGCCGACTTCTTCCATGTGATGGATGCACTGTGAAGGGAAGTGGACCCTGAAATACTTGAAGTAATTGGCACTTGTTCAAATGCGCTGATAATAGGCTATTCAGTTTGTGATGGTAATAATGTATTGGTTTGATAAGCTGGGAGGACACCTACTGCGGGCAATCAGGTTTATCGTTCATTAATCCTCTGTACTGATGGGTGGATAGTATTGGCGACTGATGGAAGTAGAAGTGGGTTTCGCCTATGCAAGGTTGCTGGTATCGCACTGGCGTTAGAGTTGGGCTAGGGTGGTGGGCCTGGGGTGGGATCAGCATGGCTTTGGTAGGGGGGCAATAAGTAGGGGGGCTGGTTTGGCTGTTGGGGAAAAGTTATCTTAAAATTGTTCTGGCATGCACAATACAAAGAATAATGTGTTTACAGTTTATATTAGACGGTAATGGCTGAGGTATACGCTTTTATGCCAGACCTCAATGGAGGCTGTTAATATCCTTAGCTGGAATGTGAGGGGCCTCAAAAACTAATCCAAAGCTTGGAGGATAGTGTCCCATGTGAACCGGCACAATGTACACATACCATCCCTGCAAGAAGCCCATGCACGTGGGACGTGGGAAGGTGAATGACGGGTTTGCTAATTGGGGGTTACTAATAAATTTTAGACTAACTTCTCAACACAGTCCAGAGGGGTCTTGAACTTGATTCACAAACGTGCTGCCTTCAAAATATTACACTGCCATATAGATCTGGACCGTCACTACATCGTCGTAAACTGTAAGTTGTTAAATAAGGAAGTGCTCCTGTGTACTCATATGGGCTCAATTTGGATGTCCTGGAGTTCTATGCAAACTTTGCCGGCATTCTCATGGGCTATCCTATGACACTGATTATATGGGGGGGGTATGAATACAATTTTAAACGCCCAGATCACTTTCTAGGCCGGCTGGTTGTTTTATAAACTAAATGGATAAGCTTAAACTATGTGATGTGTGGCAGACCCGGCGACAAAAGGGTTCGCTTATTATTCATCTGCACACAATATGTCATGTAGGATAGATTTTATTTTATTTGTATTTATTTATTTTAATTCTTGATAGAGCGCCAAATCACCTGCAAGCCTCACGGCGCACATAAAACAGAACAGACAATGAGAAGTGACAGAAATCGGAATCGGAGACAGGAAGAGAGCACAGAAGTAGGGAGCAGAGAAGAGAAAGGTTTTCAAGTTCTTTTTAAAGTAGGAAAAGGAAGAGGAGGACTTGAGGTGAAGTGGAATCAAGTTCCACCAGGCTGGGGCAAGAACATCAAAGTTTGTTTTTCCAAATTTGGCAAGACGGAAACGAGGCAGAGAAAGTCTTGCCTGTTCCACTGACCTGAGAGAGCGTCCTGGGGTGTAGCGATGGATACGTACTGAGAGGTAACTGGGCGCGATGTCATTCAGGCATTTAAACGTGAATATGAGTATCTTTCTTAAAGGATACCCTGTTCCGGATAGGAAGCCAATGTTGTTTTTTCCGGGTTTTGGTGATGGAGTGCCATCTTGGTAGACCAAGTACGGCATGAACAGTGCCGTTTTGAGTGGTCTGAAGAGCTGCAATGTTGGCGGAAGATGTACCGGCCAGAAGGCTGTTGCAGTAGTCTAGCCTTGAGTTAATAAGGGCCGAGGCCAGGAGGGACATGCAGTTTACAGATAGAAATGGACGTAGTGAACAGAGTTGTTTGTTGACCCCGTTCGTCTTGACGCTTTGGACAACAGGGATGCTAACATTGGCTATACAAAATGAAGCATAGTCGGCAGGGAGGTTCTTTAGCATGTGACTGGAGGCAGCAATGAGAAGCTCTGTTTTATCGGCATTATTAAGGCCATTGAATTGTGAGGCATCCAGGAGTAGATGATTGAATAAATGGCAGAGATGGCCTTAGCATCAGTGGGGTAGGAACCAGTGAGTTCAAGGATGACCTGGGTGTCATCAGCGTAGTTGGTGTACAAGACATCCAGGTCATCAAACAACAGAAGAGGAAATATGTATATGTTGAAAAGGGTGGGTGAGAGAGAAGATCCTTGTGGGACGCATCGAGTCAACATCGATGGAATGGATGAAAAATTAAGAATGGCCACTCGAGCTATGCGAGGGCCCAGGATTTAATGAGTGTTTACTGTAAGCTGTTGATATTAGCTAACTACCTCTACTGTCTTTGAGTTTCCTTTCCCGATAAAAGGTAGAGCTACTACTTACGTAGTGTATTGGGTTTCCCCCTTCTTGTGCATTGGTTGTTTGGTGGCCAAATGATGTATCCTATTAAAATTGGTTTAGAAACCTCCAAATGACTGTGAGAATTGACGTTGGTCAATGAGTATGAAGACACGTGTGCAACAATGCAGCCGGTAACATTGCACCCTAGAAATATACGGAGTGAGTTCCAAGCGTTCCTTGCTAAAGTTTAATTAAGGAATGATTGGAGGACGTTGACAAACCCAGGATGGCTATCGCCACATGAGTATTATCTGGTCTGTAATGGGATTGATGTACTGTAACTGTTTTGAGCTTTTGTGATAATTGCGAGTGACAGAGCGATCTGAGCCTTGAAACCCTGTTTGATGTGGGAGGTGCAGTCTTCCTGCTGCTGTCCTGTTTTGCTTCTCATTTGCCATGGAGCTTGCTGTGGAAAAGCTGTATGATTCAGGGTCTGTTGGAGAACTGTCGGTTCGCTTTTCGAAGGGCCGGTGTCATGATGACTACCCCCGGGGACCCAGACCAGGTCCAGCAACCCCGGAAGCAGCCATCAAGTTATTTTGAGCAAGCCAGGCTCATAGAGTAGAACTTACCTGATGCAGACCATGCTGCAAGCTTACCTGATGCAGACCATGCTGCAAGAGCTCCAAACCAAATGAGGCTTGGAAGGGACTATTTTACCTAGGGACTATTTTTTTACTCGGGCGGGGCTGGGGAGGAATACTTACCTGGGACTACTTTGGAAGCTATTTAAACCACGCCCGAAGAGCAGCACACGCTTCGCGTTATTCTGCATCCAGCAGCGTAACGCTCACCGTGCCTGCAAGTCTGCATCCAGTCTTCTGCCATGCCCGCCTCGAGTTTGGAGCTCCTAGAAAATGGGAGAAAGAAGGAGAAAAGGTTAGAACAAGAGCAATACCTTTGATCCTTACCTGAATTCCCGATCCATCGCGCCTTCTAGCTGGAAGAAAGAAGTTATTTTATGCGCGTCGCCTCACCTGCTGCAGCGCCGCGCTGAACTCACCGGCCTTCGCAGCATCTTCACATTCCACCGCATCCTCCTACATGTTCCCGCCACATTCTGGCACCTAAGGAGTAGACAAGAACATCAAGGTGAGCCAAGGGAATACACAGAGGAATATTAGTTACCCCACCCCATAGACTTACCTGATTTTACCACCGGGGTACTATTCCTCTTCACGGGTCGGCACAGCTTCCACTGCATCTTTGCCGAACCCCGGCCCCTAAGGGGAAAAAAAAGGACAGCAAGGTGAAACAAAGGGACTATCAAGGGGAACCCTCCTCACCACAATAAACTTACCTGATTTTACCGCCGGAGGTATTATTCCCTGAGACTTCATACTTTCTCTCAGCGCCTGAATAAGGGAGAAAGCAACAGGTTACATTTTGACATTATTTATCGAACTGTGTTGGAAATACAAATCCTTACCAAACTATTAGCGGTTGCCACGAGAAACTCTTCACTAGGGTCAAGCTGCAATCTGCAAGGAATCGGACAAGAGTGAAAGTCAGGCATTTGAACTCTTACGAACTACATACTTTTCGGAGTCAATATTGTTCTGGAACTCACCAATTCCTTCGAGCCAGTGAAGCAACTCGTTATCAACGCGCCCCTGCGCTCAATGCAGGATGGAGAGCTCATCTTTTCAAACCATCAGGTGAGACTATAAGAGGGGACATCAAAGGTGATCCGTGGGGAGAACAGGGGGATGGGGGGATTTACACTCAACTCCACGGGTGGTTAATTCCCTTTCTCCATTTGCAGAAGAATATTCCTACGGGCCAAGCAAACGAAGCTAAGTGAGCCAGTCCAGTCCGTCATCTCGGCCCTACGCGTCACATTGGTGGAGACCGCAGCTGTCCAGTTCAGATCGACGCCTCTGTGGGAGCCAGGTGAGCGTAACAGCCGTACTTTCACATATTGTCCATTCAAGGCCCTGGTGATTGTAGCTGAAACATTAGGCATCAAGGGTCTTGGAAATCACTTTTAAGGTAATTTGTGGTGGTTACACCACTGCTAAAATGTCAATCAAAAGTTTAGACCTCATTAGGTGGCAAGTGGTTGGAGAAACAGCAACACACCTGGGCATTTAAGGCTTTCATTGCAAATGGAACACTTCAGATCTTTCAACCATCGATAGCTCAGCCCGTTTTGTTGTTATATCATCGTCATAAGTCAAATATTGACCATGAAAGGTCATGGCCCCATAGGGAATACTCTTTAGGCAGTGGACCTGGATAACAGTTGATATCTCAGTTCAGGAGACATTGGGGAAGTGTGAATTCATGGTCTTCTTGCCAGTAGTGTGTTTGTTTTGGTGGTATGAATGCAGGAGGAAATGAGACCATGTAGTGCTGTGTGTTTGTGTTTGTGCATAAACGAGGATGTTGGTTGATCTATTAGCTAGTGTTCTCCATGTGGAATGTAGTCAGGGAATCTGGTTGATTGATGGAAGGGAAAGCTACTGCAGTTGGGCCATTGGCTGTCTTGTCTGAAGGTAGTGTATTGAAGGCTCTGGGGTTGTAAATGTATCTTAATAAAGTATTTTCATCAATTTTCCAGCATTGGAGGATTTACTAAGAAGGTAGTGTGATGAATGATGTGGAGTCCTAAGAAACAACCTTCCTAAAGTCTCCTCCCAGGTGGCCAGGGAAAGGCAGACACTTCCTGATCTTGACCCTGGGTGCGGTATTAACCAGGAGGATCACCTGGGAGAAGGTAACTTTGTGGGATGAGGTGCAGTATTTGTCGTCCTCAGGGATGGGGGTGGGATATCATTGATACCAGAATATGTAACGGCTTGCTGTCAGAAAGAGCTTTTATTTTGTCAAGCTAACTGTCGGAAGGTAAGTGAAGACAATCGAAGCCAGCGTTGTCATGGGAGTAAGAGAAACCCTTTAAAGGTCACGGACACTCATGGAAATGAGGGATCCTATGAATCCCCGGGGAAATAGTAAAGAGGATTCTTTAAAAGATACCAATTTATATCCTGAAAACCACCATTCTTCTGTAAAGCCAACTACTTCATTGAATCCTTAGAATACTCTCTTGGGGAATATTTGTAAGGATGGAGGTGAACTTCGTGGTGATAATTTGATTAAGAAAGCTGAGTTTTACATTGCGGACTTCAAGTCCCACAATTCCCAAAGTACTGGGACGAAGAAGAGGACTGCAGAAGCACAAGACTGCAAGCTGCAGCCTATTAGTTCAAATGAGATGCATCTGAGGGATACTTGGAGGCATAAAAGACCCCCTCGGGTACATACCATTGAGAAGAGCAGTAGCAGCAGGTTGAGTACTTTTGACATCTCCACAGGACAGCAGAAGCAGAAGTCAGATGCGAGCCGAGACTACGGGGAACACCATGGTGTGTAAAACTAATGCTGGTCCTGGGATTGTCCCTTGTGCTCGAATCCTTGACTTCAGAGGTCCCGCAGCAGAAAGCACCAAGTTTTCCCCATTGTCAGACAAGCGTCTGTGGCAAGAGAGCACCGGAGAGCTGTGAGAGCCAGGAGAGCTTTGTTGTTGTCTGACGCGGGCCACAAGAAGCCACGAAGGAGCGGTTGCTGTGCCGAGCGGGAAAACCGAAGTAGAGGCCCTGACGGCAGCGAGGCAAACGGACGTGCGCCTGACCCAGTGAGTTCACTGTTAGAGTGTGACCCTGGATCGCTCTGTAACCGCTCGCTGGCCAAGTCCAGGGGCCTTAACTTCAAAAATAATATATACGAAGTAGAAGTGCAGAAGAAGAACGTTTTTGAATACTGAACTAATGTAAAGTAGGCTAATTCTACTGTTGCCAACCAAGCTGATTTACAAAGGAGCAGGTGACAGAACAAGAGCCTAATTATCAGATCAGAAGGGTGTGATTATAACATTGTGGGTAATATATGTATTTGTATTTTATTAGATTTATATAGTGCTTTAATCCAAAGTGCTTTACAAGAGGAACCAGCAAAATACAGTAAGCATTACATAACAATTGAATCAAACCAGAAAACAGTACAAGGAACAATTTACATTATAGATGAAGTTAAGTGTGAGTGGGGAGGAACGTAAGTGAAAGAGGGAGTAGGAGGTTTAGGGAGGTGAATGAAAGAGAAAAGATTTTAGAGGCGTGCGAAAGGTAGTATAGGAGGAAGAAGAGCGGATGGAGAGAGGGAGGCGATTCCAGTGGAAAGGAGTGAGTAATTGGAACGAGCGGAAGCGGGAAGTGGCGCAGGGTGGAGGAGGAGAAGCGAGTAGGAAAGGTCAGCAAAGCGGAGTGAACGAGAAGGAGTATAGAAAGTGAGAAGGGAGGATGGGTAGGGAGGTGGAAGGCCATAGAGAGATTTGTAGACTAGACAGAGGAACTTGAATTTGAGTTGGGAGGGGAGTGAAAAGAAAGCATCCTAGTGAGGTTAGAGAAGAGGAGATGGAGTTGTGAGGTGAGAGAAGGCAGAGGGAGCGGATGGCAGGGTATTAGACAGATTTGAGGGGGGAAAGGTGAGTGGAGGGGAGACCAAAGAAAAGAGTGAAGCAGTAGGAAAGTCTAGAGAAGATGAGGGAGGTGATTAAGAGTTTAGTAACGTGAAAAGTTAGGAAGGGTCTGATTTTACAGATGTTTTAGAGATGAAAACGACAAGATCTGGCAGTACGGGAAATGTGGTGAGATAGAGAGAGGTGGGGATCAATGTGAAAACCGAGGTTACGGGCGTGGGGAGAAAAGTAGAGTTGGGAGGGGGAGAAGAGAATGAAAGGAGGAGGGGAGGAAGGAGAAACAGTGTTGACAGGAAAGAATAGCACTTCGGTTTTGTCAGCGTTAAGAGCAAGGAATGAGAGGACATCCAGGATTTAATAGCAGAGAGGCAAGAAGAAAGCTTGTGATGGATGTTGGGAGAGAAGGATTAGAATAGAGGAAGAGCTGGGTATCATCAGCATAGAAATGATGTGAGACACCAAAGGAGGATATAATGGGAGCTAAGAAAGAAGTGTAAAGTGAGAAGAGAAAGGGTCCAAGGACAGAACCTTGGGGGACGCCATGGTTGAGAGGATAGGTAGGGGAGGTGCAGCCTCCCCAAGAGACTGCAAAGGTGCGGTTGGAGAGATAGGAGGAGAACCAGTTAAGAACAGAGGCCAAACAAAGAGAGAGAATTAAGGAGAAGAGGGTGGTCAACAGTATCAAAGGCAGCAGCGAGGTCGTGGAGGATGAGAACAGAGGAGTGCTTAGTGTAGTGTGCAGAAAGGAGAGAGTTGAGAACAGAGATGAGAGCAGTTTCAGTGGAGTGTTGGGGTCGGAAACCGGATTGGGTAGGGGGGAGGAGTGAATGATTGGAGATGTAGGTAGAGAGTTGAGAATAGACAAAACGTTCAAGAAGTTTAGAGAGGAAGGGTAGGACTGAAATGGGGCGAACATTGGATGCAAGGTGGGGATTGGCAGAAGGTTTTTTGAGAATGGGGATGATAGTCGCATGCTTAAAAGGAGTAGGAAAGGAGGATGTAGATAGGCAGGTGTTAAAAAAGGAGGTGAGATAGGGTATGAGGAGGGGGTAGATTTTAGGAATGAGTGAGGTAGGAATGGTGTCAGAGGGAGAAGCAGTAGGATGAGTTTTAAATAGGAGGAGGGCAATTTCAGATTGAGTAATAGGAGTAAATGAGGACATGGAGGAGGGTGGGGGGGAGGAGGAGTGGTAGGAGCAGGGGGAGGAGAGGATAGTTTGTCGAAGACTGAGTACTTTGTTAGAGAAGAAGGTGGCAAGATCAGAAGCAGAAAGCAGAAAAATATTAGAAGCCAACAAGAGAACCCAAAAGAGAAACATACCAAGGCAATGTATAAAGAACCAGTATTGCCCAAGCCCAAAGAAGGCAATTGAGAATTTCAGTGTTTGTAAAATCTATTGCCCATATGTAAAGGATGTCATAAGAGGAAATGGCTTAAACCCACATTGCCAAAGCCAGAGAAATGTGAAAGGATGACAGAAGAATTACAAGCATTTGGTTAGCAGAAGTGGGGAGAAACGAGAGTGGCAGGAAGGCTGCCCTTCTGATAGGAGGTATTCAGAAGGAGTGGAGCATAACCTGTATTGAGTGTGTTAATCACAATTAATCACAATAGCGCCAATGTGGTTCTTGTTTCCCCTGTAGAAATTCTTAAACTTGATGTGGAGCAAAACACATTGCTCACCTGTTTGAAGGCAACCCTTACGACAGAAGTACTTGCAGTTAGTAGTTTTTTCTGGCCTGTGTAAGGAAGGCATGGTATTAACAGTAAAACCGACTCAAGTGACCTCAATTCAAAGCTTTTTATTGAACTTCAACAATGGTGTGATAAATGCCTATCTAACCGTAATCTACAGACAGCAAGCTACGACCATCAAATAATAATGCAGTCCTAGTGGAGTCTCGTCAAAGTAAAAGCCCTATACTAAAAAGAAACTACTGCTAAATACAAATAGTTTGGGGTAGTGTTAATGAAAACGAAAGAAGTTTTCACAAAATGATGTCCGGATGTTCAGGCCGTGGGCCTCCCTTCCCCATGTTATCAGCACGGTACAAGGTGGTTCACTCGAGCAAAGCACACACTCTGGCTTCTTCGGCACGAGGATACAGTTCTATTACCAGCATCAGGGCTTTCTGTGCCCAAGTTTCTTTACTTCAAAGTCTCTTGATTCAGAGAGCCTGATTTACCAAAACCAAACACAAAATTCCTTTGCTCTTATATGCACTCAATTCTTGTGATTCACTCTGGATCCCTCTCAGCCAGGATCATATCCCTTTTTTCATGATCCTTACTGTGGATCCCCATCTTCCTGGCTCAGATCCCCCTTTTCACAATGTTCAGAGAATATTCTTTTGCGGGTGACTCACAGTTCCCCTCCAACCCCCCCGGATCACCCACAGCTGGGCTGAGATCCTTCCACTTGCACAGTCTCCCTCAGCTGGGCTCGGACCAATTTCAGTTCACATTCAACTATTGGAGACTTTTGAATGTGCACAGGGTTTAACTTGACCTGATGCATGACTACTTCGATCTCTGATTGTCCTTTTTCACAATTGCCAACCCTTTGGATACCTAACAGAGACCTTCGAATTAGCACACGTTTATCACCTGACCACTTTGTCTGCGGTATCCTTCTTGGCTTTCCCAAAGTTCAGTCACTCCTCTGATTTTCAATTATATTCGTGTCGTTCGTTTCATACTTTTTACACACAGTTCTCTATCGATTTTTTCATACAATGTTGCTGCTTGCAACATTGGTTCTAACACAGGCTGGTCTGGTATCAGTCTCCCTGACTCACCGGTTGTGCTGTCTTTACTGATGCTGCTTTGTTGTAGGGGCCAAGGACAGTACCATGGCAGCAATCGTTCCTCGCCGCCTTGGTTATCGACGCAGGAGAGTCCCGGGTACCTCCTACACACAATGCAGGTTTCTTAAGCTTTAGTCCCTGGTCTTAAGTTTCTTATCTCCCAAGGTTCACGAAAGTAATGGTCTGCGAAGGTTTGCCTTGCTCAGAGTGTGCTTTTGTGCTCCGCCTTTTATCCATGTGGGGGAAGTGTAATGGAAATCAGGTGTGCTTAATGATCAGTAATTCTCTGACCTTTGTATGGACATGTCAGGTATACGGCTCTGGTGTAAATCTGTTTTCGTTCACGGTGAGCTGTTTGTGAGAAAGTGTTTATGTCGGGAAGGGGGTTGGAGGATTGAGCGACCACATATCATACCTGGTAGGACGGGGAAAAGGTGTTACAGGGAAGAGGATACCGCAACTCACCATCCGGTGTCCCACTCCCCGAAGAACACTCATCCAGGTGATCCTCCTGCACTGGTCCACCCACAGGAACTGGATCCAAAAGCGATGGGCTTGTCCTGGCTACCTGGATGACAGATCCCTGGGGACTAGCGGGTGAGACACTGTCAGGTTTCTCACACCTGGCAGGAGAGTAAACCAGGTCAGAGATATTTGCTTGTTGTTCTATTCTGTCAGGAGAGTACACCAGAACAGAGAACCTTGTAGTAGTAGGCCTTGCAGGTGAGTGGAACAGGTGGAAGCCATTGAAGTACTGTGGTATGGTTACACTTATTGAATAAGTTAAAGAATCACAAAAGTATTTTTTTGGATTAAAACAGAATCATCTTGAGTATTTAATATCACTGAAGCAAGTGTTATGTGAACTGCTGCAGAATCATTTAATATTGTCAAACAAGTGGTTTTGTGAACTGGTGCAGAAATATCCAGACAAAGACCTTTTTGTTGAAACTAATGAAGTAAGGAAATATTATTTACCGATGAAAAGAATTTTCAAGATCTTTGTCGCAAGTGGAAAAGCGGAAAACTGTGTTGAACACTTGTGCAGTGTTGATTGAAGTCAAGTTGGAACTTTGTGTTATGAAGTTGGAACAATAAGAGAACTGAAGTGGAACTTTTGTTATGAGACAGGATTTCCCTAACCTTTTGGAACTGTTGAACAAGATCCTGCTTGAATCTGGGGAAAGGGAATTCACCCAGAGTATAAGTAGTCATGATGTGAACGTAACTATTACATTTGTTGCTTTTGAACTGCCATATATTACTTTGTTAGGTTGATGTATGTACAGGTGTGAGGGACAGAAACCCTTTGTTAGAGTTTCCTTTAGTTTATTTTAGGCAGGGAAATCCTCATCAGTGTAGGGATAGTGAGGTGTTTATCCAACCTTTTCAGTTAATAAAATGCCATCTTTTGAAAAACCTTCACAAAGTTGTCCGCCTCCCATTTATGACCCCTCGCAGTACTCTCTGCCCTCAACAAAGGGATGGAGTGCTCGGTTGTCTGCCTGCTGTCTCCCGCATGAGAGAGCAGTGCTTAGAGTTTCACAGGCCCAATGTTTTTTCTTAACCTCAAGTAGAGGAGTCTGATTCTGATGGGGGGTAGAAGTTCACATGAAAAAGAACAGAGAGTCCTGTGGGCGCTTATCAAGATGCCTCCTGAGATAACACACAAGTGAGCCAGGAAAAGGCATACAGGTTGGCATTGTTACTAATATGCCATATCATACCATATCAAAAAGGTCTGCTAACAGTAGAGCGCTCATTATGACTTTCACTGAAAAGCAGGTCGAACGCACAAGATGGGTGTGATCTAGGCTGTGAATCACCCAGCACAAATAAATGGTAGTGATGCTGTCTTGAAGCCTCTCTGGGGTAGATACAATAGCCTCGCCTGTTTCCCAATGCTGTGTACCCCCAGGAGGAGGTCCAATGTGAAAAGGCGGCCTGAAATAGATGGCATATAAAATCCTTGTGCGACCCATACGATGGCAAGCGTTTGGCCCATTGAATGTCCAGCACCCTCTCTTGCTACAGTGCTTTCTTCCATCCCTTCATGTTCCAGAAAGTCTTCAATATCTTGTGTAGGCACATGCACACAGTTGATTGGGAGCTTGCTGCAGCAAGTGGTAAATTGGCCAAAGAAGGGCAAGGCAACCTTTCTGGAAACTGGCAATGATCCCATTATTTGGTGCAGTGGAGATGAGCTGAACCAAAGACGGAGGTTTCATGACTCATTTACTAACCTGAAAGATTTTCTTATGCTTTCCACATCAACCGTCAAGAAATCTGCAAAAAGAGAACAGAGGCATGGATGAATAGACACCTTCCTCCCTCTTGTTCCAAAGATCAATTTCACATTCGTGTTGCCAAATGCTGAACAGTAAAAGGTGAGCTCTTCTATTGTCGTTGTATTCACAGCAGGACATTCTGCATTTGAGTCATTTTCTCTAAAAGGCTGTGAACCTGAATCCCAGCCGACAACAGCGCTCAGCAACAAAAAAGGACTTTTCATCCCTCTTTTTCAAAGATCGCATGCTTCTGTACCGTTTCGTCTTCACACAAATGTGAAATTAAGTTAGGCTGGTCTCCCCTAAAATGAAAGTATTTGCTTCATACTTCAGATTTATAACAAAGAGCCTCAAGTAGCAAACTATTGCATCCGTAACCTCTCTTTCCAAACATTGAATCACTGAAAAGCCACAAATGTGCCTTCCAAACTGTACCAAACAGTCTAGCATCCATATACATTGGGGGCAGATATCAGGTGCCTACTCAAGACGTTGAAGAGAAAGGTGTGGGCACTGTTCGTCACTCAGTGTCTCATGGAAAACAACTCAAGTTTTTATTGTACGTACAAATATAGTATATGGATTGTATTTGATATCCCACTCCCCGAACTGCTCCCAAATTCGGTTCGGATGATCATGTCCTGGTCATTATCCAGATTTTATATCCAAGAGTATGTGATTTGACTTAGAATTTGCCTATTTAATGAATGACTCGCATGTTCAGCGGGAGAGAGGGGGTGAAATAAAAGGCAAACACAGGAAAAGAAAGGGTCTTGATGAGCAGGAGGGTGCAAAAGGAGAAGAGACACATGCTGCACATTGAGCCTCGAGGCGGAACACCAGCGATTGGGGCTTTTAACACCCAGCGAACATAGGAAGGAAACTCCCGGACGGCCATCATGAGGCCCCTGTCCATGTCAATGCATTTGCAGCCAGCGTAAGCCCGGAGCACGGGCAGCGCAGTCTGCTGCACTCCGCGGCAACTGGCCACCAACAGCATATAATCCTGCCCACAAGGTAAGAGTCATATGTTTGCAGTGCTCGTCCAACATCTCCTAGTCTAAGTCTGATGTTATGATGGGGAAAAGAAAATCTGGCCTCCTCCTACTGCTAATGAGATGCCTTCATTGAACTATTCCTTAGGAAAGCAGTTGGTGCTATAGAAACTGAGGACTCCATTGGAGAAGAGGTATGCAGTAATATTTGCTCAATGCACATGCCACAATATATTTCCCATCCGTCAGTTATTGCTTAACCCTTACCTTAGCAGATGTAAGCGGGGTAAGTAACATACCTTCCATGACCGCAAGCACTAACATTTTGCTAGGAAATATTGTTAATCAGTCAAATAGACAGCCAACTTTAGACAGTCAACAACTAAACTACCTTCCCCCCCCCACATTAATCAATCTGCCCCATATAGACTAGAGGTGAGTGCATCCTGGAAAAGTGAGACAAAGGGACTCCGAATGACAAAGATTGCCAATGCTAAGAGCCACATTTGGAGTATGGTGGTCTGGTAGAAAACTGGCTTTAACAATGTTACTTCCACTTTCACCACACCACTAAATTACAACAGGTTTTGTGTGGACGAAATTTCCTCCACACACAAAATTGATTTTGCATGCAGTATTTATTGTATGAGATAATATGCACTCCCCAAAGAATCACATGGGACTACAACATGGAGAATAACAGGCAGGGTCCACATGAATCCAAATCCTGTTACTGCATGTGGTCATCTTATTCGAATGTGGTGGTATTTTAAAAGCAAATATTTCTAAATGAGGCCCTAACTCTGTGAAAGGTGTGGTAAGTTAATTGAACCCAATCTCAAATGTACTCATCACTCTAAAACAAATCCTCATCTCTTACGGAATTCATGCCTCTGGGCTCCATCTTCACATCTCAGTTTGTGTGAGGGGGTGGGGGAGCTTTTGGGGCAACACGCTTGTCTTCGAAGCATGACAATGCAGCGCAACACAGATTCGAACCCCATGCATAGAAACTGATATTAAGTGCATTATAAAAGAACAGTTATAATAATAATAATAAAAACATTGTGTACAGGGGTGGGCCTGATAATAGTTCATGTGATGGAACAGAAACTATTCAGTGTCCGCAAACAGGTTGTTATCACGACCTTCCCTTCTGCTGATGGGTCAAAATACCCTGGCAGGGATTGTGGGGCAACTTGCTTGTTTGAAAATAGGCAACCCTCCTTCAGTTAAGCAGCCCACCTGGATCATCTGATTGCCTTTCCCTAACTGAACATGCTAATTCCTATGTCCAGCCAGCAATGATTGCATTGCTCTACACAGCCATCAGCCACCACCTTGTACCAGATGGCACTTTAACTGACACATAGCTTGACTCCTCGTGCATTAAATAAGGTGGCCCATAATTCTTTGCTGCTTCGTCCACCACTCTAGGCAAACGCACTTATGGTGCCATTGAGCAAGGGGTAATTATGCACCCGGAGAAGAATACCTGTTCACTGATTATACACCTACCTCCCTCCCAACCCCCCGCCGCCTCTTTCCCTGCAATAACTATTATGGTTGATGAGAGGCTGAAGAGTACTTTTGGCTGTTCTGTTTGTAGGGACTGCTGTTGTGTACATGTCACAGAAGCCACACCATGTTACTCCAGGTTGCATAATAATGAGGGACATAGAGAGGGGAGATTGGAAGAGAAGTACTGGCAGCTGTAAGACTCTTGGGACTTGTGCTTTGTTGTTGAGGGATTGTTTTAAGGTGCAGCAGTAATCTAGAAATATTAGCATACAGTTTTGCGTTAGTTTTACATTTTTTTAAAATTGTAGTGTGAACCAACATTTCAGTACGCGCTCTCCTTAATCTGATTTGGAGAGCTGATTTAGACACTAAACATGAGTTCTGGAGTGACCTTTTTCTCATTAGGATTTTATTCTCAGTATACCTTGTTACTTCACAAGGTGCGCAAAGTAGCCATACATTTCGAAAGTGGTTTGTGGAAAAATACCTTCAGTAATAAGTACTTGTATTATATTGCCTTTTGTATAAGCAGGCACAGTGGTAAACAAATGCAGTGGTCTGTTAGCGAGAAAACCAAAAACGTCAAATGTTCATATACAAGTACACTGCTCAATGAGTTGGCAAGAAAGCCAGAAAAGGCAACAATTGCAATTCTCAGTTTGCTGGAAAAAGAGTCCAATTTCAATATACAAATACACTGCTCAGTCATTTGGCAAGAAGTGACATTGTTAAAGGGTGTAATTGATATTACAACTTCTATCAACACCTGTCAGTTCTTGGTATGAATTTGAGAGAAAGGAAAATTCAATAACAATTTTCTTTGATTTTGTTGACATATGTGTCGGCCATCTAGACTCATACAGTTTACTCTCAAAATGCTGTTGGTCTTGTGAATATTGGCCGTCTTCAGGACAATGGAACTGGTTTTAACAAGTAAATTATACTTCCCAAATGCGATGCTTCTTATATTTCAATCTACAAAAAAGATAAAAAATGTTTGATTTTAAAAAATCGAATGGTTGTATTCTATGAGTAGTGACTACGGTATCTATTCCATGTACCAGCACACTAACTGACCTGTATATCACTGTGATTACTTCGAGACGTTGAGGAAAAATCATCCATCCTTCTGCCAATTTAATGGATGTTTGATCCAGAAGATCTGGTCTTTCACCGCACCTATGTATATACGTTACCCATGTTAGTACTCATCTCTTAGAGTTAATCTTTCATAATTAAAATGAGAAGGTACTTGTGCAAAATATGTACCTTGTGCTTCTGCCTGGAGGCAGACTTTGCCTTATTGTTGTCTTCGTAGTACAACTCTTTAAAGCAGTCCTTGCTTCGTGTTATCCGGGGCTGTCCATTCCACAATTACTTGGAACGCTGTTCCCATTGCATCAAGGGCGGTCTAGTGCAAAAGACATCAAAGAGAGAAGCTCCTAGTTAGTTGTTGTTTAATTCCTTTATGTCAGCGTTTTTAGTTTTTGTTTAGGACTCATAGTATGAAAATACAACAAAACGTGCCCTGCGGCCCATTGCAAATGCCGCCATTGTTGCTCGCGACCATGTATTTTGTTTTCAGTCCACGCAATAAAAGTACGGGACAGTAAGGCACAGTTGAATAAGAGTCTCCTAACTTACATAAACCCACATTCAGACTTAATGTAATAGCTAGGGCTCAGTTCTTATGAGTCTATACATGTTATTCTATGTATTCAGTTCACCATAGAATACAATAAGGATAGGGTGCCTTTCCTAGATCTAGAAATTCTCAAAACTGACCAAGGCACATTGGAAACGGTGCTATATAAAAAACCTACCGACAAAAACACGCTATTGAACTATACCAGCTTTCACCCAAAAAGCTTAAAGGAAGGCCTTCCTTTTGGCCAGTTCCTGCGCATCCGCAAAAAATGTTCACAGGTGGCAGACTATAAGTCTCATGGCAAAATGCTTAAAACACGATTGAAAGATAGAGGTTACCCTAAATCTACTATACAGAGGGCATATAAAAGAGCACAACACATCAATAGGCAATCATGTCAGAACCCGATGAAAAAAACTTCACTAGAAAAAATGATATGTGCGAGCACTTTCAGCCCCATAAGCAGTTCCCTCCAAAAAATGATTTTGAGACACTGGAACATGATAAAAACAGAGGACTTCAACCCCTCTAAACCGCGCTTTGCCTTTAAAAGGCAAAATAATTTAAAGGATAATTTGGTACATACCTATCCGGTCCAGCCAACGGTCAATAAAGTCCAAAGCACATTATGGGGCCTACCCCCAGTGACCGGCCACCACAAATGTGGTAAATGCTCAGTCTGCCCACAAACTAAGGATATGAAAGACATCACCTTAGGGAACCGAGTGGTTCACTTGACAGAGTTCACAAATTGTCTAACAGCATGGGTGGTCTATGTAATAATATGCCCCTGTAATCTGACATACATCGGGAAGACGAAAAGACAGGTGAGACAGCGAATATGTGAGCATAAATCTTGTATAAGGAATAAAATAGACAATAAACCTTTGGTGGCTCATTATATCAAAAAACAGCATAAACCAACCAAAATGCTGTGGTGTGTACTGCAAGTTGTTAAACCGGCTCCTATAGGAGGCAACAGAAATCTTACCCTGTCACGCTGTGAACATAAATGGATATTCGACATAGACTCAGTCAAACAAGGATTAAATGTGGCAGTGGAATGGAATGTGTTTCTGTGATCAATCTTTACTTCCTTCCCATTCAGCTACCAACTATACCATATTGTTCTAACATGAACAACAAAAGATCAAATAATGCAATCTTAATTTCTGAGCCAGTTTTTGACTTTGTATCTCAGAACTAGGCCCCCCATTTTATGGAGCTGGGCCAGAGTTCCAAATGTGATACGTAAGGTTAGCATCCAGCAGCCTGCATCAAATCACACCTTAGGCTTTGCAGTCACGGTCATCTCTGATACTAAAGGATTACAATATCATAACCCCCAGAGATGCGTATATTACTGTACTTTTCACTCTCCCCTTCAGGTTCTATAATGATGAAATATATTACACAGACACGATCCAGCACATAAATAAAACAAACTTATAAGATGGGCAGCCTAAAACTACAAAATGTTAAACTAGGAAGTCCTTCCGAATCCGAGACTACTACGTTTCTTAGTCCGACCTTCTAATCACATGACTTGTGATCACGTGACCAGACGTTGACATCCGGGTCTCGATTTGCATTTACGTGTTACTACGCAACCAGGATAGTTGAGAGACTATACGCAGGAATAGAGAGCTCTGGAGTACCGCCCTAAAGGTAAACTGCCCGCCTAGCCTCACACAATAGAAATATACAGCCAGCCATGCAGCTCGCTTTCATAAGTACTGAGCCCTAGCTATTACATTAAGCCTGAATCTGGGTTCAGGTAAGTTAGGAGACTCTTATTCAACTCAAGGCTGCCCAAAGGTGGCAGGTCTGTGTTAATATTCTACCTGAAACTTTCCCGTACTTAGCCCGGACTGAAAGCACAATACATGGCCGCAAGCAACAATGGCAGCTTTTGCAATGGGCCGCAGGGCACGTTTTGTTGTATTTTCATACTATGAGTTCTAAACAAAAACTAAAATTGCTGACAGAAGGGAATTAAACAACTAATTAGAAGCTTATCTCTTTGATTTCTTTTGCACTAGACCGCCCTTGATGCAATGGGAACAGCGTTCCAAGTAATTGTGGAATGGACAGCCCCGGATAACACGCAGCAAGGACTGCTTTAAAGAGTTGTACTACGAAGACAACAATAAGACAGAGTCTGCCTCCAGGCAGTAGCAAAAGGTACATATTTTGCACAAGTACATTCTCATTTTAACTAAGAAAAATGAACTCTAAGAGATTAGTACTAACATGGGGAACGTATATCCATAGGTGAGGTGAAAGACCAGATCTTCTGGATTAAACATCCGTTAAGTTGCCAGATGGATGGATGATTTTTCCTCAACGTCTCGAAGTAATCAAAGTGATATACAGTTCAGTTAGAGTGGTGGTACATGGAATAGACACCGTAGTCACTACTCATAGAACACAACCATTCCATTTTTTAAAATAAAATATTTTTGATCTTTTTTGTAGATTGAAATATAAGAAGCATCGCATTTGGGAGGTATAATAAGCTTGTTAAAACCAGTTCCATTGTCCTGAAGACGGCCAATATTCACAAGACCAACTGCATTTTGAGAGTGAACTGTATGAGTCTAGACGGCCGAAACATATGTCGACAAAATCAAAGGAAATTGTTATTGAATTTTCCTTTCTCTCGAATTCATACCGAGAACTGACAGGTGTTTGATAGAAGTTGTAATATCAATTACACCCTTTAACAATGTTGCAAAGTAATAGAGGCTATATAGATATATATTTTTTTTTTAAATCAAAGAAGAAACAGCTGTCTCTTTAGACAACGGATGCATTTAATTATGCATGTACGATTACAGATACCAATGTTAGATCTTGATTCCCAAACTTTTCAAACAGCAGTAGCCCCAAACAGCAGTGTTTTCTCCTTTTTTAATAAATCTGTGGATTCTTTTGCATATTTTTTGTATTTAGATTGATTGTATGTTGTAGTGCTGTACACGAGAATGAATGTGATAATTTGTACAGTTGAGATTACGTTTAGAAATATATAACATTTATGTAAGACCATGTTGGTCTCTTTTTTAGTATTATAACAATTGTATTAAAATAAATGAAAACGAAATGTTCATAAATCAGAGTGGTGTACTTAACAATCTCATAGTAAAATAGATTGTCACGTTACTGACCTGTAGACACTCAGGGGCAAAAAGGAAGGGGTAGTCAACCTGTCTGTTCTCTTGCTCTCTTGATCTATTACTCTCCCATCCTCTCGATCCCCCGAGAACAAAAAATAAGGAGTACCCAATTTTAAGCATGATTTGGCAAGCAGGCCAGAAAAAGCCGACTGCATGGCAGTGCGTTTCGCCACTAAGGCTTTGTCAAGGCAACCTGTGATGAATGTTAAGTTGTTGTTCCTTAATAAACAACTTAACATTCATCACAGGTTGCCTTGACAAAGTCCTAGTGGAGAAACTCATGGCCATGCAGTCGGCTTTTTGTGGCCTTCTTACCAACTGAGTAATTCCTATGGGATTCTGGCCACTTTTTTTTCCCAGGACCAAAGAATAAATGTGACTGAATATGATGAATGACCTTTTAATGTGGCATGTTAACAGCAGAGTCAATGCTGCCTGCCCAGGTACACTGACCCATTTCCAGAACCAAAGTAGTGATTACATGGATTCTTTTTCATTGGTAGCTCCTTATTTCATGTATTCACAGGCTGTAGGGTGGTACCTAGATTAAAAAGGGATAAATTGCCTAATTAATGTTATGATATTACTTGATGGTAGGAACAGACCAAAGATGCATCAGGGGAATTTCTCGTTTAGATAGGGTTCGATTCAGATTAGTCAAAGTCCTGTTTGAACCACTGGATGACACTTTGATAGGAATTGACACCTGCTTTATATATATGTAATATATAATACTAAAGTATTCTAGACAAGTGAATTCTTAAGGCCTAGGAAAATGTAAATAAAGCCATCAACGATATTCGAAACAAATGTGCCCCTCTAGAGGTACTCAACCCCATGGCTTGATGCTCAGTCTGGAAAGGTAAATGGACATTTTTACTAGAATTAAGATAGTCTTATACTATGAAAGATGTGAAAGAAGCATGTCACGGTTTTATAACACGGCACACTCCAGCCAGGGACTCCTTCCCCTGACAATGAATGTGGCGCACAATAATAAACCACTGGTTCTTTTATTTGAGTAGGCCGCCAACCCGGCTTGCACCCAACCTTCACAAATACCCTGTGTCACAATGGACTAGGAACTAAGCCGGTGTGTATTAATAAGTTATTTATCAATTTATGATTTAATGAAAAAGGAAAAAATATTCAAAATACAACAGCCACTAATACGTGGCAACACAAATGCAATGATTCCTATAGAACAATTGTTTCAGAAATCATAACACAGTTTACATGGATCTTTAATGACGTCACAGGAAAATGTTTTAAAGCAAGTGATAGCACCAAGGTTAAGCACCCCCCTGCAACACTCACCCCAAACATCAGCTAACTTAATTCCCTTTTGAATGGGAGGCAGTGGCAAGGAGTAAGGATAGAGGGAGAAAAGTCGGATTTGGAATAGAGCCCACCACCCCAAGATGGGAAGCCCGAAAAGAAAGTGAAACCCCGTTTTTGGAGCAAAACGGCTTACTACTCGCACAGCTACTCACAACTGTGGTGGAACAGAATGAAAGGAAATTTGTGTTGCTACACTTGAGGAGATAGGGAAGCTTAGAAACTACTAATCAGCAAACCAGGGCAACGTGGAAACAACGTAGTAAAATAGATTTTGTGGAGAAAGCAAATGCAAAAGGAAAATACAACCGGCAAATGGAAATTCGTTTTACATGGGATTTACAATGACGGCAGCTAAGGTAGGGGTTTAGCTGTCAAAATCGGAAATCGGACAGAGGCACATGACAGATGCGATTCTAGGCAAAAGGGATTGCTCTCTATGGGACTACGGTTTGGGGTTTTTACAGGACGGATGCAAGTTATGGGTTTATAGGGTAATGCACACAATAAACAGGCAAATACGATTTTAAGTTACAGGGAGACTAATTCTGTTGAGACTATACTTTAAGGACTATAATTAATAAAAACACAACAAAATTGTTGATTTCGAATGGTAACAATATTGAACATGTATTTCAATGGGGACAGTAATTGATTCATTTCAGAATGATGCTGTGGATTTATACAGACAACTGAGAGATTTATCGCAGGGATTATGCTAACATTCATGAGGGGAAATATTGGATGCAATGTTACAAAAGGAGAGAGGTATGCGAGTTTGGGCTGGGGTTATTTGCTACTTACAAGGTAAGCCTTGGTTTGGGAATCTGGACAGCAAGCTGGTTCTCAGGACTCTCAGGACAGCTAGGCAAGGGGTCTGGTCTCTGCACTCTGCCTGGATGGGATTCTGGACAGCCAGCTGGATATCAGCTCTCTCTAGACAAGTTCAGCTTTCCCTCCGTCCTCCTTCTCTTGTCTCCCTGGATTCTTGTGTGTCTGTCTCTTTGTCTAGTGCAGTCCCTGGTGATATAGCCCAAATTACATCATTCATTTTACAATCTAGGGGAGTACTCTAGAACTACTCCTACCCCCAGATAGGACAGTTTCCCATTCCTCTCTCCGCCCCTGGCGTGATTGTTTCAAGGGGGAGAGCACCATCTGTCTGTTTGGCATTTATTACAGTTTGTTCTATTTATCATAACTTCAAACTTATACTAGACACTGTCATAAGAAATGGATATGCGGTTTCAGGGGGTCATAGGGAATTAGGCAAGCCGATCGCCAACTCTGTGCGAGGTAGCATGGCCCCTTGGCACCTTTTTGTCTTTTTCATGAAATGCATAACGTTGATAACTCTGCAAATGATTACACATGTTCATAATGTCCATCTCCATCTTTCCACCAACTTTCATATTTGTATCATTTATAATCAGCCAGAAACAAGTCTTTACTGGCCATTTCAGTCCACAAAGGCCTAGGAACATGCACTTACTCTCTTAAGAACACCCTGGAAATCACATGGAGAAATATCATAAAACAAAATGTGTTTCTTATTCTGAGTGCTGGGAAAATGCCTAAAAGGAATCAATCATTTACTGTCAATTTGGAGGATCTGTCACATGTGGGAGGGCGGTGCTTCATCCCACACAGCCAAATGTCTCCCCCTGGCTCAGCTTGCAACAAAAGACTTTTATTACGCCCTTTGAAGTTTGTCAGTTTGTCCTTGGGAGTGGGTGCTGTAGGAACTTGCACTTCTTTGTCAAACTCTGGCCACGCTTGCTCCCAAACTGGTTTTTCTGGTATTCAGAGCCTCAAGGTGATAGAAGTCTTGTGGGGGAGAACATAATGTACATGGCTTTATTCAACACCCGAGCATATTTCACTGACATTTTCTATGCAAGAAAGGTTCCCTGTCACAATGGTTTTTAAAAGTCATTTTTCTTTGTTTTGAACACGTGTGCAAGCCGTTTTTCATCTAACGTTTGAAATGCAGATCTATAGGTCATGGGATTCTTTTGATTTGTCCTTTTGAGTGGGTTTGCATTTGCTGCTGGTGCATTGACACATAGGGGTACTGCACAGGGTTCTTTGATTTGACATGGAATAAAAAGGAAAAACCAAGCCTTTTTTTTCATTTGCAGTGTTTTGAGCGCTGCGTTTCACATGAAAGGGAAAACAAAATCTGTGCCGGGTTACAATGATGACATCCTTGCCCCTCATGTGAATTAACAGTAAAACAAGGCTGTTTTGTATGTAGTGCATACTTTATGTTATTCAGATGCACGAAAAGCAACCACAGAGCCATTATGAATGCAGGGCATAACTTCTTATTCAGATGAAGAAAAACCAATGCAGAGCCGTTCTGAATGCAGGGCATAACTTCTTGTGATTCAGATGTAAGAAAGCAAACGCAGAGCCGTTCTGAATGCAGGGCATAACTTCTTATTATTCAGATGATGAAAAACCAACGCATAGTCGTTCTGAATGCAGTGCATAACTTCTTGCGATTCAGATGCAAGAAAGCAAATGCAGAGCCGTTCTTGGTGAAATGTTCAAATGCTTGCCACACATGTGCTAGGGAAAACAAAGCACAGCTGTTTTTGGTGGCACTGTTTAATGTCGTTTTTCAGGTGACAGGGATTTCTGTTAGGGCTTGTAAATGCACCCCACAAGCATTAAACACATAAGTGCGTTTGTCAACATTTTAAGAACAGACTTATAAGGAAAATAGGAGTTGCTGTATGAGGACAGCCACGCACAATTGACGGGTGACATCTGGAAGGTTTTAAATAAATCACAACCACTAACATTGCTCTGGGCAGCCCTCAATCCCATTGTCTTTCAGCCTGCGATGCCCTTACAGAAGGGGAATGAACATATGCAAATCAGGAGTTGTCCCATTCCAAAGTGGTAGTCCAACCCGAACTCCTAAGGGGCATCAATTCTGCACAGGACCTTTAGGGTGATTTATGTAAAACTAAACAGGGGAAACAAACCACAGCCATTTTTGCTGGCACCGTTTAATGTAGTTTTTCAGGTGACAGGGATTTCTGTTAGGGCCTGTAAATGTACCCCACAGATTCCCCCCCTACTCCAGGATCCCCTTCCGTCTTTGGGTTGGAGAGTATGGTGCAGCACCCTCTTTCCTTCCTTCCCTTCCAGGTCCCCGGGGCGTACCTCTCCAGGCTGGAATGTAATGATTTTAATTCTCTAATAGAAGATAGAAAAAAGTTTTTTGTACTTTTTACTGACATTTTTTCCAGATGATTTCCAACAATGGACAACAACTTGCAATTTTCATAACACATTTTCTTTTTAATTTTTCCAATAACACCAAGTCAATGGGCCTCATTACGAGTCCGGCGGTAACCGAGGTGGTAAAACTGCCTGGTTACCGCCGGACGCGTATTACCATTCCACCTCCATGACTCCCGGAAATACCAGGGCATTACGACCCTGGTGTCCCGGGAATTCCGGAGGCGGAATTCGGTAAATCGCCATTCCCATTGAGTCCAATCGGACTCAATGGGAATGGGGAAGTGGAAACACTGGCACCATCTCGTGATGGTGCTGGTGTTTCCACGTCCACCTGCAGGCGGGCAGTGTTAAACCCGCCAGGTCAGACCTTGCGGGAACATCACCTCCTGCCTGCAGGACTCGGGATCGGGCGGCCCGGAATTAACAGTGGCGGCGGGTTTACCGCCACTGTTATTTCCGGACCGCCCGACCTGTAATGAGGCCCATTGACTCCCTGTTATATATGAATATGATTTTCTTCAATCCGGGTTCCAGTTACTTACCTGTATCCTTTGGAGGATTCCTGGGCTCTACCCTGACGGGGCTTTTCAATCGGCCACAAGTCCTGCTCTCTTAATCTTTATGGGGAGTGTAAATGGTCGGGGCAGTCCTGGGATGGTGTCCTCTTCTCCAGTTTGAATTTCAACTGCATCTGGTAGCAATTGAGCGAACCAAAATGCTTTTTTATGATTGTCAAAGCCCAGGGGTTTACCCCCCCATCGGGACCAGACTTGGGAATAAGTTGAGTCCAAATTAATTGCGAATCAATTGAGAATGTCACTGCCTAAGTTGAAGGCAGAAGGAACATCTCGCACAACACCACAATTATGCTCTATGCTTCTCTTACCAATGGAAATTTTTAACACGCACCTAAGCAGGAGATGTTTAGACTCAGGAGTTTCGAGGCCCATTTCCCATTTGTCAATCAGAATGGTCTGATTGTTTGCGAGTTTCCTGACTAACGCTTCGCTGATGAAGCTGTTCACATTATTCCGGCAGCATACTCTGGCGAGGACATGCTTCCCCCCCCTCATTTACCTGATTGGGGAGGAACAGCTGTTCACCTTTTCTCCAAATATCGGTCAAGCTTTGAGCTGGTTTTTCATAATTTTTTATCATGGGACTTGGGTTTTAAAATTGTGGATCAGTATAACATTTCAGGGTATTTCCTTCCAGTGTGGAATACCACTTAGAACTGGAAGAAAGGTTGATCTTCAGGAATGGAGACGGGTTCCCATCACCAGTTTGTTGTCCCACAGCAATTACAGTAATATCAAGGACTTGGGTGTTCTGAAAATGGAACTCTATTTTGTCAGATCACTGCTCAACCATGTGGCATGTGCCATTTAGACTGACATAGTTGGTCCACTGTTTTAATTTTATTGTTGGTTAGCCTGCATCCAGAGGACCTTGTTCACACAGTCTATTAGTGGAGACAACCTCTGAAGGAGGTCATTCCCTAAGAGCTAAGAGACAGGGGGTTCCCTCTGGAGTTACGGCTATAACCGGGTGTTTTACCTTGTGTCACCCAATTTGGATCTCCAGATCCGCAGTCCCCTCGAAGGGGAATGTCATTCCCGTTGAAGTTCTGGAGTTGTCCAGGAAGAGGTGTGAGGGGAATTTGGTGACTCTCCCCCCTTCCTGAATTAAGCTGCACAAATGCCCTTTTGGACAGAAGAGTGGCTTGGGATCCGGTGTCCACCAGCGCTGAAATTGCACACTGCCCTTGTACCCGGACAGAGGCATAAAACCTACCTTCTTTCTCCTCTAGGGGGCAAAGGAAATGGGCATTTTGGGCAAGCTGGGCAGTTAGTTTCTTTATTTTGTACTCGGACACTGTGGGATCTTGGGAAGTTTTCTGTGTCAGAATGTGTACATAAAGTTTGGCATCATGAGATTGGTGGGATTTTGGAATCCCCTTCTTCCCTCGATTCTGTGCTGTCCCCCTTTTCCCGGAGACAGTCACTTGAACCAGTTTGGGGGGAGGATCCCTCTTTCATCTCTGATCTCTCAGGATGACATTTCTGGATTTCAGGGATAGGTGGTTCTAGGTCAGTCCCCGTACCTACCCAGTCTGAGTTATGGTCTCTTCGGACCCATTTGTCTTTGGGAGGAATCGCCCCGTCCTTGAAAGAGAAGACTTTCTTCCCAGAATCCTCCAAGGATTCCTCCCCTTCAAACTGGAGGACACGGACCTCCCCCACAAAATGGGTCTTTCTTTCTCCTACTTACCCTCTGTTCCCTAGGTTGCAGCTTTTCGGGGGTAGGACATTTGGGTTCAGAGGTTTCTAGGGGCTTTTCATGGGTGAGGTAGAAAGCTTCCTCTAGAGCTTTGCATCCCCCTTCGAGCAGTTCTGAGCAGCCATTTTAATCTGAGAGTTCTGCTGAGCCCTCGACACGCGGATCAAGTTCTGGACCTGACACTCCAGTTGTGACACCCTCTTTGGCTGATATGGGGGTCTGGAGTCAAATCGTGGCTCCTCTCGGGAAGGGTAACTGTCCCTTCTCCCTGAGGCACTTTGATATGGAAGATTTCCCTGGTAACCCTCCATTCTTGGCCTTCCTTCTCCCTGATTTGGCGGTATAGACTCCTGAAAGCGGGTAGGGAAAGGAGGGCTGTTCAGCATATTTTGGTTTGGAAGGTACCTGGGGAAGGAACTTAAACTATAGGGTGGAAGGTTACTGCCCTCCTGAGGGAAGTTTGGAGGGAAGTTTCCTTGGGCCGTACTCACCTGATTGGATCCCCCCCCGGGCCAGGGGAGTCCGATTTCCCTTGTACCTAGGGCTGATGTAGGTGGCAGAGTCAGGTGACACATTTGTTGGGTACCCTGCCTGGCTACCACCTACTTGAGACTGGTCAAAGGGTCTTTTCTGCCTCTGGTTTGATTGGTTAGTGGGAGGTGTATTTTTAGGCCCCCATTTTTAGGTCCAAAATGGGGGTAACCTTCATCTCCGCCACCTTGGCAGCAGAGGGGGTGAACTGGAGGCTTCCACCCCTTTAAGATGAGTAGCAATACCCTGGAGATGGGTAGGGATTCAGATTCTGCTTGTACATCAATAATCAAGGCGACACAAACAGTTTGGCAAAGTTCGTCTGTCTTAATGCAAGTCTTCAGACAGGGAGTACAACGAACATCAGCAATCGCTTGATACACTGACTCTCAACTACTTCATAAAAAAGATGGGTTTTTATAACCATAATTTGTCATAGCTGATGTGTTGACCTGCGTCATTACCAACGTCATCCTAAGTGGCAAACGTCAGAAACTTATCGAGAAGCGGGATTGGGTCTAAGTGAATAACTAAGCATAGGTACTATATCTGTATGGAATAACGGAGAAAGGTATTTAGTATTTAGTATTTATTTTATTTATATAGCGCCACAGGGCATCCGGGCGCGTCACTTAGTTACAGGCATAGAAATAAGACAGTGAGTTAAGTACAGTCATTACATTGGGAGAGAATATACAAAATATTACAAGTTATACAAAATATACAGGAGGAATACAATAGATAGGCATTGTATAAGGATAAAAAATACACATTAAGCAAATTGTGCAAGTTATAGACAAGATACAGTATATATACAGATTACAGTAAAGGAGGTACCAGAGGGCTGTTAGCAGAGAATGGTGGCTCATGTGCTAAGGATCACAGTCCAGGCAGGTCTTGGGCAGACAACCAGGTTTTGACTTTGCGCTTGAAGGCCGGGAAGGTAGGTTCGGCTCTGAGAGGATTAGGTAGGGAGTTCCAAAGTTTTGAAGCTAGGACAGGGAAACTGCGACCACCAGATCTCTGGAGGTTGAAGCATGGAATAGCAAGGCAATTGGTTTGGGCACTTCTTAGAGGTCTTGCAGATGTGTGTGGTGTGAATCTGCTGGCTAGGTAGCTAGGGGCTTGGTTGGCGAGGCTTTTGTGAGTGAGTGCAAGAGCTTTAAAAGAGATTCTTTGGGAGACTGAGAGTCATCGAAGACTACGTCTGGTGTCAGAAATAAGGAGGTTCATGGGCAAGTTCAGAGCCGCTCTGATAGCATTGTTCTGAATGATTTGTAACTTTTTAATGTTACATTGGTTGGTGCCCAGGTAGACGGCATTACAATAGTCAATTTTGGATAGGACCAAGGTCCTGGCTAGCGTAGTGCAGTTGGCTGGAGATAGGAAGGGACGGCATGCTGTGATAAGCTTGCATGTGTAAGAGGCAGCCGATGATACTGCATTGGTTTGCCTCTCTAGTGAAAGGGTAGAGTCGATGTAGATTCCAAGTGTTTTAGTGTCTTTAGCCACTTTAATGGTGTTACCATCTATAGTGAAAGATTTAAACGATGCGTCTAGTTTACTGAGTCTTTGGTGGGAGCCGGGGATGAGAAGCTTAGTCTTTTCGTCATTTAAACACAGTTCGTGTTGGGCCATCCATGCCTGGATGACTTGATAAATGGCGTTAATGGCTAGAGAGTCGGCTTTGTGGTCGCCTGTGATAGGGATAAGTATCTGGGTGTCATCGGCGTAGTTAGTATAAGTGACACCCAGATAATCCAAAATGTCAAAAAGGGGTTTTGTAAACACATTGTAGAGTGTCGGTGACACGCATGATCCTTGAGGGACTCCACAAGTGACTGGTGAAGGCTCAGCGGTGGCGGTGGGGGATAAGACCCTCATGGATCTATTAGCAAGGAAGGAAGTAATCCAGGCTGTGGCTTTTCAAAAAGTGGGCTGCAGTTTTGAGGTGGCGGCATAGGATTTGGTGATTTACTAAATTGAAAGCCGCAGAGCGATCTAAGAGAAGTAAGAGAGCCAGTTTACCCTTGTCTTTTAGGTCTTCAATCTGTGTTTTGAGGGCTAAAAGAGCAGTTTCATTTCTGCATCGTGGACGGAAGCCCGATTGCCTCAGTCCCAGGAGTTTATTAGTTTCCAGGTAATCTTGGATCTGTAAGTAAGCAGCACGATCCAGAATTTTTAAGAGGAAATGGCCCGTGGTGATCGGTCTGTAATTAGTGGGCATATTAGCATCGAGAGTGGGTTTTTTGAGGAGAGGGATAACCCAGGCATACTTAAGGTTGTCCGGGACAATCCCTGAGCTGAATGAGGCGTTTGAGTGTGGTGATAAAGGGTGCTAGGTTATGCGAGGCCTCTTTGATAATGGAGGTAGGGCATGAGTCACCCTGACAATTGGAAGGTTTAAGGTTATTAATAATGTGTTCAACTTCGATGATGGAGAGGGGGGCAAAGCTGAATGGTTCCACGGATTCAGGGTTGGCGTTAATGTTAACCAGGGGTGTATTATGGTGCAGGCTTTCCTGCAGACTGATTTTTTTATCAATAATTTTAGTTTGGAGGGTGGCGATTTTTCCAAGGAGGGTCTTTTTAATATTCGCACACCAACTGCTGTCTTTGGGGCAGGTGTCAGGTGGAGTGGCAGGGGATTCAAGCTCCTTTAAGATTCTGAATAGCTCCTTAGTGTTAGATTGGGCTGTTTCAGTACGTTTATTGTATGTCTCTTTTTTTAGCCTGGAGTATGGCTTCTTTGTAATTTAGAGTAGCTACGGTAATACAAGCTTTGTTAGCTTCCGTTGGATTACTTTTCCAACAAGCTTCGAGGGTCCTTTTTTCCTTGCGTAAGGTTCTCAGCTGTGGCGTGAACCATGAGCTGAGGTGAGCCCAGGGTTTGGGTTTTCTGAGTTTGGCAGGTGCAATAATATCAAGGGCTTTCAGCATTGGCTGATTATACGTGTCTACCAAGACTGTGGGATCGGTGCAGGAGGATGAGAGATCATTAAGAGCAGGGAGGATGAGTGGGAGTAATTTGGCACAGGTTATGCTGCGCTTCTTTCTAGTGGTGGTGGCAGGTGCGATACCCGTGCTAGCGTGGATGATCCTGGTTGGGATGCTGAAAGTAATTAGGTGGTGGTACAGGCACATGGGTGGTTGGAATCGATGATAGTGTTGCAATTTAGGTCAGCTATCCAATCGAGAATCCTACCCTTAGAATGAGTTGGCGAGGTGAAACCAGCGTTAAGTAGCAGTTTGTTGATATCGTGGGAAGAGGCATCGTTGGGGTCTTGGCAGCCTAGGTCCCCTAGTACAATGATTTGGGACTTAGTCTTAGTGTTGTTGGCGAGGATGTGGGATAGATCCTCAGCGAATGTAGAGAGAGGACCAGGAGGTCTATAGATGATGTGGAGTGTAATAGTCTGTTTAGGGGTGATGGCTAGTTTGGCTGTGAGTAGTTTGTCTGAGGTGATTTGGCTGGGAGTGGCAAGGTGGAGATTGAGCAAGGTTCTGTGTATAATGGTACACCACCTCCTTTGGATTGATCGGTATTACGGTCACTTCTAATAATAGTGTAGCCATCAGGGATAGCTAGGGATAAAAGAGGTCCTGAGGCGGCGTGGAGCCAAGTTTCAGTGACGCCAATGAGGTCCAGATCGTGAGTTGTGATGAGGTCAGCCATGTCTAGTGCTTGTGCTGTGAGTGCCCTAGTGTTGATAAGGGCAGCCTTAAGAGGAGTGGATGGGCTGTGGTGTAGGGTACTTGAATCCGGGGTAATGATGGAGGTAGGTATAGGTGTCGGTCGAGGGGCAGTGGGTGTTGTCTCGAGGTGCGATGGTTTGCTAGGCAGGCTAGTAGGGGTAGGACGGTGGGAGAAATGGGAGAGTCTGGAACCAAGTCTGAAGTTCCTCATGGGGCCAATGCAAGGTTGGTTAGGTGTTGGTTTCATGGCAAAGTGTTTGGGCCAAAGGGATGGGTCATTGAGGTACAGGTTGGTATGATGGTCAACCGTAGACATTGAGGTACTTGTTGAGTTCAAGGTTTGGCCACAAATGACTCTGACACTCCAGTGAACTGTTAACTTATTTACTTAGGTTTAGGTACACCAAATACAGTTCTTAGGGTCAGGTAAGTAAAAGGGGACATAGGACACCCACCAGCATCCTCTCTCAGGGCTTACATCCTTGCAACTAACAAACCTGGAACTCACTCATAGATAAACATTCTAAGCCGTGCATTCCATCTCAAGATTCTAGTCACTTGCACCAGATGAATGCAAAGTTAATCACAACACATCTTTCCCCTATAGGGACAACAACAAGAACAGTAAGGTATCGGTGGCAAGATCAATATTTCATCAAAAGATTTGTCCAGTAAAGTCCCACCTGAAAAACAAAAGATTATTCAAAACATTTCATATATAACCACAACCAACTCCAAAAGGTTTAGACCCTGTCACCACTTCAAAATCTATTAACATTAACATCAATATCCATCTGTGGATTAAAATGAAAAGTCCACCTGTGGAGAGAACATATTAATATGCCTACATAGAACAGCTAATGATGAACACTGTTATCAACTTAATAACTCTAATGAAGATTTAATAAACACTCAAAACCTTAATATCTTATTTCACTCACACATCACCGCATACATGTCTACCAGAATATGCCAAAACAATGGCACCAAAGTCTAGGAACAACATTTCCCTTTTTATACAGAGGAACTCACTCATAGATAAACATTCTAGGCCGTGCATTCCATCTCAAGATTCTAGTCACTTGCACCAGATGAATGCAAAGTTATGCACAACAGTACTGTGTTTCTGCTGTGTGCTACCTGAAGTGCCGCTAAGGCAAGATACATGTAGGGTAGGAGACATGTTGGGTGCGGGTTCAGATACACAAGATGAAGAGGGATGGGCAAGTAGCCAGGTCACTGCGGGTGAAGCTACAAATATGGTGTTATACCTGTATATAAGTAGTCCAAACAGTGCTGCTAAGATAAGGGTGAGGCGTGGGGCAGAGAGTGTGCGGGTAATGGTACTCTGGGCAAGCATAGTAGCTGGTATGGGCGGTGCCAGAGCAGGAGGGGTGGAACGCACTAGTGAGCCTCCAGGGGGGCGATAGTAGTAGACCACGGGGGCAGCCTAATATCAGAGTGAAAGCAAAGGCGGGGCATGAATCACAGGGAACAGAACGTACAGGCAAAATTAGGATACAGTACTGTGATAGTAGAATACTGGGCAAAATAGTAGCTCAGGCAATTACAGGCACACACTAGGTCGGCCTAGAATAATACAATGTGTAAGTGGGGCTGAGCATGCAGGCACAGAGCATACAGTATTTAAGGCAAAGTATTTCAGTAATTTAAGCACTAAACACAGTATTGGCTCCGGCAGTTACCAGCGCTCAGGTGGGTCGAGCTACGCAGCGCAGTCGTGGAAATGGGGGCTCAGCATAGGTAGAAGGCATACAGGGTGAAATGGGGAGGTGCTGATATGGCTAAACGGAAGGCGCGAATGCAACGGGCCACGCGTATATGGCAGTCAAGTAATGATCACAGGACCTAACAGGGCACATAAACACATATTCGAATGACAGCAATTAATCACGTTTACCATTGGATCAGTGGCACAGCTGATGCAAAAGATTGGGTCATGGCCATGAGTAGGCGGTCGTACAAGGAGCGGTATCAGTGTGCACAGGGCTAGGAAAGGCGCAAACGTGCACGGCAAGAAGGCGAAACTTAATAGGTGCACATAGACGGTAGAAGTGAAGTACAGAGCGTTACAGCAAGGTAGATACAGGTACATAGGTGAAAACAGGCAGTGTAGCGCAAGTGATCAATAGTAGAGTTACGAGACTTACGGTGACATGTTCATATCAAAGAGTCATTGGCAGCTCGTCTTAGCAAGGGCTCCACACACGAAGCGGATAGTCACAGGGGCAGTGGACCAGAAATTGGGCATAGGTTCTGGGCGAACGGCGAGGAAGGCTGAGGACAGGCTAGGACAGGTATTGGCCTTGTTTCCCTGGCCCTTGGTAGGAGTAGGCAGGATTCGCCTACCGGCTCACGATAGGTGGCAGTGTTAAGACCAGTAGCCAATCGGTGCTCAGCATAGTCAGCTGGGCTCAGTTAAGCACAGGAGGTCAATGAAATATAGCGGGTGGCCATCTTTGAAGGGGCAAAACTCCTCGTGGTGCCTAATGGTGGCAATTGGTATCAGGAAGCTGTTGGCATCAGGATCACAGGATAGAGGCTACAAATATATTCTTGTAGCATGGCATCTCAGTAGGCAGAATGTGCACCGAAAAATACGATTCTCGCTCGGGTAATGAGACGCTTACCGAAATTGGAGGGCAGATCAGGATGTCTGCAGCCTGGGGGACCCCTGCTCCTGCAGGTAATAGGATAGCTAACATCAAGTGGGGCAACTAAGCCCTCCCTCCAAAATGGCCTCTATGAACGTCACTAAATGTACGACGTCCCATTGGCTACACAAACTACAGGACCCCTAACTGCGTGGTCCCCTATATTTGGTTGGCTTCTAACCCCTGTCAGTACTTTCCACCTGAGCAGCATGCAGACTGAACAACCAGGTGCGGATAAGCTCGTCTTGATACCAGCTTCCCTCCAAATAAATATCATCCATCGCCATCTCAATGATCCAGTGTCGATTAGTACTTTGAAGTTGGCCTTGAGTTTGTACTGTTCTCTGAGAATTTTTAAGGAGTATGGGTACTATCCGGCTTCCGTGCGTAGGTGTGGCCATCGCATCCATCCAACTTTCTTCCATCACGTTACTGGACACCATGAATTGAGACTTTTCGTGTATTTGATTTTATTAGTCCTTCTGATGTCTTTTGTTTTTGTTTGACCTTCTTGAACAGGAGCTTCTGTTGTTTCACGTTAATTGTATCCAATGTCAGCCAACTCCTAGTTTGATAAGACCTTGGCTTTTCTTGGCTCAGTGAACTACTTAGCTGAAATGGATTCTGTTTAATTCAATTGCTTTTTGTTACTGCGACACTGAAATAAGGCCTTTCTCGGGCTTGTTCAGTACTGCTTTATACGCAGTAAAAAACATTAATTCTTCACTTAATCCATATGTATTTATGAGGTATATAGGTATATGTTGGCGCTTGCCGCTGTCTAATCTATTTAAGCATTTGGCTAGCTTCACGATTGCTTTGCTGCTTGCTTTTCATTGTATCTGTACACATTTAAACTAACTAAACATCTTCATCACGTTTGTGGCATACGTTTCTTCATCTTGAATCCAAGATGTCACTTATCCTTGGTGGTACTTTGTTCTTTATAATCGTCTGCCTCTCTGGTCTGGTTATCTTTCTATCTGGGTGTCGATTCAACTTTGTATGACGTCACCATTCATCCTGGTCGTTCAGTTTCTTTGTTTCATCAGGAATCTCATTCAAATGGCCATCATATTGTCTTAGATGCAAGTATGGTTTCCTCAATGGGTACTTTACCTCCCATATTCTCTTAGGTATAGGTATTCTTATGGGTACTGCACAGAGCCCTCTCTCTTCTCTTTGTTGGTTTAACTGTTCAGTATACGTCACATATTTTGGTTCATACGTTTCAGGTAATGTAGGCAAGGCACGTGGAGCGGGGGTACTTGGATCCTCCTCTACAGGGGTGTTGGTTTGTTTCAGTTTTTTGGGGGAATTCTTATTTTCTCCTGGTTTTTAGACCTCATGGATCCGGGTAGCTTGCTCTATTACCCAGTCCTGGGTCCTTTTATCTTGGAAGTCCCAAACCAACTGCGTCATAATATACTTGGAGAACGCATGGAAATAGGTAGTGATGAATTTCCTACTACCTCGTGGTTTGTGCAAATGCCTGCTTTAATTCCTCTCTGCACTGAAGGTTGTAGGTCACCTTGCGAGTCTCCTGGGGGTTTCAGTGCGTGGAGAAGTGGTTCAAGATGGCCTCCCTGTAGATAGACCACCTTGAATGGTTTTGATCCTCCAGCCCAGTAAAGAAGCTGGAGTATTCTGGGAGAATGTCCATTTGGCAAACTCCATAGAATTCTGATTATTTTTAATGCCAAATAACATCATCATCTGGTCATACAGCTCCAGATGCTCCCAGACTGAGTACTTGGCAGTTTTATTGTACAAAGACATGAGGTTTCTAATGGCTTTTATCTGTCTTAATTTAATTAATGTGATACAGTCTATTTAATAAACTTTACACATATTGATAACTAAACACATATATAAACTAAACTTCAGTGAACAGAGTAATAACAATATAACAATATGATAAATAGTGAACCATTTACACATATAAAATCAATCTAAAAGCTCAAGCAGCATGTAAAAAAAGAAAAATAGAAGGAAAGAGACAGTACAAATTTACACAATAACACCCACAATGCCCACTATACGGACAGAAATTCAAGGCGGTAAACTATACTTAGTTCATTTCTCATAACTACAGTACCAAGGGCACTCACAGCACAGCCGATTACCTCGTCCCAAGGCAGGGGCAGTGACTGTTTTAGGATACGAGTACTAATTTCAGATCTGAATGTTCAATATTTCTTCTATCCTAGTCCAGATGTTGAAGAGAGCTAACATTACTCGCATACTCTCAGAATTCATGCAGTGATGCCAGAACAATGACGTTCCGATTGATGCTAGATTATGGGAGAACTTCCCCAGGTGACATTGGATTACATTAATCATAGTGCCACATTCTGTCAAAACATGTCTTGCTGACTCTAATGCCTTGCTTCCTTTACACAACCGACAGGTGCGTTGTTCCACTGGCAACTGCAATCTTCTGCCCGTGACCAACAGGATAGGCAGTTGGTCCAGCCTTAATAGAAGAATAAATCGTCACAGTTTTTTAGAGGGGCAGAGATTGAGATACCCTTGGGGTTGCATGAATGAGTACAACCTGTATTGTACAAATGCGTAGCTTTTCAACGCGCTAAGGTGAGCAAAATTCTCTAACCAATCCCACATTTCTACCCGCTTGTCAAGTGCATTTTGAACTTGCTTAGAATATGGCCCTTCTCGCCAGGTCCATCCAATTGTAGCAAGAAGTTTTATCATCATCACAGATGGTGACTGAAGATTTTGTTTCTTGCACAATTCTTGGAAGATAGTAGTCAGGAGAGGGTTAGATGTTGTGCTACGCATTTTCAAGAAGTACCCCAATCTCCTTTTCATGACGATAGCCTTCATAGAGGGTAGTCCTAATTCCAATCGAATAATTGCCATCGGAACTCCCAGGCCCAGGCCAAGTATACGACGCCAGAATTTCCCCTCGATGATTTGAAGCCAACTAAGATCTAAGTCCAGCAGTGATTCTAGACCATAAGTCATCATAGGGATAAATACCTGCGTGTATAATTGGCGCGTACCCCAAAGCGTAAATCCTCCTTGCTTATTGGTGAAGTTGGCTATAAGAGATGTTACTTGCGCCGCTCGCATTGTACGTGAGAGCTTAAGTGCCACATATTCCCCATTGGGCTCAAAATCAATACCTAGATAGCGGTAGAGTGGGGCATATGGGATCAAGTTATTATTCACCGTGAGGTTCACACGGGACACTCTTTTGCTGGAAAATATCAATACCTTAGTTTTATCTAGGTTAATAATAAGACCATTGGATTCGGCGTACTCCCATAATGCTGTGGCTGATCTACGTAAGCCACCAATAGTATGGTCAAAGATGACCAAATCATCAGCATATGCCATAACGGTGCAGGCAGAGTCCCCGATTTTAGGGGGGCAGTTACGGGCAGAAGTTAGAGCAAGCGGAATATCATGCACATAATGATTGTAAACTAGGGGGGCAGTCACACAGCCCTGTTTGACCCCCCTGTTTTGATATACCTTACTAGTCAGATGTCCCTCCTGGTCCAATTTTAACCTGACCGAGGTATTATGATGTAACAGTCTGAGAAAATATAGTATGCCAGCAGGGCAGCCTAGGGCAGCAAGTTTAGACCATAGGCGTTCTCTAGGTACCAGGTCAAAAGCTGCTTTAAAGTCGGTGTAAAGTGCATACAGCGGTGGCTCATTTCTTTTACGGGCTCTTGCTCTCAATAGGTTCATTACCATCAAATTATACCCGGTGGAGTAGCCTTTTCTAAAACCACATTGGAATTTAGATAGTATATGGGCCTCGTCTACCCATGTCTGAAGGTCATTGAGCAACAGGGCGGCAAACAATTTGCCTGTCGTGTCCAGCATAGAAAGGAGTCTATAATTATTCGGATCTAGCCGATTTCCCTTTTTAAATACCGGAATCAACACGGCTGTTTGCCACGACTTAGGTATCACCCCCTGGCTCAAAATTTTCTCAAACATAATTGCCAACAATCCTGCCCAAAACTCAGGTTGGGATTTGATAACTATATTGGCTAGGCCATTAGGGCCGGGAGCTCTAGAGGATTTTAGAGTTTTTATCTTACAGAATATCACTGTGTATGACATATCAAATGAAATACTGGATCTTGGAGGAAGCGGGGGAAACCTCTCCTCTGTCTGCAAGATGGCATTACGATTCAGCAGGAAATCCTCCCATTCCTTTGCACCGATGGGATTTACCAATTGCCCCTCGACTGTTTCCCTAGCTTCACCCAGAAGTGCCCAAATGCTACGTGTGTTTTTCGAGCAGATGGTGTGTATCAATTTCTGATATGCCAGAGATCTTTCGGCAAGCCGTAGCTTTTTGATATTGGCTCTATATTTATTTTTGCATTTCCTAACAGCCACCCTAAGATTTTCTATAGGTTCGCACCTTTGCTTGATCGTGCGAAGCTCCCTTCTGAATTCCCTCTTAGTGTCTCTGATCTTTTTATTAAACAGGAGTATCCCACCCTCTGGTCTAGTCATGCTCCAATTGGGGGCTGAGGCATGAGTATTAGAAAAAACACTGATCCAAGTTTCTATAACTTCAATAGACATATCGTTGAAATTGGGTATTTGGGGCCAATTTTCAATATTTAGTGCTTCTGATGCAGAGTGTATGTTCTTGGCAGTCCACCTAATACTAGAGCCCACTTTGTTTACCCGAATTGTACCCATATTGCTCTTTTCTGGATTAGTATGGGAAATATTTAATACACACTGAAGTGCAGCGTGGTCACTCCATTCATTTAAAGATACCGTTAGGTCAACAACACACAGCAGCATTTTAGGGCACACAAATATATAGTCAATTATACTGGAAGAAGACCCATTAGCCCACGTTTGTTTCCCTGGATGGTCACTATCAGTGTAACCATTCACCATCTCCAAATCCCAGTCATCGAAAAAGAGACGCCACTGCGGGCCTTCAGTATCCTTTTTAATATGCGTAAGTAACCGCTTGTTTCTTAACCTAGGATTTTGTGGCTGTGGCCCTCCCTCCCCCGGTATTCGGCAATTGAAGTCACCTACTACCATTACCGCTCCGTTTCCCAGAGTGGCTGACCAGAATGCCAACAGCTCGTGAAGGGCTGCTTGGAGTGGTTCACTTATCCGGGCATAAGGAGGATTATATAGATTTATCAACAGTACCTTTTCTCCTTTGCCCTTAGGCCCATATTCAACTTCCACTGCCAGCAGATTATTATCTTGGCTACAGGGTATCTGTTTCGAGTGCAAACAGCTTACCACCCCAGTAAGCAACCCACCGAATGGTCTACCCTTCTCTCCCCTTTTCGCGAAACATTGATAAATCACATATCCGTCCAGTAATAATGGGTCCATCGCCCAGGACTCTTGTAAACATATTAGCTCATGTTTGGCGACAAAGTTTACTGATCCCTCAGAGGACAGCAGATGCGCAAAGCCTCTGCAATTCCACAATAATAATGACCAGGTTCAATGATTGGATAGAACTTCGGGAAGCGATTCGGCCAACCATTTTAACACGTGTTGTATGTCAGCCACTTCCACTTTCTTTCCCTTAGGTACAATCGGACAGACATCCAGATCAGCCGGACCACTTGTTTCACCGTTATCGACACAGGGATCAGGTTCATCCAAGTCTGCATCTATCTCCACGTCAACTGCCCATAGCTCGTCTCGATATTTCCTGATTAGCTGTGCGGTAGATAGAAACTTGCAATGCAGGGCAGATACACACGAGTTCCGCCCCTTCAATGGCTCCACAAACTGGAAGTCATCAGATTGCAACACACGCAGTTCAGGAACGGAGTATAATCGAGTTAGGAGTTCCGACCGAGACAGCCATCTGCGATCGACGTTGTTGTAAAGGTTCTTGATCCGACATATCCTACTGAATGACTTGCCTGATCCGGCCTCCGTTGGTTTGATAGGAGGATGGATGATTTTAGTCTGAGACAGCAGAGGCTGGGACGATTTCTCCGGGGACCCACATAACCTTTCCTCTGTCAACTGAGCATCGACTTCAAGTTGTTCCCACTCTTCGTCCTGCACTTCCAGGTCATCCAAGGTCAATGTACCTTTGGCCTCAGCACCCTCAGCCTCCCTTGCAGGCATTAGCGGCTCCTTCGACTGTTCCTTGTTCTGATCTTGGTCCGTAATCAGCCAGCTAGTCAGGCAGCCACCTCCAATGCTGTTCTTTTTCTTAGCTCGGGCAGCCCTTTTCTTTGCTTTTTTTGAGCGGCCACCGATTTTCACAAATTCTTCTACTGAGGGACACACTGACAGTTGTTTCCTGTTTTGTTGAGCCTTCTTAGCCAATTTGCGCTGTTTGCGAGAGAAAAAGACCATCTCGCTCTGGTCCATGATTACAGAGGCTTCTTTAATTGACATAGCATTTATCTCCTCAGCTATGTCAATGGCCTCCGCTAAGTTGATTTCTGCCTCGTCTTCCACAGGATTTTCATAAGTCCGGGGAGTAGTCGGTACGGTGGTATTGGCTAAAATACGCCTGGTCATTTGGAGCAGAATTTTTAGGGCAAACTGAAGAGAAGTTACAGAAGATTGTATCTCTGCTAATTCATTTGCACCAGGAAACGGGACAGATAAGTCCATATCCTCATTGTCCGGGACGGCCACCATTGACACCATTACTAAATTAGGGGAGGCAGATAATCTGCCCCTCTGCTCAGAGTGGCCCGAGGTAATAACAGGAGAGGCTGCAGGATTCGTTCCCTGCGTCAGATCTTTATCTTCCTGCCTCCTGGGTATCAGGGGGGTCATCCCACGTTGAATACTCAGGCATAGATCAAGTAGAGAGTTGTTGTCGATATCATCAAAATTAGTAGTACTCAAACAATCCCCCCCACTCCCTCCAATGTATGCTGGTTCCTCTATAATCGTAGAATTAATTTCAGGTATAGAATTTGTAGGGAAGAAGCCAGTAATCATTATCTGTCTAATGGAGTCTTTCACCAGAGTTCTCTTTTTGTTTGGCAGCCTTCTTTTTCCGCTGCACCTGAGTCCATTCGCCCTCACACTCAGAGCTGCTGCTATTTGAGGTCCCATCCCTATTTTCTTAGGCACTCCCTGATTCTTGGAGACTGAGAGACTCTCCCAGAATGATGGGGCCTAGTCTCTTCTCCACTGTTGTATTGTGGGCTCTCTGCATCACTTCCCTTGGACTCCCTCTTTTGCACAGGGGAGTAGTCATCTGACTCCTCCCTTCTTCCAGGGTTGGTGGAGGACTCCCCCCGACCTCCCTGATTGAGTGGAGGTTTTCAGAATACTCTTTTGGACCTAAACTCAGACTGCTTTTTATATGCAAAATGGACCAGGTGGTTCCTTTGTAGCTGATGTTTCTGCCAGTCTAACTTCTTGATTTTCTCTTCATAGGAGTCTTCCTGGTCAGATACATGGGCCACAATATTTTTTTACCTGAACAGGGAGGCACGACCATCAATCTCTGATGGGCGCTGCCCTGCCGGCTCAATCATGCTGGACCTAATTGTGTCCGGCTGCCTCATGGTTTCTGGTTCTTGTGAACCTGTGGACATGAAGCTAGCATTGCCTTGCGCATACCGGGTGGTAAGTTGGCTTGAGGCCCTTGATACAGAGGGCATCACACTGTGATCGGGGGTTAACCTAGCACACTCTTTTTCTAACCTCTCAAATTTCTTTCTCAGCTCCTATTTCTTGATAGTATGCAAAGGCCTGAGCCTTATGCTCTGCTATCAGGGCTTGACTGACTTCTATAGCATTCCCTTGTATTACTGCTTGGCTCTGGAGTCCCCTGTTCTCATCACAAAGGGCCTCATTTTCTTTTTGTGCTTCTTGTATTGTCTTGGAGTACTCAGACCATTTCTGTTGCAGGAGATTAATCTCCTCGCTCTCTGCAGTTTTGGCCTGTGTTGCCTGCTCTAGATCTAATTCTATTCTCCTCATATGTCCCATTAATTTCTCATACTCTGCTTTTAGGTCAGTCAGTTCATGAAAACATGACTCGCTTCTCTACAGGTCTGTTTTTAATTTGCACACTTCCTGGCATAGGGCATCTTTTTTCCTGATACAGTGTTCAATTCTGTTCACTAAAGTCATCTCTGTTGTTTTATAGCGCTTAACTTCTCGCCCTCCTGGTCAAATTTTGTTTGGGAATTGACTTCTTTAATGATTAATTTATTATTCTCCTCTTCCAGTTGCTTAATCTGCTTTTGAAGAGTGCCTATGTCCTCTTAACAGATTCTATTGCATGTTACTGGTTCAATTTTAGTTGACTCTCTTTCAGAGAATCAACCCTTTCTTGGCACTCTTCTTTTAGTGCAGACAATTGGGACTCCTGCTCTGAATTATTTTGTTATTGTACTGCCAACTCCTCCTTTAGCTGCTCGATGAGGTTTCCTAATTCTAACTCAAAATGTTGTCTCTCTCGCATTTTCTCCTCTACCTGTCTTAACTCACTCTTTGTTTGATTTAAAAGCTCAAACTGATTTTGCACAGAGGTTACACTTCCTTGGTACTTTTCTGCCATGACAATCATGTGGAAGTACATGTACGCAGTGAGTTGGACCATCTTAATCTGGTCATCATTAATGTTCTGAGTCATATAGAACTCAGTCAGGGCTTGATGTAACAGGCTACTGTCCTGCCACACATCTATACTTCTCCAGCATTGGATCTTTCATGGATTCACATGCTTTGAATATTCCCCGTCGTCAGGCTGGGAATCCCCGGTACATTATATAGACCCTTTCCCGTAGGAAAACTTTTTCGACGCTTATGCGTCCTATCCACCTCGTTTTGTATCATGCGTGCCCGTGCCGTCAGGACGTCATGATATAAATACAGGCCCCGCCCCCGCGCTCCCTCAGATTTCAACCGTCTTTCAAAGCAGTGGGATCTTCGTGTTACTACTAGTGATAACTAGATTGTTTTTTTGTCTGTTTCGCGTAAGCGAAGTTCAAATCTGGAGAATTATGTCTGGAAAGGCGTTATTTCGCCCATGTGCAACCTGTGGCCTCAAAAAGGTTTATGAAGGAGACGGCCACATGGACTGTATCTACTGTCTCCACCCGCACCACACGGCGGATACATGTGAGATATGCCAGGGTTTCTCCCAAAAAACCCTTAAGGACCGTAAAAGAAGGCTGGTCGACTGGCTTAATGACGGAGCGGGTGCCTACCCGGCTTCGGAAGTTGGCTCCACGGCCTCCAGGAGCAAGTCGGAGCCTCCATCGAAGAAGGTGCGGCCAGCAGAAATTCGCCCTGAGGACAAGCATAAGGGGAAACATGCTGGATCCTCCTCATCTCATAAAAAGCCCTCCTCCTCCTCATTATCTAAGACGGAGAGGCTGGCGCTGTCTAAATCCTCCTCAGGGGACCGTCCCAGGTCTTCCGTGAGTCGAGAAGCTTCAGCCGGGAAGTCGGCATCAAAATCGACAACGAAGTCTAAAGGCTCGACGACGACGACTTCCTCGTCGACCTCGGTGTCATTGACGATGCCTATTACCGTTCAAGCAGCAGCGGTTGGGATTCCTTCGTCGACGGAAACTCAGTCTATGGCTTGGCTGCCTGAGGTCTATGACCCGATCCCCCCTGAGGTCTTACTGCAGCCAGACACGGCCTGCTCGGCGGAAGGGGAAGGTGACATGGTTCTGCAGCCATTGGATTTAGGCTTACGGCCTTCCACGTCGACGACGACGGCGACGAGTGCGAGCGGGGGTATGGTACCTATATCATCCACGTTGCTGAACCCCCAGACAGTTTTGTCTCTGGATGTGCTTAATACTCTTCAGAAGCTACTACAGCGGCTGGATACCCAGTTCCCTCAACCTGGGACGTCATCGTCACTTCTGTCTGTACCTTCCGTCGACGAGCAAACTTGTACGGCTCGCTCGTCGACGAATCACCCATCGGCTCCCCAGGCGGCAAAAGATCGTCCTCGAGCTCAGGAGGAGGGTGAGTTGTCGGAGTCCGACTCTATACATGATGACTCTGGGTCAGACATCTCCCTGTCACCGTCGAGGGACCCGACATGGAATTCGGATGTAGAATTGGAGTCTACGAGGAGCCAGACACAGCCATCTCCCCCTGATGATGTGGGAGCCTTCCATGCAATGATGGGGAAAGCGTGTTCCGAATTCGGCTTGATTCCTGAGGAGCAGAGGAAAGACTGTTTCCTTTTTGACCATATGGGTCAAAGGAGAAAATCGGTATTTGCCATCCCAATCCTTGACCACGTGTGGCAAGAAGGTCTCAAAACGATGCGCCATCCGTTCTCGGAACCAGCCATAAAGGGACGGATCGAGAAAAAGTTTAAAGCTCCGGAGTCCACTCCTAAATGTCTAACATCACAGCCTTTGTCTGACTCGGTGGTGTCGGCGGCAGCAGCTAGGAAGGCCAGGGTCCAGCAAAAATGTTCAACGCCACCGGAAAGCGAGGCTAGGAGGCAGGACGCATTTGGAAAGAAGGTGCTCTCGGTCGGAGCGACGACAGTAAGAGCAGCCAATTCCTTAGCGATCGTGTCACGATATGATAGGGAAATGTGGCACAAATTAGCCCCTATCCTAGAACACCTGCCAGACGAACACCGAAAAGCAGCTATGTTACTGGTGCGGGACGGCGAGGAGGCCTCGAACCACGCTATTAATATCGCAGTGGACCTAGCAGAGTCTGGTTTCAAACAAATCAACCATGGAGTAGTGCTTCGTCGACAAGCGTGGCTCAAATGTACTACTTTCCGTCCTGAAGTACAGTACAAAGTCCTGGACATGCCATGCGAAGGGGAGCACCTGTTTGGCGAAAAGGTTGATGAAGCGCTGAAAGGGATGAAAGAAGACACGGATACTGCTAGGTCCCTCGGCGCCCTTCAAACGGGTAGAAATTTTCGCTCTTTTCGCCCTTTCAGAGGTGCTTCTGGAAACTCCCGCTTTGGAGCCTCGAGGGACCGTGGATTTAACAGGCCCTCGTACTCTTCACAAGGGTTCAGACGAGCGTCCCAGTCGGCACGTGGAAGCAGGGACTATCAAGCCTCCAGGCGGCGAGGCTCAGGTCCGTCGTCAACGAAGAACAAGCAAACCAGCAACCAATGACGGCCTTCGGAACGTCCTGGGGGGTCGAGTCTCTCATCACTTCGACCGATGGAAATGCATCACCAAAGATCGATGGGTCCTAGACACGATTCGCATGGGTCATGCGCTGCAATTCAAAGACAAGCCTCCGCGTCTTCCTCCTTTATTCTCGACACAGCCCCACCTCCAAATCCTACGACAAGAGGCGGAGCTTATGTTGCGAAAAGGGGCGGTAGAGAGAGTTCCTGTGGCACAGGAAGGCCAAGGAGTTTATTCCAGGTTCTTTGTTGTCAAAAAGCCAAACGGCAAATGGAGGCCCATTCTCGACCTGAGGGTACTCAACAAGTGGCTAAAGAGCCAAAAATTCAAAATGCTAAAACTCCAAGAGGTTATCAGATCGGTGCAACCCATGGACTATCTCTCTTCACTAGACCTTCAGGATGCTTATTTTCACATCCCAATACGCCCACGACACAGGAGATATTTAAGATTCGTCGTCGGGAGAAAGCATTTTCAGTTCAAGGTCCTCCCGTTCGGGCTCAAGTCCTCCCCCAGGACGTTCACCAAGTGCTTGGCCCCTATAGCGGCCCATTTAAGGAAGGATGGTCATCATGTCTATCCATATCTAGACGACTGGCTAATCAGAGGGTCATCCAAGGAACAAACACGAGACAGTCTACGAGCCACAATGTCCATCTTACAGGAACTGGGCTTCGCAATAAACTTCAACAAGTCCTCAGTAGAGCCTTCGAGGACCTTGGTCTTTCTAGGAGCGGAGTTTCATACGCACACAAGCCTGGTGAAACCATCCAGCGAAAGAATTCAGAAACTTCAAAACAAGGCGTCGGAATGGAGCGGCGGTACCAGAGTCTCTGTGCGCAAGTACATGTCCCTGCTAGGGACCATGTCGTCCTGCATTCCGTTAATAAACAACTGCCGTCTGTTTATGAGGCCTTGCCAGGAATTTCTAGCGGACCGTTGGGCACAGAGCAGAGGTCGCTGGTCCGACAGACTGGTCGTCGACGAACAACTAGTTCAAGCACTCGGCTGGTGGAAAGTGTCTACTCACCTAACGAGAGGGATGCCTCTACTGGAACCAGAGTTCCAAAAGACGGTGGTGACGGATGCATCGCTGAGCGGATGGGGAGCTCATCTGGATATGTTACAGGTACAAGGCCAGTGGTCTTTGCAGGAGTCCTCCCTGCATATCAACCTGCTAGAACTGAGAGCAGTGCGATGGGCTCTGAAGTCTTTTCTTCCGCAACTGAGGGACTCGGTGGTGCGTGTCATGACGGACAACACCACTACGATGTTCTATTTGAGGAAACAAGGAGGGACACGTTCCAGGTCCCTATCGACAGAGGCACAGAAAATCTGGCATTGGGCCCTTCAACACAACATACAAATCTTAGCATTTCACCTACCAGGAGTGAAAAACGTGGAAGCCGATGCCCTCAGCAGAGAAATGAACGAAGTTCACGAATGGGTGCTGAACGACCAACAACTTCAACAAGTATTCAAGGAATGGGGACACCCTTCCATAGACCTGTTTGCAACGAAGAACAACAAGAAATGCCATCAGTACGCAAGCAGATGGCCTCAGCAGGGCTCACTGGGGGATGCGTTCTCATTCCCATGGACGAACAAATTCCTGTACGCATTTCCTCCTTTTCCCCTTGTCAGGAGGACGTTGCAATGGATCCTCAGGTACCCATGTCGGGTAATTCTGGTGGCCCCATACTGGGCCAGACAAGTGTGGTTTTCAGACCTACTACACTTAGCGGCGGCGGAACCGATGAGATTCCAGAAGACCCCCGACCTTCTGTCTCGACAGGAGGGTGTCGTTTGGCATCACGACCCGGACAGCCTCAAGTTGACGGCCTGGCTCCTGACTTCGCCGAATTTGGTCGGCTAACGATTCCGGAGGACTGTCGACGTATCCTGCAAGCGGCAAGAGCACCTTCCACAAACGCCTCATACGCGTACAAATGGAAAAGGTTCTGTCAATGGTGTGAGGATCAACCAGGTTTGGCCCCGCAATCGATTAGGCCGGAACAGCTCCTTCCATACTTGCTGTTATTAGCTCAAATGGGCCTGTCGGTGTCGTCAATAAAAGTACACCTAGCAGCCATTTCCAGGTTTACTCGTCGACGGCACTCGGCACCATTGTTCAGCGACCGCCTGATTAAGCACTTCCTTAAAGGCCTCTTTCGGAGTTTCCCTCCAGAGAAGAAATTTCCACCGGAGTGGAGCCTCAATCTGATCTTAACGTCTCTTATGAAACCTCCGTTTGAGCCAATGTCATCATCGTCTCTGAAGTTTCTGTCGTGGAAATTGGCCTTCCTGGTGGCCATCACTTCAGCCCGACGTATCTCAGAAGTTCAGGCTCTAATGGTGGACCCACCATACTTACGATTTTTCAAGACCAAGGTAGTCCTAGCCACTAACCCACAGTTCATACCAAAAGCTCCTTCGGTGTTTCATAAACACTCTTCTATCGTGTTGCCTACGTTTTTTCCGGAGCCATGCTCGGGAGCGGAGCGCATGCTACACACATTGGATGTAAAAAGGGCTCTCAAGTTTTATCTTCATCGTACGCAACCGTTCAGAGAAACGAGACAGCTGTTTGTGGCCTATGGGTTGGGTGCTAGAGGAAAAGCCATTTCAAAGCAAGGACTTTCAAGATGGGTGTCATCTACCATCTCGTACTGCCATTCCAAGGCAGGGAAGCCTCTTCTACGACGGCCAAGAGCTCATTCAACTAGAGCAGCGGCATCGTCGACGGCACTGTGGGCCGGAGTCCCTCTAGGGGACATCTGCATGGCGGCTACCTGGGCGACTACACACACCTTTACCCGCCATTACTGCCTGTCGCAGCAACATGCCGAAGACACCCGGATGGGACAGGCGGTGCTTCGACACCTATTCCAGTAAGGTAAGCCCCGGCTGCGGGGTGGCATCCTGTGGAATTTATGACTGTATGTGGTCCGTTTTTCCCTATGTAAACTATTACTGATGTATACATAATCTTAGGGAACGGCCTTTTGCGAAGAATGTATAGGGGTTTGCATGCACACCTCCTCTTGGGGGTAGTACTGCTATGTAATCTATTCAAAGCATGTGAATCCATGAAAGATCCAATGCTGGAGAAGGGAATAGTTTCTTACCTGTAACTCCATTTCTCCAGCATTGGTATCTTTCATGGATTCACATGCGCCCACCTGCCTCCCCTGATCATGCAAACCGGTTCCCCCACTACTTTGGGGGCCGAAATCTGAGGGAGCGCGGGGGCGGGGCCTGTATTTATATCATGACGTCCTGACGGCACGGGCACGCATGATACAAAACGAGGTGGATAGGACGCATAAGCGTCGAAAAAGTTTTCCTACGGGAAAGGGTCTATATAATGTACCGGGGATTCCCAGCCTGACGACGGGGAATATTCAAAGCATGTGAATCCATGAAAGATACCAATGCTGGAGAAATGGAGTTACAGGTAAGAAACTATTCCCTTATAGAGGTCACCTGTTGCATCATACTAGATAGCCAGGTTTCATGTTTTTGTTCTGCTCATTCCCCTCTAAAGAATAATTTGGACAGAAGGTACTGCCAAGCCATGTTCATTTCCACGGTGCTCATTATGAAAAGTTTAATGATCCACAATTATGTATCACCCTGTTGCGCCAACTCAACAAGTAGTTTAAGGTTTTTGGTAGGTGAGAGCAAAAATAAGTCTAGGTTCCAGTTAGATGATTTTCAAGTGAATAGTCTTTAATGAGATTCAAAGTAATATTTCAGAAATCTCAATATTTCAGAACTTTCTACACATGTTTCACCCTATTCAATTCATAGGGATCTTCAGGAGAGTATCTAGCAAAGTAAAAAAATGAATTATTTTTAATAGTATTTAAAATTTCAAAAAGAAAAATAATTTTTATAATGTGGTATGTAATGAAACCAATAACAATTCAAACACATTCAAATGTATTCAAAGAGAAGTAAAACAAAGTTCATTATAACATATTTGTGTAAATTTCAACTGAGATTTTATGATTTAAACAATTTAAGGTTGGTTGCTCATAGTTTAGGTAAATTAGTTTGAGGAAGGATAGTCACCTATTTTTTATCAAAGTGCTGCATTTTTATTCTTTAGATAGTTCCTTTAGTCAATGTTTTATAATCCAGTTTTCCGTTTTTTAAGTTGCTAGCCTGAGTGGAAAAAGATATTACAATAACCACTCATAGTCTACAAAAAGTATTCAAATGGTTAGTCAAACACTAAGGTTTCAGCAAGTAGCAGGCTGCAAAGTTCTTACCTTAGGATCAATTGAATTCTGGGTAATAGGGGGATCTGATTGTCCTCCTTCTCAGTGCAGCAGTTGTGTTGCACTGAGCTCTAAGCGATTTTGCAGGCTTTATTGTGCGTGTGCAATGACATCATCACGTTGGTGGCTTTGTCGCCATTTTAGATGTTTAGGTAGTACACAATGCAAGCGTTGCTTTTTTTTAAAGTAAGAGATGCTTAATCTTTTACATTTTATAGAATTTGTTATATTATATATTATGTGTATAACTAAATGTAATGTTTAAGATACAAACCACAAAGATTTAATTAAACAAAATTATATATTATTTGTAAGTGAATTTAAGAGTGATATTGCAATTCATATTTGGTTTGATGATTTTTAGATAATGTAGTTATATATATTCTTAACCAAAACACGCTGTGTATTGTCTATGAGCATTTTTTTCTTTGGGTCAAATAGATGCAAGAAAAGATTGGTATGCAATGAAAAAGTAAAAAAGGGGAGGGGGAAAAGAAAGAGGTAGGAAGAAGAAGAGTTAAATTGAAGACAAATTGAAAGAAACCTGGAAAAGCAATGCATTAAATAAATGATAAATTTCAGAAAAAGTGTTAGACAATCATTATCTTTCAAAGCCATTTGAAAATCTCATTATCACAAATGAGGCCTGAGTCAAAGGTGTCCATAATGCATATCCATTTGGATTCTTTTTGCCTTAGTGCTCGTTCTTTGTTTCTGCCTCTCGGCAAGTCTTCAATTTGTTCAGGGGCATATATCAGTAGTTGTTCGGTTTTCAAGTCTGGATATTCCAGATTAACACGCGATGCAAGTGGGTAGCGTTGATCTTTGTTTCTGATTGCCGTCAGATGTTCAAATATTCTGGGTTTTAAACATCTTGTGGTACGGCCAATGTAGAATTTCAAGCAGGTGCACCTGATCCGATAAATTACATATTTGCTGTTACAGTTGATATGTTGCAATATCTTCTTCTGTTTTCCATTTGGCAAGTTGATCTGTTTTGTTCCGTTAGCAATTAGCGGGCAAAGTTTGCATTCTCTGCATCTGTATGTGGCATGTAGGGTGTTTTGGTTCAATAAACTCCTTACATCTTTTGTTTTCAAGGGTTGCAAGTGACTAGGGCTTATCATGTTCTTGAGCGTTGGTGCTTTTCTATAGAAAATACGTGGTGTTTCGTCCATGTGCTTCCTCACATTGTCATCCAATTTCAGAATTTTCCAATATTTGTTCAGAGTTTTTCGAATAATTGATGCATCTGAGCTGTAGGTGGTGATGAATTTAGTTGTTTGCTATAGTTGTCGTTTTTTGGGGTTATCCGTAAGAAGGAAGTCTCTTGTAATTGTTTCAGCTCTGGTGATTGATTCTCTTAGTTTGCAGGGTTTGTACCCTCTTTGTTTAAATTTCCTGATTGTGTGTTCCATGTTGGATTCAAAAGCTGACTGTGTAATGCAATTTATTTTACGGCGCACAATTTCTCCATACGGGATGTTGGCAATCACGTGTCTTGGATGATTACTACTCGCATGTAAAATGCTGTTGCATTGTGAAAAGGTTGTTCAAAATTTTGGCCTTGTCTGTAACCATTTCTAAATCTAGAAATTGAATTTTCTCTTTGCTTTGCTTCATTGTGAACCGTAAATTCAATGCATTACTATTCAGAAATGCCACATATTGTGTTAGCTCCAATGTGTCTCCTACCCAGATCATAATGATGTCATCTATATAACGATCCCAAAACACTATGTTGTTGGAGTTGTTAAAGGCTGCATGTTTCCAGGCGTGGTTGAGCTTGAAAGAATTGTAAAACGAAGTAGAGAAGCACACTTTTTCATGTATGAGAGTTTTGTTCAGCTGGTATTTCAATAGTTAGGAAAAAACTTTAGTTGTTTAGGTGCCACAGAGTATAATCCTGGGTTACAGGATCAATTTAAGTAAAGCAATGTGCTGGGTCACTCCAAAAAATGACTGATGCTCCATGCACACTTTTGGGCATTTAACAATGCAAAAACATATTAATTATGGTTGTGACGGCTTGAAGCTGGAGGAAGGGGCCGTGAGGAAGGAGGAGGTGGACCCCGAGGTGGAGACCTGGTGGGGTGCCGACTGCGGCTTGCACGCTTCCCAGTTCGAACCAAAGCCGGCTGCGTATGACTGCACAGTCGGTTGCGCACAGAGGAGGGAGGAGATTGGAATCAAGAGCGCGGCTGTGGTCAGGACCCAGGCGAACAAGGAGGGAGACGGCCAGAGCCTGGCATGTGCGCCGCGACAAGAGAGAGACCTGGGTTTCGTGATGTCAGCATGCAGCCCCTGTGAGGAATGTGACCACCGGCAACACACGCGGCAGAATAAGGAAGGTCTGGGTGCTATCAAGACGGCACGCCGACACACAACCATGGCTCGGGAAAGGGCGGAGAACCCATATGAATTGCCACAAGAAAGACAATTAAAAGTCAACTATAACACTCCTCAAAACAAGAGACAACGAAGCCCCAATATACACCAGAATCTTTATTACCTCATGGCACGCGGGTGGAGTGCATCATGGCGAACGGCCTCAAGGAAGGAAGGGGGCAGGGCTTGGGGGGGTTTACCAAGGCTTAGCTGGGTAAAGGACTCTGATTGGACCAGAAATCCAGCCCCTATATAAACCAGAGAGAGATGTAGGACTAATGGTGAATTCTCCACTTCTTTGCAGAACCAACTGGAAAGCGAAGCAGCAGGTGCCTCTTACCGTTGGGCTTACAAGGACTAAGCCCAGATTTAGTCCATATTCCAGAAGGAAGGTAACAAGGACTGCCTCACAGGCACTAAGAAGGAATAATTGGAAGCCTGACTGAAAAGATTAATTTCTTTATTTTTTTTCTTTTAGCTGTTCAAAAGTCAATAAAGACTAGCATTTTGGTTATATCAGCTGCCTTGTCGGAGTGATCCCTTACAATGGTAAACATTTTTCACATCTACATTTTATTCTACGTTCAAAAAAAAGTTAAAATGAAAATATGTACTGTTTGTTAACATTTGATAATTCTTAAATTGCTCCATTAATCAAACATTACAGATTTCACACAATTTCAAATGCTTCTTAGTAATTGTTCATATGCTGAATGTCTCTTAATGCTCTTGAATAGATTTGTTAACTGTTAGTCTCTTTGTTGTTACACTAATCCCTTTCTACAAGGTTTGTTTTGTGAACCATGATTGATGGTCTTCTTTTTGTAGTGAACCTTGTATTCACAACGCGTTTCGGGCCATTCTCGCCCTTCTTCAGGTGTGGACAAGTCTTTTTCAACGTAATGCTTACTGCAAATTAAATCAAATTTATATTTAAATTACTTTGATTGCATGTCTTTTTTTTAAAAAACATCAATATTTTAGGATATCAAATAATCGTGGTAAAAGTCTGATCCTCTGACCTGTGAACCTGGTTCTCTATGCTTCTTCTTTTTTAAGCTTTGATACTACTTTGCTTGAGTGTTCATGCGGGCCCTTAGCCCGTTTCTCTTCTTCAATTAGAGCAATGGATTTATCAAATCTGGAAATAGAATTAAAAATCAGTGGATCCCTTGTCATTTCAGACATGGAGGTTTTTGTACCGGGAACAGTCGCTACAGGTTTAGCGCTGTGTCCCAGTACAAAAACCTTTGTTTCTCGCCCTAATTGTACAACTTGTTATTTGTTCAATAAATCTCAGCTCTGCTGGTGAGCTGCTTTCAAGTTTGAGCGCCGCTGGTGAGCGTGCTGTGGTTCTCTACTGTCTTCTCCGGAGCTCTTGACAGCCTGTGATGTTGTTGTATTTCTTGGCGTTCCTGCAATGTGATTGCCTTATTTTAATTTCCAATACTCTAAGGTTGTGTTCTTTTTGCTCAAAATACATTTTAAAGCTGGGTTATAAAATGGTACCTTTCGAGTCTCCTCAGCTTTTTCCTTTCTTTCTTGTTTCTACCGCGCTATTCGATATATGTGCGAGCCGTTGTCCTCACTTATCGTTCGCGTTCAGGATTTTACAGCACGTCTCCTATTTTATAATAAGAGCAGGTGATCCTGCTTAGTTAATTGTATTTAAGCGCTGCATTATTCATGTTTTAAATGCTAGCCTTTTTCATCTTACCTTGTTCATGCTTCGCAGCAGCCCCGTATCGTCTTTCTCTTCCGCGTACCACAAGCAGTGTTGCTGTGGTTGCTATGGGAACCAGTTTTCTGGTTTGTCTGGCGATAGATTAGAGGAGGTGACTTGCGCTTGTTTTTAATGGGTGCCATTTTCTGGGTGCCATTTTCTAGTTGAGTTTTTTATACCATATTTACCTCGTTTTGTATTGACAATCCATGAAACGTGTATGTCATATTAATCTCTTGCAGTATGGGCCTTATATTTCCATATCTCTTATCATAATCTTTTTAATTATTCTTCACATTGAGCGTTTTTGGATTGATTTTTTTCTCTTCGTTTAGATATTTACAGAAAACAACTGAGATCCCAATCTGAATTCATTCCATTGGGATGCATTGAATTCAATTTTTCAATCCAGTATGTCTCTTTTTGCAGTAGCATTTTAGTTAGATTTCCACACCTTCATGATGGCTTATTTGTGCTATGTTGTGTCTTTCTTTCTTGAAGTGCTGTGCCACTGGTGATTTAGTTGACTCCATCCTTTATATTTGACTTGTGTTCAGATCATCTTGTTTTCGCCTTTCTCATTGTCATTCCTACATAATAGATGCCACAGGGACATCTTATTCCGTGCGGAATGAACGCTGCGGTACACATGAAAGGGAAAACAAAAGCTGTGTTGTTTTGCAATGATGACATCCTTGACCCTCATCTGAACTAACAGTAAGACAAGGCCGTTTTGTATGTAGTGCATACTTTTTGTTATTCAGATGCACGAAAAGCAACCGCAGAGCCATTCTGAATGCAGGGCATAACTTCTTATTATTCAGATGAAGAAAAACCAACGCAGAGCCATTCCGAATGCAGTGCATAACTTCTTGTGATTCAGATGCAAGAAAGGAAACGCAGAGCCGTTCTTGGTGAAATGTTCAAATGCTTGCCACACACGTGCTAGTGAAAACAAAGCACAGCCGTTTTTGGTAGCGCTGTTTAATGTCGTTTTTCAGGTGACAGGGATTTCTGTTAGGGCCTGTAAATGCACCCCACAAGCATCAAACACATAAGTGCGTTTGCCAACATTTTAAGAACAGAGTTATAAGGAAAATACGAGTTGCTTTATGAGGACAGTCACGCACAGCTGAAGGGTGACATCTGGAAGATTTTAAATAAATCACAACCACTAACATGGCTCTGGCCAGCCCTCAATCCCATTGTCTTTCAGCCTGAGATGCCCTTACAGAAGGGGAATGACCATATGCAAATCAGGAGTTGTCCCACCCCAAAGTGGCAGTCCAACCCGAACTCCTAAGGGGCATCAATTCTGCACAAGACCACAAGCAACCCCAGAACAAAAGTATGGCAAGCTTGGGACTCATGCCTGGGCATACCTTTCCCAATTAGGGCGATTTATGTAAAACTAAACAGTGATGGATGAACAGTTTTGAACAAATCATAAACACTGGCATCGCTCTGGGCAACTCTCCAAACTAGGGTTTTCAGCCTCCCATGCCATTACCCCAGGGTAAAGACTATTTGCAAATGATAAGCACTCCAAAGAGGGCAGCTAATGCCAAAATGCAACTTTAAGCCACATCTCTTTTGCATGAGAACACAAGCAATTGAGACATATTTAGGCCTGAATGGAAAGCATCAGGCTGCAATAAAAAAGAACATCACATTATTTCATCCATGTTGGAGTTCAGCATGGGCGCTAGAATACATATGGGTGTGGCCTTTGCCCAGGTCAAGGCATTGGTCGATTATATCCAAATCTTTATTACTTAGAGGCTTGCCAGTCCAGGAATAAGGGAGATTTGGCTATTGGATCTACAGAACACTCCAGAAATGTAATTCAGTAACAGGAATGGGTTGGGATAAACTTCTATGGTTAAAGGGTGTCTTTTCATAAGGAAATAAGATATTCTTCTCTGAGAATTATGAACATGTTGTTGGTGCAAACTATGAAGTGCTGAATTTTCAAATCTAATGGGGATATTGCTCTCCCACAGGTTCTCTTGTCTGTGTTCTGGGGTCTGTGGTTATCATCTGGCAAACCCGTTGGCTCTAGTCCACAAACAGGAAGATGTTAGGCTGAATGCCTATAGAGACTAGGGGTTGCTCAACAAGATAAAAAGTTCTCCATCCTTCGGATTGGTCTCTCTCAAAAATGCCAGAATGGGCAAAACTATGAAGCGATGAGGGTATTTTTATCTTGGTGTTACTGGTCTCCCCCAGGATCTCTATGGCACAATATAGTCTCACGTTTATAGCGCCCAGCCTCTTTGTTTTACTCAGTTGCAAAGTTAGTATGCCCAGTTGTTTCTTTGCACACAACTCACTTCTTGACTTCCCATACCATATACTTCTCCCTCATTTCTTTAGGGTACTTCAGCCGCATAGATATACTCACTGTCTAGAGGAGGGCACACTCCTGTACAAATAATAATACCTTTTGATAGACTCCAAACAGCAAGTATTTCCTCCTACCTTTCTTATCCTACAGATCTAAGCATAGATATTATTACCTGAGCACCGGCCGCCCACTGGTCTCCTCCTGGCCTCACAGCCTCTGATTTCTCTCTGTGCTTGGTCTCAAGTTGACAAGCATTACAGCTTGGACTTTGAGACGCGAAGCTGGGTAGGGGGTTCCTCCAAAGTTTTGGTGTGACTTCCAACCCTCCTCCAGCATGTTTACTGCTTTGAAAGTCTATTATCAAGATTATTTGTATTATTATTTCATTCTTATTAATCACCACATGCCCATGTTCCTTAGGGCGTATAAGATGAGGAATCTGTGGATAATGCAATCTATTAAAGGAGAAATGACTTACCAGTAATGTTCTTTCTATGGATTCTTCTCCCACAGATTCCTCATTGCCTTCCCACCCTACCCCGCTTGGAAGCCCTACTTTTTCTGGTTGCATTTCAAAGTTTGAAATATGTAAGAAAACAATAAGCAAGCAATGGCTGTTTGCTGTTTTTGTTGTTGGTTTCTATGCCTTTCTCCATTTCTTCATTATCCCTCTCGCAGGCTGAGCCCGAGGGGGGGGGGGGGGTTAAAGTGGAGAACTGAGGTAAGGGGGGCGTAGTGCATCCTTTTATACAGCAACAACGTTACGTCCATTGTAGAGGAATGGCGTACCCTTATACTGTGTAGTTGTCGACAACATCAAGCGGTACAATGCCCCCTATCGTAAAATTTTCTGAGCAGCTGATGCTGGATAACTATAAAGATGAGGAATATGTGAGAGAAGAATACATAAAAAAGAACATTACTGGCAAGTAATTTCTCCTTCTGAAGTAACAGTGGTACTACTTCATCGGAGGCATTTTGAAGAGCAAAAGAGACTGGTTTTACAGAGACTGTAAAGGATTCAGTCAATGTGGGTGAGATTATGTCACCTGAGGATATATGAGATCTAAATTGTGTTGAACCGAAGGAGACCATTGACAGATCGAGGGAGGATTATGGGCTAGACCCATTGACATGTTTGTGTTGAATGTCAATAATTTTGCAATAAAAGAATGCATTGAAATCCTGCGCCAATTTCATCAAGAGGTTTAAGGGAAGGAGACAGATAGGATGGACGGGTAACATTTTCCATACTAGTGAATAATGATTTAAGTTTGTTATTAGCTGCCAAAATTTGATAATGCCATAATCCCTTTTTATAAGCATTCTGATCTTTTTGAGTAATAGACCAACCTACAGCGATTTATGCATTCACCATCAATTTTCTGGCCTATTTTTTTTTTTTAGCCAGCAAAGTGGGCGAGGACCAGGTTTTTGAGGTCTTCTGCGGCTTGATCAATTTCAAGGGTTTGAGTTCATCATTAATAGACTGCAAACTGATACAACACTGAGTTCAAAATTTGTCAGTCTACTTCTGCCTCACGGCAAGGGACTTTAGCTGCCAGTATAGCCACAGAGATGTTAAGAAGGGCGTGTTTAGACATATAGGTGGGCTGGGATGGAATATCTATAGGCATTGAAGTAGCTGACAAATAAATAGTGAACAATCTCATCAAATGATTGCTCCAAGAGATACGAACTGTGGAGACCATCCTTTTGGTAAGGTGTCTACTAAGGAACAGATCCAGGCAAGGGCCATGTGAATGCGAGGAGTCGTCAATGGCAGATATGAGCAGGTGCATTTGATATCTGCCAACATTTTAGCATCTGGCAGGGTAGGACAACCATGGCAGATATTGAAGTCTCTTACAATTACACGTTTTCTGGTGTGCAGGCAGTGGCATCATGTAAATCTTCAAAGCCGGAAACTGTGTCACCCGCAATTTTGAGGGACTTAGAAGGACTAGTATATCGTAAGAGAGCAGATTTGGGATTTGGCATTCCACTGTAACATGTTAAATTACTAAGTATCCAGTGAGATTTAAAGACAACAGCAATATCCCACCCTTTGTGACTGAGTCTATTAACCCATTAGATAGAGTAGTACTCAGGAATCATCAGATAAAAAAGGGCTTGAGATTCCCCTGTCATCTAGGCCTCTGTAATAAACAGAAGGTCTAACTTAGAAACAACTAAGAGGTCACTCTCGTCACTCTCGTCAATTGTTGAAAATCAATGATCCTGTAGGTCGCTGTTCCGATTCGCTTACCGCTTGATGTGCTTTGCACTATGAAGTAAACTGCACTAAGAATGAGCGTGTGTGTCTGGCCAACACACCCTGAAGCAGACGTTGGAGGGAGGCGAGAGCTTGTGTGCTGCTGCCTACTGGGGCCTTCTGTGCTCTCTCCCCACCTGTTGCCTCCCCCTGGCGTGGTGCAGTTCGTTGTGGTCCATTGATGTGCAAATATCTCGCAAACTGTGCATCCTAGCGCCTTGAAACAGGGAGCTTTGTTCCTCACGTCGAGACCTGTCCTTCTACAACCACATTGATGTTTCATGGATTTCAGGCAACCAACCCAGGTGTGAAGGGGCTGAAATCCGGGGAAAGTGGTGGGGTGTCTAAAGGATGGACATTACTGGCTACATGTCATAACAGGTAACTATGCAAAATGTGGTTCATATTGGTGAAACGGTGTGCAGTTGTATAAGGAACGCTTCGCCAAGCCACAAACCCACAAATTAATTTTGACTTTTGCTGAAATCTGGGGAAAGAGGTGGGGTGTCCAAATGTCTTGTAGCCAGTAAAGTCCGGACGGTCCTAACTGGTGACAATGCATATTTTGGTGTAGATTGGTGAAACGGTGTGGATTTGTATAAGGAACAATGCTTTGCAAAGCCACAAACCCACAACATTTCTTTGACTGTTTTAAATATAGACGATAGATTGATCTGTAGATGATGAGAAAACAGTTCTTGACTTGATGTAATAGCTTTTTGTCAGCTGTTTGTGGTGTTTCCCAGTGCCTGGAGTGGAGAATTAGCTGATCCCTGTCCAATGTTGAGTGCTCTCATTTTATTCAGAGATATTAATGTCCAGGTTGGTCATTAACGCCCAAGAGTTGGTCCATGTGGTGTACTGGTACATAGGAAACATAGAAGAAAACATAAACTGGGATAGGATAAATAAAAGAGGCCTACCAGCGGACAGGCAACATGCCACGCCATACGGCAACACAACCTAAACAGGCCTTAACAGGCTACGCGTCAGAAGTCCTGTAAGATCTGGGGCAGTGCGAATGACAGGCATGAGGCACACCATGTAGAAAGTTTTGACAGAACTGGAAGTGCCTTAACCGGGAAGACGATGCAAAAGCGAAAAGTACAATATGTTGAGTAAGAAATAGTCAATTGGAAACGTGTAGCCAATTCATACAAATATCTGAAAGATGTCTCAAAGAAAACAGATAATTAGACAATATAAAATGAGTAATGTTAAAATAATATTATCTAAAACAAGCTAACATCAATAAACAATGGTGAGTAAGGAAAAGAAGAAGCAAGGTGAGGTGTACAAGTGTGTGTAATTCTGTGTCTGACAAGTAGTCCTCACCAGGCTTTCATCTCTCTCTTTCTTCCTCTCTGGATCTCGTCTCTGCTACTGTCTTAGATATAGCCATGGGAATTTCAGCCTATTTGATTCCCTTTTCCATATGGGTGTCGAGTTGTTCTTTGCAGTTGTGTTTTAAGGCCAAACATGTGGTATCTACGTGCAAGCACTGCTGGTGAATGGGGGAAGTGAGTTATATATTCCACTGTGCTCTTCTGAGGGGATTAGTAATGCATGAGTCAGGTCTGCTGGGCTGTGTTTTACTTTGCATCTTACTTGTGCTGGTTGTAATTCACTTCTTTGTTCCTCAGAACCAGGATTGGGGGTTCCATTGAAAACAATGGGGTGGACCCATGCTGGATATTGTGGGGTGGAGGTTTTCCTACAACCTGACTGGGTCTTTGGATTCAGGAAGTGGCTGTAGGAAACCGCCACCACCTCCAGGATGCACCACGCTTATGGACCCAAGAGCCACCCTGGTTCCTGGCCACAGATTTTTAGACTTTCTGCATTAACTTCCTCAGGAAGAAATAGGTTAATATACAATGTTGCAACCCATATTGGGTGTTTATGGAGTATTATGCTTCCTTCGACTGTGTGAGTTGGGCCTCCCTTTGTAGTAAATGGCTCTCCGTGGGCCTTTTTTGTCAAGTTTCCAGTCTCTTTTTTGTCAAATTACACTTTGGTAAGAATCTGTGCAACTGTGATCATGGAATACTCCAGAAATATCAAAACCGATCCAGGGCTTAAGCAGGGATTTATCCCAGGTCCTTTAATGTTTAGTTTGTATATTAGAGATCTTTGTGACAACCTGGCCCGACTTAGGTGGTTTCCTGTAAATTATAAGAATGAAATACATATAACCCGAAAAATGACACATGCAGGTGAGACAGGCCCTACAAAGATTGGAATACAACTCATCCCAAAGTGTTTGTTATATTATAGCAACACAAATTTATTGAAAATAAATATACAAAAAGATTATCGAATTGTAAATTCAACTGGTTTTGGATGAGATATGTGTGTAGAATTTTTTGTTATCTCGGCTTGTGGTTTAACACGAGTGGCTCTTGAATATAACATCACAATTGAGATACAGTTATCCACAATTTTGTTTCCTATAGAGGTCTATGAGAACCCCCAAACACGAACATATGTTCTTAAAAACCCTTTAATATGCCCACTCATCCACCAACAGTACCACTGAATGCTTGTGCATATTATGTTTGCTCATAATAAGTAAAAGTGCAAATAAGATAGACCTAAATGCACTGTAAGGGTGCAGAAGTAAGGCTCGGACGCAATGGTGGATTATTTGTTGGTACAAGATTTTATTGATCAAGAAAGGGTTGGAAAAAGGCCTCTCTATCCCTAAAGCTTAGAGGGGTTCCCTGCCTCATGAAAGCTAGTGAAATTGTCAGGATGTCCAAAACTAAAACAGTCTGTCACAGTCATGTCTCAAAAGCCCACCTCTGTCCCCAACAGTAATAACTTAATACAACTGTGCAAGGATGATCTCTTCCCATAGTAAAGTTGTTCATTATAGTTCCAACCAGCAGAAAGCTGATGAAATAAACAATGTTCGCAAATATAACACTCCAAGGCTAGGGTTCTGCTCTTTTCCCCTAGACTTCCTCTTGTTCAACTTTCGTTCTCGACTCTGCAGCAGACGCCTGACTCTTCCCAGCTGCAGATCTTCTCTTTCTGGCAAGTTGCCAGGTCCTGGGGTGCCCAGAGGTTCGAATCGGCAGCAGCCCAAGTAGTCCTTCTGTCCTGGAACACGTTAGGTTCTTCTCCTCTGTTCACGGCTTCTTTTTCGGCTCTCGTCTGCTCGACCTGTGCACAGGCTCCTGCAGTTCCTCCTTGGTGAATCAGTCTACCTTAGCATCCCAGCTGAGCTGCCTTTAAACTCCTGCACTGCATTGTTGTTTTCCTTTGGGCCAATCACATACCATGAGAACCTAGACCACTCAGTTTGATTCTTCAGAGTGATTCTCTGACTCCTGGTCATCTTCTTCGCATTACTTCACATTAAAACCATATGCTGCATACTTTGTATTCTCTGGTATTTTAGTCTTATGAAGTATATTAGATTGACTGAACACATTGGCTCTCTATAGAGAGGGGAAGGAGGATTTGACAGTGGAGAAGGGGTTGGGTGTATTGAAGCGGGGTATACCGCGTTCTCTGAGAATGGACGTCCCCAATCCCATAAGGGGGTTCCCTCCCCCATGTGATCCCCCCTCAGTGCACCACCACCAGTGGGACTATTGTACTGTGGACACATCGCCCAGGCCCCAGGGGAAAGGTCTTCCCCTAGAAGAGAAGGGACGACATCCTCAGATTCGCACAGCACCTATGGGATAATTCTGTCAATATTAATCTAGAGGTATTCATGTATTTGGGTATCTTGCAGTTTGAGCTTGTATAAGAACATTGGTTTTCTCCACCACCATTATATCCCAATCATTCCCCCACCATATAGGAAGGAGGGGGCCTTCAGGCTTTTTCCAGCATCTTGCGAGTGTGATTATTGCCGTGATTAAGAGGTGGGCGATTAGTGTGGCAATATTTCCAGTTTGGGGGGAATTCCTCGGCAGAACGACAATCAGTGGGTCCTCAGGCAAAGGGGTGTTAGTAATTGATTTAATAGTTCCTTGTTGCCAAATCTGGAGGGCTTTAGGACAAGTGCACCACAAATGAAGATAAGACCCCTGTCCCACACAACCTAGCCAACAATGTGCAGGATGTGATTGATATCTTTTATTTAGCCTGGTTGGAGTAGACCACTGATAGCAGAATTTGTTAGTGCATTCTTTATTGTTGCTTCAAGATGCAGACTAATTACTCTGCCAGATGTCTCAACAGGTAAGCTGACGGCCAAGGTCGCTTTTCCAGCTAATCGTGAATGAGGGTTTAATCATAGGGATATCATTTTTGAGTGACCTATAACGAGTGCCTACTTTGGCCTGACTTATGCTGGCCGCCAGGGTGAGTTCGAGAGCTACATGGCCCTGAATACTTGCTCGCCTTTACATCCGAGTTAGAAGCCAAGTGCTGCAACTGGGTATGCCCGAACCTTTCCCCCTCCGTCAGTTGGAATGGGGTTTTACACTTGAGAAGGTTAAAGGGGAACTCCCCATATACAGCATAGATAGTCGGTTGCGTCCTCCCGCCATCCATTGAGAAAAGCCTTCCAGTCCTGACCTAGAGAGAAGTTTTCATTGCTGAAGACTGGTGTCATTAGACCCATTCCGAATTCAACACCCCATTTACGCAACACCCTACGTCATTAATATAATGATACAGTGGTTCAAGCTAATGAAGAAGTTCCTTACCTCGAAAGATGAAGAAAAGCAGGGTCGAGAGATGGGAACTGGACCTGTTCTATGTGAACTCACTTTGGAATCAAATATGAGTGAGACTTGAGCTGCTAAGTTGCATCAAACAATATCAGGGTCCCTCAACCCTCCCTGGCGTTCATTTTAACCCCCCTCCCCATATGAAGGTGATATTCTTTTGATGCAATGTGTCTGGGGCAAGGGTCGGAATTTTGACTGGAAGCTCCAAACAATAGTATAGAAATCTGGGTAGTAGGTTCATCCCACCTGCAACAATATGACCCAACCATGAGATATTTTGTTTATGCCACTTGGATAGGTCCACTGATAACTTCTTAAACAGTTTGGGAAAGTTGTTGTGTGTGAATCCGTCTGTTATAAAGCTAGTCTTGTCCGGACAACTAAGGAGGTGTGAGAAACCTGAAGGTTTTCTCACTTCTACTCCCTTGGATTCTTCTAAACAGATGGCCAGGGAAAGGCCATTGCTCTTGGATCCCGACCCTGGGGGTGGAGAAGTGAGGGAGGATCACCTGGATGGCAGGTCCTTGGGGATTGGGAGGGAGATAAACTCAGGCAAGAAACAGTATTTCCCATGCCCCTTCCAGGAAGAATCCTCCATTCCAAAGGCAGTAATGGGGTATTGCTATACATGTCCCCTTAACCAGGAAAAAGGTATGAGACCCCATCAGTACAGACGTACCAGAAAGAGAGCCAAAAGGGTTCATTATAAAATGGGCGAGACATGGTACCCGCCTTTTCCTAATAACCTACACAAACCTTCTCCAACCTTTACGGGTTATTGTAAATCAGCTTCCCTTAATTTGTCTCATTCATGCCATTCTAGTACTGGGATGAGGAAGAGATGACTAAGATGCATACACACCAATATACAACCACACCACTCTAGTACTGAGACAAGGAAGAGAGCCCCAGAGGACTACTACTACAAAGATCAGGCATGTCACACTAATAAGCCTTATTGTAGTCAGGCAATTGAAAGAGAGGACTCACACCTGCAGTTTATTCACACACCATAGGTGTATAAAAGGTGGGAAGCCAAAAGCGCACAGAGAGGAGGGAGAGAAAGGTAAGACACTGCTGTGAGCCATTGGATGCAAAGCTGCCATGTGATGAGGGTCAGAATACCAGGGTCTGGCATACCTAATTGGGACGGAGTAGGCCAAAATTACGGAAAATAAATTCCCGACCCCACCAAAAGACCTAAAACACATAACACAAAAGGTTTGAACTACCAAAAGTTCAAACTTTTTGTGGTATGTGTTTTGGTGTGGGGTCGGTAAAAAAAATTAAATACAAAGGCTGCGGGGGTGTCCCCCTCAACAATCCGCTCACTATACTATACAGTATAGTGAGCGCGGGTTGCGGGGACATGCCTGCAGCTCAACCGAGCAAGAAAAAAAAAAGTAAAAAGAAAAGGAACCTGCGGCGCCGGTTCCCGATCACGGAAGTGAAAGGGAACTTGCGCCGCAGGGACACAGTGCGTCTGAAGGAAAGGTAAGTAGGGGGGTGGGGGTGTGAGTGAGGGTGTGTGTGAGGGTGTGTGTTTGAATCTGTGTGATTTTCAATGGATGTTCACATGGGAAATGTAAGAACATTTTTGTGTTGCATACATTTCCCATGCAGACATTTCCATTGCAGACCATTCCGCAACAGTAACATCACACAGATCCACAGGAGTTCCCTGGCGCAACTGCAAGGCAAGAGAAGGCGGCATGCTGAGGGGCCAGCCTTCTGATGAAGAAACAGAGTGCTCGTTCGCCCATGGCACTGTTAGAGCGCAGGAGTGTCTGAGGGGCAAAAAAGGGAACCCTGGAGACAACCGAGTTGAAGCGAGTCCAGCGAGGTATGCGAAAAGCCTGCAAAGGAAGCTGTGAGTTTCAGAAACCAGGAAACCCGGTGTGAAACTGATCGTGAATGCTGTGAAGGAACCAGTGATTTTGCAAGTATACAATGTAGGGGAGTGGGCACGTAGGTCTGAAAGAAGCGCAACGCTTTCTCTAAAGTCTCTGTGTGAACTGTTTAATGAATTAACAATCATGTTAAGTGTTAAAGTGACCTCACACCTTGAGAAAAGGAAAGGCACCGTTCTTAAAAAAGGTTCCAACTTGCGAAACAGACATTTCAATGAAATAAATGAAAATAAATCTTTTACACTCGACAGTATAAAACCTACCAACCTATTTTGAACATTGAATTGAATTAAAATAAATCAGATGGCTCTTTTTTCCAAATAATGGATTGAATGCAGGTCACCCACTAGAAGGTGAAAACCAGAAATTGGGAATCTTTTGACCCTATTAAAACTGTGAACCATTTTGAACTTGGGAAGGGAACCCCAGTGCCTGTTCTGTGAACTATTTTAACGTTGGGAACTTGGGAAGGGAACCCTGATGCTTCTGTTGTGAACTACCTTTAAACTAGGGAAAGGAACCCTGGGTCCTGATTCAAACTGTTCTCCAGCATGGGGTCTGGCATGGATTCACATGCTCATGAATATTGCCCGTCGTCAGGCTGGGAATACTCGGTAAAGAAAAAATCAGTATCAGTTTTGTTTCTGATCTGTCTTTCTTAGTAGTAACCAATCACTGATCTCTGGGTCATACTGCCCCCAGCCAATGACTGCCCTCTCCCTAAGCCCCGCCTCCGGCAGCCATCCTCAGATTTTTACCACACGCTCAAGTGTTGGGAGTCCTCGTGCTTTAGCTCTCGAATTTTTGCTGCGTTTTCGCGCTTTTTCAGGAGATTTCTCATTTTCTCGGTTTAATCGAGCCTCAAGCTCCACCGTTTCTACTTCCGATAACGGGGACCCGTTTCGGAATTCTTCTACGCCCCTCAAGGGTGACGTTTTCGTCGAGTTTACGCTTCTTGGAGGATTCCGGAAGATTTGCCGCCTACCTCAACAGACATGGCCCAGGACAAGGGAAGCTCGACACCCGGATCCAAGCTGTTCAGGTGCTGCCCTGGATGCGGATTGCAAAACATTTTCAAGGAGGACGAGCATTCGTGATGTCTCTACTGCCTTCATGAGGACAAGACGCACGTGGAGAAGGACTGTGATTTCTGCAAGAACCTTTCAGAACGGACCAAACAAGATCGTCGTTTCCGCCTCGCCGCCTGGCTGGAGAAGGACACAGCAGGTGAGAAGGCGAAGAAAAAGTCTGAGCGGGCTTCTAAGTCCTGTGAGGGCACCCCGGCGACGGGGGCCCAACAGAAGGGCAAGCACCACGAGTCCGCGGGCACCGGGAGCGCCGAAAGGTCAGGCTCTTCGGCTGCCAGGCAGGGCGCGACTTCCCCAGCATGTTCAACCACGAGCCAGCGCTCTGGTTCGGGGAAGAGGAAGTCCGAGAACCCGGGTAAGCTGCTGGAGCGGCCCCGGTCGATCTCAAAGGGGGAGCGAGGCACTGACCCTCCCCCCAAGGCGAAGGCCCAGGACGCACCTAAGGTGGTGAGGGCTTTGATCCAGAGGGCAAAGGCCTCTATCGAAGTGGTCGCTGCGACCCTGACGAAGCCGGCTGAGACTACGCCAGTGGAAACAGCCTCTGGGCCCAGAGTACCCCTGCCACCGCGGAGGGAATCCTCTTTCCAGCCAATCGTTAAGACCCCCGTGAAGTCCCCGGCGGAAAAAGGGGGGGGGTGGTGGCCATTACAGACTCGGAATCAGCCTCTGAGGAGGATCTGGTGGAAACCGGGAAGGGCCTCAATGAGATGTTCATCGGCCTCAACGAGAAGTTCGAGAAGGTTCGATCCCAGGGGACGGTCCCCGCTGATGTGATCGAAGATGGCGACGATGGCGACAAAGAGGGCCCAGTGGAGTGGCCATCCCGCCCGTCGCAGCCATTACCCAAGCCCCAGGATAGCTCGGCGGCCATTTTGTTGGCGATCCAATCTTTATGTACTGAGATAAGGACGAGATTACCACGGACCCCGACGGAGGATCCAGAACCTGGTCCGTCGGGAATGCCCTCCGAACAGCTCTGCCCTGAACAAAAAAAGGAAGGGTTTCTTTACCAACGATGAGAGGCCAAGAGGAAGACGGTCCTCGCTGTGCCGTTGCTCGACGACATCTGGGACGAGGGACTTGTTATCCTCAAGAACCCTTCCACGACACCCACCAAGAGGGACAGGTACGAAAAGAAGTACCGAGTCCCCGATGCCGCCCCCTTGTGCCTCAGGGCCCAGCCCACTCCGGACTCTGTCGTCTCAGCAGCGGCCAAGAAGAAAGCAGCGGGTGCGGCGGCTTCAACTTCCACTTCCCCGCCGGACAGCGAGGGCAAGAAGTTGGACTCCATGGGACGACGAGTCATCTCGGCGGCGGCAACAACGATTAAGGCGGCCAATGCCTTAGGGATCGTGGCCCGCTACGACAGGGAGCTTTGGTTCAAGATAGCTCCTCTGCCAGACTTCCTACCTGCGACAAGAGGGCGGAGGCCCTACAAATTCTGCAGGAAGGCGAGGTGGCGTCGGACCACGCCATAACGGTGGCAACGGACATTGCCGATACCGGATTTCGCCAACTGGGCAACAGAGTTTGCTTCCGACGACGAGGTTGGCTCAAAGCAACGGACTTTCGCTAGGACGTCCAGACCACAGTGTTGGATATGCCGTTCGACGGCAACAACCTTTTTGGTAAGGCGGTGGACGAGTCGCTCCAGGCCATCAAGACCGACTCGGAGACGGCCCGGGCCCTAGGGGTACTTCAGTTACGACGGCCCTTTCGGAGGTCCGTAGGCAGACAGGGTGCCTCCAAGGGATCCAGCGGTGGCTCTTCTACATACCGCCAGGCAGCCCGCTCCTCGTCCCAAGAGGCCTACAGAGGTTGCGGAAAGCAAGGGGATCCCGCCGTCGTAGTCAAGGAGGCCAAGGCGGCATGGCCTCCTCCAAGCAAGACTGACCCGGCCGTGTCGTCGGGCCCCCACCGAAGCACCCCGGTGGGAGGCCGGCTGACGAAGTTCGTCAGCGTGTGGGAGTCCATCTCCACCGACCGACACCCTGGCCAACGGGCACTCGCTGGAATTCCAAAAGAAGTGCCCTCACATTCCTCCCGTGGCCAGGAAGGAGAATCACGTCCCTCAACTGCTGTTGGAGGTAAGGGCGATGCTCAAGAAAGGTGCCATCGAGCTTGTCCCCAGGAGGCTCCGGGGCTCCGGAGTGTACTCTAGGTACTTCCTCGTCAGAAAGAAGACAGGCGGTTGGAGCCCCATCCTGGACCTGCGTCGGTTAAACAAATACATTAAGGTGCAGAAATTCAGGATGGTCACCCTCCAGCACGTGCTGGGATAGCTGGAGGAGGGCGACTTCCTATCGTCGTTGGACCAGGAGGATGCTTACTTCCACATCCCCATTCTAAAAGGACACAGAAAGTTTCTCAGGTTCGTGGTTCAGGGACGCCACTACCAATTCAGAGCCCTGCCGTTTGGATTAAAGTCGGCACCCAGGGTATTCACCAAGTGCCTGGCACCAGTGGCGGCGTGGCTGCGCCTGCAGGAGATCCATGTCTACCCCTACCTTAACCACTGGCTAATCCAGGCAAGGACAAGAGAACTCGCCGTCAAACACACAGCGAGGACCGTCTGGCTGCTCACGGAACTGGGATTCGCCATCAACTACTCCAAATCCCACCTGGTTCCGTCGCAAGTAGCACTGTTTCTGGGAGCAAAGCTCGATACAGTGGGGCAGTTGGCCTCCCCGTCAGAGGAGAGGATGAAGGCCATTCTAGGCAAGGTGCAGCGCCTGCTAGCCGCTGACGTGGCCAGGGTGAGGTTCATCAAGTCCCTCCTCGGAATGATGTCCTCATGCATCCATCTTGTACTCCTTTGCAGACTTCGGATGCGTCCGCTACAGGAGCTGGTTTCAGACGACGGGCTGCTTCGAAGACAGGATCCCTCTCGACGAGGAGTTCCATCGGGCGATCCTATGGTGGGGTACCCGTGCACACCTCACTACAGGCACGGACTTTCAGACCCTGGCGTTTCAGGAGACAGTAACGACGGACGCCTCTCTGGAGGGTTGGGGGGCCCACACCGGAGATCTCCACGCAAGAGGCCTTTGGCTCCCGGAGGAGAGGTCTCTCCATATCAACATTCTGGAGCTCCGAACAGTGTTCTGGGCGCTCAAGTCGTTCCTTCCGTCCTTCAAGGACAAAGTGGTGAGGATCTTCACCGACAACACCACCACAATGTTTTACATATGGAAGCAGGAGGGCACCAGATCCCCAGCCCTATCCAAGGAGGCCCAGGATCTGTGGCACTGGGCCGTCACCCAGGGGATATTTCTGGTTCCCTTCCACTTGGCAGGAATAAAAAATACCATCGCCGACTCACTCATCAGGGAGCTGCACTCGTGCCACGAGTGGGAACTACGTCAGGACCAAGTGGATCGGCTCTTTCGACGATGGGGCAAACCCCGGATCGACCTTTTCGCGACAAACTCCAAGTGCCAGAGGTTTGCCAGCAGGTTCCCGCAGCCGAGGAGCATGGGCGATGCTTTCTCGTTCCCCTGGGACGCCCTGTTTCTATACGTGTTCCCTCCGTTGCCGTTGCTGCTCCACCTCATCAAGCAGCTCAAGAAGTCCAGGTGAAGAATGATCCTCGTCGCACCGGCGTGGCCGAGGCAGATCTGGTTCCCGGACCTTCTGGACTTGTCAACGTCCCACCAGTCAAACTGCCGGCGGACGCGGATCTTCTCTCCAGAGAAGGAGGCGCCATTCTTCATCACGACCCAGAGTCGCTGAACTTGCAGGCCTGGCTCCTGCAGCACTAGAGTTTGGAGGGTACGATATCCCAGCTGACTGCAGAGAGGTTCTTACAAAAGCCAGGGCGTCCTCAACTCTCAAGTGTTACGGCCATAAGTGGAAGAGGCTCTCTGTCTGGTGCCGTGCACAGAAGATTAACCCTCTGCGGATTACGGCCCCTCAAGTACTGCCGTACCTACTGTCGCTGACCAAAGCTGGACTGGCTCACGCCTCCATCAAAATACATCTGGCTGCCATCTCCCGATATACCAGGACTACGGGAAGGGCGTCCTTGTGGTCTCGTCGCCTGGTGAAGGAATTTATGAATGGAGTATTCCGATCATCGTTCCCGCCGGTGAAGGCTCCTGCCCCGGCATGGGAGCTTAATGTGGTGCTGACCAGGCTCATGGGGGCCCCATTCAAGCCTATGCATTTGCGCCTTTGAAGTTCCTGTCATGGAAGACAGCGTTCCTCGTGGCTATCACCTCCGCACGACGAGTGGGAGAGATCCAGGCCCTATCTTGCAAGCCTCCATACTTGACTTTTCATGACACGAGGGTGGTGCTGCGGACGCATCCCTCCTTCATGCCCAAGGTGCCATTAGGCATCCACCTCAACGAGCCCTTGGTGTTACTAGTTTTCTTCCCGTCACCTTTGACGCCGGCTGAGAGGACTTTGCCCTCGCTGGATGTAGCTAGAGCGCTGAAGTTCTACGTGGACCGCACGAAGAGTTTTCGGAAGACGTCACAACTGTTTGTGAACTTTGGGTCTGTGAATCAAGGGAAGGCTCTCTCGAAGACTTCCATTTCCAGATGGCTCTCCGGCTGCATCATGCACTGTCACCGGTTGGCAAACCGACCACTGCCCGGCCGTCCGAGAGCCCATTCAACCAGAACGATCACTGCTACCACGGCGTTCCTGTCTGGTGTGCCCCTGCTGGACATCTGCAGGGCTGCTACGTGGAGGTCGACGCACACCTTCACAAGATTCTACTGCGTCGATCGGGACTCCAGGGAGGAGTCCAGGGTCAGCCAAGCAGTGCTGTGCAACCTGTTCGCCTAAGGTGAGCCTGGTGAGGAGGTAAGAATTGCTTAATGTTGAGTTTTGGATGTAATGCTTAATGTGGAGCCTTTGCCACCTCCCGTGGTTGTGCATGTGTATACTGCTATGTATTCTTTTATTCATGAGCATGTGAATCCATGCCAGACCCCATGCTGGAGAAGGAACAAGTTACTTACCTGTAACTGTTGTTCTCCAGCATGGGTCTGGCATGGATTCACATGAGAACCCTCCCGCCTGCCCCTCTGCGGCTCTTCACTTGGTCACACTGCCACTTTGCGTGCTACCAAATCTGAGGATGGCTGTCAGAGGCGGGGCTTAGGGGGAGGGCAGTCATTGGATGGGGGCAGTATGACCCAGAGATCAGTGATTGGTTACTACTAAGAAAGACAGATCAGAACCGAAACTGATACTGATTGTATTCTTTACGGAGGATTCCCAGCCTGACGACGGGGAATATTCATGAGCATGTGAATCCATGCCAGACCCATGCTGGAGAACAACAGTTACAGGTAAGTAACTTGTTCCTTTTCCCTTTTGTCTACTAAGGATAATTTTGAGACTATGTTACAAAACGACTTTACACTTGGGTTAAACACAGTTTTCTTTTGATTGCTGATATCCCTACACATTGTATAGAGTTAGTTGTGAGGGCAAATATAAGTTCTGGACACCGAGAGATTCTTCAGTTGAACTCTTTGACTCAGTCGTTCCTTTAGGTAGGGAAATCCCACATTAGAAATTGGCAAGTTAGGCCTTTTTCCGTGTTGACATTTAAGTTAATAAAAGTGATTATCTTGATATTTGAATCTGTTGTCTGTGTCCTTCATGATGTCTTCACAGAGGGCAGTATCTGTGTCAGTCTTGTGGCCAGAGTTTTTTACTAGATCTTAGCGTTAATATTCATGTAAAGAGATCAGTCTATATGATGCGCAATTTCTTGAGTCCTTCTCCAGCTTCAGAATCAGTATGGTCGATGATTCAGCCAAGGAGGACATAACACATCCCTTAGATAGGAAGGTGTTAAAACTTTTCATCAGGTATTTAAGCAATTGATGTTGAAACGTTGTGTAGAGTAGATCTGGAAACCATTGCAGTCCTGGGGCTTTATTTTTTAGGGAGGAAATGGTATTTGTAACCTCATCTTCCCTAATTGGGCTCTCCAAGTGCTCCTGGCCTGACCGGTAAGGCGAGGAAGACCCGCTCAGTGGGTATAGGACTGTTGCATGTGTGTGTACATCAAGTTTCCCCCGACATGTCACTAAAGTTTCTCTCAACTATCTCCCTCTTCTCGTTGGCGTAGTTGAGTTGCCCCTCATCGTCACATACACCTTAGTATATTATTTCAAGAGTGCTCAGTTTTCAACTTGTAGGCCAGAAATGTATTTCCTGAGGCTTAATAAGCCTGCCTGGTTCTGATGATTGCCTGTGCTGTCAGACAATTCAGCTTAGCGCTTAGTCTGAGTCTTCCATCCTTAAAGCGTGGGAGGTCAAGCACTACAGGCAACCTGTGGCGACTCGGCTATATGTATTTGGCCACTCAGAAATATTACCACCCAGAGTTATTTTCCGCCAGTGTATTGTCCAGTTTTGCAAGCTTTCCACACTCTTGACCACATCTTCCGCTGAGGCCTGGGATCTTCCAAATCCGCAGTCCCTGAGGAGGGCGATACCCTGGCCCCCACTCCACCCCACCCGTTCCTCCAGTCCTAAGAGTTGCTCTGCGTCCTTCACTGTTTTTACTATCCATTTCTTGACTCCATACTTAAAGAGTTTTCAGCATCAGTAAACTCTCAGGAATATAACGAATACTACCATACAGGAAATGTAAACATGTGTATACCCAAAATCCTCAGTCAGTGATAGTGCAAGTGCATTTTGAATTTGACTTGTAAGGCCCACATATTGGTAACTACCGCAGGAAAGGTACATATATAAGGTGTATGATTCTTATTTATATATTTGATACGAGCTATAGGAGTGCCAAGTTAGACTTAGCATCAACATTAAAACCTGCTACATTGGCTAAGAAGCTAATCTACAAAAAAGGATGGTAAATGTAAAGCTGCCCAGTAGAATATTTAAACTGGGCATTTCTCACAAATTAACATTGGGCCTCATTAGGAGTGGGCTGGTGTGCTATTAATGTGCTGGCAATTCCATTTACTGCCACGTTACTGCACCGGCCAACTTTGAGTTGGCCGGAATTACCGGCACCGATACAACCAGTGCCCGTAATACCAGCAACTCCCCCTATGGAGTCCTATGGGAATTGTAGGTATAACCTATTTGTATTCAAGCTTTATGAAATTAATGTTCCCTTTAGAGTAAACTGATAGATACATGGTATATTAATGCACTTTTCTTTAGATAAATAGCGACACACCTGCCACCCTCTCATTTGTGCCAGTGTTCATCTTGGCACTGATGGGATTGGTTTTCTGTTTCTTTGTCTTATTTATAAGTCCTTATTTTCTAGTAAGCCCACTGTTCTCTCTGCCAGACTGCAGCCTATGGTCCACTTAGAAACCTTGCATTAGTATATGAACACCTCTTAGTGATTCCGAGATACAGGAAAGCAAGGCTGGCATCAAAGAGATGGAGTGAGTGAGCTGCCTTCTCAGGCTACCTTCTCTAGAGATGGAAACTGAAAACCTGGCATTTTACGATTACCTCCAAATCACAACTTGCTCGTCTACATAATCCACTTTTCACTCACTATGTGCACCGCCATAGTGCCCTCTTGCGACCACGTGCCCTCAACAAAATCCAACAAAAATAGCAAAGATTGTACGCAATGCCTAACATCTCTTATATATAATGCTTAGACCGTGTATAATGTGTTGAAGCTGGTTGAATCTAGTTGATATTATAATAAATTGCTTAGTTTAGACTTGTTTACTGATTTCTTAGTGCTGCTTAATGGTGTATTCAACTGCGGGTGCCCTTTGGGGGACCCGAGAATTGATAGAGCCTCCTAGGGTTACAGCAGTGCAGTCATGGGGTAATATTCTGTTGAATTCAGCAGATTCCAGGACTCGCCTGGGGCAGTTTTTTAATCATTGAGCTAATTTCAATTTAGACAGCTGTTGAAGGTCATCGACGAAGTAAACATTTGAGTATATTTTAAGTGTTTCATCTAGTAATAATGATAATCTCTCATATGTGAGGAGCCCTTAATGCCAGAGTCCTTCCGCGCATATGCACTGCAATAATAACTGTTATTATCACCCAATTCAAGCTGGGTCGGCCATGCAGGCTGTCCCATATGTCAGAGGAGAGCATTTAACACATGAACTGCCCTCCTGCAAAAGTGTGGGTCTCAGGGGTGGAGTGGGAACCAAAAGAGGCCCTGGAAATTGTGTTCAATGTGGTCCCATATTACACATTTTCAGCAAGCCCAACACTTTTCCTATGGGAAAATGTGGAAATACCACATAAGAGGTCCAGGGTGCACAGAGTTCTACTGGGAAATCTCCAGAGTTACCTATAGGCCAGTCCAGGCCGGGTGGGACTTGTGAGGGTTGGACCAACTTGAGCGATCGGTGTGCAGCTATTAAATAGTTTTAATTTTGAAGTTGGTATGGGGGAGAGGGATAAAGCTGTCTGAGAGGGCTGGAGGGAGCATAGGGCAGTGAGGAGGATAGGTAGCGCCTTTAACAGAAAGAGTTAATCAATGGGTCGTTCAAAATGATCTCACCAAACCTGCCACCTTCAATATAAAACTATTTAATCACGTAGAACCGAAATGTCAATCACTCCTTTTACAAAAAGGCACTGGCGCTCCCCGTCTGTGTGTCCATTAGGGCTATGCCCACTAATACCTTTAGTGCCAATATGTATATAAAGTACACCGATGGCAGACTGCAACTGGTATGACCCTCTTCTCTCGGTGTGGCTCAGTACTTGCTTGCTTATGTCTGAGGATAGATTAGGCAAGGTCTGTTGTGAGCAGAGCCCTCTTCCTCCTTCGCACATTTGCTGTCCTCTTTGCGTTGTTATATGTGCTTGTTGTGGGCATTTTGGGGGATTTGAGTTCAGTCGATCCCCACTGGTATCCTGTAGGCAGAGAGCCGATGTCTCCCTTGATCCCCACCAACCCTTCCCAGTCTTTTTGTTTGAAGTTAAGTTTGAACATTTGGCCTGGGATAAATCTAGGAGTGTTCCATCTGTCTCTTACATGCTCATTGATGTGACCCAGGGAGAACATGAATCTCTGACTGGTATGTAGAATGCTCAAGGCGTGCCAATTTCACATTTTCCTTTTACCTATAGAATTGCTGGAAAGGCATCCTGAGTCTCTTGGTGGATTGCTTTGGGAAACCCATCTTTGTAAAAGCACTGTCTCCTAGGACGACTTTGTGGCAGCACTATCGAGTCATGCAAAACATAGTTTAGCATGCCCAAGGCCAACATTTGTGTAATTGTCTAGGTCAGTGTTGACCTGCTGCCAGGATACTCCACTTTGGGATAAGTGCAGATAATAATAATAATAATAAATAATAATCTTTGGTTATTTATAACACGCTTAATACTGAAAGTGGGACCCGTGTTTCGAACCTGTCCCTGTATTGCTCTGCACGAGAGCGTTGCCACTGAGCTATGTGCTATGACTTCCTAACCAAGATCCCCTCATGATTTCCCATTCTAGGCTCCTCGGTGTTATTTACTTAGCAGGCCTTTGACTTTCCAGAGGTGATTGAGCGCCCCATTCGTTCAGTCCCAAGTTCCATGGTTGTCCACTTCAGGGGCTACTGGGGACCGTTTTGCAAACACTTTTTTCTCCATCCCCTGCTGTTTCAAGTTAACTCCCTCATCTTTAAGGTGGGCTACCTGAGGTCATCTAGAGTGGCGGGTTCTCCAGCACAGATGTACTGCAATTGTTGAGTTGTGGTTCTGTTACACTAGATTCTAAGTCCCAGCATTATCAAGAGATTCCAATAATCACATTGCACGGCACGCAGGGCCTTAGCAGGTTGGAATGCCTGCAAGATCCGCAGGAAAAATGCAAAAAACGCAGCATCTGAAAAGTCTTTGCGTTCGAACAATGAGCATCCGACAGGGAAAGGATGCATCTTTTAATTAGCCTGAATCACCACCAACGCTTGGTTACCAGCCCAGAACATGTCATACTTTTCAGCATCTCACTCTGGCAGCACTGTGCTGCTTTAGCATATCAGAAGCAGGACTTCAGTATCTTGTTTCACATGTGTCAGGGGTGGGGTGAACCATTGTGGCATGTTGGACAATATAATGTTCGACATGGGTCAGCTACAGGATTTCTTCTCAGACAACATTCTGCATTTTTGAAAATCCGCACTCCCCACTCTGCACATGGTTCTGATCACATGTTCGATATCTCACTTCTTTTGTCCTGCCTTTGCCCTGCTTTATTTATTATGGCGACCAATGCTTCATAGGGTATGTTGTTGTTTTCGTTTTTTGGCATAATACACGCGTACTTTTACATTCCTGCATACACAGGTGGTGAGCCTCTGCAAGCTGTGTCAAGCCATCACAATAAAAGCAAATGTCCTTAACTACATGGCGACGTACAATAAGGTGTGAAAGTTCTTGCATGAGGGGTGTGGGGGCGGGGGGTGGAGGAGTAGAGATGGCTGCAATTCATTCATACTTCTGTGCAATTAACAAGTAAACGCATACACAGAAAATATCTTGCACATTTTCAGGTATAATAATGTAGGGCTAGTATAATCATAGTCTGTAGCCTTCCCCACAGAGCAATCTATGCTGATGCCCCAAGTCCAGTTACCGGGCCTTTAACATCCAGATATATGAGGGCTTTCAAGGCCTGAGGGGCACCAACCAACTCAGCTTGAGGGGCCTCTGATGTAGAAAATCTACTACCTGGATACACTTCTTCTGATGGAGCCTCATTTCTGTCTGGAACAATTTCCTTGCTCATTTAAGTCAAATTTCAGATTTGTGTTCTTTCATTTATGTGGATGTGTATAATGTGTCGATCTCTTGTCCTTTAGGAAACCATTGAAAACCTGGCTTTGGGGTTTGACATGGGTTGAGGGTTAGTTAGGCCCTCTTATTAATACCCCTTTATATCCGCCTTACTTGTTTTTGTTTGTTTTGATGTATTTTTGCGTAGGTCGGTCTGGTATATTTCAAGCTTATATTTATGTCTGTTATGAAAGTTGTTAGGATAAATGATCTGTGCTTGCAGCTACCTTGTGCTACATATTCGGGAATACTATACATAACAATGCCGCTGCTAGAGTTGGGCACATTTCTTCAATATTCTACAGTTTGTTCAAAGAAATGTGCACCAAAAATGTATTTATTTGTGGTAATGACTTTGTACTCATCATAAACACTCATATATTTGTATGAAAATGGCCTTGTTTTGGGAATCCGAATTTGCGTGGAACACAATGGTGCAGCATACGCACTGTGCTTTATAAATGATGAATGCCTTTTCGAGGGACAGCAGCACCTCCACATGCACACTGATTTGTTGAGAATGATGTAGGTGTAAGGGTTGTCTGTATCTCCGCTTCTCTTCAGTTCATCTAGTTGGCAGCAGAGCTCATTACATTCCTGGTTCTACGCCCATTGGCCATATTGCTCAGTGTAATCTCCCCACTGGTCGTCCATTATAGACTGTTTTACAGAAGATCGTCATGTGCACATTCTACTGCACATAGCCGAATGGTCATATCTTCTTGCAATTTGGGACTTGCACTCATCCCTCGCTACTGCCTGCACACTCCCTGCCATTAGCTCTCATCCCCTCTTCCTTGCGGGAGGTCCTGCATCCCTCCTCTCTTTCCTCTCCTTCACTTTCCTGGCTGCTTTATATTTTGTATTTGTTTATTATTTATACCGCGCACTGAACCCTGAGGTAAATGGGTGCTGGAAAACGAGGGTGTTACATGCATAGAAAAAAGAACAATAACAGTTAGGAAGACAAATGGTTACAGTTAGGTCTGATGGCAAACTTTACAAGATAAGCACAGGTGGATAGGCACAAATAGGATGGATGTCGGCAGTATGGAGACAGAAGACAAAAGCCTCATCAGATAGGCATGTTGCTAAGCCAGCTTTTTATTCCGGATTTAAAGGTCTGGAAGGAAGGTTCTAGTCTGTAGATGAGAGATATGCAGTTCCAGCGCTTGGCTGCCTGGACTAGGAAGCTAGCTCCTCCTGCAGTTTTTAGGTTGAACCTAGGTACTGAGAGGCAATGGGAGAGGGCAGATCTGATGGGACGAGGTGGTTGGTGCTTGCTGAATTTATCTGACAAGTATTTGGGAGCTGTGTTTGAGAAGCATTTGTGCGTGATTGCCAGGGTGCGAAGAGTGATTCTATCGCGAACTGACAGCCAGTTGGCGTCCCGTCTTGTAGTTGAAATGTGGCTGGATCTAGGAAGGTTAAGTGCTCTCAGTGAATTATTTTGAAGGGCCTGTAGCCTATTTAGATTCAATTTGGAGGAGCCAAGGAAAAGTGTGTTGCAGTAGTCAATCTTTGACAACGCTAAGGCTCTGGCAAGCGTTAGGCAACTGCTAGTGACAGATAGGATTTGCAGCTGTAGATTAACTTGTTGGTGTAAGCTGTGGAGGATGCCACAGAGCTGACTTGCCTCTTTAGGGACAGCTGTTTCCCTTTCCTTTCTTCTGCTTTCTTGCTGTTGGTTTGCCGGGGTAACACCTCCTGCACCCCCCCCACCCCGGGCATCACCTTCTCCTGGCTCCCCTTTTCTTTGTCTTTTTTTCCCTCTGCTTTGTTCTTTGTTGCAGGTGTAGCATCCCCCCCGCCACCCCAATGATCTCACTCCTCCATTTGAACCGAGCCACTACCCCAACATACTCTTAGCTTGTTTGCCAACCCTAAAGAAGGCCTAAAGTGCCTTGCCAGTCAGACCAGAGTGTTCTTCAAACTGGGGGGCTGACACCCCTAGGGGGGCCTCAAGGGTATCCGGGGGCAGACTATTTAAAAAGGGATTAAGATGACTGTTTTTCATATATAATACAAGCTTATTTTATCCTGCATATAATTTCTATTAAAAGCAGTCACCTTAATCCTTTTTTGATAGAACCTGGAGCCCCTCTGGACATCATTTGGGCCCCTTAGAGGTGCCAACCCCTAGGGTAGGGGTCCCAGAAACAATATTTTTACTGAAGGGGGGCTCTGTATAAAAAGGTTTGAGTGAGAATGACTACCCTATTTCAGCCCCCACTTTTCTCACCCAAAAGGTGTGAGCAGCACTGTAAAAGAACTCCTGTGTACTGCCCATATACTCTAACTGCCCTAGTTTAAATGAAAGCAGGTCTGCTGGCACTATGCCATAGGCAAGCTATGGGTGAGTGGGCACTGCTTATGTTAATATAGTCTGTAAGTATGTGTAGTTATGTTCATTCACAATTGTTATCGATATTCATAAGTTGGGGTGCATACCTGTAAATAAATGCCTCCGCACTGGGCATTACGGAAGGAGCAGCAATGTAGACCAAGGCCTAGAAGCCTACGGTGAGGGTTGCACAACCCTTAATCTAGGTCAAAGTCTAGAAAAAAAATCTATTTTAGGTATTGCTACCTTGTTCCATTATTAGTTAATTTGTTATAAATAACGTTGCTGACTCTGAAATCTCATGAAAAAACCAGCTACATTTTTATTTTATTAAAGACTTCAATCAGCAACCTTTGGCAAACAATGCTAAAAATGCCAATGCATTTCGGAAAACTTGTCCATCATCAAGGCAAATAGCTATATTACCTATTAATTTAATTAGTAAATCATTCACCAAGACCATATATATATATATACACATGAAATAAAAATGTCTGTATCGTGTTATTGTCAAAGTCATCAAGCCCGGAAGTAAGCAATTCATATTAAGCACCCAGTGACATAGGTGTGTGTGACATGTCCGTAAACCACCATCACCAATAGTACACCATTAGATTCAATTGAGGTGGCCCATGTTCCATAGTTGTCCCAATTAAAACAGGACATGGTTTTCAGAAAATGCTTTCACATTATTTTGTAATCAACATTCATATCACGAAAGTATTAATACATATTGGTATATGGATGGTAAAACAATAAACAAAAGCAAGCGAGAAAGAAAAAAAGGGGAAAGGAGAAAAGAAAAAAGGAAAATTAGGATCTTAAAAGATGTTGCTTAATCCTCTTCGAGTTCTCCCCACAAATCATTATATTCAGCACCACCCTAAAGCCGTGTCTCTCAAAGTAAATCACCTCTCTAACCAGTGGCGTTCTAAAATAAACGTTCACCATGTTCCGGATTTAATGGTGTATTCAACAAATACACCTTCTGTGCAACAAAAAGCCTAGAAATTTTGAAAACAGTACCTGGCTCAGCTGGTAAAACATGAGCGGCGCACATCAAAGTGACACGCTTCTAATTCTTTACAGTCGTAAATATTTGTGTTCAGGAAAGTGTGGCCAAAAGTAGCTCAGTCAACTCGAAGCATAAATCCAGAAAAAACACCATTGGTATCTGCTGTTGTGAATAGCCTGCACCGAAATTACATTAATCTTTTACCATCTTACCTCTCTCCTTCTAATCAATCCTCCTGACACGGATCCTAGCCTCTGCCGCCCTGGGCCTGTTCGGCGCGATTGTATGCAGTAACCTTTGGGTGCACTACAACAACCCTTACCTCCTGGCAATAGGAACCCAACCTTTGGTATAAGTCTGTACTACACATGTTGGTAGTGTGTTGAGCAGCCAGGCTTATCTCAAGAGGGGTCAATGTGAGCTGTAGGGGAGTTACACAGAGATTCACAGTGACAACTATTCAAATAAACATTTACACACAAGATTTCCTGAATATAAAATTATTTATTTATTTATCAGTCAGTTAGAATAAGCCTTCTTCAGAAGGGAGCAATATAAAAGCAACAGACAAATACACTCCAAAACTACACACTCTTAGTTTCTAAATCAATAAAGACCTTTGTTAGGGAGAATTCTCATTTTATGGCTAATTTCCGTTACCTAAAGAGTCCCCCAGCAGCTTTGCTGGATTTGAAGGTTTTTTTTTATCCTGCTAAGAGTGAGACTCTTTTTCCCACTCTTACGCATTTTTTTGGTATGTGTGTTCTAGGCTATTGTTGTTAATGTCTATGGGGTTTTTCTCAGCCTCATAGGAACCATCTTTTTACACATGTGTTACACAACACCCTCAGTGCAGTGACACAGGGGTGTCATAGTGACCCCCAAACATAGCCTGGGACTGACTACCTTCTCCCAGGGCATGTAAAGTCCCCATTGACTTTACTAGTCCATTTTTATGTACTAAACCAGTACAACCCATCTTAATATGGAGGTACTGGGAAGGGTTAATAGTTTTTCCCTGGTGTTCATTTTCGAGAGGGTATCGTACAGTCCCTCTCTCAAAAGTTTCTGGCTGGTGGCAGTGGTTATTACCGTAAATAATCGACCGCAATTATTTCCCTATGGGATTTTCCCATTGTTCGAGGCTACCACATTTTCTGACAGCCTCTAACATACCACCAGTGTATTTTAATATTAACTTTACTCTGGTAGGTTTTATTTGCCAGAACTTTAATATAACTTCTTTCTCGTGTCTTTCTCTAAACTCTTAGCCCAGGTCGGGGATCCTTTGTTGGTCCTTTTGGCGGGCTTCTGCCAAGAAGCCCTCCTTTCGGCGCCACTGATTCTGGGGTGGATCCATTGTGTGAGAGGGGGAGTAGGGTCTCCCGCCAAGATGACCACTCCACTGTGTGAGTGACAGCTAGGCTGTATGAATGCAGATCTTTTTTGCATAAAATCAGGGTCCTGAAGACTGGAAGGGCAAGACGTCGCCACTGGAACTAAGAAGCCGAAGACACCTGCAACAACTGAACCACCGGTGAAGCCCTGCTGCAGCATCTCAGCACTTTTCTCCACACAACGAGAGAAGATCTTCATCTGCAAGAGCCTTCTTCCCTTGAGCTGGTGGGGCCAACCAGTTTGCCAATCGCCTTCCTGGACCTGCCTAAGTCGAATCGCCAGTATCCTGTACTCAGAGACCGGATAGCCAGGCACCCGTCCACCCGGACCGTGATTTAAAGGAGCGTACCTTTTATTCATCGGGCAGCACCGCGGCTGGTTTCATCCCTGGGTAGTGCAGTAACTCGAACCTTCCTCAACGACAAGAATCCCTCTTCCTCTGCTGGATCACCCGAACAGCTGGAACTACCAGGAACAACCGCCACCGCAGGAGCCACTTCTTCATATTAAGGTACATTGTTCGGCCAGGCCGCCCTTTTTGCGTGGTAGTGCTAAAGGTGTTTTGAATCCTTTGCCTACCTGTTGGGTTGGCCGCCCCTATCTTCTAAACATTGTCTTTCAGCTTCTGCCTCCACCTTTTCAAAATTGTTAACCAAAGACTTGACTGCAGCTACAAGAACATTTTGCTCCTGGGCCCTTTGCCCTACACCACTGACTTTGGCACAGGCCTATTGACTCTGGCTAAATTTGTTAGAACTGCCTTCTCTAGATTGCTTCTCAACTAGAACTGTGTTGGTGCACCTATTTCTTATAACAACCTTTTCCTTCCCACTTTTTGAACTTGTGAAGTGCCTTTTTGCTCGGTTTTCATTTAAGTATTCTCTATGCTAAAGTACTGCCTTGCCTAAACTTGTTCACAAACTTATGGGAAGTGTTGCTAGGGTGTGTAAGAAGATATTTCTGTATAACTTGTGCTTTCCCTCCCTTGCGAGAAATTGCTAGAGTGCCATTTGTGTCTGGTTGTCACTGTGCCGTTTTGCTCAGTTTTCACTCTTGCTCACACTTGTCTACACATTAACTAGGGAGTTGTGTATACTTTTCTTGACTGAATTTATTAACTGTGATTAATGTGTTGAACTAGAAGTGTGTAAAATAAGTATATATATATATTCTTTTTAATACAAAGCTTTGGTCAGTGTTTCCTTGTGCCATAAGTGCTGTAGCCCTATTGTGTAAACCCTGAGTACTGCTCATCTCCCTCTTGAGATAAGTCTGACTGCTTAGCCACACCTACCAACTAAATCTTTGTGGTACAGACTGATACCAAAGGGGATGTATTGCTCATACCTGTAGTCTTAATCTTCTGTAGTGCTCCCTAAGGGAACTGCACAGGATTCTGCCTAACATCCCTTTTGGGATGGTCCATAGTCACAACCTACACCCTCAAGTGACTTCAATAATTAGGGTGCCGGGGACATTAATATCTTACTGTGGCATTTAGAATACTGTTAGGAATTGGTCAAAGGAAAAGGTTATTTGAACACACAAGAGACCACAAATATTCTTAAACAGGCAAGTACTTTTCAATCACCTAAGCAGAGTCATTCAGTATAACAGGTTAAGCCAAAGTCAATGGGCAAAAGCCTTATATGAGCTGAAGCACTTCTGGTAGGTAAATAAGAAACATCTTTGCACAATGTTTTAGAAGTCTTTGAACAAAAGTGAATCAATGTAGGGCCACAACTGTTTATGCTTGTGAGTAGTAGAAGATGCAAGCAACTCTACAATAAGAGGTATGTTCTCTCAGACTTTACAGTACTTTTGGATTGAAGAAAAGGTGCAGAAGATGACTTCTGCACCTGTGCAGCTCTGCAGATCTCACTGTTCCTGGGCCTCAGTCGTGGGGACAAGAGGAAGGACTTCTGGGGACTCCTGCACTGCAATAGGATGGTCATTGCTCGCAACTGGCAATCTTCCAAGCAAGTGGCACTTTGATGTTTCAGCTCCTCGCTACTACCGCAAATAGCAACACCACGGTTTCTGGCTGTTGAGATGGACTTTCCTTGCTTCTGGGGACCCGCACTCTGTTGAGGGGGCTCATGCTTGTTCAGTCCTGCTTCCTGGGAGTCTGGAGGATCTTCCTGGAGCTCTTGGCTAACTTAAAAACAACGCACACAATATGGTGTTCCTCTCCCTGGCTATTCGGTTTCCAGCAGCAACTCTGTGGAAATGCAACCAGCTCCAAGAGAATGTCCAGGTGGCTTACTTTGGAGTTGATTGGTCCCACCAACTCAAAGGGAGAAGTCATCCTTGCAGGGGCTTCTCTGTCGATACAAATTTGGAGTTTCATCACAGCAGCAGGGCTTCACCGGGCAAACCAACGGTCCAGGAGTAGCAGCAGGCGTCCTCTTCAGGTTCTTCTTTGGTTCCTTCATCCAGTGGTCGACTCTGCCTTCCAAGCCAAAAGCCTCTCCTTTTATTCAGTTCTCTCCCATTCATTCCATCCCAGCTGGCAGCCACCCAGCAGGGTGGCTGTCCTTGCCGGACAGTCAGCTGGCCAATCACTACAAAGTGCATTTGGGTCTCCTAGGAGACTAAGCACATGGAGTTTCGGGCACCTCCCTCACTTCCTGCCCCAACCGGGCACCCTGGAGCCAGAGGCAGGCTTCACTTGTGAATCCCACCAAAGGCAAAGTGAACAAAGGGACCAAACCTGGTTTGGCGCGCAGAGTAAATCTCAGGAAGGACCTTTCCACAAAGAAATGGCGAAAAAAGAAGACCGACAAAAATGGTACCCTTGGGTGTTTTACTGCAGCTGCGAACGCAGCCCGCAGTAAATGAACACCACAGTAGTTAAAAGTAAACCACTGCTACCAGCCATTCATTGAGGAAAGGGTAACATAAAAATGTTACATGAGAAGCTAGACAAAGGGGATTCTAAGTAACCCCTCCAGCATCCTATTGTAAGATAGTGTGTGCTGGGTCTAAAAAGTTACAAATGTAAGTAAAGTCAATTTCACTTTACTGTTCTGGGAAACAGTAGTTTATCCCGAAGAAGGTAGTTAAACCTTTGGGAAATCTGAAAGACTTCCCTGTGCCACTGCGCTGAAAGTGCTGTGTGACACAGTGTAAAAGATGATGCCTATGGAGTTTGTCAGACTCCACAACCAAAAGAAACACAGAGTTCAAAATCACATTAAAATACATGAGAGAGTGGGAAAAAGAGTCTCATTCTCTCCAGGTTAAGAATCAAGTCCTCAAAATCCAGCAAAGTTGCTGGGGGTCTCTAAGGTGGAGGGAATTAGCACATTTCTGAGAATTCTCCCTAACAGGGCTCTAAGTGAATCCCTTAAAGGTACATTGATCACGTGACATCTAGTCACATGGTACTCGTTCTCAACCAACATATATAAAATCTAAATAGTGGACGGAACGGGACGTGTGTAGGTCGCGAATCGGACCTGTGAACGCCCGCTCTTAGTAAATCAGGTAATGCCATCTCCTAAAGAAGACCCACCCTCAATCGTGAGCCAACTGTAAAACGTGCACAATATTGACGCTCCTAATTCATGTAGCGACTGATACTAAGACCGCTATGAAACTCCACACGTGCTCCACGATTATTGTAGTTACCATTGTAATGTAAAGCAAATATTACCCCAGTCTCGACTAAGCTACATATTAATTAGGGTCTGAAAACTGGTCAATTTATTCCTCATAGGTACTCATGGGATCAAACAGGGGCCACTCATAGCAAAGAAACGAGATGTAAAATCATAAATTACAGAGAGAAACAACAGAAAGAAAGGGGAAAGGAAATAAGGTGCCATAGTGTGAAGTAGGTACTGAAAACTATCACTGTACCCATCTAGTAGGTAAATGAAACAGAAGTCAAGTATGGCAATTCACAGTGGTTCATTGGCATAGTGTTGCACACTCACCAACATGTCCTAATTTATAATTGAATGGTAAAACAATACGGGACAGGAGTATTAGTCTAGGGTTACCTAATGGATTGTCAATATCAATCAGTACATTGAACAGTGAATTGATAAAACATACAGTAAGACCATCTTGTATATTACATACTCAGTTTACATTCACAAGTAACATGGCAAATCCAATTCTTCGTTCATGCCGTGTGGCATCAAGGACTCCAATATATCAATCCAGAAAGCCCCTCTATGCGCTCTTCTCCTCGCAATATCACCTCTGAATTCTTTTGTGGGCATTACCTCCAGGATTTGGAACCTCATCTGTGCAATCGTATGTCCACATTCGATAAAATGTTGTGCTACTGATGAATGCCTGTTGTTGGTTTGTATACAAGATTTGTGTTCGTTCCATCTGACTTTAGCCCGTCTTTTGGTCTCTCCCACATAAAACATGCTTCAAGGGCACCTGATGCAATAAATCACATTGTTGGTATAGTGACATTTTGTTGACAGTTTGGCTACAAGCTGGCTACCATTATCAAACAACTGAGAATGCTCATCAAGAAGGATCATCCCTGGGATCAGGTCGCATGGAACAGACAGATATCATCAACACGAAGAAAGCGCTTGTCATTGACATTATAATGACATTCTTTGATCCCTACATACATTGGAAATAGCCATGGATAAGGCACTTCTGTAGGTCCAGGGGCTGTGTTAGTGAAGGTGGACAAGGCAGGACTTCAGATGATGATTGCTTACCCAGCCAGGCCCTCACCCCATCTGAGCTGTGGGATTGTTGTCATTTTCCTCTCTATCTCTTCGGCCACCCTATAACCGTGGTGACTGACCACAAGTCACTCCTGCCCAAGTGCTCTGCTCCAAGACCCCCGCTCCATCTGGAATGGTGGCTCCCACTGCTTCAGGATTATGGTATCACGTTCCAGTACCGAGCAGGCTCAAGTCTCGCGCCATCCAACACCTCCACCAACTCTGCACGTCATGTGGATGACGTCAAGCTGGTACACACAGTCATGTGTGCTACTGTGCTTAGAGCTATGGCCCTCCAGCCTGTTGCCGAAGCTATGGCACGTCACCAAGGGATTCATGTGGTCATCAATCACCTGTGGCAAAGAAAATGGAAGAATTTCCTGCCTCTCCGGGGTCATGGTGGAAAATAAGATCAGAACTATCAGAGGCAATCAAAGGCATCCTGTTTCGAGACTCATGCTGCATCAACCTTCTGGAACTGATCCCTTAGTTTGTGGAACTTTCCCATACTCGGCACCAAGGGGCAAGCAAAACGAAAGCCTGTCAGAGGGAAAATGTATGGTCCACGAAAATGGTGACGCGCAAAGGCCAGGCGTTGGCTTGCTGCACCTGGTGTCAGGCGTTTGCCACAGTGGCTTGTCCAACACCGATCGGATCTTCAATCAGATGTCAAGCATGGTCTACTGGACCATCTTGGTGAGCAAGCACGTTATGGTCACCTTCAGGGCCCCAGTTGGTTATTAAAAAGCTGGGAATTTCTGTCATTGTTTACCTTCTCTGGGCTGACGTGGGCTTTAGCGTGATTCACACAGATTTAAAATAAAGACTTTTGAATTCCACAACAGAAGTGTATCACCTTACATGAAGCTCTCACACCCTTTCTATGGCCCACAGAACAATCCCTCACCCCTCAACCAGAAGGGCCCCGCAGAAGCATTTCTCAACTGGATGGTCCACCTGCTGCAGACTGTGGAGAAGCACCTAATGACAGAGAGATGCCAACCAAAAAGAGAGCGTGAGGAGAAACATGCAGGACATCCCATTAGCATTGGGTGACAACATGTTTAATCATAATCAACATCCTGGCATCAAGATGAGCCTTCAATTTGAAATGGCACTGTGCACAATCACCACCAGGAAAGTCTCAATGATGACTGCAAACCAAGGAAACAGCAGCTGGATGAGAAACAAGTTGGTTTCGCAAGCTGAGAAGGGATCTCCCTCGACTCTGAAACGTAACAAAACAACCAGAAAATGGACTACCACCAACCTATAGGTGAAAGGCAAGATTCAGTTGCCACTCCACCAGAACCAGGGGTGAGAGAAGACACTATCGTAATGTTACCCCCTGATCTGACCTCACGGCAGTACCCTAGTCGATAAGATCGGAGAGCACCATCTGCAAGGAGAGGTTACATGATGAGCAGTGACGTACCGAGCAGAGGTGCGGGGGGGGCACCTTGCCTCCCAATGGCTCTTTTAATAGCAATACCAGGACAATAAGGGTGCCAAACAGGAGCTCAGTTTTGCTGCTCAGCACCCTGATTGTCCTGACAGCAGGACACCTTTCCTGTTCGTGTGACAGTTCGAGCAGCGGAGGTGCTCTCAGAGGGAACTGACACGTTGTTCTGTGTCAACAGAGCATAACAGTGGGAGCCATTAGGCACTGATGGGAGAGAGGGGGGACTATTAGCAGGACTGTTGTCCATTAGGAAATGGGAATGGGGTGCTCAGAAGTGAGAAGGGTGCATAATACTGCATGCTCTATGAAATAATGATTATGAATTTAAAACCCAAAGGCATTTGTTAGGCTCACATTAATCTGCATGATGCTATTCTGACTTTCATGCAGGATGGGGAGGATAAAACTTAAGCCATACTCGTATTGCTCCACATCTTATTGCACAGTTTGAACCTATTCTGCTTACCTCTGCCCATCTAATTCTGAGTGCCCAAGAGGTGCCCAATCACCACATGTTTGAATGATTTCTCCTTTTTCATACATTGATATGATTAGGTAGCTTTTATTGTTTAACATCAAGATTAATTAGTGTTTCACATTTATGTTCTTGGGATTTGTGGATCCTTTCTTTTCTGTTGCGTTTTCCCTTTGTAGTCACTTTTCATTTGTTCATACAGCACGGGGTCACACTTGATTCTGTTTTTCATGTTTTGAGATTGATTTAAATTTGTTAAGTGGAAGTGTTTTCCCACCCTCAGTAATGTTTTAACACGCCAAAGAGCGAGTCTGTCGCCTATGTAAATCCCCAGAATGCCTGGAGACTGCCAAACACCTCTTAACTGAATGTCAGACATTAAATCATACAATCTTATTATACCTTGGCGAATTTGCACACAATCCTCTAACCATCTGTGAAACATCATTCTGGCTTCATTGCACTAACACCTGCAATATGCATTTGTTTATTGCACTGTATAATGTCTGGCAACAGATAGAAGTATGTTTGGGCTCCCTGATTTGAGCTATCTGAGTATGATGGTGTCAAGATCAGACAAGTCATATTGTCTGGGAAGAGGTCTATTACCAATTTTATTTTCCACATGACTTTGATAAAAGCAGGTTCTTGGAAAGATGCCTATCTATTACTTTATGCTGCTAAGATTGTATAGAATTTTGGGAAAAGATATCAACATATATATATTTTAATATGATTCTTTCCTATTTGTTTATTTAAACATTTTAAATAATTTTGTTTTTCCCTTTTTTCTTCCTGTGTACTATATTTGTTGATGATTTGTTTGCATGATTTGGTATTAATGTATGTATTTGTTTTATGTGTAACGTTTGAATTCATTTTCAATCTATATCACATTAAAGAACTATTATTATTATTTAACACGTAAATTCAAATGAAAGCAAAGTTTTTTTAATTTGTGTGTCGTCCATCTGGTTCTGGGTCTTTGCTGGTGTCATTCGAATTGATGTCTGGAATAGTGATTCTTTTGATGGTTTAATATGCATCTCATGTGTCACCTTTTTTTTGTAGTTGCATTCTGTTATTGCACACCAATATTTTTAGGACGATGTGTATCTAGTGTAAAGTTAGTTAATTATGAAAGGCTAGTTTATTATGTAATATGGTTTGCTTCCATGCAATTGCCATACAATATTATTTAGGGCCATGGAATGCAAACCATAATACAGGTCTATATCAACTAATCCTGTGAAGATCTATTCAGTTGCTTAAATTGTCCACATCCCAGTTTCACCAGCTGACCAAAGTGAGTGATGCTGGGGAAATCGTTTAATCACACTGTGTCTTATCTGCAGCTCTAAGTGACTCACTTCATAGCTATGTTAATATATCTTGTTGTAATAAAAAAGCCTATTGACAATAGAGTTGCTCCACATATGATAATAGTGCAATTTATGTATTTTGCACCACAAAGTTGTTTGCCACTTGGCTTACTTATGGCAACTTATTCTAAAGTCACTTCTATGCTGAATCCAAGTTTCAAAGACTGGTGATGCTCCTTGCAATGTCATTTTCTGTGAAGTCATTTCTGTTGGTGCAATTCATATGCAAATTAGCCGGTTTGTATGTATGGTATGTGCTATTACTTGCTTAGACTGTCATGTGGTGCACTGCCCAGTCTAGCCCCTTTTTTGTGGTCATCCTGTCTGCAACAGCAGTGTTGCGGTGTGCTCCTGCTCGGCCTGGCTGCCTGTAGAACAGCGGTCTGGAGCAGGACATGGACAGCAGTGTGGGCATATGCTCCTGCACTGCACCCTCCAAGCACAATGGGCGGCAAGCATAGCAGAACACGCTCTGTGTCCCGCTCCAGGCCGTTGACTGCGCACAGCTCTATGTGCCGCTCTTGTCCGGTAGGGCGAGGGTAGGGGTTAAGTTATCATATGGGGGGCAGGAATGTTTCCAAAGTGCATTTGGAGGGGGAAAGTAGCAAGACTATTTTCTTGGCTCGCCCCCAACCCCACTCTTGCAATGCTCTCCTGATGATAAGAGACCGAGTAAGACTTTATTATATGCATTAATGTTTATCCTGGGTGAAGGGGGATGTTATGATGCTGGGGGTCGTCTGCGTCACAGATGCACTGTGGGTGTCAATAAAGCACACTCATTTACAAACGAATCACTGTCCCAAGTGGTTTATGTGTTCTGTCACTGACTCGAGCTTTCTAACATATGTCGGCACAACCCTCCACACCTTGCACTGCCAAGCTCTCATAGTGCTCACAATTCATCCTGCAGCTTAATGCCCCCTCCACACAGAGAATCGGGTAGCCCGCTAGGTGCCGGCTTTTTGAGCGTCTGCCGCTCAACGCCTCCAAAGTGCTTTCTGCTGCCTGCTGGTGACTGACAGGCTTGACAGCCGCTTCGGGCCACGCACCATGCGCTCTGTTTGGAGGTTATGTTGTCATGGCAACCTAAGAACGTCCCAGCAGCAGAAATGCACGGACTACACATATGTACCATATGCTCCAGCTTGGTTTTGAATTAGATTTCGTGGCGGCTTTCGTTGCTTCGCCACTTTTGTTGTTACACACAGTGGGCGGTTCAGTGGTAAGATATGTAGTCCTAACCCTTTTTCCAGGTCACAGCATTGTGTTCCCAAACATTGGACCTCGGTTTGTATTTCAAAATGGAACAATTTGCTATATCAAATGCCTCCTTAAATAGATCAATAACAGTCCTCATTAGAGTAGGTTATGAGGCACATAGGCCCCAACCTTCTGTGCACCCTACATGGGCAGAGCATCCCACGACACAGGTTGTCTGATTGTCCATCAATGGATGCTACATCCACATCTCTTCCACCACTGCACTTTGCCATCCCCTAATCTGAACCCCCCCACCCCTTTTGACACGTGGCAGGGTTTGACATGATGATCTTGGGTCCATTCTGCATCCGTGTCTGTGTTTGTACACACTTGGCCTTATGCTTGAACTTCAACCTTTTCAAAGATTTCACAGAAGTTCCTCCTGCCAGATCCTTAAATGTACCCTTAGCTTTCTGTTTACCAATACGAGTTCCATTAGTTAAACCTCGCTCCTTCTCGTCCTTCTCTTCTGCCTCAGATGTTTGTTAGGCTGTTGTACTGGCACTATAGAGGGCAGTGGCGGCCGGGGAATTTTTTAACCAGAGTGGCATAGATATATGTCCCAGATATGCCACACCGAGCTTGGTGTGGGAGCCCGCACCAATCAAGGAGGGTTAGCAGGTGTTCTCCCCAAGAATTCTTTTTTAAATAATGGGTTAAAATGGTGCATTTTAGAGAACACTTTTTAGAAAAATCAGGTAAAAAGCCAAACATTTGAAATTGGTTTTGTAGGGTAACTCATGAAAAAAATCCAATAGATACAAGTCTCCAACAGTGCACATGAGCATTTCTCCAACAATTGTCATGATGCCCTTTCCCACAATATGTGGCAATATAACAGATTTTCACACTGGCTGTGCCCATACATTTCCATGCTGACTGCACCATTATATCCTAGTATTCCCATATAAGAACATACTCATGTTTGTTCTGCCAATATATGGCAGTTTCCCCACGTAAGAACATACTCCAGTTGGCTTTACCATTAAAATATATGCCAAAGTATGAAAACAAGTCCAAACTGGGTACACTAAAATGCCAGTAGCAACTCTTATCTTGCTTGCTTTATCAATGATGCCCAATATAAAATGACATACCGGAATAAGAAGTGGCTAAACTGGTTGCATACAAGTGCCTGTCTTGCTTTATAATAACACTTATCATGCTTGCTTTACCAAACATTCCCAATACAAAATGTCATACCACAATAAGTCATGTCTAGACTGGTTGCATTGAAATGCCAGTCTAGATACATAATAACATGTATGCTTGTTTTATCAAAGATCTCCAATACAAAATGTCATCCCACAGAAAGAATAATACCACTGATCCTGCTTGCTTTATCAAAGATGCCCAATGCAAAATGTCATGTCTCAGTAAGAAATGGCTAGACTGGTTGCTAAATGATGCCAGACGTGTTCCATAATACCACTGATCATGCTTGCTTTATCAATGCTGCCCAATATAAAATGTCATACCACAGTAAGAAATGGCTTGGCTGACTGCACTAAAATGCCAGTCTAGCTGCATATTAACACTTATCATGCTTGCTTTATCACCCATACCCATTAAAAAATGCCATGCCTTCTCCATGGTGTGCCATCGCCCTGCACTCAGACATAATCACATTAATGATAAATGTGATTATGTGTGAGTGCGAAGTGCTTGGGCGCCAAAGGGTGTGATGCCTGTCAGGAGCTTGGGGTTCCAGGGTACTTCTATGGCACTTGTTTTTGGGCATAGATGCCCAGTACAAACTTCCATGACCGCCCCCTGGAGGCCCTGAGCGCCTTTAAGGCACACACTAATTGTGTACTTGCGAGGTGTTGGGTGGCCCAGTCATGGTATATTTTGGGCATCAGATGCCCATTAATAAGACATTCCTTCCCTATTTCAGCCCCCACTTTTCTCACCCAAAAGGTGTGAGCAGCACTGTAAAAGAACTCCTGTGTACTGCCCATATACTCTAACTGCCCTAGTTTAAATGAAAGCAGGTCTGCTGGCACTATGCCATAGGCAAGCTATGGGTGAGTGGGCACTGCTTATGTTAATATAGTCTGTAAGTATGTGTAGTTATGTTCATTCACAATTGTTATCGATATTCATAAGTTGGGGTGCATACCTGTAAATAAATGCCTCCGCACTGGGCATTACGGAAGGAGCAGCAATGTAGACCAAGGCCTAGAAGCCTACGGTGAGGGTTGCACAACCCTTAATCTAGGTCAAAGTCTAGAAAAAAAATCTATTTTAGGTATTGCTACCTTGTTCCATTATTAGTTAATTTGTTATAAATAACGTTGCTGACTCTGAAATCTCATGAAAAAACCAGCTACATTTTTATTTTATTAAAGACTTCAATCAGCAACCTTTGGCAAACAATGCTAAAAATGCCAATGCATTTCGGAAAACTTGTCCATCATCAAGGCAAATAGCTATATTACCTATTAATTTAATTAGTAAATCATTCACCAAGACCATATATATATATATACACATGAAATAAAAATGTCTGTATCGTGTTATTTTCAAAGTCATCAAGCCCGGAAGTAAGCAATTCATATTAAGCACCCAGTGACATAGGTGTGTGTGACATGTCCGTAAACCACCATCACCAATAGTACACCATTAGATTCAATTGAGGTGGCCCATGTTCCATAGTTGTCCCAATTAAAACAGGACATGGTTTTCAGAAAATGCTTTCACATTATTTTGTAATCAACATTCATATCACGAAAGTATTAATACATATTGGTATATGGATGGTAAAACAATAAACAAAAGCAAGCGAGAAAGAAAAAAAGGGGAAAGGAGAAAAGAAAAAAGGAAAATTAGGATCTTAAAAGATGTTGCTTAATCCTCTTCGAGTTCTCCCCACAAATCATTATATTCAGCACCACCCTAAAGCCGTGTCTCTCAAAGTAAATCACCTCTCTAACCAGTGGCGTTCTAAAATAAACGTTCACCATGTTCCGGATTTAATGGTGTATTCAACAAATACACCTTCTGTGCAACAAAAAGCCTAGAAATTTTGAAAACAGTACCTGGCTCAGCTGGTAAAACATGAGCGGCGCACATCAAAGTGACACGCTTCTAATTCTTTACAGTCGTAAATATTTGTGTTCAGGAAAGTGTGGCCAAAAGTAGCTCAGTCAACTCGAAGCATAAATCCAGAAAAAACACCATTGGTATCTGCTGTTGTGAATAGCCTGCACCGAAATTACATTAATCTTTTACCATCTTACCTCTCTCCTTCTAATCAATCCTCCTGACACGGATCCTAGCCTCTGCCGCCCTGGGCCTGTTCGGCGCTATTGTATGCAGTAACCTTTGGGTGCACTACAACAACCCTTACCTCCTGGCAATAGGAACCCAACCTTTGGTATAAGTCTGTACTACACATGTTGGTAGTGTGTTGAGCAGCCAGGCTTATCTCAAGAGGGGTCAATGTGAGCTGTAGGGGAGTTACACAGAGATTCACAGTGACAACTATTCAAATAAACATTTACACACAAGATTTCCTGAATATAAAATTATTTATTTATTTATCAGTCAGTTAGAATAAGCCTTCTTCAGAAGGGAGCAATATAAAAGCAACAGACAAATACACTCCAAAACTACACACTCTTAGTTTCTAAATCAATAAAGACCTTTGTTAGGGAGAATTCTCATTTTATGGCTAATTTCCGTTACCTAAAGAGTCCCCCAGCAGCTTTGCTGGATTTGAAGGTTTTTTTTTATCCTGCTAAGAGTGAGACTCTTTTTCCCACTCTTACGCATTTTTTTGGTATGTGTGTTCTAGGCTATTGTTGTTAATGTCTATGGGGTTTTTCTCAGCCTCATAGGAACCATCTTTTTACACATGTGTTACACAACACCCTCAGTGCAGTGACACAGGGGTGTCATAGTGACCCCCAAACATAGCCTGGGACTGACTACCTTCTCCCAGGGCATGTAAAGTCCCCATTGACTTTACTAGTCCATTTTTATGTACTAAACCAGTACAACCCATCTTAATATGGAGGTACTGGGAAGGGTTAATAGTTTTTCCCTGGTGTTCATTTTCGAGAGGGTATCGTACAGTCCCTCTCTCAAAAGTTTCTGGCTGGTGGCAGTGGTTATTACCGTAAATAATCGACCGCAATTATTTCCCTATGGGATTTTCCCATTGTTCGAGGCTACCACATTTTCTGACAGCCTCTAACATACCACCAGTGTATTTTAATATTAACTTTACTCTGGTAGGTTTTATTTGCCAGAACTTTAATATAACTTCTTTCTCGTGTCTTTCTCTAAACTCTTAGCCCAGGTCGGGGATCCTTTGTTGGTCCTTTTGGCGGGCTTCTGCCAAGAAGCCCTCCTTTCGGCGCCACTGATTCTGGGGTGGATCCATTGTGTGAGAGGGGGAGTAGGGTCTCCCGCCAAGATGACCACTCCACTGTGTGAGTGACAGCTAGGCTGTATGAATGCAGATCTTTTTTGCATAAAATCAGGGTCCTGAAGACTGGAAGGGCAAGACGTCGCCACTGGAACTAAGAAGCCGAAGACACCTGCAACAACTGAACCACCGGTGAAGCCCTGCTGCAGCATCTCAGCACTTTTCTCCACACAACGAGAGAAGATCTTCATCTGCAAGAGCCTTCTTCCCTTGAGCTGGTGGGGCCAACCAGTTTGCCAATCGCCTTCCTGGACCTGCCTAAGTCGAATCGCCAGTATCCTGTACTCAGAGACCGGATAGCCAGGCACCCGTCCACCCGGACCGTGATTTAAAGGAGCGTACCTTTTATTCATCGGGCAGCACCGCGGCTGGTTTCATCCCTGGGTAGTGCAGTAACTCGAACCTTCCTCAACGACAAGAATCCCTCTTCCTCTGCTGGATCACCCGAACAGCTGGAACTACCAGGAACAACCGCCACCGCAGGAGCCACTTCTTCATATTAAGGTACATTGTTCGGCCAGGCCGCCCTTTTTGCGTGGTAGTGCTAAAGGTGTTTTGAATCCTTTGCCTACCTGTTGGGTTGGCCGCCCCTATCTTCTAAACATTGTCTTTCAGCTTCTGCCTCCACCTTTTCAAAATTGTTAACCAAAGACTTGACTGCAGCTACAAGAACATTTTGCTCCTGGGCCCTTTGCCCTACACCACTGACTTTGGCACAGGCCTATTGACTCTGGCTAAATTTGTTAGAACTGCCTTCTCTAGATTGCTTCTCAACTAGAACTGTGTTGGTGCACCTATTTCTTATAACAACCTTTTCCTTCCCACTTTTTGAACTTGTGAAGTGCCTTTTTGCTCGGTTTTCATTTAAGTATTCTCTATGCTAAAGTACTGCCTTGCCTAAACTTGTTCACAAACTTATGGGAAGTGTTGCTAGGGTGTGTAAGAAGATATTTCTGTATAACTTGTGCTTTCCCTCCCTTGCGAGAAATTGCTAGAGTGCCATTTGTGTCTGGTTGTCACTGTGCCGTTTTGCTCAGTTTTCACTCTTGCTCACACTTGTCTACACATTAACTAGGGAGTTGTGTATACTTTTCTTGACTGAATTTATTAACTGTGATTAATGTGTTGAACTAGAAGTGTGTAAAATAAGTATATATATATATTCTTTTTAATACAAAGCTTTGGTCAGTGTTTCCTTGTGCCATAAGTGCTGTAGCCCTATTGTGTAAACCCTGAGTACTGCTCATCTCCCTCTTGAGATAAGTCTGACTGCTTAGCCACACCTACCAACTAAATCTTTGTGGTACAGACTGATACCAAAGGGGATGTATTGCTCATACCTGTAGTCTTAATCTTCTGTAGTGCTCCCTAAGGGAACTGCACAGGATTCTGCCTAACATCCCTTTTGGGATGGTCCATAGTCACAACCTACACCCTCAAGTGACTTCAATAATTAGGGTGCCGGGGACATTAATATCTTACTGTGGCATTTAGAATACTGTTAGGAATTGGTCAAAGGAAAAGGTTATTTGAACACACAAGAGACCACAAATATTCTTAAACAGGCAAGTACTTTTCAATCACCTAAGCAGAGTCATTCAGTATAACAGGTTAAGCCAAAGTCAATGGGCAAAAGCCTTATATGAGCTGAAGCACTTCTGGTAGGTAAATAAGAAACATCTTTGCACAATGTTTTAGAAGTCTTTGAACAAAAGTGAATCAATGTAGGGCCACAACTGTTTATGCTTGTGAGTAGTAGAAGATGCAAGCAACTCTACAATAAGAGGTATGTTCTCTCAGACTTTACAGTACTTTTGGATTGAAGAAAAGGTGCAGAAGATGACTTCTGCACCTGTGCAGCTCTGCAGATCTCACTGTTCCTGGGCCTCAGTCGTGGGGACAAGAGGAAGGACTTCTGGGGACTCCTGCACTGCAATAGGATGGTCATTGCTCGCAACTGGCAATCTTCCAAGCAAGTGGCACTTTGATGTTTCAGCTCCTCGCTACTACCGCAAATAGCAACACCACGGTTTCTGGCTGTTGAGATGGACTTTCCTTGCTTCTGGGGACCCGCACTCTGTTGAGGGGGCTCATGCTTGTTCAGTCCTGCTTCCTGGGAGTCTGGAGGATCTTCCTGGAGCTCTTGGCTAACTTAAAAACAACGCACACAATATGGTGTTCCTCTCCCTGGCTATTCGGTTTCCAGCAGCAACTCTGTGGAAATGCAACCAGCTCCAAGAGAATGTCCAGGTGGCTTACTTTGGAGTTGATTGGTCCCACCAACTCAAAGGGAGAAGTCATCCTTGCAGGGGCTTCTCTGTCGATACAAATTTGGAGTTTCATCACAGCAGCAGGGCTTCACCGGGCAAACCAACGGTCCAGGAGTAGCAGCAGGCGTCCTCTTCAGGTTCTTCTTTGGTTCCTTCATCCAGTGGTCGACTCTGCCTTCCAAGCCAAAAGCCTCTCCTTTTATTCAGTTCTCTCCCATTCATTCCATCCCAGCTGGCAGCCACCCAGCAGGGTGGCTGTCCTTGCCGGACAGTCAGCTGGCCAATCACTACAAAGTGCATTTGGGTCTCCTAGGAGACTAAGCACATGGAGTTTCGGGCACCTCCCTCACTTCCTGCCCCAACCGGGCACCCTGGAGCCAGAGGCAGGCTTCACTTGTGAATCCCACCAAAGGCAAAGTGAACAAAGGGACCAAACCTGGTTTGGCGCGCAGAGTAAATCTCAGGAAGGACCTTTCCACAAAGAAATGGCGAAAAAAGAAGACCGACAAAAATGGTACCCTTGGGTGTTTTACTGCAGCTGCGAACGCAGCCCGCAGTAAATGAACACCACAGTAGTTAAAAGTAAACCACTGCTACCAGCCATTCATTGAGGAAAGGGTAACATAAAAATGTTACATGAGAAGCTAGACAAAGGGGATTCTAAGTAACCCCTCCAGCATCCTATTGTAAGATAGTGTGTGCTGGGTCTAAAAAGTTACAAATGTAAGTAAAGTCAATTTCACTTTACTGTTCTGGGAAACAGTAGTTTATCCCGAAGAAGGTAGTTAAACCTTTGGGAAATCTGAAAGACTTCCCTGTGCCACTGCGCTGAAAGTGCTGTGTGACACAGTGTAAAAGATGATGCCTATGGAGTTTGTCAGACTCCACAACCAAAAGAAACACAGAGTTCAAAATCACATTAAAATACATGAGAGAGTGGGAAAAAGAGTCTCATTCTCTCCAGGTTAAGAATCAAGTCCTCAAAATCCAGCAAAGTTGCTGGGGGTCTCTAAGGTGGAGGGAATTAGCACATTTCTGAGAATTCTCCCTAACAGGGCTCTAAGTGAATCCCTTAAAGGTACATTGATCACGTGACATCTAGTCACATGGTACTCGTTCTCAACCAACATATATAAAATCTAAATAGTGGACGGAACGGGACGTGTGTAGGTCGCGAATCGGACCTGTGAACGCCCGCTCTTAGTAAATCAGGTAATGCCATCTCCTAAAGAAGACCCACCCTCAATCGTGAGCCAACTGTAAAACGTGCACAATATTGACGCTCCTAATTCATGTAGCGACTGATACTAAGACCGCTATGAAACTCCACACGTGCTCCACGATTATTGTAGTTACCATTGTAATGTAAAGCAAATATTACCCCAGTCTCGACTAAGCTACATATTAATTAGGGTCTGAAAACTGGTCAATTTATTCCTCATAGGTACTCATGGGATCAAACAGGGGCCACTCATAGCAAAGAAACGAGATGTAAAATCATAAATTACAGAGAGAAACAACAGAAAGAAAGGGGAAAGGAAATAAGGTGCCATAGTGTGAAGTAGGTACTGAAAACTATCACTGTACCCATCTAGTAGGTAAATGAAACAGAAGTCAAGTATGGCAATTCACAGTGGTTCATTGGCATAGTGTTGCACACTCACCAACATGTCCTAATTTATAATTGAATGGTAAAACAATACGGGACAGGAGTATTAGTCTAGGGTTACCTAATGGATTGTCAATATCAATCAGTACATTGAACAGTGAATTGATAAAACATACAGTAAGACCATCTTGTATATTACATACTCAGTTTACATTCACAAGTAACATGGCAAATCCAATTCTTCGTTCATGCCGTGTGGCATCAAGGACTCCAATATATCAATCCAGAAAGCCCCTCTATGCGCTCTTCTCCTCGCAATATCACCTCTGAATTCTTTTGTGGGCATTACCTCCAGGATTTGGAACCTCATCTGTGCAATCGTATGTCCACATTCGATAAAATGTTGTGCTACTGATGAATGCCTGTTGTTGGTTTGTATACAAGATTTGTGTTCGTTCCATCTGACTTTAGCCCGTCTTTTGGTCTCTCCCACATAAAACATGCTTCAAGGGCACCTGATGCAATAAATCACATTGTTGGTATAGTGACATTTTGTTGACAGTTTGGCTACAAGCTGGCTACCATTATCAAACAACTGAGAATGCTCATCAAGAAGGATCATCCCTGGGATCAGGTCGCATGGAACAGACAGATATCATCAACACGAAGAAAGCGCTTGTCATTGACATTATAATGACATTCTTTGATCCCTACATACATTGGAAATAGCCATGGATAAGGCACTTCTGTAGGTCCAGGGGCTGTGTTAGTGAAGGTGGACAAGGCAGGACTTCAGATGATGATTGCTTACCCAGCCAGGCCCTCACCCCATCTGAGCTGTGGGATTGTTGTCATTTTCCTCTCTATCTCTTCGGCCACCCTATAACCGTGGTGACTGACCACAAGTCACTCCTGCCCAAGTGCTCTGCTCCAAGACCCCCGCTCCATCTGGAATGGTGGCTCCCACTGCTTCAGGATTATGGTATCACGTTCCAGTACCGAGCAGGCTCAAGTCTCGCGCCATCCAACACCTCCACCAACTCTGCACGTCATGTGGATGACGTCAAGCTGGTACACACAGTCATGTGTGCTACTGTGCTTAGAGCTATGGCCCTCCAGCCTGTTGCCGAAGCTATGGCATGTCACCAAGGGATTCATGTGGTCATCAATCACCTGTGGCAAAGAAAATGGAAGAATTTCCTGCCTCTCCGGGGTCATGGTGGAAAATAAGATCAGAACTATCAGAGGCAATCAAAGGCATCCTGTTTCGAGACTCATGCTGCATCAACCTTCTGGAACTGATCCCTTAGTTTGTGGAACTTTCCCATACTCGGCACCAAGGGGCAAGCAAAACGAAAGCCTGTCAGAGGGAAAATGTATGGTCCACGAAAATGGTGACGCGCAAAGGCCAGGCGTTGGCTTGCTGCACCTGGTGTCAGGCGTTTGCCACAGTGGCTTGTCCAACACCGATCGGATCTTCAATCAGATGTCAAGCATGGTCTACTGGACCATCTTGGTGAGCAAGCACGTTATGGTCACCTTCAGGGCCCCAGTTGGTTATTAAAAAGCTGGGAATTTCTGTCATTGTTTACCTTCTCTGGGCTGACGTGGGCTTTAGCGTGATTCACACATATTTAAAATAAAGACTTTTGAATTCCACAACAGAAGTGTATCACCTTACATGAAGCTCTCACACCCTTTCTATGGCCCACAGAACAATCCCTCACCCCTCAACCAGAAGGGCCCCGCAGAAGCATTTCTCAACTGGATGGTCCACCTGCTGCAGACTGTGGAGAAGCACCTAATGACAGAGAGATGCCAACCAAAAAGAGAGCGTGAGGAGAAACATGCAGGACATCCCATTAGCATTGGGTGACAACATGTTTAATCATAATCAACATCCTGGCATCAAGATGAGCCTTCAATTTGAAATGGCACTGTGCACAATCACCACCAGGAAAGTCTCAATGATGACTGCAAACCAAGGAAACAGCAGCTGGATGAGAAACAAGTTGGTTTCGCAAGCTGAGAAGGGATCTCCCTCGACTCTGAAACGTAACAAAACAACCAGAAAATGGACTACCACCAACCTATAGGTGAAAGGCAAGATTCAGTTGCCACTCCACCAGAACCAGGGGTGAGAGAAGACACTATCGTAATGTTACCCCCTGATCTGACCTCACGGCAGTACCCTAGTCGATAAGATCGGAGAGCACCATCTGCAAGGAGAGGTTACATGATGAGCAGTGACGTACCGAGCAGAGGTGCGGGGGGGGCACCTTGCCTCCCAATGGCTCTTTTAATAGCAATACCAGGACAATAAGGGTGCCAAACAGGAGCTCAGTTTTGCTGCTCAGCACCCTGATTGTCCTGACAGCAGGACACCTTTCCTGTTCGTGTGACAGTTCGAGCAGCGGAGGTGCTCTCAGAGGGAACTGACACGTTGTTCTGTGTCAACAGAGCATAACAGTGGGAGCCATTAGGCACTGATGGGAGAGAGGGGGGACTATTAGCAGGACTGTTGTCCATTAGGAAATGGGAATGGGGTGCTCAGAAGTGAGAAGGGTGCATAATACTGCATGCTCTATGAAATAATGATTATGAATTTAAAACCCAAAGGCATTTGTTAGGCTCACATTAATCTGCATGATGCTATTCTGACTTTCATGCAGGATGGGGAGGATAAAACTTAAGCCATACTCGTATTGCTCCACATCTTATTGCACAGTTTGAACCTATTCTGCTTACCTCTGCCCATCTAATTCTGAGTGCCCAAGAGGTGCCCAATCACCACATGTTTGAATGATTTCTCCTTTTTCATACATTGATATGATTAGGTAGCTTTTATTGTTTAACATCAAGATTAATTAGTGTTTCACATTTATGTTCTTGGGATTTGTGGATCCTTTCTTTTCTGTTGCGTTTTCCCTTTGTAGTCACTTTTCATTTGTTCATACAGCACGGGGTCACACTTGATTCTGTTTTTCATGTTTTGAGATTGATTTAAATTTGTTAAGTGGAAGTGTTTTCCCACCCTCAGTAATGTTTTAACACGCCAAAGAGCGAGTCTGTCGCCTATGTAAATCCCCAGAATGCCTGGAGACTGCCAAACACCTCTTAACTGAATGTCAGACATTAAATCATACAATCTTATTATACCTTGGCGAATTTGCACACAATCCTCTAACCATCTGTGAAACATCATTCTGGCTTCATTGCACTAACACCTGCAATATGCATTTGTTTATTGCACTGTATAATGTCTGGCAACAGATAGAAGTATGTTTGGGCTCCCTGATTTGAGCTATCTGAGTATGATGGTGTCAAGATCAGACAAGTCATATTGTCTGGGAAGAGGTCTATTACCAATTTTATTTTCCACATGACTTTGATAAAAGCAGGTTCTTGGAAAGATGCCTATCTATTACTTTATGCTGCTAAGATTGTATAGAATTTTGGGAAAAGATATCAACATATATATATTTTAATATGATTCTTTCCTATTTGTTTATTTAAACATTTTAAATAATTTTGTTTTTCCCTTTTTTCTTCCTGTGTACTATATTTGTTGATGATTTGTTTGCATGATTTGGTATTAATGTATGTATTTGTTTTATGTGTAACGTTTGAATTCATTTTCAATCTATATCACATTAAAGAACTATTATTATTATTTAACACGTAAATTCAAATGAAAGCAAAGTTTTTTTAATTTGTGTGTCGTCCATCTGGTTCTGGGTCTTTGCTGGTGTCATTCGAATTGATGTCTGGAATAGTGATTCTTTTGATGGTTTAATATGCATCTCATGTGTCACCTTTTTTTTGTAGTTGCATTCTGTTATTGCACACCAATATTTTTAGGACGATGTGTATCTAGTGTAAAGTTAGTTAATTATGAAAGGCTAGTTTATTATGTAATATGGTTTGCTTCCATGCAATTGCCATACAATATTATTTAGGGCCATGGAATGCAAACCATAATACAGGTCTATATCAACTAATCCTGTGAAGATCTATTCAGTTGCTTAAATTGTCCACATCCCAGTTTCACCAGCTGACCAAAGTGAGTGATGCTGGGGAAATCGTTTAATCACACTGTGTCTTATCTGCAGCTCTAAGTGACTCACTTCATAGCTATGTTAATATATCTTGTTGTAATAAAAAAGCCTATTGACAATAGAGTTGCTCCACATATGATAATAGTGCAATTTATGTATTTTGCACCACAAAGTTGTTTGCCACTTGGCTTACTTATGGCAACTTATTCTAAAGTCACTTCTATGCTGAATCCAAGTTTCAAAGACTGGTGATGCTCCTTGCAATGTCATTTTCTGTGAAGTCATTTCTGTTGGTGCAATTCATATGCAAATTAGCCGGTTTGTATGTATGGTATGTGCTATTACTTGCTTAGACTGTCATGTGGTGCACTGCCCAGTCTAGCCCCTTTTTTGTGGTCATCCTGTCTGCAACAGCAGTGTTGCGGTGTGCTCCTGCTCGGCCTGGCTGCCTGTAGAACAGCGGTCTGGAGCAGGACATGGACAGCAGTGTGGGCATATGCTCCTGCACTGCACCCTCCAAGCACAATGGGCGGCAAGCATAGCAGAACACGCTCTGTGTCCCGCTCCAGGCCGTTGACTGCGCACAGCTCTATGTGCCGCTCTTGTCCGGTAGGGCGAGGGTAGGGGTTAAGTTATCATATGGGGGGCAGGAATGTTTCCAAAGTGCATTTGGAGGGGGAAAGTAGCAAGACTATTTTCTTGGCTCGCCCCCAACCCCACTCTTGCAATGCTCTCCTGATGATAAGAGACCGAGTAAGACTTTATTATATGCATTAATGTTTATCCTGGGTGAAGGGGGATGTTATGATGCTGGGGGTCGTCTGCGTCACAGATGCACTGTGGGTGTCAATAAAGCACACTCATTTACAAACGAATCACTGTCCCAAGTGGTTTATGTGCTCTGTCACTGACTCGAGCTTTCTAACATATGTCGGCACAACCCTCCACACCTTGCACTGCCAAGCTCTCATAGTGCTCACAATTCATCCTGCAGCTTAATGCCCCCTCCACACAGAGAATCGGGTAGCCCGCTAGGTGCCGGCTTTTTGAGCGTCTGCCGCTCAACGCCTCCAAAGTGCTTTCTGCTGCCTGCTGGTGACTGACAGGCTTGACAGCCGCTTCGGGCCACGCACCATGCGCTCTGTTTGGAGGTTATGTTGTCATGGCAACCTAAGAACGTCCCAGCAGCAGAAATGCACGGACTACACATATGTACCATATGCTCCAGCTTGGTTTTGAATTAGATTTCGTGGCGGCTTTCGTTGCTTCGCCACTTTTGTTGTTACACACAGTGGGCGGTTCAGTGGTAAGATATGTAGTCCTAACCCTTTTTCCAGGTCACAGCATTGTGTTCCCAAACATTGGACCTCGGTTTGTATTTCAAAATGGAACAATTTGCTATATCAAATGCCTCCTTAAATAGATCAATAACAGTCCTCATTAGAGTAGGTTATGAGGCACATAGGCCCCAACCTTCTGTGCACCCTACATGGGCAGAGCATCCCACGACACAGGTTGTCTGATTGTCCATCAATGGATGCTACATCCACATCTCTTCCACCACTGCACTTTGCCATCCCCTAATCTGAACCCCCCCACCCCTTTTGACACGTGGCAGGGTTTGACATGATGATCTTGGGTCCATTCTGCATCCGTGTCTGTGTTTGTACACACTTGGCCTTATGCTTGAACTTCAACCTTTTCAAAGATTTCACAGAAGTTCCTCCTGCCAGATCCTTAAATGTACCCTTAGCTTTCTGTTTACCAATACGAGTTCCATTAGTTAAACCTCGCTCCTTCTCGTCCTTCTCTTCTGCCTCAGATGTTTGTTAGGCTGTTGTACTGGCACTATAGAGGGCAGTGGCGGCCGGGGAATTTTTTAACCAGAGTGGCATAGATATATGTCCCAGATATGCCACACCGAGCTTGGTGTGGGAGCCCGCACCAATCAAGGAGGGTTAGCAGGTGTTCTCCCCAAGAATTCTTTTTTAAATAATGGGTTAAAATGGTGCATTTTAGAGAACACTTTTTAGAAAAATCAGGTAAAAAGCCAAACATTTGAAATTGGTTTTGTAGGGTAACTCATGAAAAAAATCCAATAGATACAAGTCTCCAACAGTGCACATGAGCATTTCTCCAACAATTGTCATGATGCCCTTTCCCACAATATGTGGCAATATAACAGATTTTCACACTGGCTGTGCCCATACATTTCCATGCTGACTGCACCATTATATCCTAGTATTCCCATATAAGAACATACTCATGTTTGTTCTGCCAATATATGGCAGTTTCCCCACGTAAGAACATACTCCAGTTGGCTTTACCATTAAAATATATGCCAAAGTATGAAAACAAGTCCAAACTGGGTACACTAAAATGCCAGTAGCAACTCTTATCTTGCTTGCTTTATCAATGATGCCCAATATAAAATGACATACCGGAATAAGAAGTGGCTAAACTGGTTGCATACAAGTGCCTGTCTTGCTTTATAATAACACTTATCATGCTTGCTTTACCAAACATTCCCAATACAAAATGTCATACCACAATAAGTCATGTCTAGACTGGTTGCATTGAAATGCCAGTCTAGATACATAATAACATGTATGCTTGTTTTATCAAAGATCTCCAATACAAAATGTCATCCCACAGAAAGAATAATACCACTGATCCTGCTTGCTTTATCAAAGATGCCCAATGCAAAATGTCATGTCTCAGTAAGAAATGGCTAGACTGGTTGCTAAATGATGCCAGACGTGTTCCATAATACCACTGATCATGCTTGCTTTATCAATGCTGCCCAATATAAAATGTCATACCACAGTAAGAAATGGCTTGGCTGACTGCACTAAAATGCCAGTCTAGCTGCATATTAACACTTATCATGCTTGCTTTATCACCCATACCCATTAAAAAATGCCATGCCTTCTCCATGGTGTGCCATCGCCCTGCACTCAGACATAATCACATTAATGATAAATGTGATTATGTGTGAGTGCGAAGTGCTTGGGCGCCAAAGGGTGTGATGCCTGTCAGGAGCTTGGGGTTCCAGGGTACTTCTATGGCACTTGTTTTTGGGCATAGATGCCCAGTACAAACTTCCATGACCGCCCCCTGGAGGCCCTGAGCGCCTTTAAGGCACACACTAATTGTGTACTTGCGAGGTGTTGGGTGGCCCAGTCATGGTATATTTTGGGCATCAGATGCCCATTAATAAGACATTCCTTCCCCCCCATTGCCCTCTAGTGCCTCACATACACAGATAATCAAGTGTATATGTGAGGCGCTGGGGGCTTAGGGGTCAGGCATGACATTGCATGTGAGGCGCTAGGAATCCCAGCAGACTGGGCTGGCTTTCGTTACTGGCCATACCCAGTGAAAAATGCCATGCCTGCCCACTGGGCCCCAGTGCCTCACACGTACACATGAATGTGATTGCACAGAGGTCAGGCATGGTATTTTTTATTGGACATCTATCATAGATGCCCAGTACAAAAATGGCATGCCTGACCACTGGGCCCCCAGATATCCCCCCTCGCCCCACACACACCCAATCATTGTGGTTATGTGGACCAGGGGGTGGGCATGATATTTCTACTGGATATCTATCATAGATGTCTAGTAAATAAATACCATTCCTGTCCCCTGGGCTCCACAGCACCTACACACACACATACAATCAACGTGATTATGTGTGTATGTGAGGTGCTGGGGTGCCCAGAGGGCAGCCATGGTATTTTTGACCATTCATCTACCATAGATGTCCAGTACAAAATGCTGTTCCTGTCCCCTGGGCCCCACAGCGCCAAACACATGCACACCATCAAAGTGATTATATGTGTATGCAAGGTTCTGGGATGCCAAGGGAGCAGGCATGGTATTTTTATCTAGACATCTATCATATATGTCCAGTACAAAAGTTCCATTCCTGTCCCCTGGGCCCCCCGGCTCCTCACAAAAGCACACAATCAGTAATATTATGTGTGTATGCCAGGCTATAGGGCCCAGGGAGCAGGCATGTTATTTTTTACTGACATATTACATGAGTGGGCTCCCAACATCTTTTGGCACACTTGAACAATATTACATGGTTGGACAACAAATAACGCCAATACATAAGGAAAACATAAAACCAGAGAGAAAGGGAAGCTTGTGTGTGGATTTTCCCTTTGTACACAGTTTTTCAAACAAGCTGGACATATGGACTAGAATTACATTGTAGAAAAATATATAGCTCTATTTTATTCATTGGACTTTAATGCAACATTTAGTTGCATCACATAGTGAAAACACATAATAACCAGAAAGACAAATAAATACATAGAAGTCTTATAGGTGCTGCAATGCAAAATAGCAGTGCCTCAAACAAGTGATAAAAAACACTTAGAGCTTTTTACAGCAAAACAAAAGTACATTACTTATAAAATCAAGCAGATTTTAGCTTGCGTTTTGATAAACGCATTGTATGGTATATTAATGGGAAAGTTCTGTCACTATGCAGACTACACAAGGAGTGATTCCAGAGATGAATCACTACTTGTCTAGGCTGACTAAGAAATTAATCGGAATACAGTTCTACGTCAAAAAAAGGATATCGGGAGGATAGCTCAGCGGCAACGTGCTTGCCTTGGAAGCAAGACAACACGGAGCAGCACAGGTTCGATGCCCGGGTCCGCGCTTAGAAACCTCTGGTCATTGAGCGCGTTATAAATAACCTATCATATCATATCATAAATGTTCGTTATTTTAGAAGGGTGATTTTATTTGTGACCACCCCTATTGACCATGCGACGATGGCTGCTAGCCTATCTGCCTGTTTGGTGTGGCGTTTCGGCAGCTGTGTGTGGCTGGACCATTGCCTTCTTCAGGACCTTGTACAATCTCTTCAGTGGACCCTTCATAGAAACATAGACTATGATTTACATGTTTCCAAAAATTAGTGTGATTCAGCTAGAATGGAAAAGCATACTGGACCTCTGGTATTACTACATCTAGAGGGGGTTTGTTCATTGGCCTCATCAAGTGTCTGGATCAAGTGGACATTTGTGTCTGTAATGTGGGGTACCTGCACATAGGGTAAAGAGTGAGATACATTGAGGAGTACATAAAGGTTTATAGAGATGTGTCTATGTATCCTAATAGCCTGGTGTCAAAGACTGGAGGCCGTCAGGGCATTCTTACCTGTGGTAAGTCTTCAGTGCTGTGTGGATTGGTGGACCTCTTCAAGAATATCTGCCTCGTAGATAGTTGTGGGCACTCTATGGGAAGAATATGTGATGTCATTACTATATTAAGATATTGAAATCCCCTAACGCAACATACTTGGACAAGGTCTACGTGAGTGTGTGTAGGTATATGCTTTTTTTTAGACTCCCTCATTGGGGAGCACTATAAAAAACCATTAGGAATCTCTTACCTAGATGGTTGCTAGAGCAGAGACACATGCTACTTATGCTGAGGGGGGTTGATGGATGCGTGCTCAGTAGTAATCCGGACCGTGAGGGGCCTTCTGTGAGAGTTTACTCTTCACACGGAATGGCGTCTGTCTGTGCCTCTGCTCTGGCAGTGTCTAGCGTGTGAAGCTTCAATGGGACAAAGCTAGAGAAATCACACAAGAGTGCCTTGGTGAGGGTGGGGAGTACAGGCTCTGTGTGTTGGTGGGGCAAAGTACCCTCGGTGTGTAGGGTCACCTTACCTTGAATCAGTCTTGGTATGTCTGGGGTTATTTTTGCAAATTGGGGATTACTTGTGGCTCCGTTGAAAAACCATGCACAGTGTACATCTGATGATATCTCTGTAGGGCAAGCTCCAAACAGTAAACTAGGTAGCCGTATGGAGAGGGTGGGGGCCGTGGTATGTCCCAGCCTTTCTGATTGGTTGGTCTTGCGTGTCGCGTGTTGACATCATGATGCCTACACTGTGGTGACTGCATAGGGGGTGTCTCTTGTTGCTAGTTGCTAGGTAGGCTGTGCCTACGCTGCTAGACATATACGAGCAGCAGCGAAAGGTACTAAAGAGGCATCCTGTTGCCATATATGTACGACCAGTGGTGCGCAATGCCTACAAAGTAACATGTTACCGCACATTCATGCCCAGGGCAGCCTATGCCTCCCTGTTGCATGCATCGGCATGCATACCGATAGCCGTGCACTGACAGACCGGGAGGAATATGATGCTAGCTCTAGAGACCTCATTCAGTGTATGTGCTCTACTATGCTACCAAGATCTCCAGTGACCTAGTATATGAAGTAGTAGCTTGCAACATTGTTGGATCATTCTGCGCTCTGCCTAAGCTTGGATGACTCTATTGGGTTTTGCAATGTTGAGCTTTGTCATCGCCACGTTGTTGAGTTCACAGGATGTGGACATGAGTTAGAGGTAAATGCTTGATTGGCCGGGCCATGCAGGGAATTGGTGTTCTCTCATGATCGCGTCGTGATAGAGCGCCCTAATGAGATGAAGATACAAAAAATGGCCTGTAGGGTGTGTTCGTGTGCTGTTGCATTATTTAATTTAGAATGTGTCTTAATACCTGCTCATCAGGTGTTATTAGTTGATGAGACAGGGACCCATTCATATATCCTCGACATAAGCAAGTATAACTATATGTAGTGACACAACTGATATTGGCAAGACATACTATCACGTTACATGGGATATCTCGTTGAGGCCTTTCCTTTGCGTGTTCAGAATATGTATAAATGCCTGCTCAGCGGGGGTTGCTGGATGCTAAGACACAGGCCCATTCATATGTCGTTGTCATAAGCAAGACAAAATGTGTCTAATAACGTAGCCTTACATTGGCAAAGCATAATGTCACATTACATTTTATACTTCATTGAGGCCTTCCCTTTGCGTGTTCAATTTATTTATCCACTACCCCTCTTTGTGATCCAGGGATGCATTTATGTTAGGTACAATGGTTATTACCTCTAAGACCCACCAGTATATATCATCATGTGAATGTTGGTGGTGGAAGAAGTGGGGACCCAACGGGGCTGTTGCTGTCCTTCATCTTACCTTTGACTGATGTTCAACAATCCTTTTATGGATTGGTCTGGTCGTTTGGCCCACATATCTGAGGCCCAATGGGTATTGCACAAAGTACACCACGTTGGTTGTTTTGCAATTTGAAAGATGCTTAAAATGCCACGTCCTACCCTTGATATCAAAACTAGGCATTTTACTTGTAAATTTGCATACGCTGCATGTACCACAAGGGAAATGCCCCATTACTGGTCTCATAGTCCATAATGTGCTCATGCTGCTGGGGCTTAGAAAGCATGAGTTGGTTAAATAGTCTTTCAAATTATTAGATCTTTTCAATGCCATTATGGGAGCTGGTTCGCTGGGGAGGGCTGTCTGGACCAGTGCCCATAAATGTTTCATTTTGGCTTTATTCTTGGTTGTTTGGTGGTTATAGATATGTACACATATCAGTCTGTCTTCTAGTGGTTTTCTAGCTTTTGGCATGAGCAGTGCCTCTCTTGGGGTAAATCTGGCACATTTGTGTGCGCGTAGATAACCTTTTGAGGGTAGCCCCTGGTTCTAAGTCCCCATCAAGTTTGTATGCTAGTTCCTGGTAATGCGCGATTGTAGTGCAATTACCGCGTATGCTTAGATATTGACCATTCAGTCAATTATTCCTCAGAGGGGTGGGTTGGTGATTGGAGTAATTCAATAGTGTATTGTGAGCTGTATTTTTTTTGGCACTGTGCCATGTAGTATGTTGTGGGGAGCCCATATTGTGAGGTCAAGAAAATGTATTCGCTCCTGGTCCCAGGACATCGTGAACAAGATGTTGGGGTTCCTGGTGTTTAGCCATTATAAACAAACATTCTTCATGGTTCCCCGAAGTCCTATGCCCCAAACGAAGATAACATCATAAATGTATCATTTTCACTTAAATATCTTTTCATAGAATGGGTTGGTAGGATTCATGACGTGCAATCTTTCTAATTGGGCCATTTATATGATAGCTAGGCTGGGAGCAAAAGCTGCGCCCATCACTGTCCCTCTTGCCTGAACAAAGAAGGTTTTATCAAACATGAAGACATTCTTTGTTAGGGCCATGGTTAGTAGCTCAAAAATAAAGTCTATACATACTCTGTTTTGAATGTTCTGGGTGCTTAATTCTTTCCCTTAAGCACTCTATAGCCTCATTCTGTGGAATACTGGTATAGAGTGCTCGAATGTCCATTGTGACAAGGAGGTCTGCTGACTGTTCAATGATGGTGCCTTCAAAGCATTTCATGGAGTCCATGGTGTCTCTTAAATAGATTTCTGTAAGTTAACTAAGAGGCTAAAAAAAGCAGTCAGGAATTGTGCCCACAGTTTCGAGCTTCCTGAGATTATTGGTCGACCTGGCAGATTTGTGGAATTTTTGTGTACCTTCACAGGTGTTCAAAAAAGTATATTCATGTTCTGTTATCCATTCATTGTTCAGACCTTGACCTGTTAGTTCCAACAGGTTTTGTCGTATTTCTAGCGTGGGGTCTTTTTTCAATTTCTTGTAGTTAGTGTCGTCGTCTAGTAGGTCAGTCACCAGCCACCTACCATACCACCGCCCTTGTCTGCTGGTTGTATTACCACCTCTTTGTTGGTATGCAGTGATATAAGTGCTGCCCTTTCTTTATTGGTCATATTGTTCCGGGCTGTCTATTTTTGTTTCTGTAGTTTTAGCACTTCCTGTAGGGTAAATTTTTCAAAAGGCAGATCTCCTTTGGGATTTGATTATCCTGCGGTGTAAATGTCGATTTCTCTCTAAGTCCAGTGTCTTTGTAATTCCAGCCCAAGGTTATACCAATCAGTGATCTTCATTGGTACAAAGGACATTCCCTTACTCAGCAGTGATAGCGCTTCCTTGCTCAAGTCAGTAGATGTTAAGTTGAACACTGTGAGGGTCAGTTGTACATCCATCTCCTCTGCTGTGGGCGTCTCCATGTACGTTGGAATCAAGGGTCATGGGCATATCTGTTTTTACTGACATTTTCTGGACCGCCGAACTCTCTGGGATCCCCCGCCCTAAAAAAAGGCCTCCTTCTGCCGCTAGGTTGCTCATAGGGACCGCCATAATACTGCATTGGGTCGCCGTCCCCGGAGTCATAATATTTCCCAACTAGATATGGGTATACAACTTCAAGTTTGAAGTCCTTAGTGTCTCTAGTGAGGTAAGAAAATACCATCCATGTCCCCTCGGCCCCACAGCACCTCAGAAGGAGAGCTGATTTTAGCTGGTGGGGTTGGGAATTGTGCAACAAAGGCATTCTTAAAAATACCTTTGTTATACAAACCTTCTGCCCCCACCCGCCAAAATCAGACACATACGCACACTCACTCTCACACTCACACTCTCAAACTCTCACGCCATTCACACACACACACACACACACACACACACCATTCACGCAGTAAGACCTCTCTCATTCACACAAGCACCCATCATCATGCACTCACTCATAACACAAGCGTACATGCATCCATACACATATTTAAATAATAAATAAATGAACATACACACACACATTAACACAACATACAAACAGCAAGCACTCTCTCATTCACACCAGTATCCATCATCATACATTCACCTAACAACACAAGCATGCACTCATTCATGTACATACTTTAAAAAATATTATACATGAACATAAACAAACTTACCTTCTGTTGCGGGTCCTGAAGTCTCCTCTCCAGCCCCTGCTAGCATGAACAGGAATCAGGAAGCTTCCTGCACGTGGGTGAGCAGACATCCCACTTCACCCTGCTCTGTCTGTATGCACGAGGAGGCGCAGGAGTGCTCCCTTGCACATACAGACATGCAGTTGCCCAGCCAGCATTTCCGATGAGCTATACAAGGCTGGGGAAGCAAAACGCCCCAGCCATGAATGGCTCATTAAGCTTGCGTGGCAGGGGATCTGTAACTGTCAAAGGGAAACAATGTTTCCCTTTGACAGTTCAGAGCGCTCCCTCAGCTGAAAAAAACTGATGAGGGAGCGCTCAGTGTTTCACTGGGCTGGCTTCTCCATGATAGGCAAGAGGGGGCCAAAACCCGGTGGGGTCGATGCCCCCTTGCCCATTATGGACGAGCCGCCCCTGATAGAGGGGCTTGTGTCTGTAACTGTAAATACAATCGGCAAAGGTGCTACCCTTACAGAAAAGGGAAGTGGGGCATTGGAAAAGTCTGGTATCTGCAATTCCGGGAGCAAATGATGGTGTGCATGCACTACTGCCTCTGCCAATAGCTCTCTCCCTGCTGTTTGATCTGGGTCTCTGAAAAGCTCTGTCGAATGGGATTCAAGGGCTGGCTGTTTTCTAGGTCAGGGCAAACCTTCATAATTGGTAGCAACCTTGTCTGGCACAGCTGTCTCATCTTTGAAAGTCAAAATAGCAAGTTCTTCCTTGACGGCAATGTTACTGTAAGTAGTAACAGTGGGACCTTCCACTTGGACCTCCTTGGTTTCTAGTGGAACTACCCCTCCCCCCATAGAGACACACAGCGCTGTTCAAATCGGGGTTTGACAGTATTGGTTCTTTTAATTTCAGCTTCTGGATTCGAGCTGACCGCACACCCACCTATTTTTTCTGTCCAGGGAGGCAGGCAGCAGCCACATTTTCTGTTTCATTGCCACCATCAGAGCAGCTACCATGTCTGAGTCCTCTCTATAACTACTCTTTGGTTCTTAGATACTTAAATGCTTAGGTAGGTGCACATCTATGGTGCCTGTGATGAGCTTGTGTGGTATGCTCGTACTATGCAAAGAGGTGCCCCCCTTCCACTTCCACCATGCACCCCACTGTTACCGCTGTCCCAGCAACACTTATCGTCTTGACAGGACTCTTGTCGGCATCATAACCGCACTAGTGCCAAAATAGATCCTACACCCGAGAAGAAGTCAAAGAACAAGACACTAGTCAGAACATCACCATGTGAACCCCGAATAACCCAATAGTGGGGCTGAGGCGATAAAAGGGAAAAAAGGGCAAAAGGAGGGAGAGCAACACACACTAATACACTTCCTCCCCCACTTTGAGGGTGCACCTAAATTTAGAGTTTGTTTGGTTGTGTCTTAAAGCAGCAGGAAATGACCACTCGTCTTACACTGCTCTTAACCTGGCCCTCATCCAGCTCGAAGACAAACAATCAAAGGTCAGTGGTAGGCATGCTAATAGTGGGAGTGGAGCATTGGCATAATCGTGCCGCCTTGTAGCCAGCTTGCCTCGGCTAGTATGTGGCTCGAAAACCATCTCCGGAATAAATCTGGACCCAGAAGGGGGAGCGGATAGTGTGGAAGCCTAGTCTGGCAGGTTAGAGGAAAGGTCCTCTATACGTTGAAGACGTCAGGCCGCACCAACACCAGGACTGCCTCCGACATTTGTAGCACCAAGCTTATGAACAACAGTTTATCAATTACAGCTGTTTATTTCTCCTTTCAATGTCTCTAACATCCACCAATCTGTAAACTCTATGACTGACTGGAGAGATGTTTAAGCGTTTATTTAGGATCCTTTCAAAATGCTAAATACCATGTTTGCGAAAGTTATAGAAAACCAGAAAGCAAACAGGGAACATGCCATTGCTCTTTGGCTCTTCCAACTATTGTCCGGCTTTGGGTTTATGTATGATAAACCTTGAGGACTAACCAGAAGGGTCTGATTGAGTTGGCAGCAGGTTTGCAGCCCTGGTTGGTGTGTTTCCCGTCAGGAAGGCAACGTGATGAGGGGGAGAACCTTGAGCCAGAGGTTACTGGTCAAAATAAAGGCGTAGGATAAGAGTTGGTGTGAGGTCAGTGAATTAAGTATACTCACTTGAGGTAAGCTCTTCCAGGCATCAAGCTTAGTCTGAGTGGAAGTCAGAGGGGTGAGGGATTCACTTATCTGCCCACGACTCTTCTGGAATGTATGAACTTGGTGATGTGATGTGGAGACGGCCTGCTGAAAATGTCTTCCAATTGCCTAGCCATTGGCATAGAGCACACAGGGAGGGCGCAACACGACATGCAGTCAACATACCTTTGCTGGGGGGGCCAAGGCACTGGAAGCTTACCGCAGGAGGAAATGTTACAACATTATAACAATACTGACTGATGTTGCTGGAGAAATATTAGGGGGGAAAAGTTTGAACCGCAAAAGATAAACTGTGCATTGTTAAGTGCATCAATTCCCGTTGACGCAGAGAAAAGGACTGGTGGGTGTTGTTGATATACGAGTTCAGCGGGGATAACCACACCCATGGTGCCACGCCTTGCCACGCAACTAAAGGTTTGTTAAAGGGTAACCTGTCTTTATTCTGTGTAAAAAGAGCTCCTGTCCTGTCCCCTTGGACAGACAGCATCAGTATGGGGGAAAGGGGACTACGGGACTATGAGTAAAGAAGTCAATAGGGTGAGTAACTTTTTCTATTTTGCTACGGTGGTCATAATCGTTATCGCTTTTCGGAGCAAGCCAATCATTTTAGATGATATGAGCAGTGGGAGGACCTCATGAAACAGAAAAGTAGTGCAATTTATGTTTGTTGACTGCATTTAGTTTGGTCGCTAATTATAGTTTTTCTTCAAACAATTTTACCCAGGTACCAAAACCTGTTCTGTGGTGTGTTTTGGTAGCTTCAAGTGTGTCTCATTTATTGAATAGAAGTGGTGGTGTGTTCACATTGTAGTATATCTGTCTTAACTCTTTGATGCAGAGCCAGTTATGGTATGTTCTTATTTGAAGGTATTTAAGGCAAGCACCCACTTGTCAATTATCCTTGGAGTCCTTCCCGGGTTTGAGATAGGCGTGGGTGATTGTTTTCAGCATGTAGGTGCCAACATTTCAGACATTGAAAATACTGGCTAGTGGAGTTATATATGTGAGGAAGTTGATTACAGAGAGTGTTGATCATTCTCAACATCACTGCAGGTGAGGTTGGTAATTCTGCACATGAAGGATGGACGTTTAATATGTCGGCGTGGTTGTTCAGCTAGGACTTGAACCATGCATGTACTTTCTCCTACATAATTGAAGAAAAACCAGTTGCAGCAGTCATGGATCGTTTAGCACCATCTTTGTTTTTTGAATCCCTGCAGTGAAGGTTATCCAGCTACAGGGATATACATTTCTGCTGGTAATTTAATTAAATAATAAAAAAAGTATATCCATACCTCAGGCGGGTTATCACATTTTAGGTGAACTCATGGTCCAGTAATCATGACAATGAGTCCATAATAAATCTTCCTGCTTCACGATCATTATAGTGCTTCCTCAGGATTCATTTTGGCCAATCTCCATGATACCTGTGCGCTAACTGCCGTGGCACGACATGATGTTGCATGTACAGTGTTTTAGTTGGAAAGGGCAAGACTTGATAGATTTACTAGATAAGCCTCTCTTGGGTCTCATCACGAGACCTTGTACACCTGGACAAAGGAACATGGAACAGGGAAGGTGAAGTGGAGCTTGGCATATCATCCATTGGGTATACAAAGGGGCCCTAACAGCTCCAACATTCCAGCTGTGCTCTTCTGGGCAGATAGGCCGGGAAGGGATGGGAGTGAGGATTGTATGGCTGCAAAGGAATCTTCAAGCCTCTGAATTCCTCCTCTTTGCACACACCACATTTTTTATTCACATTATTAAACTCCCTGGCCCGTTAGTCAACATTAAGCAATTAGCACTAGGTGTTGTGCAAAAATCCCAGCCAGCTAGCAGAACAGGATTAAAACAGGGCAATGGGATTAATAGTTTTTGATGAAACAATAATACTAGTAAAGTATAAACAGAGTAGGTTTTCGCAGCTATATGGCTGCCTGCAGAGGTGATGGGCCCTACAAGTAGCATCAGGGATTGATCTACAAACTGCTCACCTGACCTCTGAGCCCAAAACCACCATCTTTAAAAAGTCATTCCACCTTCAAAAGGGACTTAGACTGGCCTGAAAGCAACACAGAGCTCATCCCAACAGCACCACAGGCACTCTTTCCATCTGCCTGAGGCTGCCTGCAGAGGTCAGGTGGCCTACAATATGCATCCAGGATCAATCTACAGACTGCTTACGTGACTTGCAACCCCAAAACTATCATCTTTGAAATGTCTTTCCACCTCCAAAAGGGGCTTCAACTGAGCTGAGAGCAACATGGAGCTCATCCCATCAGCACCAGAGGCCTTCATTCTGTCTGCATGACGCTGTCTCTAGAGGTGGCTGCAGAGATGGCCTGACTACCTACCGCCTCCTGATGCTAATCTGACCTCAGCATCCTCCATCCAGCTCACTCCCCTAAGCCACCTGCACCACCATCAAGCGACGAATAGGGACCACGAGCCAGGACTACATCTCCCGGCCTGCCCTGAAGCCAAAAGCTGGTGGTCCCGCCTTCCCATTCTGCCATTGGATGCTTGTCACCACTTCCAGTACTTGACTCCTTGTATTGGGGTGACGTAGCCCTGGTGACCCAGCAAAGGGCAAACATCTAAGGGCCAACCTCCAGCCTTTCCTCTAGCCTCTTTACTTTTTTATTTTGAGCTATTGCTTTTCTGTGTCCTGCCACTTGCTTGTGAGTAGCAATTACATATTTGCTCAGCCACACCCTCTCCATGCACTGCTCTTACTATCACCTCTTTTCCTCGATGTCACCCCTCTTTTAGCTCATCTGCGCTGTCTATTCACAAAACCTCCAACCCTAACTTTCATCACGCTTCCTCATTTCGCTTCTACCACCAGCGCGCCTCTACTTTGCAGACTCAACATCAGTGTGCTTCTACATCTCACTCTCTTTATATTGTTATTTGGAATGCACAATCTGTCTGTAACAAGACTTCCTTTACCTTCGACTTTCTTCTTTCCAATTTCTCCTCTCTTGACCTTATAACTCTTACAGAAACCTGGTTTTCGAATGGATTGTGTCCTCCCACGTATTCCTTATCTTTGATAAATCCACTTCCAGCTTGCTGGCCTCAGACTTTTTTTTCCACAGTAGAGGGCACTGCGCATTGATGTCCCTCGAGTCGGTGTCCCTCGAAGGCCTCTGTATCGGCGCCAACGTCGCCATAGGTATATATAGTCTCGCGCAGCTTCCATTGCTCAGTTCCATTTTTCCGCGCTTCGTAAGCCTCGGGGATGCAACGCTCGGTTCCTCAGTAAAATCTTCAAAAAACTTTGATTTCCTTGAAAAATCTTCAATTATACGATGGCATCTTCATCCACTTCATCGACGCCACGATCCGGCTTCAAGAAAGGCCGGGATTGTGGAAAAAATATGTTGTTAACTGATCCTCAGAGGATCTGTCTGTGGTGCCTGGGCTCAGAGCACCAGTGTTCGGAATGTGAGGAGTGTATGTCCATGACAGCAAAAGCCTTGAGGGAGTTTAGGGTGAAGTTGGAAAAAGGTAAGACCATTAAATCCACTACCCCGTCAAAATTGTCCTTGGGTGAGACATTCGTCTCCTCGCCATCGGAGAAAACATTCCTGCTCGAGATCTCAAAGTGGTTCTCATCACTCCTCTAGATCGAGACATACTAAGAAGAGACGTCATAGATCACCTTCCTCTTCATCTTCTAACTCCCCAGAAAGGGTCACCTGCCCCACTAAAACAGCTCTCCAGCTAAGTGGGAGGAATTTCGCAAAAAAATGCTAAGGGTCTTTGAGAACGCAGCCTTGTCCCCCTCGGAGATGCCTAGAGGTGATACCCCGGGTGAAAGACCCGAAAAAGAAAAATGCTGTGAGTCATTGATCTTGGCAAATAAAAACCCTCGAGAGCGTCATGAACCCTCGAGTAAAGACAAAGTCCCTTCGCATAAAACTACATCATCGAAGCCACCGTCGAAGTTGACTTCGACTCAGAAGACTGTGTCATCGATGCCGTCATCGACCCTGATGAAAGAGAGGCCTTCGAAGCCTCATGACCCGACCGCACCATCGGTGCTTGGGCCGTCAAAGATACTTCAACGACGTTGAGGGGGCGTCGACCACATCGACGACAACAAGTAGAATTCCGGTTCTCTCGACGACATCGAGATCATATTCGAGTACATCGACGCTGTTTGTAAGTTTGTCGAGACCTATGATGTCTACAACGACAACTACAATCCTTTCTCAAGCAGTGTCGACCAATTTGGCTCCCTCATCTCTTGAAATGGGTTTTACCCCTTACCCACGCTCTGACTACTTCAGAGCTTTGTCCTCTATCTATGATGAAGGAGAAGACTCTGATAATGAGAGGCCCTTTGGCTTGTAAACTACAAGGGTTCCTATTCCAGAGGAACTAATAACTGAGGAAGTTAGACTAAGAGATCTTCAGGAATCTTTACAAGATGCCATTGGCATATATATCTCTCCAGAGGCTGACTTTGCCAGACCAGAACCTGGAGAGCATACAGAAATGTCTTACAGAGCACTTATGGCAAGAAGTATGGAGTTTGTGGAGTGGTCAACACCTGCACCCTCTTTCCAACAAGATGACCTAACAGACTTCTTAGATAAAGGACATCAAAAAGACCCTATAGTCCCTTTTCATGCAGCATTAAATAAATAGCTCTTTGCGAAGTACAGAGTGTCAGTCTCAGACCCTGTATACTTAAGTAAGCATCCAACCCCAGAGAGCTTAGTATTGCAGGCTGCAACGTCGTCAAGTAGTAAATCGACACACCCCATTATACCACAAGATGGAGACGACAAGAACTGTGATGCCATGTCTAAAAAGATCTTTTCAGCATGCATCATGGCACTTATGTCTGTTAACGCCACCTGCACGCTGGCGAGATTCAGCCACACCCTTTGGCAGTGCGCTTCATTGGCGGCTGACCGTCTCCCAGAAGGGGAGGAACGAGACACATTCTTGAATATCATCAAGGATGGGAAGGATGCGATATGCGAGTCTATCCAAACAGGTCTCGACTCTGCTGACAGCATCAGCAGAGCCATGGTGGCGAGTACCACAATCCGCAGATTTGCGTGGTTGCGGAAATCTGGTTTTGCTCCCAATGTACAAGCCAGATTTCTGAATATGCCCTTTGACGGCACCTCACTATTTGGCAAGAAAGCTGATGGCAGTTTGGAGAAATTGCAAACCTCCAAAGCGGCAGCCATAGCCCTTAGAGCTGCAATTCATTTAACTCCAAATCGCCCCACAGGTACGTCCTGGAGGGAGAAGCACTTTCGTTTTACCATGCATTCGGAAAAGGTAGTGGGCAGCCAAAGATGAGTCACCCATGGTGGATGGGGCAAAGGTAACAAATCAGCGTCAGCAGGTGCTGCTTTACCCTCAGCATCTGCATCAGCTGCTACTAACCCCCTCTGAGGTCTCTCCACACAAGACACCAGTAGGAGGCAGACTAACTCAACATCTGACAGAATGGCAGGGTATTACATCAGATGCTTAGGCATTGGAGACAATTGCCCAAGGCTACTGCATGCCTTTCCTACATACTCCTCAGAGTCATCCACCGGGTAACAACTCTTTGAAGTTTCCTGACCTGCTCCTTATGCAGGAGATCTCAGACCTCTAGAGAATGGTGCCATAGAACCGGTACCTGTAGCAGGGAGGAACAACGATTGGTACTCCCCCTACTTCCTAATACCAAAGAAGGACGGAGGATTGAGACCCATCTTGGACTTGCGAGAATTGAACAAATTCCTCAGGAAGAACAAATTCAAGATGGGAACCCTTTCTCAAATCCTTCAGGCCCTTCAGTTTCAGGATTGGTATCTCTGGACCTTCAGGATGCTTATTTTCATGTGCCAATCCATTACAAGCACAGGAAGTACCTTAGGTTCATCATTGGCAGTTCTCACTATCAATTTCGGGTTCTGCCATTTGGGCTAACCTCCGCCCGAGGGTCTTCACTAAGTTAATGGCAGTCGTGGCAGCAAGTCTAAGAAGGGAAGGCATTCATGTCTACCCCCACGTGGACGACTGGTTGATCAGAGCAGTGTCCCCGGAAAAAGCTCAGATTCATCTAAATTATGTTTGTCACTTCCTCCACAAGCTGGGCTTCTCCTTCAAATTAAAGAAGTCACAGATGATACCATCACAGAAACTCCAGTTCATTGGAGCCGTCCTGGACACATCCCTGGGAAAAGCCTCGCCACCAGAGGTGAGGGCTCAAGATATTCTTCAGATGGTGACCAGATTTCAAAATGCCCAGCATCTACCAGCCTTTGACTTTTTGAGGTTGCTCGGCCTCATGGCATCCTGCATTTTTCTAGTGCCAGAGGCTCGCCTGAGAATGAGATCTCTCCAGTGGGCGCTAAGGACCCAGTGGTCGCAATTCTCAGGCAGAATGTCAAATCTCCTACAAATGCCGAACAGATTAGCACGAGACCTTCAGTGGTGGTCCTGTCAGGAAAACATCTTGAAAGGAGAACCATTTTGGCAACCATGGCCGGAGATAACAGTAGTCCTGGACGCCTCACTCACGGGGTGGGGAGCCCATGTCAACGACTTAACCATCAGCGGTCAATGGTCTCCATCGGAGTCCAGACTACACATCAACCTATTAGAGCTGAGAGCAATCAGGCTAGCACTGAAAGCTTTCCTGCCATCAGTACAGGGGAAAAATGTTCTGATAATGACGGACAACACAGTGGCCATGCACTACCTCAACAAAAGAGGAGGAGTAGGGTCACTGCCACTGTGCAGAGAGGAAATGCAGCACTGGTTCTGGGCAATGCAAGAAGGAATCTCTGTCGGCAGTTCACCTAGCCGGAGAGAAGAACACGGCGGCAGACGCTCTGAGCAGGCAGACCACAGTCTCCCACGAGTGGGAACTAGTTCAGGAAGTTCTTCAAGAGATCTTTGCCCTTTGGGGAATCCCTCAGGCGGATCTGTTCGCCACCAGTGTCAACCGGAAGTGCAATCAGTATCGCTCAAGGGGAATTTTCCCCGAGGGGAGCTGTAGGGGACGCGTTTGTGGTGGAATGGGAGTTTCCACTTCTGTACATGTTTCCTCCAGTCCCCGTCATTCCTCAAGTGATCAGGAGGTTGAGGGGATTCCCGGAAACCCATGATTCTTACATGTCCATCTGACCTCCGATTCGTCTTCCACAAAGGGAGGATCTTCTCTCGCAAGAGGAAGGTCAGGTTCTCCATCCGGATATCAGGATCCTCAACCTTCACGCTTGGTTTCTGAAAGCTTGAGATACAAAGATTGGGACCTTCCAGATAACGTAATGGAGGTGTTGCTTTCAGCCAGAAGGCCAGCAACTAAATCTTTATACCGCTGCCGTTGGAACAAATTTTGCAGCTGGTGTAGAAATGAGGATATTCACCCTTTTTCATGTAGTACACCGATGGTGTTATCCTTCTTACTATATTTGGCAAATTCAGGACTTCTAGTTGGCACAATCAAGGGTTACCTCACTGCGCTATCAATCTTCAAACGCACAGCTGAGGAACCTTCAGATTTGAAGTTGCCCCTAGTCATTCAGTTTCTGAAAGGGTTGACTAATGTTTTTCCCCCAACTCCTTTGCAAGTTCCCCTGTGGGATTTAAATGTAGTCTTAAGATTTTTAATGGGTACTCCATTTGAACCTCTTCATTCCAGTCCATTAAAGTTTCTCACTCTGAAAACAGTCTTCCTGGTAGCCTTAACTTCTGGCAGAAGAGTGAGCGAACTACAAGTTTTATAATAATAATTTGGCATTTATATAGCGCTACGAACCCTCAGGTATCCGAGCGTTGCTTATCATTACCCACGGTGTGTGGTGCTCATTTATCGTCCTCGGAAGGATGAAAGGCTGAGTTTGGCCCTGGCGGGATTCGAACCTGCGTTAACAGGATCTGCACGCATGTCAAAGCGAGCGCTCTACTCGCTGTGCCACTTGACCGGCTGAAAACCTCCACATACCATCTTTCACAAAGATAAGGTAGTTCTCTAAGTGAAGCCGAATTTCCTCCCAAAGGTTGTATCAGAATTCCATTTCGCACAAAAGATAACCTTGCATTCATTTACCCTCCTCCTCACCCAGGGAAAGAGGATGAGAGATTGCACATGCTGGATCCAAGGTGTGCCTTGAGTTTTTACATTAACAGACTTGCTAGGATTAGTACATCAGTTCTTTGTGGGGTATGCAGGACACAAAGTAGGTTTACCTATCATGAAACAGACCATCTGAAGATGGATAATACTAACTATCATAGAGTGCTAGAAATTGGCAGGAAAAGATCCTCCTCAACACCACAGTGCTCATTCAACCAGGGGTATCGCAGTCTCGTCAGCTCTCCAAAGAGGAGTTCCAATTAAAGACATATGTGCGGCTGCCACATGGTCGTCTGCACATACTTTCACCAAATTCTACAGTCTAGATTCCTCCACTAGCCAGAAGACTAAATTTGGGAAAGCTGTGCTGCACTCCCACCTCCTTTTACACTTTACTGCTGTGGGAGTCTATCAAAGATAAGGAATATGTGGGAGGACAGCAAGGGTTGCAGAGTCTGAGGGAGAAGAAGTTACTTACCAACTGTAACGACTGGATGTTCCTCCCACATATTCCTTATCGCCCCACCCATCCTTCCCCACAGTAAAACTTCCCTTGTAGTTGCAGCCTACGCTCCTTCAAGGGTACTAACCATATCATACTGGGCGCAAAGAGCACCTCAAAACGGAACTGAGCAACGGACGCTGCGTGAGACTATTTATACCTATGGTGACATTGGCGCCGATACGGAGGCCTTCGAGGGACACCAACTCGAGGGACGTCGACACGCAGCGCCCTCTACTGTGGAAAAAGTTTTCCGAGGCCAGCAATCTGGAAGTGGATTTATCAAAGATAAGGAATACTCGGGAGGAACATCCAGTCGAAAGAACGTTACAGTTGGTAAGTAACTTGTTCTTCTCCCTCAGACTCTGCAACCCTTGCTGCCTTTCACGACCTTGGCTACACCTTCACGCACTCGCCCCACTCACCTGGTATGGGTTGTGGTGTAGGACTGTTTGCATCTTCCAAACTTCCGATCTCTCCTACTCTTCTCTCCCCCACTATTTCTCCCTCTTTTGAATACACTATCCCCAAAATCACTGCTCGCTATGGCATTCATAATATCACTCACAATTGGCCAACTGGTCTCACTGGTCAATTTATTGACCACTTACCTCAACTGATTAACTCCCTTCCTCCCTATCCTCACTTCATTGTCACTGGTGACTTTAACCTCACCCCTCTCTCCACTCCTCTATTCACTGACTTTTGCTCTCTTCTCTTTAACAACTCGCTAACTTCTGTCGACTCTCTGCCTACCCATTCAAATGGTAAATCTCTTGACCTTATTCTCATCTTCTCTCAACTCCCTGCCTCTAATATCTCCACCGCTCCTTCTCCATCTGCCCATTTTATTGTCTTTGCCCCAATCTCCACTCCTACTTCCACTCCTACTTCCACTCATCTCTCTCCATATATCACTTCCTAATTTCAAACCTTCAATATCCCTATCTACCTCTCTGACCTTCACCAATCTATCTCCAATGTAAAATTCACTGTTCTATCCACGGATAAAGACTTCAATAACTTTAATGCTGCTCGTACTCTCCTCTCACTTCCCTCTTACTACATTCACTCCTAGACCTTACCTTCTGCGGTCTTGGATTACACCTACCATCCGAACCCTGAAAACAACTATGAGGAAAAACCTTTGCACTTGGCAAAGATCTAGACACTTCTCGGATCTCCAACACTGCCTAAATGCCCTTCAGATCTACTCCTCTGCTCTCGACTCTGCCAACCGTGACTTGTATTATTATTATTATTATGGTATTTATTGAGCACGGACCTAGCTTCGAGAGGCAACACAGCTCTTTACAGAGGTATAAACCGATACAGGTACATTACGGAGCACTTTACAGAGATGTACAACATTATAGATGCATAACTAGTAAGATGAATTTCTAAACTCTGACCTGGTGGGCAGATGTTTAGGAGGCCACCCTAGTTTAGTGGAACAGGGGAACCTTCTGGACAAACCAGACCAATCTACTGTAGCTTGGCAGGTGGTGAAGACTAAGCCTCAGGAGGGGTGAGAGTGATCGGGAGCCCACAATGAGCACACACACAGTAGAACTCCACAGAATACTCTTAAAGAAGTGTATATCAAAAATACATTTATTATAGGCCTTTTAACTAAACACAAATAAAACACAGTAATAATGAACAGTTACCACACACTCCTTACACTATTTACCATATATACAAATGCGTTTCACCTAATGTGGATAAGGGGGAGAACACAACCTGTAACAGAAGAGGTAAGTTAACACAGATATTGCATTAGGCTGTTGGTCAAAGTCAATCCCTAACTTATGCAGTCCAACCCTACGAAGTGGGGAGCCTCATGCTCAAAAGTACAGCAGTGCATTAACAACGCGTGGTCGTGCGTAAAAGCAAAAACTGGTCCTCTTCAGGGAGCTGTAGCAGTTCAGGAATGGGCTTGAGGCGATGAAGAATAATGCTGTATTATTCGAGGAGGGTCTACCCTTGCAGGTAGAGCAACTTTCGTGTTTCGGGAATAGCTAGGGAGTGTAGGCTAGCCCAGCTACGGTGAGTATCTTTTCAGGGATTCTCGTGCATAAAGAATAATGGCTGTGATGCAAATACTCACGACCCTCGACACAGTTTGGGCCAACCTTTGCCAGTCTAGTCCAGGTCGCTTGTAGGTTTAACCCCTGCAGTTACATGTCGCTCCAGCTCTCAGCGGCTGGGGGATGGGATGATTGTCTGTGGCGGGACAGTAGCCTTTTCTCAGCTCTCGTGGGAAGAAAGAAAGACAATTCCAGTGCAGCATTTCTCAGGGCACAGGGGGGCAGGTAAGCAAGGCTCCTACAATGATCGTCAGCAAAGCGGGGCGACACAGACCACAAATGCTTGCAGCGTGGTGAACTCTCATAAATCGCGACTCAGAGTCTCAACTCAGGACGGTGGTGCTCCTAGACGATACCCCGGGTTTGAGCTGGTCAGTTCTGTGGATGGCCCAGGAACACTTCCGAAAAGGCTCTTTTCGAGGGTACGCAGGAGGTGCCGAGAAGAGTTCCCTCGAACATTGCCCTTACCTTGTCAAGTTGGGGATCCGACTCTGGAAAAAGGCCTGCAAGCTAGTTGGGTCCGTAGATCCGTACTCCCCACAGATCCCCATTGCAGCACTCATGACCAGTCATTCCTGAGGGCAACTTGAGACTCGTACACAATGGGAGCCCTTCGGGTGGCCACACTGGGGGACTTGATCCAAGAACAGGAAGTTTTGGCCTTCCCGGAGCTCTGCGATGCCACGGGCCTCCCAGCTGGGCAATTTCTGTTGCACAGAGTGGTCATACAGGCCCTGAATAGCAGATGGCCTGTCGCTGTCGACCAGTCAGAGGAAAACGAATGCATCGAAACGATACTAAACGCTGCTGAAGGGGGACACGAGACCTCACGTATCTACGAGGCCCTTCTGTGGGGCTCCACCAAAGAAGACCTCAAATGCCAGAACAGATGGGAGACCGAACTAAGCCTCGTTTTTGAGGACAAAGACTGGGGTGATATAACCCACTACCACAAAAAAATCTCCCGAAACGCCCGCTTACAGCTCATCCAACTGTACATTTTGAACAGAGCGTACCTCACCCCAGAAGCTATTTCAAGATTTACCGGTGCGGGCACCCAATTATGTCCCAAATGCAGTGAACCCAAGGTTGGTATGGCCCACATGTTCTGGGGATGCCCTGTGATTAGAGAGTTTTGGTCACAAATGAAGCACAGAGTGGCCGGTGCAGACATTGACATTGAAGTGGATGAACCCTCAGCATGTATCCTGGGCAGGTATAGGCGCAGCAGGAAGAATAAATCCCTGGATAAACTTAGAGACCTTATATATATAACGGCCAAAAGGCGCATAGCCATGGGGTGGAAAAGCCCTAGAGGACCGCTTATGCCCCTGTGGTGGGGTGATCTTGCGAAGTGGATCACAGCTGAAACCGCGGCATGGGAGACGGCGATCCAAGTGCAGAGACTCGATTCTAGGGAGGAGCTACACCGTTGGGTGGCCTTAACAGTACCCCTGCTCCATCCTGAGTCGCAGGATGGTGAGCCAAACGGGGAAGGCGACCCAGGACCTGGCACGGACTCATAAGAAACAGTGAACTGACCGTGGTCTTGGAGGGGAAGGGGAGGGATGGGTGGAGGGGAGTTGGGGACTTTACTTTTGATACGCTTGTTCTAGCTCCACTGATGCCAGTTTTGTCATCTCATGTTATGAAACTAATAAAATATATTTAAAAAAAAAAGCAGGAGGTGCCGAGTGTAGTTGGTCCCACTACTCCAAAGGGTCGAAGCGCCCTTGCAGGCCTTCTGTGGTCGATACAAAAGCAGGGGTCTGATGGGACAAAAGCAGGGTCAGCGTGCCAAACCTTACAGCATATCTCTGGCGGTTCCACGTGTCTGCTCTTTCATTTCAAGATATTTGGCTCCTTCTGGTAGCTCAGTGTAAACTTCAGTTGATCGACCTAGAATGGATGCAGAGCCCCTCCTCTTATACAAGATTTGCTTTGCACTCAAATCTGGGATAGCCAATGGAAGATCTTCTCTCTTGCATTCACACCAGACATGGGCCAATCACGGCCCATGGTAGTTCCAGTCATTTAGGCATACCAGACATACAGGCACGAGTAGTTTGGATTGAGACCAGACAGTCCCAACCCTCTTCCTGGGCACTAGCACATGTGACATGCAGGAGCCCACGAAAGATGCAGTTTTTGCTGGAGGCTGCATGCCCAAATAAGGAATACCCGGGTCACTCGACCTGGGGGAAGGCAAAGGGACAAAATGGCCAAAGACCAGAACAAAAGACTTTGTGGCATGGCCATTTTCGGCACTGGCCACAGTCCTGGGCCAAACGCAGTAAACGCGATATGGTACATCAAAAAGAAGTACTACTTTAAAAGTAAACTGCTGCCTCCTGTTTGTCCTAGGCACACTTGTACAATCACAAAAAAATCCTTAGCGGGTGGTTAGGGCCATAAAACAAAAGGACCCCTATGCGCAGTACTGTAAGATACTTGGCACATAGATAAAAAATGTACCAAGAAATGGCAACATAGTCAAATACTAAGGGACACATAGTTTCCCAGTACTGACAGCCTGAAGGACGTGTCACTTTCCCCATAACAGATAAGCAAAAGGCCAGAGGGGTGCAGCTGAAGGCTGTGCTCCACCCGAAAAAGTCAGGTTAGGTAAGCAAAACAAAAGCAAAAATGTTGGGGGGGTCCATAAATGGAGGGAACATCTTTCCTAACAATAACAGAGCGCTTTCCAGTGGTAACAACAGAACAGATATTCCCCGTGGGTGTAGGATACAGAAGAGGACAGAGGAGGGGTACAGCTGTACCAGGCCAGGTGGCTGGGAGGATAGGGGCGGGCGGCGTCTAGTGAGTCAGGTAGCGCAAGGGATGACGTGATGGCCTAAGTGTTGAGGAGGAGAGACTCCTTGAAGAGGTGGATCTTGAGTTCTTTTCTGAAATGTTGCACCGTGGGGGCGAGTCTGATACCGATGGGGAGGAGGCTCCATAGTCTTGGATCATAGTCAGAGAAGGCTTGTTTTTTGGTCCTTTCTTTGTTGCAGCGGCGAATTTCAAGTCTGCACGTGTCCTGGCTTCTGGTGGTGCACTGTTCGCCGGAGACGCAGAGTTTCTCTGCAAGGTAGCTTGGTGACTTGAGGATGACTGCCTTATAGATGATGCAGCAAGACTTGAAGGTGATTAATGCGTGCAGTGGGAGCCAGTGAAGGTCGATGAGGGCTCTGGTGATGTGGTCATATCTGCATAGACACTGCGTAGACCCTTGATGATGCGTGCAGCTACGTGTAGGACACTTCTCAGGGGCACAGAGAGACTTCTTTCTCTCTCATCTGTCTCAATCGTCTCAACCTAGGCGCCTCCAAAAATCTCTCCATTCAATTCTCTCAAATCGTAAACCCTCCTCCGTCTCTACTACTCTTTCTGCTAACAATCTAGGTCTCTTCTTTGCTTCGCAAATGACCAACATTCAAAGCACCCTTGCAAAGTACCTTCTAACCCTCCTGTGCTCACTTTTCTCGACCACCTCTACCCTCCTCTCCTGTGAAAATGTCTTCCTTTGCCCCACTAACCCTGATGAGATTCTTGATTCTTGACCTTCTCCTCAGGATTAACCCTTCATGTGCCCCCATCAACCCTCTATCCCCACACATAGTGAAATTCATGGCTCCCAGTGTTGCTCCATATCTTACTTCCCCCTTCAACTCCTCTCTTGATAGCACCACTTTTCCATCATCCTACAATTCGGCTACTGTCATCCCTATTCTTAAGCAACCCAGCCTAGATCCTAAATGTCCTGCCAACTTTCTTCCTGTCTATCTTCTATCTCACTATTCTGAAATCCTAGATTGTGTAGCTTTCAACTGACTCAGTGAATTCCTTGGCACACACAACCTTCGGGATCCTCTTCAATCTGGCTTCCAACCTCTGCATGCTACTGAGTCAGCTATCCTCAATGTCAGCAATTACATCTTTTCCGCTCGTCATGCTAGCCATTCATTTATTCTTATTCTTCTCAACCTCTCTGCTGCCGTCGATACCGTCAACCATTCTGACCTTCTCTCAGCATCAGGGACAAGGCACTCACTTGGTTTGTTTCATATCTCGCCCCCAGCCCCAGATGTTTCCAGGTGTCTTGGAACAGCCTTTCCAACCCACTCATCCCCCCTTACTCTTGGTGTTCCCCAAGGGTCAGTCCTGAGTCCACTTCTCTTCACTCTGTGTACCTCTGCTCTTGGCACCTTGATGTCTTCCTATGGCTTCTCCTATCAACTCTTGCTGATGACACTCAGATCGTCTTCTCCCTTCCCCCCTTATCCGATGAGCTACGGTCAAATCTCTCTCTCCGCCATTTAATACTGGATGGCCTTTCACTCGCCAATGCTCAACTCCACTAAAACTGAAGTTCTCTACATCCCATTCAAACAGGCTATCTCTTCCTCTCCCCCCCTTCTTTGCTTTTCTCCTGACTGCCTTCCCTACTCTGCTTCGGGTCACAACCTTGGTGTTGTCTTTGACCTATCTCACAACTTCTCACTCTTCATCTCTAAGTCTGCCACTACAGCCAGTCCTAATCTCTTCAACATCAGAAAAATTAGACATCTTCCATTGAACACTGCTAAGCACCTAATCTCCTCTTTAGTACTCTCTCGATCGGACTACTTAACCAATCTACTCTAAGGCCTTCCCAAATATTCTTTTTCACCTCTTAACAAAGTCTTCAACTTTGCTGTCTGTACACCCTTCAACCCAGCCTGCTTAACCTGCACCTCCCCAGCTCGTCATCAGTTAGGCTGGTTATCTATGAGACAGAGGGAAAAGTATAAACTAGTTCTTCAAATCTATACACAGACGTGCTCCACTCTAGCTATCGGCCCATCTCACTCCCTATTCTCCCCCTTGCTCCCTACAATCATCCTCGACTCACCTCCTTGCCACCTCTCGTGCCCTGTGTGCTCCCTCTTGTTTCCACTCTCTTCCTTTCCTCGCTCCCTTACTCTGGAATGCTCTTCCACTCCCTCTCTGCACTACTCCCGCTGTATCTCTATTTAAATCTAACCCCCTAGCTCTCCTCATTTCTGAATTTCCACTTGCATAGCGTTCTACACCACCACATCTCTCTGTTCTCCTCTCCTCCTACCTCTCAATGACAACCTCTTAGCACTTATCCCTCCCCCATTCATCCTTAAACGTAGCACTTCCTCCACTATTCCGTTCCTATATCATGCATGATCCACTGTCCTTGTCCCTGGATTATGTTTCTACCCCTGCTGCATCATCTGGTCTTATTTCCACATCCTCTCACCCATTGTTAAGGACACTGATCCTTCAATGTTAAAACTTTTTTTGTAAGCATGTTTGTGCAAAAGTGCATTGGTTTTCCCTGTAATTTCAAATAAATAAATGAATAAATATAAAGCCAGAGGAATTGATACAAAGTGCCTGCTCATATCTATGGAAGTAGAGACAACCTCGCAGGAACAAATGCAGGACAAGTGAGCGATATTTGGATTGGACTGGACTGAGGCAAATGGATTACCTAACAAAAATAAAAACTGCAAATCAATCAAAAAGTCAAACTCATCCAAGAACCCCAAAATGACGTTAGTTCTACAAAAACAACAATCCTGACAGGCATGTATTCAGGTGGGAAGCTATCACTTGAGTTCTGCATGCGTGGTCCTCTTATTCATCAGTGGCATGGTGATGCTTGTGCAGTCGTGCCAGGGTCCAGCTAGTGCAAGGCTTGGGCTATATCTAATTGGGTAGCCATAGTGGAAGATGAGTGGCAGTTGCCAGATCCACAGGGCGACACCTATGTTTTCAGACGTTCAGATGTCTCTTGCAATATCCGGGCATGATGATGTACTCTTGCCATCTGCGTTTTCTAACTTAAGCTCTTGGTGAGGCTCATTGATGGAATGGTTTTCTGGTGCCTTGTACACTGCACCATAATCGTAACAAGAGATGTTTCTGCTGCAGCCTGTATTTAGGTACAAGAATAGCTGAGCACATGCTACTGTGCTAGACTGTCTATCTGACTGGCCATCCTGCTCCATCATTGCAACATCATTTGTACAGTGCACTATACTGCTGGACCAGTCTCTATGCTTGAGTAGTGCAGTAGAAAGCGCTTGTCCAGAACCCAGCAGAGACTTATTACTTGGCAACCTGGAACTGTACCTATCCTATTCCTTCCCTCGCCAAGCAATATTGGCTATGAGAACCAGGAGGTCATCAGTGACGTGAAGCTGTTACTTGGGATGTCATCTGTGATGTCATGTGTGTGACCATGAGCAGTGCATGGTGGGAGAGTTAAGGTTGCATAGCTCACCTAGGTGACTCAAGACTTGGGCAAAAAGAAAGCGCAAGTGTAATCTAGGTTCCCGGAACACGGCTCTACCTTTAGCCGTGAATAGTTACCCCCACTGTTTGCCACCTACCTCTCCAGTATTTATGCGTTATACCACCACCTCTACCACCACCTCTTCACTCATGACACACAGAACATAATTCTCACAATGAGGTGCACTATAGAGTAAAATATGAAAGCATATGTAGCTGACCTCAAGTTTTCAATCTGGGATCATTTTAGGTTTTGTTCCAGAGCCTGGACATTGTGAGGTTTCAGTTGATCAGATTAGTGTGTGTGCTTGGAAGAACACTACACATTATTATCATTATTATTAATATAATTAGGGAATTTATTGTGTGCAGACTTAGCTTCGGGATGCAGCGGAGCGCTTTACAATCATATGGGAAAGAATAAGGTTAGGGAGCAGAGAAATGGAGTCCCCAAAAATGTCAAAACAAACATTCTGAATGCGCATTTTGTGCGCAGTCAGCATGTGAGAAAATGCTGAATCCATTATACCGAACGGGGGATGCAGGGGTTTCAACCCACCCCCCAGAATTTGGTATAATGGGATTTGGGGGCTGGGGGAGGGGGGTCCGCCACATCTGATGACGGAGTGCGGCACTGTTGCAAAAAAAGAAGAAAAAAAAGGGGCCTTGCAGCGGAAGTCTCGACCCACTTCAGGGTTGGGACACTTCTGCTGCCTGAAGACAGGAGCACCGAAGTATGGGAGCGAGGAAGCAGAGGAACAGGTGAGTGGGGTACCGGGGGTAGAGGGTAGCAGGCACTTTTGAGGCGGGACTGGGTCCTCTATGCATTTCTTTTCATTATTTCACATTATCGACTTCGGTTTTTTGCAAGCAGACTTTTCGGCCGCAAAATGTTCACGTACATCCGCAGAGAAACAAGGGATTGGGGATCTTGCAACAGTGGAGGGTAACAGTCTGCAATGGATCTACAAGTAACCAGGGGAGGAAACTGAGGATATGATCACCAAGTCTCAGGCAAAGTGGGGGAGGGGGGTGAACAGTGTATGGACCTAGGTGTTAGGGAGCAGTCATTCCTTTAAGAGGAAGGTCTTGAGCTCCTTCCTGAACTGTAGAAGCGAGGGGGCGAGACTGAAACATATCTTAACTCACTAAATGTTTTTCAGTACATTTCGTGGTTTTTTAATGCTGTATTCTGGCCATGTGCTGTCATGCCAAGTGTTAAATGTGTACAAAGGATGGCCTGTGGCCGTACCCTCCATTACTATATTGAGCACACAGCTTAAGGCCCTCTACTCACCACACATATCACAGCAAACAGCAATTGGCACACGGCAAGCCCGCTCCGCACTAAAAAAAATGACACGACATGGCATGGGCCCTTGTCATCTCTGCACATATTTTAGGAAGCAGAATCTCCATCTTGCACGCCTTGCACAAAATCCAGCACGCTTCGAAGTCTTTATGAATCACAAAATCCTGCCCCTTTTACACAGCGATGAGACCTGAACATTTAACAACCTGTGACTAAAATGTGACCTTTCTTAATCAGTCCCACAGTGATCATGTTGTTAAATTGGAATTTGCTGAGTAAGTGCAGGATAGTAGGGCCAGTCTCTGGTTTGCATTTGTTGATGACGATTGGAACATGGTTCATTTAGTGTGATTTGTTTTTTAAGGGTTTGTGCTCATTTGTGCCTATGTCAGAGAATAGTGTATAGTACTAATACTTTCTAAATTTCTGGATTACGTAGCACAATAAAAAAGAACAAAATGCTTATTTTAACTACAGTTCGTTTTTTTATCCAGGCATGCAGATGGCTCGATAAAGTTTTGGGACGCCTCTGCAAGTAAGTTAAATCTCTTTGTTATTATTGTAGCACTGTTTGTTCTCTCTGTCATTTACCGCGAACTGCGACATGAATTCCTGTCGGGATACTGGCCTCCTTCAATTGCATACCCACCTCCTTAGTACTGCATAGAGAATGGTGAGGACATGGGCGCCCACAACCTTAGCACTCCATGAAGACTTCTGAGAATGTTGCTGTCCACCTCCTTAGCATTGAGGACATGGCCGCCCACAACCTTAGCACTCCATGAAGAATTCTGAGAATGTTGCTGTCCATCTCCTTAGCATTGAGGACATGGCCGCCCACAACCTTAGCACTCCATGAAGACTTCTGAGAATGTTGCTGTCCACCTCCTTAGCATTGAGGACATGGCCACCCACAACCTTAGCACTCCATGAAGGCTTCTGAGAATGTTGCTGTCCATCTCCTTAGCATTGAGGACATGGATTCCCACAACGTTAGCACTCCATGAAGACTGCTGAGAATGTTGCAGTCCATCTCCTTAGCATTGAGGACATGGCCGCCCACAACCTTAGCACTCCATGAAGACTTCTGAGAATGTTGCTGTCCTCCTCCTTAGCATTGAGGACGTGGCCGCCCACAACCTTAGTACTCCATGAAGACTTCTGAGAATGTTGCTGTCCACCTCCTTAGCATTGAGGACATGGCCGCCCACAACCTTAGCACTCCATGAAGACTTCTAAGAATGTTGCTGTCCATCTCCTTAGCACTGCATAGGGAATGGTGAGGACATGGCCACCCACAACCTTAGCACTCCATGAAGACTTCGGAGAATGTTGCTGTCCATCTCCTTAGCACTGCATAGGGAATGCTGAGGACATGGCCACCCACAACCTTAGCACTCCATGAAGACTTCTAAGAATGTTGCTGTCCATCTCCTTAGCATTGAGGACATGGCCGCCCACAACCTTAGCACTCCATGAAGACTTCTGAGAATGTTGCTGTCCATCTCCTTAGCATTGAGGACATGGCCGCCCACAACCTTAGCACTCCATGAAGACTTCTGAGAATGTTGCTGTCCATCTCCTTAGCATTGAGGACATGGATTCCCACAACCTTAGCACTCCATGAAGACTGCTGAGAATGTTGCAGTCCATCTCTTAGCATTGAGGACATGGATTCCCACAACCTTAGCACTCCATGAAGACTTCTGAGAATGTTGCAGTCCACCTCCTTAGTACTGCATAGAGAATGGTGAGGACATGGGCGCCCACAACCTTAGCACTCCATGAAGACTTCTGAGAATGTTGCTGTCCATCTCCTTAGCATTGAGGACATGGATTCCCACAACCTTAGCACTCCATGAAGACTTCTGAGAATGTTGCTGTCCATCTCCTTAGCATTGAGGACATGGATTCCCACAACGTTAGCACTCCATGAAGACATCTGAGAATGTTGCAGTCCACCTCCTTAGTACTGCAGAGAGAATGGTGAGGACATGGGCGCCCACAACCTTAGCACTCCATGAAGACTTCTGAGAATGTTGCTGTACACCTCCTTAGCACTGAGGACATGGATTCCCACAACCTTAGCACTCCATGAAGATTTCTGAGAATGTTGCTGTCCACCTCCTTAGCACTGCATAGGGAATGGTGAGGACATGGAGGCCCACATGAAGATTTCTCAGACTGTTGCTGTCCATGTCCTTAGCAATCCATTTGAAATGTTGGCGACTTCCACATCTCTTTTACTCCCTGGGTTCGGCTGAGGACGTAGACTCCACATCCTGAGCGTTCCATAGGTGAATGCTGCAAAAATTGACTTTCACATCCTTAGCAGTCCCTGGGGAATGCTCAGGACGTGGACGTTCACATCGTTGCCACTCTTTATGCAATGCTGTGAATGTTGACATTCACAGCCTTAGCACTCCATCTAGCAGTCTGGGAATGTGACTGTCTACGTCCTTAGGACTCCTGGGGTATGTACATGGCACTCCAGTGGAATGTTGTGGACTTCCGGATTTAGCACTTCACAGGGAATGCTGTGACTGTCCATGTCATGAGCGTTACATGGGCAATGGTGCAAATATTGACCTTCACATTCTTGACAGTCTGTAGGTAATGATCAGGACTAGGACATCTGCACCGTTACCCTCCTTTAGGCAATGCTGTGATTGTTAACCTTCACATATGTTGCACTCCATCTGGAAGTCTGAGAGCGTGATTGTCCCTAAACCTCTCGCTCGTGTCCGAGAGCTTCAAGCTTTAGACTAAATTCCCTTTTTATATAATGGTGGCACCATAGTTGCCTGTGTGCTGGCGCCACCATTATGGAAGAAGAGGTGAGCATGCAGGAAACCGAGGCTTTTTTTTAAAGCCGGAAGCTCCCGCTCATTTGCGGGAGCTTCAGGCTTCATTAAGAAAGGCCTTCATTTCCAGTAGCCTCACTGCCTATGCTTTAATGGTGGCACTATCCCTTACCAGGTATTTCTTTAGCTAAGAGATGCAGCAATCACCCCTAGCTAAAGTGATGACTGGCGAGAGGCAGAGCCACCACAAAGCCTGAAAAGGTGAGGCACTGTCCCCCGGCAAGGCATCCCTTTTGTTAATAGATGCAGAAATCAGCATCCTCTCCCCCATGGGTGTCATGAATGCATGGATGATAAAATGACCTCTTTTCCACAGGAGTACAGGGATGAGTATAGGTCAAACTGCCTACTTGTCCCTACACCACTACTGAACATGAAGTAATCCCAATCATGGAGGTAAAACAGGCACAGCCAACGGGTTTACCTCCATCGCATCTTGTGGTAATGTGGACTGAGGGCAGGTTATATGCTGAGGAGAGGGGGTAAGGTGATAGCAGTAGCAACCGAAACAGCCATAGTGCAAATACTCAATAATAAAAGAATGTCCGATGGCAACACAGAAAATACAGAACTGTTATGGAATGGTGTTCTGGGTATTTAACCAGGGTTGATCAGACAAGCAATTTCAGCAATGTCACAGTTCCAAGGTTATGTCTTTCAAATAAAGGATTAAGAAAGGGGCTTAGGGGTCACTGTGGTCCAAATAGTGGACTATGGGGAGAAGGTCTATTGATGGTACCTTATTCTAGGCCTTAGGTGGTCCAACAGCATCAAACTGGGCTTGTCTGTGCTTTCCTTGCAGTCAAACTAGATTCTAGATGTAGCGAGTCACGCTGATCCAGCAGCGAGTTGGTGATGAGACGACAAAGATACAGGACTCTCTGTGGTTTGAGTCAGCGTTCGAGGCAATGCAGTTCGAAAGAGTGGAACAGGTTCGGAACGGCTGTTGAGTCAGTTTGAGATGATGTTACCTCTGGATTAAGTCAGTGCACAACACAATGACTTCCAGTAGTTAGAATTGGTGTTGGAGTCAGGTTGAGGCGATATCTTGTTGTTTAATTGTGGTGCTCGAAGAGGTAGCAAGATGAAGTCTTCCGCAGTGGTGAACCGCCAAGGCAGCAATGAATGCTATTGAGGCAAAGTGGCGTTGAGTTGGTTTGAGGAAGCAAGTGTGCAGTTCGAAGTCACGAAGTGCCAAAAGCAGCACTCTGGGTCCAGTGCTGTTTCGAGATACGTCCAACACAGTTTTGAATGCAGTTCGAAGCACTGTGAACAGGATTCCAACTGCTCGTAGACTTTCTGGTTGCTGGTAGTCCCAATCCAGAGGCTCCAAGGACACAGTGAGTTCTTGCTCTGCACTCCCAGTCTAGGGATATAGATGTGACAAATCAACTTCCAGGGCACCCATGGTGCAGGAATGAATATCGGTTTCTAAGCCATCAATCAGCCCCACATCTCTAGTACACCAGGAGGGATCTGAATAGAGTGGAAACACAAGTAAATTATAAACCCCCTTGTCCAATTTTGGTAATGTCGACGGAAATGCAGGCTGATCTCCGCAAGATCGTGGATCATTGGCTAGTCGCAACACAGCAAAAATACAATTATTACTCAATGATAAAAGGGACTTTCCAGTCAAAGTTGTATACAGATATCTACTTTATTATTATTACAACAGACAGTTCTAGCACACTACAAAATACAACCCACCCTGTAAAGGAACACAGAGGACAAACAGTTTCACGAAGGAAAGGGATGCACTGTGGATACTGACAGGAGGGTAGTCGGTAAAGCAATCAGTCTTAACTGTTCTAGGTTAATTGCTTTCAGCACCAAGGGAGCAAGGGGTTGTAAATGTCACTAGGGGCCTTCGGGAAAAGGACCAGGGGGACAGAACCTCAATGTACCATGTGCTTGAGATGATCTTGATGCTCGACAGCGTTGAGTCAGTTCCAGGACGCTTTGCAGCTTTAGTGACGGAGTTCAAGATGGGAGACAGCTGCGGGTATCAGGCAGCAGGTAGTTCGGCAAGCGAGGCTGGGTGGACAGCTGCAGACTGGTCTACACGGCGGCTTGGGGTCAAGAATTATTGTTTCTATGCTGATTGGCGGATCTGGAATGCTGGTTGAGGCGTCGCAGATGGCTTTAGTCACTGCAGCGTGACGACAGTCAGTGGTGCAGCCAGTCGCAGTTCGGGGGCTCGACTACCTCAAAAATGTCCTTAAAAGATGGATGCTGTTGATGCTTGTTGTGGCACTCCTTCTAGCTTCTTCACTGGGCACGTGTCGTCCTTTAAGGCGGGCGGCCCAAACCTAAGGAGAATGTTTCCAGGCAATGGCCTTGTGCTTTGGTCCCACCTAGGAAGCTTGCTGGCAGAACCTAGCAGGGCACACTGTGTGCTGGCTGGGTACCGTATCTGGAGCTGCTGGACGGGTCCTTTGAGGTAAGTTTCTCCCTCTGTTCCCTGGGAGATGTCTAGGGTAGGGATCTTTCTTCCATCTTTGAAACCCTGGCCTTCCTTCACTGGCGGAAGTTGAAAGCCAGACTGTACCTTCAGCCAGGGTCCCAATGAGTCATCCTTCTTACTCCTTTCAAAGGCATCGGATGATCTGCCAATAGAGGGGCTCAACCCTCTTTTAAAGCCAAAAGGGCCCCACTGATTGGTGCAGGCTAGGCCTACCTTAATGAACCAATCCTTGGTTCCCACCAACAATCTTCTGTTATGCTAGAGGTCATAACCAGAGTGCTTTGCAACAGGAAAGATAAGGGGTGACAGCATGTACTACTAAGCCCCACCCATCTTCCTGTCTGTTCTGGATCAAAGTGTCTGGTTAATTGAGCTCTCTGTGGCTCTTGATCAAAGTGCAGGTCTTCCTTGAAGTTTGTGACGAGAACAGACTTTCTCCATCAAATCACATACTTCTTCCTTCTGAAAGGGGGTCCGCCTCCAGGGGTTTCCTACTGTAAGCACTAATGTAAGCAGACATGACATTCACTACCCATCATACAGAGGGGTGGGAGCTAGCTTAAATTTGACACATTGCATATCAAAGAGGTGTTGGTTTCCTGCCCCCTCTTGTCAGTTCTGCGATCAGGGCTCTCGCAGACCTTTTTCTATTCACTTTCATCGTATGCGCTGCCACCAGCAGAACTTTGATTAATTAGGCTGGCCATGGCAGGAGGAAGATGATGCCTTCCCCCTTCCTGAGATGCTTTGATGTACACGTGGCTGTCACATTCCAGCTGAGCATAACAGGGGGACTGCGCCTCTAGACTGTGTCCACCAGATTACACGTGAATATGTGTTTGTCATGCAGAGAGCTTTAGCCCCACACATTTTTTGAGGTTGATCTCCCATCAATCAATTTCTTTAAAAAGTATCAAAGCCCAGGGGAGTGTACACCCGCCGTGCGGATGGTCGAATTCCTCACAATTGGCTAACATCTGCAGGGGTTCCTCCACCTCCAGGGAGAGGCCTGGTTCCAGTGCAGCTGTCAAAGTGGCATGCCTGGGTCCACAGCAGTTCATCCCCTCTGTTCTGAGGGAATGGTTAGCGCACAGAGATCCGCTCTGGCTTGGATGGCTGCTGCCATCACCTCTGTCAGAAGGCTTTGGAATGGACTGCTCCCCCAGCAGAGTCCCAAAAGTATATTCTTCTTTTTCTGATGTCCAGAGTTAAATCAAATCACAGGATGGGAGATCCCTTCCTTATAAAGTTGAATTGTCACTGTGAATTGTACAAAAGCAAGCCTGCTGTAAAGGGTCCAATCCCAGTTGCTGTAACAACTGACCATTTCCATATTACATCGTACCCGGAGTTCCTTGCTTGTTCTGCAGGAAATGGAGGGGACAGGAAGGGAAAGAGCACCAACAGAAAAGCAAGATGGTTGAACCCCTTCTTAGGGCGATGTTTCCCTCTCTGGCTACTCTACTGCTGCCTCTTTGCCATGTCTGCTGACTTCAGATGCCTTCTGTTGTGCAACACAAAGCTGTGAGGCTGGCCTTTGTTATATGAGTGCTCCTTTGAAGCTTGGTTCCCTTATGAGAACTCTTGTCCCCTGAGAGGAGGTATTACCCTTCCTACCGGGGAATTAAATGCAGCATCCCTAGGTATTGTTTCACTGAAAGCATTGGAGACAGCCAGGCTAGCCATGAATGTACATCCTCCTGACATCACTGGCCTGGTCCCACAGGGTTGACACTTCTATGATATCAAATTGAGATTACCCATATTGGCAGAATGATAAAGCAACAATTATTACGTTTTAGTTCAGAGGTGCAGACTTTCAAACGCTACATCTCACTCAAGTGGCTTTGAGCCACAGCAGCTTTCAGGGATTCACATGTAATCTTTGAACCTGCTCCGTGCCACTGGAGAGCAGTGGCTGTAGATGTCAGGCGACTGGTGCAGAAAAGGCAAATGGATGAAGCATGCTTTTGGCATTGCGATTTCAGGGGGTTCTGATTAGCTTACTGGCTTGTCCAACCTTTTTGAATGTGGGGCCGAAGCATTAACTTTTAGTCACCCAGTGGGCCGGCGAGCTAAAAGTCAACAACCTCACCCAAAGCCGCATATTAAAAAGCAAAGGTGCGTGACCTTTGACACAATAGCATACAGGCAGTGATAGCCATGCGGTCCCAAAGATAGCTTTTTGTGTCAGGGGCACTGATCAAAGGTTAGTTTCTTATGATTTCTTCCAGTGTGTACGTGTTGATATTTTTCTGAAATAGTGGGACCGGCCGAGCAGCGAGGGAGCTATAAGGATCTAGTGAGGGTTTGGGGGGGGGATCACCCCCCAAGATTCTTTTTCCAAATATGGAGCTGAAATTGTGCATTTTACAGCAGGAAAAGTGACCAAAAAGCTTTACAATCAGTTCTAAAGGGGAACATGTACATTCCATGTCACCAACAGCAGACAAGAACATTGTAGAACATAGACCATTGTAATGATCACTGTGTCCACAGTGTAAGAGAGCACTGTCACTGATGTAACACATTGGCATGCTGGTTGTGCCCAAAATATGCCTCTGTAGCAACATGTCTATGTATGAAGGACTTTTTTTATTGCATGATTAGTAACTTATTAATAACCTTTCCTGAACAGGTTAAACCACGCAATCAAATGACAAACAGAAGTAAACAAAAGCCAAAAAAGTGACCACAGTGGGTTTTATACTACATCTGGGATAATCTGTGCCAAATCCAATGGGGCCAAGATTGCCAATTTTCCGTCTTGTGCATGTTATTAAGTCGGCTCCAAATCCAATGGGGCCAGGATTGCCAATTCTCCTGTCTTGTGCATGTTAAGTCTTCGAAAAGCATTCAACACAGTTAAACAGAAGTCCAATAATTCGACTAACACTGCACATGTTTTCAGTGTGACACTTGGCATTGTTTTTGTTTGCACAAATTCTCAATATCTGCTGGCACACTTGATTGAGTATTCCAGATCGGTGTCCATCCGTCAAAAGTGATCTTGATTTTGTTTTTATGCTCCTCAATCTTGAGAAAAGCTGTCCACAGCAGTATGTGCTGCCAAAAAGTGCAATGAACCGAAGTGCATGATTAGACAGATTTGGGAAAGAGTCCCATGTAATGCATTTACTATTAAATGTATGCAGGGTATGTTCAGAAAAGGCTCTCTTCAGGTCGCCATTAGTTTGCATGTCAATTCCATTTGAAACATGTTAGGAGCATTTGTGACATTAGTACCAAATGGATCTGCAAACATCTTCAGCTCATCACTGTGCTCCCTGAAATCTGAAAATCGTTTTTTAAATTCATCCATAAGATTCCCAATCAGTGCATAATACTTATCATGGTTGATGCTGTGAGCAGATCTTGTTACCAGTACTGTGAAATGAGTAGCATTCTTTTCATTCAGCTGTTTCTGAAACAATTCCAGCTTATGAACGAAGGATTGGATGTGCTCATACAGCCTGTTCACAAACTGATACTTCCCTTGCAGTTTTACATTCAGGTCTGCAAGATATTTTGTTATGTCAACAAGGAATGCCAAGTCATTCAACCAGCTATCATCATCCAAGAAACTGGCATCTTTCCCTTTATTCGTCATGAACATTTTAATTTCATTAAGCAGTGACCAGACTCTGGATAGTATGGCTGCCCTGCTAAGCCAACGAACTTGGCAAAAGTAAATAACATCATCATGGTCTGCTCCCATCTCCACAAGAAATGCTTGGAACTGTCTATGGTTAAGCCCTTTTGACCTTATGAAATTCACTGTAGAAACAACCTTTTCCATCACATGCAGCATCTCCAGGGCCTTTGCGCACAGTTGTTCCTGGTGAATGATGCAGTGATGCGTGATGACATTTTGGGTAACTGACTGTGCCATTAAACTGACAATGGAAATCACAACCAACAGCAGCTTGATGATTTCTGATTCCTTTGCCTGTCTCTTCGGCCTCGTGGGCCACATGAAATGGCTTGGAGGGTCGCATTGTGGCCCGCGGGCCGTATGTTGGACAACCTTGGATTAGCAGATTCCCCTTTCAGAAGTAGAATTACCTGGTTCATTTATAATAATAAAAATCAAAACACCTAGGGCTTTGACATCCTTGCCAGATTGCATTCTGTCACCAGGAATGGGACAGTGATATCATGTCATTTGTGATGTGACGGTAAACAGTACATGATGCAGAATGTTATGATTGTGTTGCTAACCACAACTAGTGAATTTCAGTTTGTTTTTCAATGTGACCAATGTTTTTTCAATACATTGCTTGTTCCTCCTAACTGTGTTGTGTATATATATATATATATATATATATATATATTTCTGGGGCTTGTAGAATCTGCTTAGATCACATGCTGTGCATAGGCCGACATCTAGTGGAAGCTGCAGAGTATTACAGTTTGTTTTTTTAAACTCGAAAATGGGCGTTGACACAGGGCGTGCCAGTAATACTATCCCTAGTGTGACGTCCACTGCACCCATGATCCCTCACGCATCTAGGACCATCGGATTGTTTTTTTCAGCCATACTGGTCGGAAGCATTCCGCGGAGTTCCCTGGCCTTAGCCATACTTTTGCAAAAATATTGTTATATTTCTCCACCCCAACGTCGAGTCACCGAACATCCACACTCGACGCCGGCCTGGAGAAAGAATCGACCGTCGACAGCTGCACAACGGATTTGGGCCTCGGAAGGCCTCTGGCCTCGGCCCGGGCCTTGGAAGGCCTCTGGCCTCGGCCCTGCAAGTAGGGAGAGTGGGGGGTGGACATACTCTACACTCTTTTGGTATATAGGTACATTCTTATATATTCCCACACTTATTCGCCCGCTGCCACAAGATGCGTATGGAGGGTACCCCTTTCCAATTTTGCCCCAAGTGCAACCGCATGTACCCTTGGGCTGACAGACACGCCACGTGCAATCTCTGCTTACCAAGGGACCACCCCGAGGCTAACTGCAGAGCGTGTAGTAGGTTCAAACCGGAAACACTAAAGGACCGTTTGATCAAGCGTTGGGCCCACCACACCAGGCGTCAAGAGGCCATGGCAGTGGAGGGCACCTTCAGCGATGGCAGCGACGCCGTGATTCCGGACGGCGAGAGCAACGTGGCGTCAATTGACAGCCAAGCGCAAGTCTCCGACCTCGGAAGGTCGTCCGGCAGGCGCTACCCATAGCACTTCCACAAAACACATGAAGTCCAACCGAGACTCAACGCGCACGTCGAGTACTCGGAAAGAGGCAGATAGAGAACGGTCCGAATCGGTGTCCTCTGGGCGTTCTCGATCTAGATCGCTGCATGACTCCAGGCACCCATCCACTGTTGCCAAGAGTGCCTCGCTCCCCAAGGTAACGGAGGTTCGATCGTCGGAAGACGAAGCTGACCTCTATCCCCAGACCTCACTCCAGGAGTCGGCGTCAACACGCCGCGCAACGGCTGTTCCCGAGTCCCAACCTCCACACTCGAGAGATAGGGACACTACCCCCGAACCTCGGCGCCAGGCGTCGAAAGGCTCTGAAGGGGCGAAAAAACAGGGTAAACACTCTTCCACCCACGGGGAAGGGGAAAAACAACAAAGGAAGCAGTCTCAGCCTCCTTCCACACCTCAAAAACATTCTACTCCACATAAAGGGTTGGACAAGTCTCAGTCTTCTGTTATCCCAAAGGCCCCTGTTCAAACCTGTAGGTCTAGTCAAGTTAATACAGGGAAAGCCCTCCAAGAAAGAATCATATCATTCCCAGTTCAAGAGAATGGTCTAGTGATGACATAGACAGAGTCATGTCAAGGATGTCATCATTGGCAGATTTCTACGACAAAAACCCTGAACACTTTCTCTATTATACCCCAGACGGGTCAACACCCTCAGGCTATAAGGATCCTATACCCCCAAGTAAGAAGTCCCGGGTTGAAGCTCCTACTTCAGACCCCTTCTGTATACAGCCCTATTCTCAATATCAGGGAGATCCACCCTTTTGTGAGGATCCAGATTTGGGCATGTTGGAAGAACAAACTGGGATGGCTACTATGGGGATGATGAGGACCAAGAGAAGGAGGACGACGACCCAGAAACCTACAGGGTAGATTCCCCGATAGATAAAGAACCCCCGGTTACCGACTCCC